>NC_064627.1:347767697-348393412 GCF_023864275.1 Schistocerca cancellata | reverse complement strand
GGATTGATTCCTTCCGCTACTTACATGCGATTTATTGCAACCACACTCCACAATGCTCCATGGTCTCTGACCATCAGTATGTGATGCCTGCTTGGTCTCGGTTTAGCTGTGGTTGTTTCTTCCTGTTTCCACTTCAAAATCACTTGACTATGAGTCGACTTGCCCTCCCGGTTAGCCGAGCGTTCTAACGCACCACTTTCCGGAGCGGGAAAGAGCGCCTGGTCCCCAGCACGAATCTGCCCAGCGGACTTGTGTAGGTCCGGTTAGCCGGCCAGTCTGGGGATGGTTTTTAGGCGGTTTCCCATCTGCCTCGGCGAATGAGGGCTGGTTCCCCTTATTCCGTCTCAGCTACACTGTGTCGGCGGTTGCTGCGCGAACAAGTTTGCCACGTAAGCGTACACCACCACTACTCTACCACACAAACATACGGGATACATTCGTCGGATGTGAGACGTTCCACGTTCCCTGGGGGCGGGGGGGGGGGGGTGTCAACCCAACCGGGAGTCGAACCACACAATAACCCTGGGTTCGGTGTGGGGCGGCGGAGGGGTGAAGTGGACTGCGGTAGTCGTCGTGAGGTTGTGGGCCACTGCGGCTGCGGCAGGGACTGAGCCTCTCCGTCGTTTCTAGGTCCCCGGTTAACATACAACAACAACAACATACATGAGTCGACTTGGGCAGATTTAGAAGGTTTGAAAATTCCTTGATGGATTTGTTACTCAGGTGACATCCAACGTCTAGTCCATGTTCGAAGTGACGGAACTCTCTTCACCGACCCATTCTGTTGTTACAGCTGTTCCGCCGACAGCACATAGGGTGGAACCTCTCCATGCACTCACCGGCATGATGGCCGACACAAAAGGTGTACTGCCATCTCTGCATAGGGGTTAGTGTTCACTAAGCGAGGTCTTCGCAGGATGTGGGTACTGCGCTGTTTGCGTACGTCTGGTTATGGTAACCATTAATACGCCATCATTTGGAGTTAGAGTGGACCGAAAATTGAACGATGGGTAGAGGTTTGAAGGGCAGAAGAAAAAAAGTGCCGAGGTAAGAGCCAATGAAAAAAAAAACTTTACGATAGTCTGGACTTCTAATAAATGAGGTAGAGGATTGCTTGCTGTCTGAAATAGATCACGCACCGAGCGAGGTGGCGTAGTGGTTAGCACAATGGACTCACATTCGGGAGGACGACGGTTTATGTTTTTCGTAGTTTCCTTAAATCGCTTCAGGCAAATGCCGGAATGGTGTTTTTGAAAGGGCACGGATACTTCCTTCCCCATCCTTCCCTAATCCGATGGGACCGGTGAGCTCGCTGTCTGGTCCGCTCCCTCTAATCAACCACCCAGTTAACCAACAGATTATGCAAGGGTTAGGTAACTTAGTAATGGGTATCATGCAGGCGGATACCTTTGGCGTTGCGATGCTGCTGCAGCTGGCTACCGGCGTCGTCTTCTCGGCCAGCATCAGCATACCTGTAACACACGAGTTTGTCATCGGTTAGTGTCCGATAGGTCATATACCGGATGCACAGTATAGGTGATTTGTTTGTGCATTAGTGAGCGAGTTTATCGGCTTCCCTGCTCTTGCCTGTTGGTCGGCTGTAATAGTAGCTGGCATGTCCGGTCAGTATTGATGATGTGCAGGAGCTCGCCAGTGTTGTCTCTTTGTGTGTTTGCTCGCCATAGGGGGTTATGCCTAGCTAACCAAGCTAATAGTATTTTTGTCGCTTATGCTTACACCTGTGGTTGTGATCACAGTTCCACAGAGTATGGATGAAAGGTTTGTTCGAGTGTCTCGAATTCCTTTATAGTCATGTGGCAAGTTATTTGAATGCTTCCTTGACGGTTTCAAGGAGATATTCATTGTGAAGATTGAGAGTGCGAGTGTAGCTTGGCGCGTTGCTAATGATACGTAGCACTTTGTTCTGTAGGACGTGCGGGCGTCACAGGCTACACGCCTGCGTGTCCCCAGACGGGAGCTGCGTACATCAGAAGGCTGATCAGTGTCATGTACATGGACCTCGACTCCCTCCTATTTAGTGTAAGTTCCCTGTTGAGCACAGAGGAGACTTGTTTGAACCTCGTGTGCACTCATTTGGCAACGTATTCTATGTTGCCTTTCCATGTACGTTTCCGGCCGAGCCAGACACCGAGGTATCTAACTTTCTCTCGGAAACGTATTGCGCGTGAATCTAATGTTATATATCACCGCCACCTTTTTTACTGGATGGCCCGATTCTGCATTATATAGGGATGTCCGGATACCTGTGATCTGGTGGTGTACATATCTGATCAGAGTAAGAAGAGATAACGATAGTGTACAAGGCAGGGCGGCGCGAATAATCACGATCTCATTTAACTGTCAATAGAGCGTAACACAAATGCTGAAAAATCTCAACGACACACCTTCGAAGGAGATACCATACCTCGCGGGAAAATTCCAAGAACCGACTTTTAACAACGAAATTTGGACGTTCTTCAGCCTCCTACTTTAGATCTCATTCTCTTCACTCACCCTATAAAATAAGTTATATTCACGACTTTTTCTGAAATACTAATGAAGCAATCAAAGTAAATACTTTTGCACGTTATATATTGAGTCTAGAACAACATTTAATATTTTTTTTATAAGTTCATTTATCATGAAACCCGCCATACGAGGTGTTAAAGTTGCTCTGTCCAAAATGAGGTGTGTTCACGACGGTTGTCCTGTAATCTGTCAGTATTATATGAAATAAAAAAAATAACAATTTTTTAAATCTATGGGATGTTTCACGCCGAGCAACAGCACAGTTGTTTGAAACATGAAAAAAATAATAAAATGACGGACGTTTGAAGCAAAGATCTAGTTTTGTCGTGGTTGTTGGTCACGTATTTTTTCAATGACTAATGAATAAATTAAAATTAAAATATTAGCCTAGTATTCCCTGCGGACATGCCAGAGGAGTAATTCAGCCAAATTTCAGAAAGATATATTTATTAGTGTGCTCGCAATCCATTCCGTCTCCTTGAAATTCACTGTTTCTCAAGCTGTCGGAATGGATTGCGGGTATACTAATAAAGATAAATTTGTCTGAATTACTCCTCGGGCATGTCCGCAAGGGATAGTACGTTAATTTACTTTTATTTTAATTATTCATTAGTTATTGCGAAAAACGTGACCACAAACACACGACAAAAGTATATTTTTATTTCAAACGTCCGCCATTTTATTATTTTTTTAATATTTCGAAAAAACGGTGCTATTACTCCGTACGCAGTATCCTATAGGTTAAGAAAATGATTTTGATTTCAGATAAGATATACAGACTGCAGGACTTCCGTCACGGACTCACCTCATTTTGGACAAAACGATTTTAACTCCTCAGATGTCGGGCTTAATGATCACTGAATGTCTTTAAAAAATAAGGAAATATTTTCCAAGAATCAACAGAAAAAATATTTACGTTGATTGCTTCATTGCTTTAAAACAAAGCAATGAAATCGCTTGTTTTGTAGGCTGATTGAGGAGAGTGGACACTTCCAACAGATCGCGCAGAGCGAACAAGCGATCATTTATTCCGCTCTCTGTACATAAGATACCCACTACCACAACCTTGCGGAGTACTAGTGTGGATGTAGAATATTCAGCGCTGAAAACTAAAATTTCCGCATTTGCGACGAAGATAAAATCACGATAAATTGTGTGTTAATAGCAATAAATCCTCATGTAATCGTCCAGTAATTTCTAATCGCTGTGTTAAAATGTTGCTGAAAGAGCACATTTAGTCTGAAGGTACCCCGAAGAAATCTCGTTACTTAATGCAATACACGTAGAAGAAAACTCCTATATCAACTTTTTATACAGTGGAAGAGACGGGTAGCAGGATGAAACGCTTGTTGTGACGTCATACGAACCACATGACAAACGGCGTAAACCTCCTTTATGGCGTACGCTGGCGCGTGTCTGGCCTAGCAATCCATCAAAGTGTCACGGCTTTTATACTGCGGCACCAACACCTGAGCTCTCTACACCGACGTAGCTGTCAGCAAAGATAGCAGAGCGAAAATGTAAAGGGCGGTACGTAAAACGTGGAAAAGAAGCGAGCATGTAACTCAGATTAGTATCCACTATTCTTGATGATTAATAACTTGAAAACAGGTCAGTGAGAACATTGTATTACAACCATTACCGGTGTAAATGGTGAAAATAGTCGCCGTAAGCAGGTTTACATCGCCTGCAACGCTATAAAACACAGCGACACTGTGCAGGTACGATTTCCTTGGAACTAACAGGATAATCACAAGCACTGCTAACAACGGCATGCGGTGAATCTGACATAGTGACGTATAGTCTGGAGATTTTTCTCCTTTGTTGATCATTTCATTCCATCACATGAAAAGGCCAGATTGCTGCTGTGCAGCCAAATGACGTTAAAAATATAGTATACTTTCATACAATTAAAAAGATTGCAATATTATTTTCGGCACCTAGTTTTCCGTATATTAGTTTTTTTCTGATCGTTCCACTTGAAATCAATCCGTGCCCGGATTCTGTTAATTCCGTGGTCTTTCATCGTCCTTGATGCATTTCCCCGTTTACAAGCCGACCGCTGTGGCCGACCGGTTCTAAGCGCTTCAGTCCGGAATCGCGCTGCTGCTATGGTCGCAGGTTCGAATCCTGCCTCGGGCATGGATGTGTGTGATGTCCTGAGGTTAGTTAGGTTTAAGTAGTTCTGAGTCTATGGGACTGATGACCTCAGATGTTAAGTCCCATAGTGCTCAGAGCCACTTGAACCATTTGAACCCGTTTAGAAGTGGTATATACTGACGGCTCTAAGGTCGAGGGACGAATTAGTTTTGTCTACACACATTTAGGACGCAGGAAACTACGCTCCGTACCGAACGCAGAATTACTCATTCTTTCAACCACGTTCGTTCTTGCTAGGGCGGTTACTCCCTGAATAGTCTCCAGGCTATCGACAAGTGCTACCCTCGAACCCACCAAGCTGGATGGTCAGTTGTCTTTGTCTGGATCCCAGGCCACGTTGGGGTCCCAGGGAACGAACATGCTTACTTTGGGGACAGAGGTACGTGAATTGGACCTTCGATCGACTGTAAGCCATCAGTTGTTAGAGGCTTGGTGGGCCCTGGTTTCTGCGAATACACTACGAACCGTAAAGGGGACCATGACCACGTGGCGGATTTACCTTCGTGCTTCTCGCAGGGAACCTATTGTTCTCTGCCAGTTTCGCAGTGGCCGCACTTAGCTGGCCCACGACCACATCCTCTGGCGAGAGGATCCACCCCACTGGCGGTGTGATGTCCGTCTGACTCTAGCCCACATCCCACTGGGCTGCCCTAATTTCGCCACCTTACGGCGAAACCTTAAATTTACTGAGATGCTACCTGTGGTGCTAGGGACGACGTTAAAAAGGCTGATCTGGTTTTATGTTTTAACCGAGAAAGTGATTTCTACCCCTCTTTGTGAGGTAGGGCACATTAGCCTCGTCGACCGCCTCAGGAATTGGATGGGTGCTCCATCTGTAAGTAGGCTGTTTAGGTTTGTATGTTGGTAACGTCACGTAGCGATCTGTATGAAAATCACTGGCTGTGCTGTGTGCAGTCTGTGGCTGGTTGGCATTCTTGGAATGTTCGCTATTGTAGTGTTGGACAGCTGGATGTGAATAGCGCGTAGCGTTGTGCAGTTGGAGGTGAGCCGCCAGCAGTGGTGGATATGGGAAGAGAGATGGCAGAGATTTGAGAGCGGACGATCTGGACGTGTGTCCGTCAGAAAAACGAAATTTGTAAGACTGGATGTCATGAACTGATATACATATATATTATGACTTTTGAACACTATTAAGGTAAATACATTGTTTGTTCTCTATCAAAATCTTTCATTCGCTAACTATGCCTATCAGTAGTTTGTGCCTTCAGTAGTTAGAATCCTTTATTTAGCTGGCAGTATTGGCGGTCGCTGTACTGCATTAGTTCGAGTAACGAAGATTTTTGTGAGGTAAGTGATTCATGGAAGGTATAGGTATTTGTTAGTCAGGGCCATTCTTTTGTAGGTATTACTGAAAGTCAGACTGCGTTGCGCTAGAAATATTGTGTGTCACTTTAGTGATGATCAGAATAAGTGAAGAGAGATACATAATTTTTTAACGGTTTGGTAACTTTTCCCGACAGAGTAAGTTTTTGTGATGCATCACTCTAGTGTTAAGATTTGACATGGGTATTAGACATTTCCTATCTTTACTGTACTATTTTTTCTGTTTGGGCTGTAATGTTGCATTTGCTTTGCTAACTTAGATATACTGCTGCTTGATTTGCCAATTTGCGTTTTTTGTCATTGCTGTTTGTGTTAATCGTTTTGTGTTGCTGCATTCCCTCGTCCCTTAGTATACATATCTGAGCTCAGTAGATTTAAGTTAGCTTAAGGGGCGGGGGGGGGGTGGGGGGGTAGACTATATAAGAGAATGGGTTGCGATGAATTGGAAGAAATGCATTGAGAAGTTATATAAAAAAAGGTTTGGAAAAGAAAAATTATTGCTCAATGAAGAATAACTATTTTGAAAAAGGATATGAAACAAACAGTAGGGTTTAGGAACAACAGGTATAGATAGGACTTTTTGGGAATAATGATGAACTAAGGGAGATCTTCAAGAAGTAAAGAAAGTTTTGTTTGCAAATCAAAGACAGTAAATACTGCAGTACCAAATGTCATACTGAAAACAAACCCTGTCCTTTCCTTTTGTGTTATTCCGCTATGTGTTTGTGTATCCTTGTGTATTTGTGTTCTTCCTGTCTTTATGTGTTTATCTGATAAGAGTTATATTGTAGAATTTTTCTATTAATATGTTATTGACTTTGTAAAGATGTTTAGACATTATTTATTCTGTTTTGTTTTAATGCTCATGTGTGAAGTTGATGTTTCGAAAGCTATTATGATATTTTATGTATTTACTTATGTCATAAGTCCTGTAAAACTGATGTATATGTTTTTTCTATTCTTTTGTAAAGCCCGTATTACTAGAAATCTTATCTGTACTATTATGTTCTTCAATGATGTATTATGTACCGTTGTAATTGTATTCTCATGTCGTAAATTTGTAATTGTATAGACACCAGTTCTTCAAATTAAGTTTCATTTCACTGCACACATTTCTGTTGGTCATAGTATATGCACAATATGTGAGAAGTGGGGACTGTTAGTGTTTGCACGTGTGCTAGTAATTCAGCAAGGGACTGGTTAACAGCATTTCTGGTTCTAAGGACAATTCCAAAAACTTTGTGAGTGCACAAGTGGTGGTTTATGGACTTGCTATATTGTCCGCAAGACTCTTCGATGGTGACTGTGCACCTGCACAGTCGCAACATATGGCTGCTGGCCGTCTCTACAAGGACTGCCGTGGGTCTGCACCTTTGATGGCCCACCAACACCATACTCTTTACCAGGACTACAGAGGGTCTGCCCTACGATGACCTACCTACCAATATTCTTCAAAACTTCGAATGACTCTGCTGTGGGTTTGCTGTGTTGTGGCCCATTACATGTCTGCATGTCAAGAGTCTACACTGTCTTTCCGTTGGAAGGACTACACTACTTCTACAAGACTGCATGGAAATCCACTACTTCCGTGTGCATTTTCTTTTACTGCTCAGATTTTGAGAAAAACACTGCTATTTTACTGTGATGAACGATCAGGACTGTCTTTATTGACTGTGTATCAATAAGTGTGTGCATTTGATATCTTTGTGATGGTAATTATGAAAATTTTTTTCAAATCTGTACTGGCCACTGCCCAAAACAATTTGTAAAATTTTTGCGGGGAGCATGGGGGCTATGTAGGTAGGCTGTTTAGGTTTTTATGTTGGTAACGTCACGTAGCGCTCTGTATGAAAATCACTGGCTGTGCTGTGTGCAGTCTGTGGCTGGTTGGCTTTGTTTGAATATTCTCTATTGTAGTGTTGGGCAGTTGTATGTGAACAGCGCGTAGCGTTGCGCAATTGGAGGTGAGCGGCCAGCAACGGTGGATGTGAGAAGAAAGATGGCAGAGTTTTGAGAGCGGACGATCTGGACGTGTGTCCATCAGAAAAACGAAATTTACAAGACTGGAGCCGGCCGGAGTGTCCGAGCGGTTCTAGGCGCTATAGACTGTAACCGCGTGGCCGCTACGGTCGCAGGTTCGAATCCTGCCTAGGGCATGGATGTGTGTGATGTCCTTAGGCTAGTTAGGTTTAAGTAGTTCTAAGTTCTAGGGGACTGATGACCTTAGAAGTTAAGTCCCATAGTGCGCAGAGCCATTTTATAAGACTGGATGTCATGAACTGATATATATATATATATATATATATATATATATATATATATATATATATATATATATATATATATAATGACTTTTGAACACTATTAAGGTAAATACATTGTTTGTTTTCTATCAAAAACATTCATTTGCTAACTATGCCTATCAGTAGTTAGTGCCTTCAGTAGTTAGAATCCTTTATTTAGCTACCAGTATTGGCGCTCGCTGTATTGCAGTAGTTCGAGTAACGAAGATTTTTGTGAGGTAAGTGATTCATGAAAGGTATATGTTATCGTTAGTCAGGGCCATTGTTTTGTAGGGTTTATTGAAAGTCAGATTGCGTTGCGCTAGAAATATTGTGTGTCAGTTTAGTGATGATCAGAATAAGTAAAGAGAGAAGTGTCTGAGTACGTTCAGTGTTGCTCAGCTGTTTGAAAATCAAATAACGTAAGGGGTTTAACAGCACAGTAATGACTAAATGTTTCTAAGGGGATGTTTCACATCGCCTGCTCCGCACTAGGAGGAACATAGGTGCCCTTGCTCTGTGGTTCGGTCTGGCTCTGGCCGTGCCCACATTTTTAATTCTTCTTATTATTCTATATCTTTTGTTGGGTTACTGTCTTGCCATTGTTGTTCTCTTTCCTGAGATTTTTACCTTGGCTTTCTTTATGGTAATGGAGGGTGTGGCAGCACCGGTCGGATGCAGAAGGAGCGCCTCCTGTCGCATAACGCCTTCCATGGGCCTCAAGCTGCCTTCTGGGCGGTAAAACTCACTCACTATCACCCTTTTATCCCTCTCTGACTTCTATTTGTGTCTAGGCATGACATTCTTGATTCTCATGTACAATCGGTTTTATAGGAATTTGTCTTTTGTGTCCTTCCTCCCTGAGCACTATTCCCGGCTGGATACACAAAGGGCTAGAGACCGATGGCTTCGTAGTTTGTACCCTCTGACCCCATCGATCCATACATCCATCACTCCCTATTCATAGTGATTGTTTGGCAATCATAAAATAATAAAATAACTGGTCTTTCTACACATTTTTAGGCAGTACAGAACATTTATTTATATTGAAGGTCAACTACCAATATTCCTGCATGAAGCGTCGATTGTCAAAAGTCGTTCTACTTTCTCTACCGCTGTGACCTCTCTGTAAGACAGCGTCATCCACGAATGGCCTCATCGAGCATCAGGCGTTATTTACTAGGTCGTTTATATACACTAAGGTTTCAGAAGACAGCAAGCGCGAGAATTATCGTATAATCAGCTTGACAACTCTTGTTTCCAAGTTTCTAACAGGAAAAATACACAGAGGAACGGAAAATAAAATCTACGAGCTGTTTGATGACGATCAGTTTGGCTTTAGGAAAGGTAAAGGCACCAAAGAGGCAGTTCTGATATTGCGGTTGATAATGGAAGCAAGAGAGAAGAAAAATGAAGACACATTCATACGATTTGTCGATCTGCAAAAAGCGTTCGACAATGTAAAATGGTGTAAAATGATCGAAATTCTGAGAAAAATAGAGGCAAGCTACAGAGAAAGACGGATAATATAAAATATGTACAAGAACTAAAAGGAAACAATTAGACTGGAAGAACGGAGTGCTCGGATCAAAATGGGTATGAGAGGGATGTAGTCTTTCGCCCCTTACTGTTCGTTCTACACATCGAAGAAGCAATGATGGAAATAAAAGAAAGTAGTATTCTAAGAACTGTGACTGACGCCCGAACAGCAGGGAACTAACACGCATCGAGTTTAAAAAATAATGCATTAATAATGACTAGGCACTAGCCGAAATCTGGATTTGCGTAATAAAACCTGCAAAAAAAGAAGGGCGACTGATTGCTGCGCTCTATCATTTATAAAATAAAAGAAAGGTTCTAGAGTGGAATAAAAATTCAACTGAAAGGAAACAAATGATTATATTCGCTGATGACATTTTGATCCTCTGTGAAATTTAAGAATAATTACATGATCTGCTCAATGGAGTGATCAAAGTTTACTAGAGGGAATTGTAGAGAGTAAAAAGTAAAGAGGAAGTCAGATATTTGAATATATCCAACGTATAACAGTGGATGTGTATTGAAAGTGCTACTCTGGGTTGAAAATGGTGGCACAAGAGAGGATTTCTGGGGGGGGGGGGGCAAATCAAAGTATAGAATGACGACGAAAAAAAAAAAAACTCTACTCGTTGTAGAACTGAACTCCTTCTTGGTGCTGCTGGCTCGTGACACCATGAGGAGGGAGTACAGCGCAATTCCTTCGTGATGATGTTACAAACTTTCAGGGATAATGGAGAAGGGTAGAGGCACCACCGTAATCCCTATGTGTTCTCGCACTGGGAGTTTAAGCTACTGTTTTGGGTGTATTGCTTACTGTATTCCGCATGGGTGGTGTTTGCTTAAGTTGGGTTTCGTAGTCTCGGTAATGTCCGCTCCGTTTGCAATTGAAATCTTACTTAAACTGTTTTTAAAATTATTTATTATGTGTTATAGAAGGCGGACATCTCAGCACTCCCCAGGCTACCGAGTCGTAAGGTGTCCCGTTTGTTTGGGGGGGGGGGGGAGGGTGGCGAGGGGAGTGTGATGTCGGGGTGATGCTGCTCCTCCTGATTCTTTCACGCTAATAAAATTGAAATCACACATCACAATTGTGGGGCAACAGAGAGTTAGTATCTGTTATTTGGTATTTCCTCCCACGGGAGAACATTAGGAATTTGTTTTTAAATTTTGGCTGAACTTATTAAAATGTCTTTCGTATTGATTAATTTTACTAGGGTTGATTAAACGTTTAAACCGTGAAAGTTTTTATTTGCTACACTTTGTATGTAACTGGTGAATATTATTAAGTAGATATGGTTTTAAATTATTCTGAATATCTCAGAATTCAACATTTCAATCTTGCCTTTTTAATTAACATTATTTGCTTTAATTGTAGTAGTTGTGAGTGTAATAAAATATGTTGATATGCATATACGTTACCAATGATGTTCGATCTCTTATGGCCCCGTCCTTGCTTCCAGAGCAAGCGCACTAACCCTATTAGAAACATCTATACGTATTACATACAAGTAACACACAACACCAAAGAAAATGCCGCTGGCTACCCACAAAAGAGATACTACTATTATATATTTGTATGCGGGAGAGAGAGAGACTGTTAAAAATATTTTTAAAAGTCTAGTCACATTAAAAACCATTTGGAATGATATGCTTAACAAGTCACCAGTGTTCTGTCTATCTGTCTCTCTCTGTTTCACACACACACACACACACACACACACACACACATACTAACAAATTAATATAAAAACAGTGATTAAAAATTTTCTGATATCAAGTACCGTTGGCAAGATTATTATTTTATATATTCTTTTCACCAATTAGATTGTAATAGGTCACCTTTGCTTAGTTCGCATTGTAGACAGAGTGTGTAACGTAAATACGACTGGATTGGCAACTTTTGATCTTTTTTTTTTTACTGAGCTTTGAAGCTCCTATTTTCTTTCTTCCGTGTTGGCGATTTAAAAAGTGGGTGGTTTTGGAAATCAGCCTTATGCAAACACAACTAGTTTATTTTTATATTTACCCAGACATGTTACGACACCAACGTGTCATCTTCTGTGGGTCAAATTTTTTTTCTTAAAATTTACATCGCTAACTGAACTGTATTATTACACATCGATTTTAGTGCTCGTTTTCGTCGATTTTTTGACAGCATGTCATCTGCAAAATTTTCCGTCCTGTTTCGTGTCCCTGGTTGGTATCTCAATCAGCTGCTGTTTCGTGCATTGCTTTCACTCAGTTTATCACAAATTTCCGCTCACTACTTCACCTCACATGCACTTACACAAAAGTGGCGAAATGTGGTCTGCACAGACACTTCTGACTACACACTGTGTGTTGCCAGAAGTGTCGGTACAGACCATCCAACTTTTGATCAGTGAAAGACGGTCTCACAAGTCCTCCAATAGTCGTGTATACTAATAGTCATTCACGTATCATTGACTAACATCCATCTACCTGATGATGGGAGTAAAAACCTTCCGAAACCCATAATATAAAGTATGATATAAGTGTGACTGGTTACAGCAATTTATTGTGTAAATTGATGTTCATAGCGGTTAAGGTCATTCCTAACTTAAAATGTGACCTTGCAGAATAACCATAGCGTCCACGGAATACCGCGACATGGCCGCTCAAATCATCACCGATCGTCACCGAAACCCTGCCAAGTTTCACTCTTGGGAAGTAAACTCGGCTAGACTTTGGAGACAGTGTGATACAGGAGTCATCCTACCTAATGACTTTCTTTCACTGCGCAGGCTTTATGGTTTCGACACCACGTTTTCCAGTTACGGGCATTTGCACCACCGACGATTGGTTTTGGAATTCCAGACAGCCCTACAGTTCCCTGCTTATGAAGCTAAACTCGTATTGTTTTGGTGTTGACTAGGTTCACGAGTGCGACATTCAGTTCTGCAGTGCCTCTTGCTGCCGTCGCCCTCTTATTTTTTATCACAGTCTTCTTCAACAGCCGTCTGTCACTATCACTCAACATACTCTTTTGTTCGCGATGTGACTTCGCGTATGATGTCTATCTACTTCTCCTGTATGCGGTATAAATCTTCTGTGTGGTGCTACTTGAAACACCAAAAACTTTGGCTGCCTTGGTTACGAAAGCACACACCACACGAGCACCAACAATTTGCCAACTTTAGAATTCACTTAGCTCCGACATAATGCACTCACAATTACACAGAAAACTATTCGGACCACGAATGACACTTGCAACGTAATGACACTTGCAACGTATAGGACATTCCACTGGTGCCGTTAACGGTCAAGTACAACGGCGCAACCTGAAGCGTCTGCATTTCTCGCGATGTTTCCATATTTTTTCCAACGCCTGTGTAACTCATTCTAGAAGTAAATTAAAACTGAACTGTGAAATGGCAACGATTATGGAACGAGTAATTCAATTTAGAAAAAAAAAAAAGTTATTGTTGAAAAAGTGAAAAGTTAGATATCGTCAATTCGTGCGTACGGGTTGTTTGTTTGATTTGCTTTAATCTTTATTGCGCCATCCGACTTTTTTTTGTGGCTGTTCACGTCTGGAAATAATTCGCTTGAATACCAACTGAAAAGTTTTATTTGGTTCAGAGTTGCGTGTGTATGCAGTGTGTTGTGTGGTTTCGAGAAGGGAGATCGTGAATGCAGAGGTTCACGATACTCTCTTGCTCCTGAGGTGGGAAACTGTCCTTGTGCTCAGTGACGCAGGGAAGCAGTTGGCAATGGAAGCCGCTGAATTATACAATAATAATATGTATCCAAAGGAAATTTACCTGTAATTGAAAAAGTGACACACTGATCTCTCCATTGGCCAAAGATTTCGGATTAGTCCTCCTTTCCTCGGGGTAACTGCTAAATGGAAGCTCACCCAGATAGACAGTTACAAAGAAACTAAAAGGTGACTCCACGAGACGAACCGTTAAATGAGGTAATGCGAGAGGAAATTGCAAATCCTGAAACTAGATGTAGCAGCGGTTAGTGACACGAAATAGAACGGAGAAGATGTACACTCTAAGACAGAAAAAATGACTCACCACAAAGGAGCTATACAAATTGGTTATACACTGATATTAATACAGATATCGACGGAAAATACGAAATTGTAAATTTTGGCTGGCGATGGTTGAATGTGTGACGCTGCAGCGCGATTTCACTTCACGTCTGGGAAAGATAGTAAACAGAGGACATGTCGATACCAGGACGTTCAGTCGTTGCGAGTTTCATTCCGTGTTTCGTGCGTATGCAGTGTATCGTGAGGTTTCTGGGAGTAACCTTGCTTTTGGAATTTATAGTTGGACAGTAAGTAATTAAGTTGGACATTAAGTATGGCTCACAGACAACCGCGTGAACAATACACACATATGACAGTTGTCCGCCGCTCGTGGTCTCGCGGTAGCGTTCTCGCTTCCCGAGCACGGGGTCCCGGGTTCGATTACCGGCGGGGTCAGGAATTTTCACCTGCCTCGAGATGACTGGGTGTTTGTGTTGTCCTCATCATTTCATCATCATCCAGGAAAGTGGCGAAATTGGACTGAGCAAAGATTGGGTAATTGTACGGGCGCTGATAACCACGCAGTTGAGCGCCCCACAAACCAAACATCATCATCATCACATATGACAGCATTTAAGAGAGGACCTATAGCGGGGCTCAAAGAAGCCGGTTGGAGTAAAAATCGAATCGCTCAACATTTGAATAAGAGTGATGGCACTATTCGGCGAACACAGCCTCAAGAATGAAGCGGTCGACCTATAGAGACGACAGAACTAGGGGGTTGAACAATCGTCAGAGAGGCACTCAGAGCCCCGGATTCGCCATCATCGTCGATCAGACGTGCAATTGGTGCTTTAGCGAGCAAAAAGGCCATTCATACGCGGCTCACAGGGCGGGCGCAGAGCTCACGGCTCTACTTGCGCCGACTACCATTGACCTCTGCGCACCGACAAGCCCGTTTGCAGTGATGTCGGGCATATTTGGCCTGGAATCTTATTGACTGGAGAAGAACTGTCTTCATTGTTGAGTCCTGCTTCGAACTTAGCCCCAATGGCCAGCGAAGACGGATCTGGAGTCGTCCCGGTCAGCAGTGGGATACCAGCCTGACTGGCGACCACTGTACAGCCCTACAACCAGCAGTGATGGTCTGGGGAGCCACTTCTTTTCATAGCAGGAGCACTTTGATTGTCATTCGCGGCGCTCTTACAGCACAGCGGTACGTCGCCGATATTATACGCCCCATTTTGTTGCCGTTCGTCGCAAGCCATCCTGGGCATACACTTCAGCAAGACAATGCCCGCCCGCATACGGCGAGAGATTCTACTGCCCATCTTCGTGCTTGACAAATCCTATGTTGGCCAGGAGGGCAACAGGACCTTTGTACAACTGAGAACATCTGAAGCATTACAGGCAGAGCCCGCCAACCAACCTGTGATTATCACGATCTAATAAGCCAGTTGGACAGAATCTGGTACGACATCCAACAACTGCACCAACCAATGACAAACAGAATAACTGGTGCATAAGGGCCATAGGTAAACCTACTTATTACTGACTTTCTCAATTTGTGTTCTTTCTCTTGAATAAATCACCCAATTTTTCTGAAATTGCAATCATTTGTTTGTCTGTACATGTACATCACATCCATCGGTTTCCGTTCCATTCGGACATTTCCTTCGTGGCGCATCCTTCATTGTGTCTTAAAGTGTATGTTCAGACGAATATAAGGTAACTAGCTTAACGCGCGCTACTTCGCTCGCATTAGCGTAGTAATTAGAACAAAAATAATGTTATAAAAATACATTATGCCTAGTGAAAAATCAATGTAGATTAAAGGCTGTTTCTTTTTCTATTCAATTTGTCGAAGTGACTGTTAAATAGCTTTCTTTGATTTAGTTCACAAACTGCAACAGCTAAGCTTTTTCACGCTAATTACGCCCAAAGAAGCATGGTCTTTTTCGAAAGTACTTCTGACAGAAAAGCGGTTCTGGTAGCTTGAATCAGCTGTCGATGTTAATAATGCCTCTTGAGTTCTTGTGGTCATATTTCCACAGAAACTTTCATTCCCTAACACATATTATTGTTATTTCCAACTGAGAAAGCAAATAAAAATTTTCATAACTTTAGCTTTAAAATGGTTTTCATAATGAAATGTTTTCATAAAACTATTCATCCCCTTATTTCACCACCTTAGGTGTTGAATTCCCAAGAAATCTGAAACACATAGTTTTTTATTTCTGGCCGAGAAACCAAATACCAGTTTTTATTGCTCTAGCTTCAAAATTGCCTTCAGAGCGACATTTTTCGAGAAAACCTTTCATCCCCTACTTCATCCTCTTAGGGGAGGAATATTGAAAAATCCCCTTCTTAAACGGAGCCTACTTTGTTAGATCAGCACCATCGCGAAATTTTAAGTTCGTATAGTTAGCGGTTTTGGCTGGGCGTTCATGAACACTCAGCCGGAACATTTCCTTTTATACAGGCTGAATAATCTAGAACTTACATCGCATATATTGCAGCAATGAAAATTTCTATTGATGTGCGGTTTTCATAGAATGGATTTATAATCACAGGATCGCATTGTTAGCCAATAAATGGATTGTAATAATAGCCAGAAAATGTATTTTTTGTGCAAACATTTACTTTTAAGTGGGGCAATGTCTATTGTCATTAGCAGACTAAAAGTAGAATAAAAAGAATCTCAATGCTGTTTGTTGCAGGATTCTAGTGTGATTCGTTTACGGAATATCGTATTCTGGAAAGTTCCCACACTGACACTTGTTCGGGTTTGCGCCATTCAGCCTGCGTAATTGACAGGTAAGATGTTGTCATGTTGCTTACAGTCTGCCTATGTGTTCCTTGAGTGCATTCGACAGTCGGCAAGACTCAGCACAACCAGGAGCACCTCCGAAGATGTCCAACGTAGCTTTGGACGAAACGCCAGGGATAGAAGAGTTTCATGGACCACGGCCATACAACCCGGAAGAATTCTCGGCAGCTGAAACATCCGGTCGTGAAAGCCTTCATTATACTTGCCTAACATGTTGGCAAGGAGCACACACAAAACTCTTAAGTAACAAAATTGAGGGGAATAGCATCAGATGTCTCACAAAAGTGGTAGGATACATAAACACAAGCAAAAGAATATGTAAGTTATGTACATAAGAGGAAACTGATAAGCTGTAAAATCAAGAAAAAATAGTATACAAGTACTGTCTTGCGGATGTAAGCACTCATAACTGTCTGAAATTGACAGCACTTCATCTGACAGGACAACAAAACGTTAATTATAGTTCTCCAAGAACGTAAAAAATCTTTTAGTTGAGTAGGTACAAATATTATATAGAACTGCAAACAGTGCAAAGAGAGAGAAAATAAATACACAAGTATCATTGTGCTGGTGAACACTCAGCTCTACCTGACATTGGCGATAATTCATATGACAATACAACAAAATGTTATATACAGTTCTTCAACAGAATAAGAATCATCTGGCAACAGAAAACCAGGTAAAGGAACACATGTTTTAGATGCAGCAGACTCAGGGATAACACCCACTATGTCCACTGACAATGACACCAAAATATTAATATTTTCATTCGATGACACACAAATGTCAGGTGTAAACAGACTCAGGGGCTCATTATACATTGTGTTCACTGACAACCACACCAAAAATATTAATATTTCATTTGACGACACACAAGTTTGAGGTTTAAGCAGACCCAGGGACACATTACACATATTATGTCCACTGACAACCACACCAAAATGTTTTAGTGTGTCACTTCCTTTTCATATTCAGATAAAGATGCAGTACAGAATCAGTATTATTAGTATAACGCACAAATATACCTTGTCGAATACTAAAGAATTCACGATGGTCATAAAGACATTGAAGTCGTATCCTTTTGAAAACAGGTTCTTATAACTGAAATAGGAGATCAAAAGTCTCATATATGATACAGTAACAGAAACAAATCATATTGATAAATGGATAATAATAAGTTACATGCGCCTGAATATGAAAGTCAACATTGCATGAAAAGGCACAAACTCAATTCTCAGTAAATGACTCAGATGTGCATGGCCACAGGTAATTAGATGAATGTGACGAGTTCCTTGAAATACAGTTGTAAATATAAAGTTTGGGCCAATCATATAGTGGCAAACTGGATCTATACAAATTCATTTTCTAATGGTACAGCACACAGCATACCACAAAGTAGATGTCTTGATCCAGAACATAAAAAATATGTGACTAATTAAATCATGAATTAAATACAGATGTGTCCAAAGACATTAATGGTGACATATCTAAAAAAAATGTTATAATGAAACGTAGATCCCAGAGTTGATATATACATAGTAGTTACATGTCAGTTAATTTATCAAACAGTAGAAAATTAGCATTGCTTGAAGGTACGTTTACATACAAAGTAAAATTACAGGTAAACAATCAACATACGAAGTTCATATACTCCAATTTATGTGGGAGATATTTAAGAAAAAAACTATATGCGAGTGCTGCGAATATACGTGCAATACCTTCTTATGCAGTATAAGTGATTTGAGCTCCAGTCAACGTAGTACTGTCCTCTCAGAAATCCTTTATGACAAAATAAATCTCTTATGAAGATATCACTGTCACTCTACCTTCGAAGAAACTGTGCACAAACAGAACCTCCATGTATCTAGCACAGCTGAGGGTTGTTACTTTTAGAGTGTACTTTCCTTACCTTGTCTTGTTCCATAAATAGCTGCAAAAATACATCCTCACTAAACCGTATATAATGCCTCGTCTGTCTTTCTCAGAACAACATATTTCGTTACCTTTCAGTATAATATCCTACGATTCTTAGTCCACTTCACATAATATACCATAACTACACCAAAGTTATACAATAGTGGCACTATAATAACATATATTAACATCATAAGCTTCACATGGCAATTCTAAAGCAAAATTCCTTATCATGTTCCATATCTTATATTGCTCAGTATTCGCTACTTTCACCATCTGTATGCGTGCAACTCTGAATTTATCACACTTCAAAAATACATCATAAGAAAAGACATTCTTTAGTGTCTCATAAGTTATTACACATTCAATCATTGAGTAATTGACCTGTGCTTATGAGAAGTACTTCCTTGTTATTACAATATAATTATTTCATTTCTCAAAAATCATACTAATGATCATCGAACAGAAGATATAGATAGCAACACAAGGTCAATATCGTTAGATATCAAATGTCAACTTTCCTGTGTGTGGAGTCAGAATTGTATTGCCATATGCAGTTACTTACAACTGCAAAATAAGTACATTCAAAAGACATATCTTATAAAGCAATTAATACTGACGTTATTTACTACAAGATGCAATCAAAAAAGATTTATCCTCGAACTATTCAGTAGTAGCTAAAGAAATGGCTTATTAATCGAAAATGAAGCAAATAATTTTTCTTGAGCTTCAGTGTTGCTTAATGACAAGAGAAAAAAGTCATCATCTTACAATCATTAACTTAACGTGATAGACTTGGCACTGCATCACCTCTGTAGCAGAACCATAAGAGAAGTTCTGAAATAAAATTATTTAAATAGAAAGACGCAAATGTATTGAAGTAACTTATTTTACGCTATTATTTACAACATGTATAAAAATGGAGCAGACCAAATTGCACCAAGGTTTAAAAATGCTACACGCTGAAAACAAAAGGTTGTCAAAATGCATAACATTTCTATATAAACGTCATGAATCAATGTTTCTAGCACGACTGGGCACTTCTGGAATAGCTAGTTCTCCATAACAGACCACTGCAACATTCGTATTGTTAGAATGTAGCACGCTCGCTGCTGCATAGCAGCAGAATGCAGAATGTAGCACTCCGATCTGAAAATCATTGTTTAGTTCCTGCAAACGCATAGAGTTCCGTGTCCCTTTTATTAATTCTGCAATAAAGAAAAATCAATTATGGTCATGTCACACACAAAAAGAAAGTACAATGTGTGTAAACAGTAATAAGTAGAAAAACAGTTTTTTTACTGAGACAATTTCATTCCACAACTTCGAAAAGCTAGAAAAATTCATTTTACATATACTTCACATAAATCAGCAGTAAAGAAAAAAATCTTTGTAAAACTATCGGTGCTCACTACTCAACGGATGTATCTATATATGCAATCTTACCTCCAAACGAGCTGAAAAGAAAGTGTCATCTGCAAGCGCTGGTGTTTTATACAGGTAAAAGTTTCGTGTTTTCTAGAATTTACGATGTTTATAACAGGTATGATTGGTTTCTCAAACTGTAATTCGTGTTCTTTCCATAATCGATAACTCTTAGCGTCATATTACATCTCGTCAGTAACAAAAAATCTTCAGTAGTACTGTCCCATTCAGAAAACTTTTAAGGCAAAATAAATCTCTTATGAAGATATCACTGTGACTCTACCTTCGAATAAACTGTGCACAAACAGAACCTCCATGTATCTAGTACAGCTGTGGGTTGCTTCGTGTGAAGAATGTACTTTCCTTACCTTGTCTTGTTCCACAAATAGCTGCAAAAAATGCATCCGCACTAAATCGTATATAATGCTTCGTCATTCTCAGAACAACATATTTCGTTAACCTTCAGTATAAAATCCTACAGTTCACATAATACACCATAACTACACCAAAGATATGCAGTAGTTGCACCATAATAACATAATATATTAACATCATAAGCCTCACATGGCAATCCTAAAGCAAAATTTATCATCATATTCCATATCTATATCGCATAGTATTCCATAGAGTCATCATGTGTATGCATGAAACTCTGAAGTTATCGCTCTTCAAAAATACTTCATAAATAGCAGGACAACCATCAGTCTGAAATGTTCCTAGTTGAAATATTGCCCATCAGAAACACCTTCCTCAATTCAAAACCACTCATACACAGTCTCTTATTCAAAATAAACTTCACAAAATATGTACCTACGGAAAAAGTCATCTCACGCACTTTCTTCAAAAATAACACAGTATTCTGTCTGATAAAGTTAAAGCAAAATGTACATCACACGTTACCACAAGACACAAAAATCTTCATTATATGTGCAAACTATATTCCTAAAAGAAAAATGAGTATCTTAGAACCTCAAAACTCAGTCTACTCTGCTATATCAAGATCTCAAAAGAAAAATTCCAAACTCAAGAAATAATATAACAGTATTACATTTCAATCAGTAATTTCACCAATAAACTCAGAATAATACCAGCTGAATTCAGATTGTTCACGAATGGCTTACCATTCCATACTGTCATAGTGCAAATATAGATCCAAAAAAATTGTATGTTTCCATTGTCTTATCAGCTTGTCAGACTATGCTTAGCAAATTGAAAGTACTTTTCTTCACACAACACAAATCATAGGTCATCACTATCTTTAACATTCCGTATTAAGTAGGCTGACAGCGAGAAAGACATTAACATACACACAGATTAGTTGAGTATGAAACAGTGCTGAAAGCTAAAGTAAGAAAAAAAAGGTTCAAATGGCTCTGAGCACTATGGGACTTAACTTCTAAGGTCATCAGTCACCTAGAACTTAGAACTACTTAAACCTAACTAACCTAAGGACATCACACACATCCATGCCCGAGGCAGGATTCGAACCTGCGACCGTAGCGGTTGCGCAGTTCCAGACTGTAGCGCCTAGAACCGCTCGGCCACCCCGGCCGGCAGCTAAAGTAAGAAAATGCACTGTAACAGCTGGGGCACCTTTGCTCGCCACTGCTTATGTTTACCGAAGTGGTGTAAAGCCCCTAGGGTACTATTGTTTGTACACTTTGATGTTCGATACATGATGAAGACCTCTGAATTTATGTGTGCTTATGGTTTCAAGTTCCACAGTATTTGCATGTGCGATGCGCCGTATGCGAAAAGGACCTTCACACACCAAAAAAACTTTCCTTTATGAGATAAACGATGTGATTTGAGCAACACTTTCTGACATACCTCTATACTCTTGATGTTCACTCGTGGATTCCGTAGCTTCTTCCTTTCCTATGCAGGTTTCTTGCTGTTTTCCAATGCTAAATTAATTATTGCACGGTGTCTTAAATGTCCCTGACACGGGAAGGCTACAAACTGTTTTATACCATCTGGTGGTGGTTTATTTTTTAGCATAAGAAGTGGAGGTAAAATTGTAGAATCCTTCGGTAGTTCTTTATGGCATTTTGAAAAGCAGACAGATGCGAATCCAAATTTCTGTGTTGACGATAGCAATGCAATCTGCAAAGTTTACCTAATTCCTTCATAATGCATTTTGTACAAAATGGCGTAAAACGTGATATAAATACTGGGCTAATTCTTCTATGCCTCAAAGATTTTAGCCATATGTTAGAACGAAATTGCGGGTCTTTATCAGAAATTACTTTGTCAACACGCCCTACTTCTTTACGAAAATTCTTTACGAATGTTACAGAAACAGCTTTTGCAGTAGCTTTCGGTAAAGGTGTAAATGACACAAATTTAAAGAGAAGCTCAACAGCTACAAAAACAAATAAATGACCGTGTTCAGATCTCGTAACAGGACCGAAAATGTCAACAACAATTAATTCTCTTAATTTCACAGGAATGATCGGAAATAGTGGTGTTCTGTGCATAGTGGTAGATGGTTTTGCCTTTGAGCGAAGTTAGCATTTTTCCAACAGCAGCTAATTCTCTTCCTTTCATAGGAATTATCGGAAATAGTGGTTTTCTGTGCCTAATGGTAGATGGTTTTGCTTCTAGGCAATGTTTGCATTCTGACAAGAACGTACGAAGTCGCTTTTCCATTTTGTTGAGGTAACATGTATCCCGTAATTAAACTGCGAAAAAAGATTTACTGTTGAAATGATTACATTTACGGATCAATAGCACAAGCGGATCTGAGTTACCAGATATCGATACACGTTGAAATACTCATATTAGTACGTGGTGTAGCCGCCATATGCGGCAGTGCAGGCGATCACTCTGGCACCAAGTTGAACGTACAGAAGGCGAATACTGTCCTGGGATACGTTATGCCATACCTGCTCGACCTCTTCATGTGGTTCCGTAAGAGCTGTTGGCTGACGAGTCGCTTCTCTTGCCATCATATCCAATACAGGGTTATTACAAATGATTGAAGCGATTTCACAGCTCTACAATAACTTTATTATTTGAGATATTTTCACAATGCTTTGCACACACATACAAAAACTCAAAAAGTTTTTTTAGGCATTCACAAAAGTTCGATATGTGCCCCTTTAGTGATTCGGCAGACATCAAGCCGATAATCAAGTTCCTCCCACACTCGGCGCAGCATGTCCCCATCAATGAGTTCGAAAGCATCGTTGATGCGAGCTCGCAGTTCTGGCACGTTTCTTGGTAGAGGAGGTTTAAACACTGAATCTTTCACATAACCCCACAGAAAGAAATCGCATGGGGTTAAGTCGGGAGAGCGTGGAGGCCATGACATGAAATGCTGATCATGATCTCCACCACGACCGATCCATCGGTTTTCCAATCTCCTGTTTAAGAAATGCCGAACATCATGATGGAAGTGCGGTGGAGCACCATCCTGTTGAAAGATGAAGTCGGCGCTGTCGGTCTCCAGTTGTGGCATGAGCCAGTTTTCCAGCATGTCCAGATACACGTGACCTGTAACGTTTTTTCGCAGAAGAAAAAGGGGCCGTAAACTTTAAACCGTGAGATTGCACAAAACACACTAACTTTGGGTGAATTGCGAATTTGCTGCACGAATGCGTGAGGATTCTCTACCGCCCAGATTCGCACATTGTGTCTGTTCACTTCACCATTAAGAAAAAATGTTGCTTCATCACTGAAAACAAGTTTCGCACTGAACGCATCCTCTTCCATGAACTGTTGCAACCGCGCCGAAAATTCAAAGCGTTTGACTTTGTCATCGGGTGTCAGGGCTTGTAGCAATTGTAAACGGTAAGGCTTCTGCTTTAGCCTTTTCCGTAAGATTTTCCAAACAGTCGGCTGTGGTACGTTTAGCTCCCTGCTTGCTTTATTCGTCGGCTTCCGCGGGCTACGCGTGAAACTTCCCCGCACGCGTTCAACCGTTTCTTCGCTCACTGCAGGCCGACCCGTTGATTTCCCCTTAAGAGGCATCCAGAAGCTTTAAACTGCGCATACCATCGTCGAATGGAGTTAGCAGTTGGTGGATCTTTGTTGAACTTCGTCCTGAAGTGTCGTTGCACTGTTATGACTGACTGATGTGAGTGCATTTCAAGCACGACATACGCCTTCTCGGCTCCTGTCGCCATTTTGTCCCACTGCGCTCTCGAGCGCTCTGGCGGCAGAAACCTGAAGTGCGGCTTCAACCGAACGAAACTTTATGAGTTTTTCTACGTATCTGTAGTGTGTCGTGACCATATGTCAATGAATGGAGCTACAGTGAATTTATGAAATCGCTTCAATCATTTGTAATACCCCTGTACGTGCTCGATTGGAGACAATTCCGGAGATCGTGCTAGGCAGAGAAGTTGCTGCATGTCTTCCAGAGCACGTTGAGTTTCACGAGCAGTTTGTGGGCGAGCATTATCCTGTTGTAACAATACATCACGTACTGAATGCTGGTCAGCGTCTCCTCTGGAAACAGCAAAGGTATACGAGAGTTGTATCTTATCGACCTACAGACCAGAAAGTCTGAGGTGGTGCCGGCGTGTCTTGGAAGAATGCACTCTACGAGGCAGCGCTCATCAGGTCTATGTCGAACGCGCAAACAAACATAATTTTCTTGCAGGGAGAATCGGCTTTCATCGCTGAATACCATGGCGCGCCATTTTCTTTTTCCGATTGGAACTCTGAGTCAGCAGTCGAGCTATGCCCGTCAACGCTGTGGCGTAAGTAGAAGACAATCTGGAGGAGTTGGTTCAAATGGGTCTGAGCACTATGGGACTTAACATCTGAGGTCATCAGTCGCCTAGAACGTAGAACTACTTAAACCTAACTAACCTAAGGACATCACACACATCCATGCCTGAGACAGAATTCGAACCTGTGACCATAGGGGTCACGCGGTTCCAGACTGAAGCGCCTAGAACCGCTCGGCCACACCAATCTGGAAGAGTGAGTGCTCGTACGAGGTGCATTCAAGTTCTAAGACCTCCGATTTTTTTTCTCCGGACTGGAAAGAGATAGAAACATGTGCATTGTTTTAAAATGAGGCCGCGTTCATTGTCAATACGTCCCATAGATGGCAGCACCGCACGGGAGATGGAATTTTACCGCCAGCAGCGAGAATGAGAACTGTTTTAAATACTTAAAATGGCGACGTTTTCCTTACTTGAACAGCATGCAGTCATTCGTTTCCTGAATTTGCGTGGTGTGAAACCAATTGAAATTCATCGACAGTTGAAGGAGACATGTGGTGATGGAGTTATGGACATGTCGAAAGTGCGTTCGTGGCTGCGACAGTTTAATGAAGGCAGAACATCGTGTGACAACAAACCGAAACGACCTCGGGCTCGCACAAGCCGGTCTGACGACATGATAGAGAAAGTGGAGACAATTGTTTTGGGGGATCGCCGAATGACTGTTGAACAGATCGCCTCCAGAGTTGGCATTTCTGTGGGTTCTGTGCACACAATCCTGCATGACGACCTGAAAATGCGAAAAGTGTCATCCAGGTGGGTGCCACGAATGCTGACGGATGACGACATGGCTGCCCGTGTGGCATGTTGCCAAGCAATGTTGACGCACAACGACAGCATGAATGGGACTTTCGTTTCGTCTGTTGTGACAATGGATGAGACGTGGACGCCATTTTTCAATCCAGAAACAAAGCGCCAGTCAGCCGAATGGAAGCACACAGATTCACCGCTACCAAAAAAATTTCGGGTAACCGCCAGTGCTGGAAAAATGATGCTGTCCATGTTCTGGGACAGCGAGGGCGTAATCCCTACCCATTGCGTTCCGAAGGACACTACGGTAACAGGTGCATCCTACGAAAATGTTTTGAAGAACAAATTCCTTCCTGCTCTGCAACAAAAACGTCT
This sequence comes from Schistocerca cancellata, assembly GCF_023864275.1. Lineage (NCBI taxonomy): Eukaryota > Metazoa > Arthropoda > Insecta > Orthoptera > Acrididae > Schistocerca > Schistocerca cancellata. The sequence continues at coordinate 348,367,525 of NC_064627.1, read as the reverse complement.
GGGAAGGGCTGCGCGTGTGCTGTTTCACCAAGACAACGCACCCGCACATCGAGCTAACGTTACGCAACAGTTTCTTCGTGATAACAACTTTGAAGTGATTCCTCATGCTCCCTACTCACCTGACCTGGCTCCTAGTGACTTTTGGCTTTTTCCAACAATGAAAGACACTCTCCGTGGCCGCACATTCACCAGCCGTGCTGCTATTGCCTCAGCGATTTTCCAGTGGTCAAAACAGACTCCTAAAGAAGCCTTCGCCGCTGCCATGGAATCATGGCGTCAGTATTGTGAAAAATATGTACGTCTGCAGGGCGATTACGTCGAGAAGTAACGCCAGTTTCATCGATTTCGGGTGAGTAGTTAATTAGAAAAAAAATCGGAGGCCTTAGAACTTGAATGCACCTCGTAATACACTGCTAACTACCGGCTCACAACATATAGTGTTGACAAGGGGCTCATAAACCCTCTTATCTCTGCTGTGGTAACTGTAAGATCTGCCACTGCTGCCATTACAACACGACGAACCTCACGCGCGTCTTTACCGTCTGGACGTCCAAAACTTTATCGATTGGTGTGAGAACGTTCTCGTCACCACTGATGATAGCGTCGTTGCACAACTGACGCAGCACATCCAACTTGGGTGGCAATTCTCCGAAAGGACCATCCTGCCACTCTGAAGGCCATAATTTGACCCCTTTCATACTCGCTCAGTTGGATGTAGGAATCACGAGTGCGTCTCCGTGGCATGGTTGCCTGATTGCTTCAAACGTTTGCACCACACTGAGGCTTCTGGCTGTGAGCTTTCCCTGTTAGACACAGATGGCGCTCTGTTAGCTATGCCATTACAGTATCTGTTGGCGGACGACACTGAAACAAATCAGTCCATCTGCTGCCCCGAGGTGGCATATGCTGTCATCTGATCAAAATCGACGTCGTCTTTCCACGTGAACTAATGTTCTTTCCGGCAGTGTATAACAGCACAATTCGCAGATAGTTTCGAATATCTCTAACAATAAATATATTACCAAAACTCAGAAAAACTCCTACAATGTCTAAACAACTTTAAAACAGTTTCCCCAAACGTTAATTACAGTAGAATTCCATAGCAAGTTTTAAAACAACAACAAACATAACAACGCATTACGTAGAGCTGCGAAACCTTTAGGTAAGATCTTTTCACCTCTGTTAATAAAATACAAAACAATTCAGTAAAATAAGTGATAAAGCTTACAGTAACGACAGGCTGGCTGGAAGGCAATCGAATTTGTTGAAATCACTGCAGTTTTTTGTCATATTTTCCACATATGCTGCCCACCTATTAACGACCAGTGGGACCACTGACGTCCGTTCTTAACACTTTGCCGTCTGCACGTCTCGTACAAATTTATTCGCTTGGCGCCGGCAGCATTAGTTTGGATTACGTGGCTTGTCGCCAGCCTCTTGTCATCTTCCCGTTGATGACAAGCTTCAAACACATTGACTTTTTCGCGCTTTAATTTTCCTGAAATCCTCTATTTTGCTGTATCGTTGCACAAAATCGTTCTTTTCAAGTAACTTCTCTGCAAGTTCTACACTGTTATAATAATTATCCATGAAGAACTGTTGCCATTTTACATCACAAGGTGTCAATAGTTCCATCACTAATTTTGCTAAAGGCTGTCCAGCGCCGGAATATATCTTAAATGAGGAAATGTATCCCGTACTTGAATCACACAGTATCCGAATGAGTATGCCGTATTTCGTAATTTTTCGACGGATTGTAAACTTTAAAATTGAACCGTCCACGCCACGGTATCATTCCTTCAATTTGAGATGTTGTGACTTGGATGAAACGTTTCTTTAAATAATCAATTACGAATTGCACTTTGACTAGCCGGTCGGCATTATCCGGTTTATTGTTGCTGTCGAAAAATGTTAAAATGATAATGTTTGTCTGAATCGGTTGGGGGACATCGTTTTGCGAAATATCGGTGTGTCTATAGACGGATTCGTTGACCAAAATCATCGATCCATGCTTTTTTTACATTTCTCATAAGAATAGGAAGCCCAAACCATTTTCTAAGTTCGCGTCTCGCAACGTCGTCAAATTTGGCATTTTTTAATCTAGTTTCCTTCTATTGCAATTTTGACTGTAGTTCAAATCAAATGGCTCTGAGCACTGTGGGACTTAAACAGCGGAGGTCATCAGTCCCCTAGAGCTTAGAACTACTTAAACCTACCTAACCTAAGGACATCACACACATCCATGCCCGAGGCAGGATTCGAACCTGCGACCGTAGCGGTGGCGCGGTTCCAGAATAAAGCGCCTAGAGCCACTCGGCCAATCCGGGCGGCTTTGACTGTAGTACTTTTTGGTTTCGTTGCTAATATATTCAATTAGATCGTTCCCAATATATAATTCTACGATATCCACGACGCTCTGTGTATCTTTGGGAAATAAGTTTGGACCCGGGGATCCTTCAAATTTATTATTGGTTCTCGGTAAATCAAAGTCTGACCGCTGTGCACCGTCTTCTTCGTCTGATTCAGCCGAATCCGTTGGCAACCGTAGCGTTTGCCGAATTCTCCTTGGACGTATTTCATTATCTTCCTACAATTCTGCTTCACTTTCATTTTTTTGATATCCAGTGTCTTCTTCCCAATCGGCCAAGTCGTTCGGAACGTCAGACAAGACGTCCGCGCATTCATCGTAAATAATCCTATTGTCTCTTTCGTCCGCCATGATGAAAGGGTGCAAGTACTCATAAAAACAAAAAAACTTGTTGTCGTATGTAATTTATTGTTACCTAAACAAAACACCAACAGAATGCAGAAGATACTAATATGCTGTAGCAGGTCACTGCACGATACTATGCAGACTACACCACTGTGGTGTCGGCGGCTGTTGACCGCATAGTGTTAATACAGCCAGAACCAGTTTCATGGTATACAACTGAACTTGTTGCAAATCTCGGCCAGAAAATAGAATGACAATATCAAACCTATAAAGTGGGTTTCAATAGTTCGAGTAAATATTCGTAAAACCCGCAGAACAGGTAAAACACATCTAATCTCGCTTCAGAAAATGTAGTGAAAACTCAGCCTTAACAAGAGCCTAACTTGCACTTGACAATCTTCACATCTGCCACGACAGTGTAAATCATAAACCACAAGTTTACTGGGTGCATCACATCACATCACATATACAGGGTGTTCCAAGAAGGTACGGCAAAACTTTCAGGAAACATTCCTCACACACAAATAAAGAAAAATGGTTCAAATGGCTCTGAGCACTATGGGACTTAACATCTGTGGTCATCAGTCCCCTAGAACTTAGAACTACGTAAACCTAACTAACCTAAGGACATCACACACATCCATGCCCGAGGCAGGATTCGAACCTGCGACCGTAGCAGTCGCGCGGTTCCGGACTGAGCGCCTAGAACCGCTAGACCACCACGGCCGGCAGAAATAAAGAAAAGATGTTATGTGGACATGTGTCCGGAAACGCTTAATTTCCATGTTAGAGCTCATTTTAGTTTCGTCAGTATGTACTGTACTTCCTCGATTCACCGCCAGTTGGCCCAATTGAAGGAAGGTAATGTTGACTTCGGTGCTTGTGTTGACATGCGAATCATTGCTCTACAGTACTGGCATCAAGCACATCAGTACGTAGCATCAACAGGTTAGTATTCATCACGAACGTGGTTTTGCAGTCAGTGCAATGTTTACAAATGCGGAGTTGGCAGATGCCCATTTGATGTATGGATTAGCACGGGGCAATAGCCGTGACGTGGTACGTTTGTATCGAGACAGATTTCCAGAACGAAGGTGTCCCGACAGGAAGACGTTCGAAGCAATTGATCGGCGTCTTGGGGTGCACGGAACATTCCAGCCTATGACTCGCGACTGGGGAAGACGTAGAACGACGAGGACACCTGCAATGGACGAGGCAATTCTTCGTGCAGTTGACGATAACCCTAATGTCAGCGTCAGAGAAGTTGCTGCTGTACAAGGTAACGTTGACCACGTCACTGTATGGAGAGTGCTATGGGAGAACAAGTTGTTTTCGTACCATGTACAGCTTGTGCACTCAGCTGATTGGCCTCCACGGGTACACTTCTGCGAATGGTTCATCCAACACTGTGTGAATCCTCATTTCAGTGCAAATGTTCTCTTTACGGATGAGGCTTCATGCCAACGTGATCAAATTGTACATCTTCACAATCAACTTGTGTGGGATGACGAGAATCCGCACGCAATTGTGCAATCACGTCATCAACACAGATTTTCTGTGAATGTTTGGGCAGGCATTGTGGGTGATGTCTTGACTGGGCCCCATGTTCTTCCACCTACGCTCTATGGAGCACGTTATCATGATTTCATACGGTATACTCTACCTGTGCTGCTAGAACATGTGCCTTTACAAGTACGACACAACATGTGGCTCATGCACGATGGAGCTCCTGCTTATTTCAGTCGAAGTGTTCGTACGCTTCTCAACAACAGATTCGTTGATCGATGGATTGGTAGAGGCGGGCCAATTGCATGGCCTCCACGCTCTCCTCACCTCAACCCTCTTGACTTTCATTTATGGGGGCATTTGAAAACTCTTGTCTACGCAACCCCGGTACCAAATGTAGAGACTCTTCGCACTCGTATTGTGGACGGCTGTGATACAATACGCCATTCTCTAGGGCTGCATCAGCGCATCAGGGATTCCATGCGACGGGGTTGGATGCATGTATCCTCGCTAACGGAGGACATTTTGAACATTTCCTGTAACAAAGCGTTTGAAGTCACGCTGGTACGTTCTGTTGCTGTGTGTTTCCATTCCATGATTAATGGGATTTGAAGAGAAGTAATAAAATGAACTCTAACATGGAAAGTAAGCGTTTCCGGACACATGTCCACATAACATATTTTCTTTCTTTGTGTGTGAGGAATGTTTCCTGAAAGTTTGGCCGTACCTTTTTGTAACACCTTTTATACCCCGCTGTAGGTGTGTGACGGTTGGTACTGCTAGCAGCATTGTCGTATATTCTCCTTCACTGTTCCATTCGCCCATTGTGCGTGTGAAAATGGCTGTCGACAAACCTCCGAATGAAGTCTAATTTCTCTAAATAGTCATTTGCTGGAAAGCATGTGGGATTAAACACTATTTTGCGCCTCAGTTGATGGCACATTTGCTCTCGGAATTTCAACAGTAGAAGCTCGACATGATACACAAAGCTTCTCATGTAGCTTCTGTCATCGGAACTTGTTGCTCATCTACGTAACGCTCTCGTTGCTTTCGTATGGTTGCTGTCTTTTCTATTAGTCCAATCTGGTAAAGGTCCCAGGCTGATGAACAGTACTCAACAATCAGTCGAACAAGCGTCCTACTAGCTACCTCCTTCGTGGATGTATTACGTTTCCTTTAATGGACGCTTCACATATAATAAAAAAATCGTAATATTGAACAAGACAAACACCAAATTATTCTTAAATCAGCTCGTACGAAGCACTGCAATCATCATATATCTTGAAGCAAGCTGAAATGATTACTACTCAGGTTACTCTAATTCTCCAGGCTAAGTTGGACAGCTACAAGCATAGACAGTAAATGTCAGTAATACGTGACCACAAAGCACCATAAAATAGACTTAAAACCAGGGTCACATCATCCAGTTCAAAGATGATCTGACAAGATCACACTAGAGGGCTCACTCGCTGCTGCACCAGCGCAGCACTGCTTGTCGAATGTGGCTGTTACTGTCATGTGTAGACACATGCAAAGGCAGACAGCCGTATGCCCCCCCTCCCCCCCCCCCCTTCAGATCACATGTTTAAGTGGCCATCTGACCACACGATATCTTGGACACGGCCGCGATAGGCTGCAATTATGCCACCCACCGGCACACGGCTTTGTCAGGATCCACACGTTTGCTGGCCGGGGTGATTGTTATATACCATGAAGAGCGCAAGCACTGCATCACAGCAGCCGCATTTGGATGTGCATGCTCCTGCTGAAGCATCACATCACATTCCGATTAAAGTAATGGAAGCAGTACTGGAGTGACAGCCTGTGCAATGTAGTATACACTGGTTACTTTACGCTGCAGAAGCACTTAATCTGACTGCGAGTTGTAAGACATGGCCCTCAAGCCATGAAGCTTGGGATGGGACGGGTTTATTGTGGGCCAATGCCCTCAGGAACTCTTTATCACTGAGGACAACAGAGCGCCATTCCACCCTCCAGCCATCCAGCCATCTTCTTCACTACACCAGTGTAGTTATGATTGGCGGCGTTGCGGTGACAGTGGTAACGTGGTTAGAGGCGCACTTGATCTTAATCCTGCTGTAAACAGACGGTTTCTAAGGTCCCTGACGACACAATAGGGGGTACGTATGTTCAGATTTCGTTCCTGGATTATGTTCGCTCGGCCAACGCAGCACGCACTCTACAATCGACTTAAATCTAAGGGCATATTTGAATCACTGAGTATCAACGGAATGCAACGAATGAATACTTCTTCATCTGTATGAGAAGATGATTAGTTGAGCCATCTGTTGATACATTTTGCGAAAAATATCTCATTGTGTTTTTGGAGAATTCGTCTTCTATTGTTTCAGCCCATTTTCACTGTTTCAAGTGGAGTTGTGTTAGAGAACGACTTGACCTGTTCGAACAGTTTACGTGACAGTTCGGGAAATCTCGGGTTCTGTTCGATCTTTTGACCGGCTTGCTATCTAGTGACTCGTGTTGGTACTATATCCACGACCTGCCTTAGCGTTTGTACGGCACTGTGGATTTTAATAACAAAAATAACTGTGAAACACTGATTAAAACATCTTCTAGGGTATATATAACGGCAACTAATCAATAAATAAGTTTGCAATCATGTTTTTGTCAAATTCTCGAGGTTTTACTCATTTCGCCATCTAGTGATGTCTGATGGTACTATCTCCAAGACAGGTATTGCCACTGTAATTTATTCTCGTGATAGGAATTACAGTCAGTTTAGCACGATATATTTCGTTAATTAAGCATTTAATTTTTCATTAATTTTCTTCATTCTTTCATCTGAATGTAGGAATTTGAAAGAAATCGACCAAGAACTTTAAAGTAAATCGGTCAAGTACTTTTCGAGACGTTTGGTAACAGCTTTCTCCTTTATGTATTTTATATATACATTTATATATTGTGTACATTAAAAAAATAACCGATGTCCGACCAAATGTTCATTAGGCGATCGTGTAGAAATCTGAAGTAAATTGGTCCAGAACTTTTACGGATTATTGGTAACTACCTTTCCCCTTTATATTTTACACACATGTATGTTTTAAGTCAGATTACGAAATCTTATGTAGACAGTGACTTCCCTTTTGTCTTGAAGGTAAAGTGTGCAAAATTTCATACTGATCTAATTCTGTAACAGCATTTAATTAGATACATCAGTAATTGAAATCTTTGATTTCTGGTGTTGGAAAATTAATTGTGAGCCACATTATACAACTGTGATAAATGTAAAGTTCTGTAATACTTTTTACTTTTTTGCAGTCAACTGTATCCTAGTCGGAGACGTTTGTGTGAAGATAGTAATTTGAAGAACAGAGTTTCAATGAACGATTTTCTTTCAATTTGTGTTTGTTTCAGTTTGTTTTTCAGCGTCGCATTGAATCCAGTATCATCCGTTGTATAGTTGATACACACATTCAAAATTAATTCAAGAAATTATCTAGAGTTTTTAATTTTTCACTATGGTACTAATCGTTACTTAGTATTCTGACCATCACAGCGCCAAGTGCATTAGGGAAGAATTCGAGTGCCTGGTATTAAAAATAATAAAGATCACCTATATACAACGGAGCTCTTAAATATAAGTGGCGTCATACAAGTATTTTTAGAAGGATAGATAGCGTAACGAAACAAAGCGGACTGCAGTTCTTATGATACGACAGTGATATTTAAATTGAAAGATTTCGTACAGACGTGCAAAGTTACAGTATATGGTCAAAAGTATTCGGACACCTTTTAATGGAATTTAGTATGGAATACGTCCATCCTGTATCTTTATGAGAACTAGAACTTTGCTGGGAACACTTTCAGTGAGGTGCCTGAATGTCTATGGAGGAATGGTAGCTCATTACGTATGCTTCGTATAAAAATATTGTCTGTATGTGAGAAAACTGAATATATTGATTTCAAAAACTTCCTCCTGGGTGTAACGTGTAATTTAGCTATGGCATTCAGTTGGTAGGCAAAACTGACTGTTGATTGGCCCTGTGATGGGCTTGTGAACAGTGGTGTGAAACGTAGCTTTACACCGAATGAAATGCAAAATTTGACATGAAAGAAATGAATCTAATTAAATTCCAAAAGAAACTGACTGTGTGCTTAGTGAAAACCGTGTAACTGAAACTCAGTACTGAAGTGCATTATAAACGTTACGTGACATGAAATGCAATGTTTAACTTGGCCTATCCATAAAAATAAATTACTGCTCTACTCGGATGAAAATAACTGTTTGAAACTACCAACACTGTTCACTGAAAATTAATGTAATAACTAGCACGACACCTGACAATCCAGACTACACAATGTTTACACAAGAACGGAAGGTGATATCTGCCCTGAAACAAATGTGACTTACCTCATGCTCAGCATGCTGTTCTGAAGAACTGAAACCAGAGGAGATACTGATGTTGGACGCTTGGGCGTGGAGCTAAGTCGACGTTGTAGCCAGTCGATGTTTTAACTTTGACCAGGCCATGCCACTACAGGAATGTTGCTGTCTTCGAACCGTTGCTACACAGATGCAGTTTCATGACAGGTTGTAGTAACATGATGATACAATCATCGATTCCGAATCGTTACCCTACTCTACGCAGCACAGAGCGCTGTAAAATATTACTTCCGCGTTTAATGTTTTCCTAAGCACAATAAGAGAACCACACCATAACCACGAAATACATCCACACAGTGTCAAAGCACCGCCACCATACTTCACTCTTGACACTACATATGCTGGCATGTAATGGTCTGCAGGCATTCGACAAAACCGAACACTCCCATCAGGGTATAAGGCGAATTATCACTCCAAATCACTCTTTTTCAGTCATCCACTACCGAGTGGAGTCGCTCTTCATCAAGCGTAGCTTAGCATCGGCTACGAAAATGTATGGCTCTCGATCATTGAACCCCATTTCTTTTAAGTACCTACGCACAGTCATTGTGCTTACTGTGCTGCTGGCAGTATTTGGATCACGCGCATCACTCCTTCCAGTGCTTTCAAGTAATTTTACACAGTCGCCCTTCACAGTCCACGACGATCCCTGTCCGCCAGTATATGAATTCTGCCTGCTCTTGGTCTAGCTATGGTTGTTCCTTCACGATTGAACTTCACAACTTTTGGAGCTCTAAAGAAGGTGAAATGTCCTTGATTGATTTGTTACTCAGGTGACATCCAATGACTAGCCCACGTTCGAAATCGCTCAGCTCTCCTATTACTGTCACTGTACTGCTCTCTAACGCCAATGACCGAGCGAGGTGGTGCAGGTTAGCACAGTGGACTCTCATTCGGGAGGACACCGGTTCAAACCCCGTCCTTTTGCATCCTGATTTAGGTTTTCTGTGGTTTCCCTAAATCACTTCAGGCAAATGCCGGGATGGTTCCTTTGAAAGGGCACGTCTGACTTCCTTCCCCATCCTTTCCTAATCCGATGGGACAGATGACCTTGCTGTTTGTTCCCTTCCCCCAAACCAACCAATCGGCCGGCCGGAGTGGCCGTGCGGTTCTAGGCGCTACAGTCTGGAGCCGAGCGACCCTACGGTCCCAGGTTCGAATCCTGCCTCGGGCATGGATGTGTGTGATGTCCTTAGGTTAGTTAGGTTTAATTAGTTCTAAGTTCTAGGCGACTGATGACCTCAGAAGTTAAGTCGCATAGTGCTCAGAGCCATTTGAACCATTTTGAACCAACCAATCAAACTATTGACAATACTCCTCGTCTCTCGCGACATGCAATGGTTAATTCCCCATTTCATAGGGGTTTCCGGACACTTGATCAGCTAGTGTGTAGTATGAGGCTCATAATGCTGGCTGGTGCATTTTACATTGGCTGTTCCACGTTACTCATGTTTTATTCCTTATACAAGTACAGCTGTTTGTGCAGCAGGGACAAGTATAAATAAATTGGCTCTTGTGTGACATTGGTAGTCCTTCAACGAAACGGTATAAACGAACTTCTGTCATAAAACTGTTATAGTAACAAGCGTGACGTAGAAATGAACACCCAATTAGGTACCCTCACAGAATGCGACGATGCCATGCGGTACGCGGACCCGCTACAGCAGTGTTGCCAATAGAGTGGCTATGCTGTTCGTTTCATCAAGCGGAAAGGGGACCAGACGAGGGGTTGGGGACCGCGGTGGGGAGAGGGGGAGGGGGGGGGGGCGAGGGGATGGTGAGCATTTAATACGCGCTGGTATTTTTGTCGGGCGGAATTTATTACTTTCATATCGGCGATTCACCGATGCTTTCATGCGCCCGTTTTATTTCACCGTCGATGAGAGATATCTACTATTATTCTGTTGCCAGAGGAGGGAAAAAGAAATAATTTCCCATAAAGATAATTCGATGTCCACACAAATGACGAAAGTTACTGAGCAAAAATCCAATTCGCACACACGCACTTATTGGAAGAATTTGAACATAAACAGCAAATTGCATGTAAGTAAAGAACAGCTTGGTACTATGTTTGCATTGGCCCTCAAACAGTGAATGGCCGCATGAGAAGGGCGAGGTCACTGTAAACGGAATACCACATCGGATAGGACAAGGAAGATGAAGGAAGCTGGCGGTGTACTTTCAAGAGAAAGCATTCCACTACGTGCCTGACTTGTTTTTGAAAAGACATGGAAACCTTGAATCTCGATGGCCAGACTGGGCGACACCCTCTCTCCTCGAATGGGAATCCAGCGACTTAATCACTGCGCAGTCTCGTTCGGGAGCACTGTCGAAAGCAGACATCGAGCCAGAGAAGCGCAGTTTGTAACTGCACGAAAGGTTTGTTTGCTATATAGCACTATACGGGAAATAAGAAAGAGATGGTCATTTATTCAGCAACACATTGTGAAATTGCAACAGTATTGCATTTACACGTGTCTATGAGTATGTTTTCTTGGTTATAGCTTGTACGTACAGTTACCATGTTTTAAGTAGGTATGGCGGTTATAGACGAAACAATCAGTTTCCAGTTATGTCATGTTTTCTTCGCGCCGGTTTAGCCTGACTGTTCAAATCGCTCAAAACAACTGGTTTATGAAATAACCTACTTTCGGCTTTCTATTCCTACATTTACTGTAGTAAATCGAACAAAGATTGAAAAATTTTGACTCTCTGTTTCAAGGTAAATAAAATTAAAATACCAAATTAAATAGACGAAAAAAGAAAACTTAGTACGTCTACCGTTCGCTGTATTTCTCGAAAAGTGATAAGTGGTTGAATATTACAAAATGTCATCAGTATTCTGCTACTGAAGCTAGATTTTTGAAACCGCTCAAAAAACGTGTTGTAATCGCGGATAATGCAACAAATTGGCCATTACAAATAGTCAGTGCTGATGCGTGAAAACTGAGATTGACCAACTCTGTTTTCCGTGTATATTTGTCCGTTTTCAAAGGCTACAAACACATAAAGGCTTATTTTGTAGACACAGGCAGCCGGTCAGATATTTTCTATTTTTATTTTGTACTACGAATGAATTGTTGTTAAGCTCTAGATTTATTCCTGTCACCATAAATTCCTTCCTCTTTTATTATGTCGTAGAAATGGTAGGCTAATCTTTAACCTTTTAAAGCAAATGAAGCGCTGCTACGTCACTTCGTGTTCGAGCCATTATGCAAACGTTCGTCGAAGACAGCGAGAAATCACCGTATAGATCAGGTGGGGGGGGGGGGGGGGGCAAGTCTAGCACACTGCACGTGCACGCGTACTTTATGTCACGAAACACGGCGACAGAGACATAATTATCTTAGCATTACTGTACTAATTCTTATGGCATGTGTTTGTTGCTTGTTTCTTTCGGTATTGTTACTAAAATAGCACTGATCTCTTCTCCCGTTTTCTATAATAACACAATAAGGCAAATCAATGCAAAGTTTACGAATAAAAATAAAAATAACGGTACTCCATTTAAAAAAAAGGTTTATTTAAAAACGAAAAATTTTAGCACTGCTGCTATAGTTAATTGATATTTAGGTGTTGTACTCGGTTATCAGTAAAACAGAAAAGCACCTGCTATAATCAAGGTCAAACAAATACCGAAAAATACTTGTTATTCAGAACTAAAATACCGGCATCGATTTTAACTGGTAGCTTTTTTCCATCCCTAGTTTTAAGCCGCACCGTAAAGATGCCTATGTCGATAGAATAGGCCGTAAGAATAAACTAACACATTGAAACGTGACAGTACTCATTAAAAGAGGTCCGATGAAAATGAGTTTCGAGATGTTTACTGTTTGAGATCTGAACATTTGTTCATAGGAGAAGCATAATGCGATATCAGCTGAAAAGGGACCGTCGCTGAGGGTATATTACGTGAAACAGATTCTGGCAGAAGTTGCCTTCATTAAAAGTTATCTATTCTTAATTATAGGTATGTTTAGGGATATTTTACTTTATTTTATGTCATAGGTTCTCAGAAACCTCCATCTGTATTACAGCCCTCTATGGGTGTGGATATTGAACACGAATAATGCGCAACGGATTCTTTTGGAGGGATCAATGAAGGAGTTTTCCGTCATAGAACGCAGCATACCTATTGGCAGTCTGTGCCATTAATATTCATAATTGTTAAAGGGGTATCGGGTTTGTTCAAGCATAGCATACTGAAGTTATTCTGAATAAGTTTGCTTTATTTCTTTCATAATATAATATAATGTTAGGTGGAGGTGAAGCCTCTTATTACTTTACACAACTGCACGCAACACTCACGCTATTTCTGGGAAAGGTGGAATTCTTAAGAGACGGGATTGCATCTCATCAGCCACTAGTAATTTTCCCGCTACTTTAATATTAAAACACATAGGACAGGATAGACAAGAGCTCAAACTTGCGCCTAGTGCACAGATTCAGTACTAGCATGCAACGGGGTGAGGACAGAGATCGGCTTGGCATTAGACGATAAAGCTTTCTTTTCTATACTCGTATTCTGTACTGCATAGCAACTTTAGTTATAATTTAGCCGTTATCAAAGGATACTGCATGTGCACGTGGTGGCTATGACTACGTGGATTCAAAGTGGCTTTCCACATGCTTACAAGATTTTAATCAAACGGTTGAAACTGTGTAAATGCCTGTACCGTGGGGCGGTAGCAGATTATTTAAATAATCTATTTCTTCTACTCGAGTTTCTCTATAGGCGAGCGTAGCTGCCTTGTTACTAGTTCGTCACACGTGGAGCACGTGGCCCCTATTTGTACACAGAAAACACACATTAAAAATCAATAAACTCTTCCAAAATTCCTAACACAAATAAACTGAAAGTCACACGGTTTGTTACCTAACTCTATCGTATAGATGGACAATTTCACTGTCCAAGCCTAACGTTGCCTACCCCGTGGCGTGAACACAAAGACATACATATATCACTCTATACACAAAAATCATACAACAGAAAATAAAATAACCATGAGCGGAATCTTTGGTTTCCCTATTCAACGCCGGGCTGAAAAAGAGTGGATTAGTCACAAATATCTAGTATTCCAATACCTTTTTCCATTACCAATCGAGACGGACATGCTGAAGGCACGTCCACTTGCTTACCCTTTCTTCGCAGAACAGCCAATTACCATGGCGGAGCTGCTGAGAGCCTCTGGTATTCGGTGGAGGGGGTAGCCTGACCAACCTCTCCCCGCTAAATCCTATGTTCTCACATTCTCCTTGACAAAGGAGTTTTGCCTGTAGTCGATCACTGCCACTCAAGCCCAAGGAAACAAAGTTGGCGCTACTACAGTCTACCAAGAGTTGTCTGCTTCCAAACTAATGGCTGACATCGCGTCGGGAAGGATGGGAATAGGTTGTAAAGGATATTTCACGTGCGTGATCATATTAACATTAAATAAATATTCTACAACATAATAAATATTCTACAACATAATAAATCAACGTTCCATCCTACATCATGGGAATTTCGTGGCGCCCCCGGTGGGGCCGCGTTACGAGAGAGAAAAACGGCTAGTGGCCGCACCCGTGAATATCTATCGATTATGCTGTCCTTTTAAGGAGGTACGTTTGCAAAACATCGTATTTAATCATGGAACTGTACATACAGTACCGTTTCACAGTTCATGACACTCGTTCAGTACTACCATCCATAACAATGCACACCTCTGCCTTTCCCCTTAAGGAATGAAGCACCCCTCGAAGTACAACACTTGTTCGTGAGCAACACCGTCGAAAAAGGGGGTGACTCATCCATTCTGCTACTGCTAATGGTCCCACACAGGCCCCAGGATTATCGTCCCCTAAATGTGGCACATTCACATACAGCTCAAGCGTGCGGGCTGGACTTCGACTGTTAACCTTTTGGTTCGCTAGAGGAGCTCAGACACTGGAAAAGTCGGGCGAATAGCTTGTACTCTGCGACATGTACATTTGTCTGAGTAGAAAACACAGGTTTGCAGGGCACTTTCAATCACTAAATCTGAGAACAAAACAAATGGCTCTGAGCACTATGGGACTTAACATCTGTGGTCATCAGTCCCCTAGAACTTAGAACTACTTAAACCTAACTAACCTAAGGACATCACACACATCCATGCCCGAGGCAGGATTCGAACCTGCGACCGTAGCAGTCGCGCGGTTCCGGACTGAGCGCCTAGAACCGCTAGACCACCGCGGCCGGCATCTGAGAACAATGTATTCATCATATCACTAATGGGTAGTACAGAAAATGAGAAAAAATGTAGAGAGCCACTTTAATGCACAAACTGCACAATAGTAGCAAAGACAAAAATGAAGTCCCTTGGGTAAGCAAGCAAGACATAACGATAGATACCAAAAGTTTCAGTAATTTAGACAATTACCATAAGACTCAACTCGATCCACAAGATTGACTGCAGATTGCATAATGCTCAAAGAAATGTGTACCTACAGCGTTGTGATCCATAAAGGGAACAAATTACTCTGTTGACCCTAACGACCGACCGTCATTGTAAAGAATCTGCTAACATTCGCCACCAAAGTCTTTCATCTCCTCGTATGAACAAGTGTTCAGATCTAGAAAAGTATACGTTTTCGGACATATGTTTATTGGACTTGATCTTCTTGCTTTAATGATTACTAGCACCTCTAAAAATGTTCGACACATTTTTAACACTCTTTATACGGGGTGTATCATAATTAATGGCGTAAACGTATACAGTTGAAAATACACGACACTAGAAACAAAAAAGTCTGAGTAAACATAGGTGCGCAAATGAACCTTTTGCGAGAAAATTGCTACTAGCCACCACTGATTTGATTCTGTGTAAACGTCATCCCAGTTAGGAAAAGGTAACAATACTGTACAACATTAAGGGGCTCCGGAACGCCCTATCCTTGCAATGTTAAAATAACGCTTATAAATTACATCTTTCCTCACAAAGTATTTGAGGTAGGAAGTTGAACTTTTTAAAGCTTATTTATTGGAATATGGGCTACAACTTAACACAGGGATTTTACAAAATTTTAGTTCAGTGATTAAAGATGATTTTTTTCAATTGTAATGAAAATTCACAACATTTTTTTGCAATTTTTTATTTATATATTCAAAAATATACAGTTTTTTGGAAAAAGGCTGTGTTAAATTATGCAGAAGGTACTGTGTAACATTTACTGAAAGTTTGAAACAAATATGTTTGGAAGATCCTTAGAAAACATGTAATTAGTATGAGAAAATAAAAGTTTTGGGAATCGAGCGACAAAGATTGGATTAACTTTTTAGTGCATTCCAGGTCCATAGGATGGATTATCTTCATCCTCTGCAAACTCCTCCTCCAGCTTCCTCTTGTTCTTCCTCCTGTTTACTCTTGCTTGTATTTCTAGACTCTTTCCAGCCCTGTCTGCAGCCCTAAGGCGTTCCTTGTCTAAAGCAAGCATCGCTCGTACCATGTTAGAATGTTATTATTTACAGCAATAACACATACCTTTGGCTTTCCAACATTTCTCCTTTTCTTAAAAGCCTTCAGAGGATTTCTAATAACTTTACTTTTACTCATTATTATACTTCAACAAAACAGAGACTCAAGAAACAGAATTAATTACGAATATTTTCGAGATAACGACAGAGTAAATAAACATGAAACAATCGACAATCACACCAGCGATATATATTGAACCATCACAGGTTAGCCACAACACATACTTTATCTCACATCACTAAAATGTACCTGATGAACACGGACGTTAATGATAACACCATTTGACAGCAGTTTAACAGCGCCACAGTGGGTCACGCCCATGTAGAACACATTTAAAAAAATTTAAAAATAGTTGTAGTCTTCGGAATTGAATAAATTATATATCTATTAAAAGGTAATAGTCTGCAGATTCAGAAAACGCAAAAAGTAAAAACTGAACTTTTCATGATTTTGAGCCTTTCCGGAGCCCCTTAAGAAAAGCCATTAGAAATACTTTGAAAGAAATGCAGGTATTGAGCCGTGTGCGGCTCGCGTTGATGCCGTTCATAGCTTGGCATCTTGTAATAGCGACAGTGGCGTCTCGTTTTCTTAGTGTGTTTAGTGGTGCCACTACGTTTGCTCGACTTGTCTGTCCGTGAGTGGCAGCAGCAGCGCTTATCGATAGCGCGTACTGTGGTACCATATTTGGAGCGGCCTCTAGTATTTCTGGGTCGTCGTGTGGCGAAGGGAAGTGGAGTTGGGACGGAGCAGCAGTAAGGTCCGGACAGCCAGTGCTCGCCCGACCACTCGCGACACACGTGCACTGTCCGACGGAAGGATGTGGTCGCGAGACTGCACGACCACGTCAAGGACCGCATTCAGCGAGTTTTACTTGGATGGTCCGTGATATTCGAGTAGTGAACTTTCACTGGTGTGTGTATGTCTGCCCGTCGAAGTGATCTCATGGCAATAAGCTGTCAGTCCACGATTTATACTGGGATCTTTCCCATGCCTGACTTGAGTGGGGACGACCGTCGGTTGGTCGTTTGGTCGGTCGTCGTAGCGGACGATGTGTATTTGGTCTTTCCACCGCTTCTGGCTTTTCTGTGTTTGCGCCGACTTATAATCCGTCCGTGTTGTTTCACAGCGACTGGTTTTAGTATTGTGAGTTGTTGGTGGAATTGTTTTCCCGGATCCGAGTGAATCTTGTGGTTTTGAATGAGCAGTTATTTTAATGCCCCTTGCATACTGGATTTGCGAACGAAACATTAGTTCGGCTTGGGACGGAGCATCGAGGAGGTCCGCAGCGCGTCGGCAGGCCGGGACCGCTAGCGTCGTGCAGGCACTGTCGGACTGAGGGGCTGTAGCCGACGACCGAACCCAGGACGTTTGAAGTTGAGTGAGCCGTGTCTAGCACTGAAACCTCCACTGTTTGAGAGCTCGCTGCTGTTTGCGTGTTGCTGCTCTCAGGGTCGGTGAGACCAACTGCAACAAGTGGAGTCTGTCAGGTTGGAGGAAGCTGTTAGCCGCCTTCTATTCCGTGATGTTAGTTTGGATTTGGTATTATTCTTATTAGTGAAGTGTAACCAGCGGTATTTTCTGCCTTGTGGCCGCTAACGCCCCAGGTACCTGCCTTGGAGGTTAGAGTACTTTTCCTTCAGTGTACCTTTCCTCGCCGTGTTGATGCTGTCCGACATGGCGTGTAGTTCGACAGCCTCTTGAATTGTACTGTGCTTATGTTTTTGGGAGGTGTACCGTGGTTCTAGTGTTTCCTTCGGCCTTGGGTGTGTTTCTGAAGACGTGGTGCTGTCCGTCTCTTCGCTCTTGCTCAAAAATATTCCATCGTTGTACCGGTGATCGGACGTTAGGCGGATTGGTTGTATGTACTGTCTACTGGATCTCGTGGACTGAACAGAGTGAGCTGGGTTTCGCACGATCGTATACAACAGCATCATCCGCGAAAATCATCATGGGACTTCCGACGATAGCTAATGTCATTTATATATACTGTGAAAAGTAATGGTCCTGTAACACTATCTGATTCACCTCCGAAATTACCTTTACGTCTGAAGACTGCTCTCCTTTCAGAATAACATGCAGTGTTCCGTTTGCAAGAGACTCTTCAATCCGATCACATAGTTGGTCTGAAATTCCATAAGTTTGTATTTTTTGCATTAGGCTGCAGCGTGGAACTATATCGAATGCCCTTCGGAAGTCAAGGAACACGACATCTACCTGGTCGCCTGTATGTACTGTCTTCTGGATATCGTGGACTGAACAGAGTGAACTGGGTTTCGCACGATCGTTGTTTTCGGACACATGTTGAGTCTTAAAAATTAGATTTTTTGGTCTCCTGAGATTTCATAATACGCAAGAATAAAACATGTTGAAACGTCCCCTTTGAATAATTTATACAAGACTGTGCTTAAACTGACACACAATATTTTTAGCGCAACGCAATCTGACTTTCAAAAATCCCTGCAAAAGAATGGCCCTGACTAACATTAATCTATACCTTTCACATATCACTTACCTCACCAAAAATCTCCGTTACTCGAACTACTGCAATACAGCGAGCGCCACTACTGCCAGCTAAATAACAGATTCAAACTACAGAAGGCACTAACTGCTAGTAGGCATAGTTAGCAAATGAAAGATTTTAATAGAGAACAAACATTGTATTTACCTTAATAGTCATAATATATATAGCAGTTCATAACATCCATTCTTACAAATATCAAAACTCCGCCATTTCTCTCCCACATCCACCACTGCTGGCGGCTCACCTTCAACTGCGCAACGCTACGCGCTGTTCACATCCAGCTGCCCAACACTACAATGGTTGACAACAATGCAAACTGGCCACAGACTACACACAGCACAGCCAGTGATTTTCATACAGAGCGCTACGTAACGTTGCCAATAAGAAAACATAAACAGCCTACTTACAATGTTCCAAAACTCAACAGACCGACATCAGAGATATAGACATACAGTTTTGTGCCTCTGTTCGACGACCCTTCTTGAAAACGGGAACAACCTGTGCTTTTTTGGAATAATCAGGAACGCTTCGCTCCTCAAGAGACTTACAGTATACTCCTGCTGGTAAAAGGGTAAAATCTTTCGCATACTCTGTGTAGAATCGAATTGGTATCTCGTCAGTCCAGCGGCCTTTCCTCTATTGAGAGAATTCAATTTGCTTTCCTGTCCCTTTGTCACTTAGTTCGATATGTGTGATTTTCTCGTTCGCACTATGATTTAATGGAGCAAATACAGTGTGGTCTTCCTCTGTGAAGCAGTTTCGGAAAAAGCCTTTTAGTATTTCGGCCCTTCGTGTCTCATTCCCTTTCTCAATGCCCCTATGGGCCTAGAGTCTACGGACAAATGGCTATGACTCGTTTACTATCCATTTCCTGATACATAAAGGTACAATACTTCTTAAGATTTTCTGTCAACTTGGTAGCTTGAGTTTTACGTTCGTATTCCTTCAACGCTTCATTCTTAGCCCTCCTAACGCTAATTTTGACTTCGTTTGATTTTTATCTTTGAGGCTTTGGTTAAGTTTAAATTTGCAGTGAAGCTCTCTTTGTTTTCCTAGCAGCTTCCTATGTTGGTTTTCAAATTTTGCTCGGGACGTACTTGTCTAACGCCTATTGTACGATGCTCCTGAACTTTATCCGTTGATACTCATTTTTGGAGATGAAATTTTCTGTCAGGTAATCTGCAATGCGTCTCTCATCGCTCTTACTACACAGAAAGACCATTATCCCTTTTTTTATTACTATTTACAGCCCTATTCATTGATACTGATTCCCTGATTCCCCGTCCTACGCTCAGTCGAAAACTTCGGGTCTTTTCATTACCAGCTGGTTAAGATGTTATCTTCTCGAGTCGTTCTTCTGATTAACTGCTCAAGGTAAATTCCGTATAAGGCACTTAGAACAATTTCACATTATTCCCTATCTCTAGTACCAGTCCCAATCACTTGAGTCTCCCAGTATGTAGCTGTAAGTTAAAATCTCCATCGAAAACTGTAATATGACCAGGATATTTATATATAAAAAAACATTCTTCAAATTCCACTCAACTGTTCCGACATTACTGTTGCTGAGGCAGGGGTTCTATAAAAACATTGTGAGTCTGTTAATATTTAGTCTAATGGCTTCCAATGATTTTGGTCACTGACGATGAGAACACGGTAAGTGCCATAACCCAATTTCCCAAAAACTTCGCTCAGTCGAAGAGGAGTCAAAATAGGCGAACACGTGTCTTAGCTTATGCGCAGATAGTCTACATTTTCTAAAAAAAAACAAAGAAAAAAAAAGAAGGTCAAAGTTTTACACGTACTTTAGATGCCATTTAGGAGCCGGAGTGATCTCAGCCGATATGGTGGCATAGTGATTGCCGGCCGCCGTGGCCGAGCGGTTCTAGGTGCTTCAGTACGGAACCGCTCTGCTGCTACTGTGGCAGTTTCGAATCCTGCCGCGGGCATGGATGTGTCCTTAGGTTAGTTAAGTTTAAGTAGTTCTAAGTCTAGGGGACTGATGACCTCCGATGTTAAGTCCCGTAGTGGTTAGAGCCATTTGAACCATTTTTTGCATAGTGATTAGCGTCTCGGCCGCTCACCATTGTGCTCCGTATTCGAAACCCGAATACTGTTTTCATTTTATTTTATATTTTTCGTTTATCTATGCATGTCCGTAGAAGGTTATTACACGAATGTTTTTTGTCAAGTTAGGGGATACAAGGCTGTTATATATATTGTAAAATTATAACTGAGTTTCATATTCCTATATATTTATTATATAATATTTTCAAGGATTACAGTCTCATCTTCTTATGTATCATACATCAGTTCTTATATTAATTCTTACATTTTATTGTTATGTTTATTCATCAGGAAGATTTGGTCCATTGTGCTTGATGATACAGATTGTAGAAATATTAGAAACATAGAAATTTCGAAGTCCACAAGCATTGCGCGAAGGCAGGTTTTCCACAGTGACACTTCTTGGTATGAATCTCTATCGGGAAAGAAACTTCGGTAATATTGCTGAAGATTTCATGAGTTTGGAATAATTCCGGGGCAAACAATCCTAACGGATCGCTTTTCCGAATGATTGTGAGTCAATACATGCTACAGGAACGTCACCGCAATTTCAAATAATTTTCTCATTCATTTTTTAAATTCATTCACCTGACATACAGTTAGTAGACGAATAAGGACAACGTCATTTTATTTACAGTGGAAAACATTCTTGAAGTTTTCTTCTACCAACATGGGTAGATAAACGAACAACAAAAATACAAGTAATGGTCGGGTTTCGAACACGGGGCGCAAAACTGTGAAGCAGCGCTGAAAGCCACTGTGCCACCTCTTAGGTTCTTATTTTTACTCTCTAAAAGGCACATGAAGTAACTCGAAAACGTTGAGTGTCTTTTTTCAGAAACGCTCGAGTATTTACAGATAAGCAGAGAGGCGTGCTCGCTTAGTTCCAGTGTCTGGGAAATTTGGTTATGGCACTGGCTGTGTTCTCCTCATCAGCGAATTTTTTCCCTTCATGTTCCGTGTTCGTGAATGTAGGTGTCTGATGATACAGATATGGCGTGCCCATGACGTTGCTGACTGGTTCGGCACTCCTCACCCCATGAAATTCATTTCTGATCGTGCCAGGTACGAAGCTACCCCGGAGTAGCATCGATTAATAACCGAATGCTGACAGGTTCCGCGAACAGAGAAGTGTCACGAGGTACGGACATCGATCCACGTCCGCAGTGACCTTACTGGGTTGAGTTCCTTACTGACACATTCACACTAAACTAATAAACACCTCGTTTGGTTGTACTAGACACGCAAGTGACTACTGCACTAGGAAGTAGCCGGTCGCATGTGAGGAACTCAAATCCTATCGCGTAATTGCCTTCAGGTTTCCAGTATCCGCAGTTATTGTTGCAAGGCGTCTATTTTCCGGACAGAAAGGCTACCTGCCTGAAGTGCTTTGTGTAATGTGCACCTGCCTCGTGTTTTGATTAATGTGGCGCTGCCGACAACAGTACGTGACAAGTTTTTTTTTCTTCTCAAAGCAAGAAGAACAAGGCACAACGGACTCTCAAATTAATTATTTTCCACACCTAAATTGTTATATGATGCTTGTCAAATGCCACATTGTTCTTTCCACGTCTAAAATGTTTGAAACAATAAATCAGCAACACAAAAATTTCAGTGTTTACGTCGAGTGTCATAATGTTATTTTCCGCACCTTCGTACCACACTTTGCGAGCACAATGGACCCTCCAGTTAAAAACTTCTACACATAAATTTTCTGTGCTACTTATTCAAATACACGTGGCTCACTTTTTGGCATTATTAAAATAAATTGTAGGTTCAGTTATTATTGGTTTCTTCGTCTTAAGTTTGGCGCAGTTAATTAAAAAAAAATTACGCCAAACGCGGTTCGCTTTTATCTACAAAGCGTCTACTTTGGTCGTTGGTGTTTTTGCCTCTTGTTCATATGTTCTGCAGACCACTGCTTTTTCCTTCATTGTTAGCTGAGGTTAGGATTGACGGAAACTTGGTCGTACATTTACAGTTGGCTCTTTTTTGCCAAAAAGGCGACTGCTCACAGCATCGAATAAAACTGCATGTTTTCAATCGGCCAAGCAACACAGAAACACTGGGTGCCTCGATGTGTTGCGGGCAACTACGTCGCAGTGAGCTGTTTAACCCGCAGCGTGTGCAAAATGTAGTTTAAGGCGAGGTTGTGGCGTTTCTTGATAGCATGACTTGAGCCCATTCGTTCAAGTTAACTTAAAAATGAACCAGGATGTTTACTTCAACATTTCGACTATCATTGTGTCAAAGTGTTGCCCTTTCTTCTATATCTCCATGACGATTAGCCTGTAAAAACTCCAGAAACGACGACTGCTGTGCTCACAAAGCTTAGCATGTGTTGCTGGCTTGACAGACACTGAGGTACAGTACCACATTTCGCCTGGTTCGCTAAATCATCTGATATCAACTCCACAAAAAATTTCGGGGAATATTTGGAATGGCGGTAGAAACGTAGCAAACAATATAGCCGAATTTTAGTGGCTCTACGAGTCGAGATCATCAAAATATTGGCCAGGTGCGAGTAGCACTGGCACACTGTGCGTCTGTACAAACTTAATTATGTATACAGATACTTCATGCATTCTGGATATCGAAGATCTCGACGATATTTCCTTGTGATCGACATTGATACTGGCAAGACATCGGTCACAGGAATTCCAAGACTTTCAAGAGTGTTTTAATTTCAAGTCTGAAGTCGGATAACGAATGAAAAAAAAGAAATACTTTTTTCCGCGTGATATAATTACAAAGCAACTATTTTCTGATTTTTTCCTTTATTCATATTGTGAAACCTTCCTTATTGTTAAATTTCATGAATCTACGTGAAGGCTGAGTTTGCAAGTATCAAACTGTGTGACATAAATGGCGGTATCTTCCGATTTCACTGACTTAGAAGCTAACGTTTACTATATCGCCAGGCTACCATGGAACGTAGTATGTGACATAGATTTCAACTTGTTACGTCTATCTGTTAGTGAGAAAAAGAGGTCCTAACAAACAGGCGGACAGCGTAACAGTCTGATAACAAATAACAAAAAAATTTTCCCGTGTGATATGACAACAAATTAACTATTTTCGAATTTTTCTTTGGTTGTAGCGCGAAACTTTGCTTCTTGCCAAATTTCATGATGTAGCTTTTGATGAGGGGTTTGCGATTATCAAAATATTTGACATAAATGGCCGTATATTTTGATTCGTTGACTTAGAAGCTTGACTTTTTTGCACACGTAAAGGTCCGTAGCTGTTAATAAGTGACATAAGTTTTAATTTGATACGCCTACTCGTTCCTGAGAAAAAGAGCTTTGAGGAGTCTGGCAGACAGACAGATATGTAGGTGGACAGCAAACTGATCCTATCATGGTTCCACTTTAACCGATTGATGTACTGAACTATAAGAATGAATTCAACTGGATACGACATATCTGAAGAAACCTGTGCTCTTTCTCAACGAGCTGAAGCCGTTGTAAAGGCAAGGCATGATACTACAGTCATGTTTCCTTGGGATGAAAAATTTTTGTCCGGTATGCTTTCTGCTCCTGTAGGGATCGCTATATCAAAATCAAATTAATAAAAGATCGCCGAAAACTTGCAAGCAGGCATTCTACTCATGTTTCAGTTGTGAAAAAACGCCAAGAAATCTTAACGCGTATTAAAAGTATTCTCTGCTACGCCGTTTCAATGAAGTGCAGAGTGTATGACCAGAATAACTTTAGCTGCGTATCTGCCGCAAGTAAATGAAAACACACTGGCACGCAAACGACCTCGCGTGCTATATAAAGCGCACTGTATACCGTTGACAGTAGTTTTACACATACGTAACTTTGGCAGCTGAAAGCTTTCCCATGTCTGTACTCTTTGTCCATCTACGAGAGATTTGTCACTGTGCCTGTACCCTGGGGCGTGTGAATATACATACTTGGCTGGTATTCGAGCGTGCTTAAAACGTGTTGCCCGAGCGGTTTCCGTGCCGCCGGTCTATAAATCTCTGCCGCATGTCGCGGACATTGCAGTCGGACCGCCGACCGCCGCTCGATAAGGCATTCATCACGAGAGCCGCGTTCTCGGTTGCCTCCCCGTGCCGCGGTAGGCCAACCGCAGCACACCGATGCCTCTGGCGAGCCGCAGGGAGCGGAACGAAGCACAGCTGCGCTAGCTGCTTGCGGACAACGTGCTTGCATATAATAGTCAACATTATCCTGACACCTCTATATAATGCGGAATCGACCAACAGATGTCACGAAAGGAGGACTCGGCAGTATAAAACACACTGGGGAGAATTGTGTCATCTACATCTACATCTACATCCGTACTCTGCAAGCCACCTGACGGTATGTGGCGGAGGGTACTTTGAGTACCTCTATCGGTTCTCCCTTCTATTCCAGTCTCGTATTGTTCGTGGAAAGAAAGATTGTCGGTATGCCTCCGCGTGGGCTCTAACCTCTCAGATTTTATGCTCATGGTCTCTTCGCGATATATACGTGGGAGGGAGCAATATACTGCTTGACTCTTCGGTGAAGGTATGTTCTCGAAACTTTGACAAAAGCCCGTACCGAGCTACTGAGCGTCTCTCATGCAGAGTCTTCCACTGGAGTTTACCCATTATCTCCGTAACGCTTTCGCGATTACTAAATGATCGCCGGCCGGGGTGGCCGAGCGGTTCTAGACGCTACAGTCTGGAACCGCGCGACCGCTTCGGTCGCAGGTTAGAATCCTGCCTCGGGCATGGATGTGTGTGATGTCGTTAGGTTTAAGTAGTTCTAAGTTCTAGAGGACTGATGACCTCAGAAGTTAAGTCCCATAGTGCTCAGAGCCATTTTACTAAATGATCCTGTAACGGAGCACGCTGCTCTCCGTTGGATCTGTATCTCCTGTGTCAACCCTATCTGGTACGGATCCCACACTGGTGAGCAATATTCAAGCAGTGGGCGAACAAGTCTACTGTAACCTACTTCCTTTGTTTTCGGATTGCATTTCCTTAGGATTTTTCCAATGAATCTCAGTCTGGCATCTGCTTTACCGATCATCTTTATACGATCATTCCATTTTAAATCACTCCTAATGCCTACTCCCAGATGATTTAGGGAATTAACTGTTTCCAGTTGCTGACCTGCTATATCGTAGCTAAATGATAAAGGATCTTTCTTTCTGTGTATTCGCAGCACATTACTCTTGTCTACATTGAGATTCAATTGCCATTCCCTGCACCATGCGTCAATTCGTTGCAGATCCTCCTGCATTTCAGTACAATTTTCCGTTGCTACAACCTCTCGATATACCACAGCATCATCCGCAAAAAGCCTCAGTGAACTTCCGATGTCATCCACAAGGTCATTTATGTATATTGTGAATAGCAACGGTCTTACGACACTCCCCTGCGGCGCACCTGAAATCATTCTTACTTCGGAAGACTTCTCTCCATTGAGAATTACGTGCTGCGTTCTGTTATCTAGGAACTCTGCAATCCAGTCACACAATTGGTCTGGCACATCTGAAATCACTCTTACTTCGGAAGACTTCTCTCCATTGACAATGACATGCTGCGTTCTGTTATCTAGGAACTCTTCAATCCAATCACACAACTGGTCTGATAGCCCATGTGCTCTTACTTTGCTCATTAAACGGCTGTGGAGAGAAACAGTAACAGCAGTGCGTCGGCCAGAAGGGTTCTGTAATTCTACCGTGGACTGATCGCTTGATGTCACCTGATGTCCATTCTTCAAAAGCTGCCCAAGCTGACTGTTGATGCCATTGTGAAGGGGAAACCTTAAGTAAGAAGCACAGCAAAACGAAGGCCAGGCGAACCTCATATACTGACGGACAGATACCGTCGAGGATTGTAGAGATTAATTCTAAGAAATCGTATGAAATCAGCGGAAGGAATCACTTGTGAGTTCCAGAGTGCCACTAGCAATCCCTGTAACACAACGACAGTGCGTAGAGAGTTAAAAAGAATGGAATACAGTGGTCGGGCACCTGCTCGTAGCCCACACATTTATGCAGTCGGTGCTAAGAGACGCTTGTGTTGATGCAAAGAGCGACGTCCCCAGACGGTGGATGCCTGGAAACGAGTGATTTGGAATGAGTAATGAAGTTGTAACCTGTGGCAATCCGATCGAAGTGTTTGGCATTGGCGAATGGTTGGAGAACGTTTCCTTCCACGTATATTGTGGTACCCTATTGCGTTAAAACACTAAATGAGGGAGGTTATGAACCATTTTACAGAGTTGTGTACTCCTTGAACTAGAGGAACAGTTTGGAGAAGATGGCTACATCAGCATAACAGTGCACCCTGAAGCTTTTGAGAGTCAGTGGCTTGTGGACAATAACATTCCTAAAATGGATTCATCTAAGTAGAGTCCCAACCTGAAGCTCTGGGCTCAGTTAAAAAGTCGACTTCACTCCAGGCCCCCAGTGCCCTACACCACTACCTTCTCTGGTTTCGGCTCTTGAGGAAGAATGGGATGTCTTTCCTCCACAGACATTC
This sequence comes from Schistocerca cancellata, assembly GCF_023864275.1. Classification (NCBI taxonomy): domain Eukaryota; kingdom Metazoa; phylum Arthropoda; class Insecta; order Orthoptera; family Acrididae; genus Schistocerca; species Schistocerca cancellata. The sequence goes on along the minus strand of NC_064627.1, from coordinate 348,340,309 downwards.
AGGCACCTCACTGGTGTCGCCAGCAGATTTCAAGCTGTTATAATGGCGGAGGGTGAACATATTCCATGTTATTGCCCACTAATACGTGTCCAGATACTGTTAATCGGATATTGTGTACGGTTGGGCACACAGCATTAGAAAATTGTCCCATATTCATAATTAGGTTATCAGTGTTGGTTCTTGATGTCTTTGACCTTGACAGATAGAATAAGATAAATACTTCGGGCCGGCCGGGGTGGGCGAGCGGTTCTAGGCGCTACAGTCTGGTACGGCGCGACCGTTACGGTCGCAGGTTCGAATCCTGCATCGGGCATGGATGTGTTTCATGTCCTTAGGTTAGTTAGGTTTAAGTAGCTGTAAGTCTAGGTGACTGATGACCTCAGATGATAAGTCCCATAGTGCTTAGAGCCATTTGAACCATTTTTACAACGGTGCCCCCACCTTACCCGCACACCTTAGTCAAGTAGACATGTAACTGGGTACTGGTCGCGTGATATAAAACTGTTGGGAAACCTCTGGACCAATGGGAACACATAAAAGCGAGGGAAACCCTGTGGACCAATAGCATTCGAGCTCCTCCTCCTCCTCGCCCTTATCATTTTCTGTTAGTGGGACAATAAGCGGGTGGGATTCACCATGGATCTGAACAACATAGGGAACGAATCAGGTTCAGTTTATATTTTAATAAAAATGACATTAGGTCATGTTGTTTAAGGTTTAGGTGTTAATAAAATTAAAATTAAATTGTTGAAGGCAGCAGCAGATATGTAAGTAACCTCATTCTTCCACAATCTTTTCGAATTATTCATATTGTCCACATTTCTTGTATTTTCCCAAGTTTTAATTATTTTTCACCGATGTTCAAGCGTTTCCGTATTTTCCACAATTTACTTTTTTCTGCAGTTTTTTCTCTCATAACAGGGGCACTTGTATGGGTGGGGTTCACTGTGGAGCTGCACAGTATAGGGAGAGGATCAGGCTGTGTTTATTTGTTAATAACATATTATGTTAAGCCGCTCGAGGTCTATTTGTTCAGAATAATTTAAAATTTAGTCATCCGAGGCATCAGAAGAAACCACACCCAGGCAGATATCTAAGTACTCACATTTCTCTCCAGTTTTATGTATTTTTCACCAATTTTGATATTTTCTGTATATTTTCCACAGTTTACGTTCTTTTGCAAATTTCTTCGCAGTTTTACAACATTTTGTCCATGTATCTGAGTTCCATTCCACTGCTTCCAACGTCACGTCAACATCACGTCGCGTCGAATTACACTAATGGAAGAAAATCGCAACAGCAAGAAAGAGTAAGAAAGAGTTCTGCAACATAAAGCTGGTTGACGTGTTCCTACACCTGAAAAATGATGTCGTTTCAAATTTCATGGCATCCGCATAAAAGAGGTGCTAGTAGCGCCACTAATAGGATGTAAATCAGGTTTTCTTGAAATACGAGCTGTAACGGTCGTGAGCGTTAATTAGATCTGAGACTTTAAGGCGACAAGGACGCTATTATCAACATCTGATAGTTTCAAAGAGGCCGTGTGATAGGGCTACGAGAAGCTGTATGTTCCGTCAGCGATACTGCAGAAAGGCTTGGCAGGAAAGTAGCCACTGTACGTGACTGCTAGAAGCGGTGTTCACGAGAATGTGGTATCGCAAGATGACTGGGCTCCGGACAGCCACGTGGCACTACCGAGAGGGAAGGCTATCGTGTTCGGCGTATGGCTCAGGCGTGTCGTACCGCATCTGCAACAATTATTTGAGCAGCAGTTGGCACCACAGTCACACAACGAACTGTTACAAATCGGTTACTTCAAGGACAGCTCCGAGTCAGACGCCCTCAGCGTGCATTCCACTGACCCAAAATCACTTCCATTTCCTTTGCAGACTCTGAGAATCTCATCTGCAGAAACCAGCACGGTTTTAGGAATCAGTGGTCATGTTAGACACAGCTGGTTCTAGATACCGGCTCCCAGGTTGATGCCATATTCTCGACTTTCGAAAGGCGTTCGTGTCAGTTCCGCACTGTCGCTTGCTCTAAAAAGTGCGCGCTTACGGTCTATCCGATGACATATGTGGTTGATAGAAAGTTTTCTAACTGGCAGAGAGCAGCGGCGTTAGACAGTTTGCCGATGATGCCGTAGTCTACAGGAAAGTAGTATCACACGAAAGTTGTGAACAAATCAACGACGATTTGCAGAAAATAAATGCTTAGTGTAATTACTGGCAGTTATCTCTCAATTTTGGTAAGTGTAACCCATTGCGCATAACAAGGCGAAAATTCCCATTAATGTACGAGTACAAAATAAATGCCCAGTCTTTGGAAGCGGGTACATTGTAAAATATCTGGGTATGACTATTCGAAATGATCTCAAATGTAATGTTCAGATTACACAAGTAACGGGTAAGGCGAACCCTAAATTGCGGTTTATTGGTAGAATGCTGAAGCGATGCAGTTATTCAACAAAGGAAATTGCTTACAATACGCTAGTTCGTCCAGTCTTAGAGAATTGTTCGTCTGTACGGGATCCTTACCAGTTGGGTCTTATCCAAGGGATTGAAAAGGTCCGAAGAAGAGCGTCAAGATTCGTGAGTGATACATTTAGCCATTGCGAGAGCGTCAAAAATCTCGTAGAAAGTTTAAAGTGGGATACACTTGCAGATAGACGACGCGCTAAACGGATGGGGCTGCTCACTAAATTCCGAAATCAAAACCTTCGCCGAGGATGTAGAGCATATATTATTACCACCAACTTTCAAATCGCACAATGATCACAATCCAAATATAAGGGAAATTAGAGATCGTACTGAGGCGTTCAGACTGTCGTTTTTCCCTCGTGCGATCCGCGCGTGGAACAGGGGGGGGGGGGGGGGGGGAAGGGAGGAATACGACTTTGGTGCAAATTGTGCCATCCGCCACACACCGCTTGGTGCCTAGATGTAGATGTAGGTGCCAATCGAGAGTTCATTGGAGCGCAGGGTGGAGGTCTGTTGTGGTTTTTTGATGAAAGCTGGTTCTGTTGCGGCGCCAGCGATGGCCGTGTGTTGCTTAAGAGGAGGGCAGCTGAGGGTCTGCTACCAACCTGTCTGCGTGTTAGACACACCAGACATACACCTAGAGTTACGAACTGGGGCACTATTTCGTATGATTGCAGGAACAGCCTCGTGGTTCTTCCACGCACCCATACTGCAAATTTATACGTCAGTCTGGTGATTCGACCGTTTTTGCTGCCATTCCAGGGCATTTTCCAACAGGAAAACGGTCGCCCACATACCGCTGCTGTGACCGATAACACTCTATATTGTGTCTTATTTTGCCTTTACGTGTTCCATAACCAGATATGTCTCCAGTCGAGGACATATCGGACGTCATCGGACAACAACTACAGTGCTATCCACAAACAGCATTAACCGTCTCAGTACTGCCTGACCAAGCGCAATCGACGAGGGAAAATCCCAATCGCACCCCACTCAGATTTAGTGGTAAGATGGTCAGGTGAATAGCTCGTCAAAAACTGTACACCGATTAGGCATGAATACAGGAAGAAGTGTACTGAACTGTGAAAAAAGAAGCAAAACCGAAACAGTGAATGGTCCAAGATTAGGATGTGCAACATTGTGCGAATTTGTGTAGAACCGGCGTGGTGGATATGTGGTCAGGGTGATGGACTGCGAAACGAGTGACCCGTGTTTGAGGTCACTTGTTATACTCCGTGATCTACAAGTCTACTACTTTGCGATCTACTATTGTATTATCTTGAAACTAATGGATTCTATTTCGTTTTTATTCTTTTTCAAGCCGGCGGCGGTGGTCTAGCGGTTCTAGGCGCGCAGTCGGGAACCGCGTGACCGCTCCGGTCGCAGGTTCGAATCCTGCCTCGGGCATGAATGTGTGTGATGTCGCCAGCCGGAGTGGCCGAGCGGTTAAAGGCGCTACAGTCTGGAACCGCACGACCGCTACGGTCGCAGGTTCGAATCCTGCCTCGGGCATGGATGTGTGTGATGTCCTTAGGTTAGTTAGGTTTAAGTTGTTCTAAGTTCTAGGGGACTGATGACCATAGATATTAAGTCCCATAGTGCTCAGAGCCATTTGAACCACTTGGAGAGAGCCTTTATTGGCCACCATTAAGGACAGTTTTCGTTTAAAGCATTTTAATTAAAATGTATAAAGAGATGGTATTGGAAAAAGTCTTTCAACAAAAAACCTGTATGATTTGCTGAACATACGTCAAATGGTTCAAAGGTACAAACGGACTTTATTCTTTTTTCCATGTATTAGCTTATGTGGATATGACATGTTGTCAAAGACAGAGTTTGGTTTTGTTGCTGAAGCCACTCCTGTACGAGACCTGCGTACAGGTCACTGAATGCTTAATTTCGTTGACGATCTGCATTGAGCCTACGTTAACAACTAGAACAATTCAGCTGTACATTACGGACGTGTCGTAGCATTATCGACAGCACCTGTTGTTTCTCTCTGGCGGAACAAGTTTTCTTACGGGCGACTGTGAACGTTGTGAGCTATGGTGGGCAGAGCCACGAGCTGCTATCACATCTACAACCGTAGTAATCTTTTGTGATCTTACAATACAACCAGCAAAAACTTGGTTCTGTCAAAATTCAGAGAAGTGAACATTCGGCAGAAGGACTTTGGAATAATCTTATCACCCATAATAATTAATGTGAGCTAACTTTCTTTCCACAAGAGGACACCGTAGTCATAAATCTAAATAAATTACTTACCCCGTTGATGTTTTCCCGTCATGAACAACAACACATTTAATAAATGAATAAGTAAATAACTAAATAAATAATAATATTAATAATCATAAAAGTCATCCACTAACTGTCGGTGTTTTTAATGCCTTGGTCTTCAGTTTGATGTAGCTCACCATGAAGTCCTCTCCTGGGCCAACCTTTTCATTTGAGAGTAGCATTTGCAACTTATGTCTTCAATTATTTACTGGATCTCTTCCAAATTCTGTCTTCCTCTACAGTTTTTATCTACTATAGCTCCCTCTGCAAGAAGTCGCTTGCTTCAATCATAAATATATCTCCAAGTGATGCTAAATGGTTTCATCTTTACATACATATTCAAATCATGAGCTAAACCCTTAATTTTTGTGTATGAAATTAGTGAATTTACTCATGGAACTTTTGTTGCCTATGTTTGCAGTCACTTTCGGAACTCAAATTAATACCCAAGGTAACAACTTTCATACGATTGAATTTTCAATTGCTGATGTATCCATGTGTCACCACAATAAAATAAAAACCGTGAATAGATGAGGGAGTGTGAATGAGAGCTGTGGCGTATTTGAGTTCACAAAAGTAATGACAAGTTTTTGTTAATCCTTTTATACTTACAATCGATCTGATAAATCTTACAAAAAATCACAAATATAAATCGGAAAAAGGGATGAGGTTTGATTGGCAAAGCATTTACTGGGGTGGAAACTACAAACTCTCTCCTGAATTAATCCCTCTTACCACGCAATCTGACTTTGTTTATACGAGGGTTGTTCAGAAAGTATGTTCGATCGGTTGCGAAATGGAATCAACAGTGAAAACCAGAAACGTTTTATTTGCAACAGTTAGGTACACCTTTCACCTACTTCTCTAAGTTCGAGTTTTGTCGTAGTGTTGTATCAACTTTCCAATATCCTCGTCCTTGAAAGCAGCCGCCTGTGCTTTCGGCCAGTTATCTGCACTGGTCTGCAGCTCGTTGTCTGTGAAAAAATTTAGTCTTCATAGCCAGCGGTTCTTGTGAGCAGAGATGAGACACAGGGGGAGCCAATTACGGACTGTATTGTGGATGATCAAACACTTCTCATCGGAAACGCTGCAGGAGTGTCTTCATTTCCCCTGCAGTGTGCAGCCGAGAACTACCATGAAGAAGGAACTGTTCGACAGTTGCGTTATGTGGTCTGCATGACACAGGCGAAATCTCTAACCACACCCTCATACTTGGCGGGAGACACTATTCCAAACCCATCTTTACGTGCTCACTGTTCACTCAGAACTGAAAAGAGCGACTCGACACGATCGACGGGCATACTAAAGACAGTGCCCGACACATCTGTGCAAAGCTTTACCGGATATTCCGAGTGGTTTCCATTACGCGACCGATCGGAATTTACTTTCTGGGCAATCCTCGTATGAATCCACTGTGAGGCCCAGTTCTATTCAAATGGAATCAAATACGATTAAGTGCACCACAAACTATGGTTCATGGACAACAGGGAGCTGTGAATATCATTTAACAACCCTACGTCGGTGCAGAAATACTTTACCCTTTCACGTTGATTCAGACAGCAGCAGAAAACGGCTTGCTGTGGGCAATGAGCGGCACGCTGCGGCAGCTGTAAAGTTCTGTTGCATCCAAGAAAACTTGAAAACTACGTGGATTGGCGTTCTAATGATTAGAACGCGGGAAACTTCCCTATTAGAGTCCTGAAATCCCGGCAGTTTTCTGTGTGAGGTGCACCCCTTCGCTGGTCTGGCCAACAAATTTGACCCACAGGCACGACTGTGCATTTTGGAATTGTAAAACGTCAGACGGCCGACTCATGACGAATAAATTCATCCTTGTGACACGATATGTGTGAGATGATATGCAGCTCCACTGTCGGTACAGTTGGAAACTGCCACTGGCTCTTCGTCCACCACAAGTCGCAGATCACAAGTCTCACCCACTAGGGAAAGACCTAAAATTCTCCACCAATGGAAGACCAGAAGACGAAGGAGGCAAAGAATCACAACCACTTTCCACCAAGCCTCATACAGGAGGCGAATTAGCAGAAAAACCCGCCTCCACGTAGTACAACCCAGTCGAACTGTCCTCTTGACTGTTCTACTGGTCAGGTAGCCAATCCAGACACAGCACCGGGGTTCCCACGCCGTGGGAGCAGGCCTTTGCCCCATGCGAGCCAATCAGCGACTCAAAATCTCTCTTGTCTGAAAAAAGAAGATTTTTAGCTAGAGAGACGTCGTTCTCATGGTAAGCATGCCATGTTTAGGTGCCTAGATGGGACCACAGTCCCTCATTTACAGAGAGATGTAATCTTTCCAGGCCAGCCATTTCCAATGTCCGAAAAAAGGATATTAAGCTTCTCAGACGTACCCGCAAAATACATGTTTTGCCGCTTGCTAGAAGAACCTGGTGTCAGGTGAATTACAGTCTTGCCTCCACTAAACATGTGCACCAGCTGCTCTGTTCGCGTCGTCCCAGCCTCTAACATCAGAATGCTTGTAGTTTTATGGCTGTCCCACCGTTTGCACAAAAGCTCAGATTACAGCAGTCTCTCTTCAATCGTTTCCTCCACCCAATTTCCACCAACTGTCGCCTGGCCGAGACAAAATGTTTTGCGAACCAGCACCCTCCTGCTCTGAGTGGAGTGACATGGAACGAAGTCCCTCTGCAGGTACAATTCACAGAGTGCTGCTTCGCCGAATCACTCACACAGCCAGGTCACTGGACGCAACATTTATGGCCTGAAGTCCATCTTCCTCCCTCTTCTCGTTCATTTCCACTAAGGCCCCTTAGTACATTCTGTAAAGGCTACGCATGCAGTTATATGAACCTTTTTGACCACAATTTTCTCATATAAAATAATCATAAACCACACATACCAAACGCACTCCTGGGGAACACACAGATCACGACCTAAAATATGAATATTAATCTGCCCGACAGTGTAGTTAAAGTCAGAGAGTGGTGCGCCATCTCTAACCTGTAGTACCATGGAAGTTTTTCCCCGATGTCTTAACGGTTGTTCTATCATCCTGTCCCTTCGTCTTGTCAGTGTTTTTCCTACATTTATTTCCTCGCCGATTCTGTGGAGAGCCTGTTCATTACTCATTTTATCAGTCCACCTAATTTTCAACATTCTTATGTGGCGCTTTATCTCAAATGCTTCGATTCTCTTCTGTTCTAGTTTTGCCCCAGCCCATGTTTCAATACCATACAATGCTGTGTTCTAGACATAAATTTTCAGAAATTTGTTCCTCAAATTAAGGCCGAAATTGATACTAATAGACTCCTCTTGGTCAGGCGGGCATACCCTTTCTGCCAGTGCTACATTTCTCGGAACTGTTATAAACTGGATCCACCCCAACCATTACCCGAGGCTTTGTGCAGGTGAATCCATCACGAATAATATCCCCAGACATAGGGTATGCTGCGTCCATACCTAACAATATTGCCAGCCGTGAGCATTGTGGTTTCAACATTAGCAATACCTGCACCTAACACAGTTAGATCCACCCTTCGGATGCAACTTCGAACCCGCTCTAGGACGCTACCACTGCCGCTCTAATGATGCCTCTAATATTGATGGGGGCTACGGAGTGGGGACCCTCGCAGAAAGCCAGCGCATTGTAACTGTGCTACGTGTGTTTACAACAGAACAATGTCAATACTCTACCTGCACAAAATGTGTGTATGTGCCTGTGCGTTTTAGCATTGGCTTTGGCACGTACAATGATGAACCAGCACATTACGGCCACCTGCTTACTAGCTTATTTGTCTGTCTTTGAAACAAAATACGTGACTGACTCTGCGTGTCAGGGATCTGACAGTTTGTTGGTAGGTTTATGGAGACATGTGGCATGTCTATGCACGGGCCACGTAATTCGCGTAAATTACGGGCCGCTTGTTTGCGTTTGCGGTGATGGCGCACAATAGCGAACCAGATGAGTTCCATAGTATTTACATCAGGCGAATTCGATCGCCAGGACGTTAAAGCTCCTCAAATCACTGTACCACACTCTGTCTCCGTGACATGGAAAATTACACTGCTGAAACGTGACATCGTCATCGGCGAAGTCATCAAGCATGAAGGGATTCAGGTGGTTTGCAGGCGTCAGCTGTCTCGATTACTACCACAGATCCCACGCAAGAGCAGCAGAATGTCTCCCATAGCATAATACTGCTCCAAAAAGGCTGTGTCTATGGCACGCTGCGTGTTTCGAGCCGCCGTTCACTTCGATAAAGGCGTTTGTGGAGACGACCTTCGATCTAGTATCGCATAACTGTGATTCACAGCAAGTACCGACACGTTTCGATTGGTCGAATTCCGATGGTCCCGTGCCCACTGCAGTCGTAAATGACGATGTCGTTGGCTCAACATGTGAACACGAAGGGGTGGTCTGGTGAGGAGTTGCATGTTCGGCAATGTACGATAAATAGTGAGCTCCAAAACACTTGTGTTTGTACCAGCACTGTGCTCTTTCAGCAGATATGCCACAGACAACCATCTGTTCTACTTCTAGACCGGACTGGCCTCCGAACCCACTTTCTGTAAAGATTCGTGAACGTCCAACCATTTAGAGTGTAGTGATAGTTTCACTGTCCCCTACCCCTTCCTATAGATGCTCATGACAGTAGCACGTGAACATTCGACCAGCTTCGCCGCTTTCGAGATGCTCTTCACAGTCTCCGTGTAATACACTACTGGCCATTAAAAATGATCCACTGCGAAGATGACGTGTTACAAGCGCGAAATTTAACTGACAGGAAGACGATGCTGTGATTTGCAAATGATTAGCTTTTCAGAGCATTCACACAAGGTTGGCGCCGGTGGCGACACCTACAACGCGCTGACATGAGGAAAGTTTCCAACCGATTTCTCATACACAAAACAGCAGTTGACCGGCTTTGCCTGGTGAAACGTTGTTGTAATGCCTCGTGTAAGGAGGAGAAATGCGTACCATCACGTTTCCGACTTTGATAAAGGTCGGATTGTAGCCTATCGTGACTGCGGTTTATCGTATTGCGACATTGCTGTTCGCTTTGGTCGAGATCCAATGACCGTTAGCAGAATATGGAATCGGTGGGTTCAGGAGGGTAATACGGAACGCCGTGCTGGATCCCAACGGCCTCGTATCACTAGCAGTCGAGATGACAGGCATCTTATCCCCATGGCAGTAACGGATCGTGCAGCCACGTCTCGATCCCTGAGTCAACTGATGGGGACGTTTGCAAGACAACAACCATCTGCACGAACAGTTCGACGACATTTGCAGCAGCATCGACTATCAGCTCGGAGACCATGGCTGCGGTTACCCTTGACGCTGCATCACAGACAGGAGCGCCTGCGATGGTGTACTCTACGACGAACCTGGGTGCACGAATGGTAAAACGTAATTTTTTTCGGATGAATCCAGGTTCTGTTTACAGCATCATGATGGTCGCATCCATGTTTGGCGACATCGCGGTGAACGCACATTGGAACTGTGTGTTCGTCATCGCCATACTGGTGTATCACCCGGCGTGATGGTATGGGGTGCCATTGGTTACACGTCTCGGACACCTCTTGTTCGCATTGACAGCACTTTGAACAGTGGACGTTGCATTTCTGATGTGTTACGACCCGTGTCTCTACCCTTCTTTGCCGGCCGGGGTGGCCGTGCGGTTCTAGGCGCTACAGTCTGGAAGCGCGTGACCGCCACGGTCGCAGGTTCGACCCTGCCTCGGGCATGGATGTGTGTGATGTCCTTAGGTTAGTTTGGTTTAAGTAGTTCTAAGTTCTAGGGGACTGATGACCTTACAAGTTAAGTCCCATAGTGCTCAGAGCCATTTGAACCATTTTTTCTATCCTTCTTTCGATCCCTGCAAAACCCTACATTTCAGCAGGATAATGCACGACCGCATGTTGTAGGTCCTGTACTGGTCTTTCTGGATACAGAAAATGTTCGACTGCTGCCCCGGCCAGCACATTCTCCAGATCTCTCACCAATTGAAAACGTCCGGTCAATGGTGGCCAAGCAACTGGCTCGTCACAATACGCCAGTCACTAGTCTTGATGAACTGTGGTATCATGATGAAGCTGTATGGGCAGCTGTACCCGTACACGCCATCCAAGCTCTGTTTGACTCAATACCCAGGCGTATCAAGGCCGTTATTACGGCCAGAGGTGGTTGTTCTGGGTACTGATTTCTCAGGATCTATGCACCCAAATTGCGTGAAAATGTAATCATATGTCTAGTATGATATATTTGTCCAATGAATACCCGTTTATCATCTGCATTTCTTCTTGGTGTAGCAATTTTAATGGCTAGTAGTGTAGTTGCAAGATTAGACTGATCTTGCTGTTTGATTTGAAAAGCTATAGGAGACTGTACGTTTCGTCCTGACAGCAATCCCTTCAACTTGTAAGCCTTCCACTTGACTACCTGGCCATGCATCTGCTACACTGATTCGTCTCTCTGGCAGCAGTTATTGTCGCTAGCCTGCATTGGAGGTTATCACTTTTATCACTTTTATCTGGCCCTGTAACGACTGTAGTCAATTATGGATGGGTAATTAATAAATCAATACGGGGTTAATCTTTTACAAAAAATTAGGGCATAAGTTTATTGGTCATAAAATACGACAAAGAACACAAGTTAAGCAAGATTACAAATAAATCGTGAACTGTTGGCAACATAGACACAATACATAGTCAACACTCCACTGGGTGATGATTGGTTACCAAAGGCTAAGGTTTATCTATTTACTGTGTCTCAAAACAAATTATCTAATGCTAAATAACACTTGGATGGATTTATTCCACACAGAAGTTATACTATGCTAGTGGAGCAGTGAAAAAGTGGCGAGACTGTTATTCTGTTTGCCCTATCAAGCCGGAGTAAACATGCTGTACCCCTTTTTTGACGCATCGGTCTCAGGTGATGGTCGTGGTGCAAGCGTCTGTAGAGTAGCGATGTGCGGCACCTTTGATTTGTTACAGCAGGCAGGAAATAAGCAAAGTCGCAGTCTGGCGATCTGTTAGTATATCTCCGATGGAGCCCTGAAATCTCGGCTGATTCCAGCGTGTGAACCTCCTATTCGCTGGTCATACCATGGACCATTTTGACTCATTCATATAACAGTTTCCACAAGGAGATCAAATGTCAAGCAGGCAGACCAGATACGAATAAGATTGAATAAGATTGCCCTCGGCACAGCGAGCTGACTGTGGCGACTGATGTCGGTACAGCTAAGACTTCACCATAGGCTCTCCAGTGAAGACCAACGCCAGTGCGAAGTCACACTCAGGGCGAGTTTCCCAAGAGCAACCCACCTATCTCAAGAGTCAAGATCAGAATCTCCTCTCCAGAAGACCAAGTTTCTCCACACATCCTTTTCCATAAAACCTTACAAAAACCCAGAAAAAACACTCTTGCAACCATCCCCACAAGAGTTTTGTGCAAAATACAAGACTTCACAAGCTCTCTCCCCTCTGTCTGTTCTACCCACAGGTCAATGCTAATCAAAGTTAATAATATTCTTTTCCCTGCTCGAGAAGCAGCCAGTTCCTGACTCGTAAATTCCTGTGGAGGGAGGAGAAAACATTACGCTCCTGACTTATTTTTCCCATAGACACTTTAGGCACAGTGTTTTGAGTTTCCTTTTAGGCCTGAAGCGAACAACACATTTATTACAGAAATCATCATCTGGATGAGCCGAACATTACAGCACGTCCCATCAGGGACCTTCGCAAACCTAAGAGAAGTGCTTTTGTGTCCAAATACAGACCATTTCAAAGCCACCATGAATGTTGCGTTCCATTCTAAAATTCTTCTGGACGTCTGAGGCTTCCCAAAAAACTCCGCAAGCAGAGGGACAACCACACCATCGACAGTGGTTAGAATTATATATTAATACCTTCAGCTGCTGACTGGCGTTGATATATATCAACGGGGACAGGTGAAAATGTGTGCCCCGACCAGGACTCGAACCCAGGATCTCATGCTTAGATAGCAGACGCTCTATTCATCCGAGCCACCGAGGGTACACAGGACAGTACGACTGCAGCGACTATCTCGCGCACGCCTCCCGCGAGACCCACATCCTCACCTTATATGTGCACACACTACATTCGTAGTGTCCCTACCCAACACACTCGTTACTCGTTGAAGGTAGGGATACTACGAATGTAGTGTGTGGACATACAAGGCGAGAATGTGGCTCTCGCGGGAGGCATGTGTGAGATAGTCAGTGCAGTACTCCCTCATAATAATCTGCCCTTTGTCAAAGTCGCTTACCTCCATGTATTTCCCCATTTATAGCTCATGTCTTCGCCAGTGTGATCCCCCACCAGTGCTTATGTAATTTGTTACTCCATCACGTGCCCACAACACCACCATGTGGTATCCAGTATAGCGGTGGGCAGTGGTCGTAATGTTTGGCTTATTAGTGTATATTACAGTAAAATCATTAGTACATATTGGATGGAGACGATAAAATAAAATTACCGTATAATCCGTGAGCAAGCCAGCTTAGAATGGGTGATTTAATAAAACAGTTTATTTCAGACTGTTGAAGCAACGGCCTTACCACAGTGGATACACCGGTTCCCGTCAGATTACTGAAGTTAAATGCTGTCAGATGTGGCGGGCATTTGGATTATGACCATCTGTGTCACCGTGCGCTGTTGCCATTTTTCGGGTTGCACTCAGCCTCATGATGCCCATTGAGGAGGTACGGCCGCAGCTCGTGGTCGTGCGGTAGCGTTCTCGCTTCCCGCGCTTGGGTTCCCGGGTTCGATTCCCGGCGGGGTCAGGGATTTTCTCTGCCTCGTGATGCCTGGGTGTTGTGTGATGTCCTTAGGTTAGTTAGGTTTAAGTAGTTCTAAGTTCTAGGGGACTGATGACCATAGCCGTTAAGTCCCATAGTGCTCAGAGCCATTTGAACCATTTTTTTTGAGGAGGTACTCGACCGAATAGTAGCGGCTCCGGTCAAAGAAAACCATCATAACGACCGTGAGAGAGGCGTGCTGACCACATGCCCCTCCTATCTGCACCCTCAGCTGAGGATTACATGGTGGTGGCTCTGAGCACTATGGGACTCAACTGCTGTGGTCATAAGTCCCCTAGAACTTAGAACTACTTAAACCTAACTAACCTAAGGACAGCACACAACACCCAGCCATCACGAGGCACAGAAAATCCCTGACCCCGCCGGGAATCGAACCCGGGAACCCGGGCGTGGGAAGCGAGAACGCTACCGCACGACCACGAGATGCGGGCTTACATGGTGGTCAGATGGTCTCGATGGGCCACTTGTGCCCAGAAGATAGAGTGCTTTTCAGACTGTTGTACTACCGAGCGACACCAGCTATGACCGTCCAGATGACTGGTGATCTGTTCTACAACCCTAGGGTACACTCAGTTGAACTCTGTACACTGAAATAGATGTTGAGCATCGGTTTTTAAGCCTTCTGTATTATGTACAATTCTGTTTGGACGCCCATCTTCCACTCACCGCTCTCCACTTGTACACAACTATGCGTAGATACAACACTTGATAAACGTGCCCCCAGCCAGCACACGGTAATCTTACCAGCATGAATGTGCTACCGAGAGCAACTGGTGTTGTGACAGATTATAATGTGAGTGCTGTCATAGAATGCACGAGCGCATCCGACAGTACACCATCATACCACGCAGAAACCGCAAGCCGGGACAACATCCAAATCGCCGAGCATCTTCGTGGAAACACGTGAGTATTATGGAAATTCTTAATGAATTGAAACTGGAATCCCTGGAGGAAAGACGGCGTTCTTTTCGCAAAACGCTACTGCGAAAGTATACAGAGGCGACATTGGCAGCTGACTGCAGAACGTATGTACTGCTGCCAGCGCACACTTCGCGTGAGGACCGTGAATACAGGAGAAATTAGGGTTCATATGGAAGCATATAGACAGTCGTTTCTTCCTCAGTCCATTTGCTAGTGGGACAGAAAAGGCAATGACTAATAGTGGGTCAAGGTGTCTTCCGCCATGCATCGTGTGGTGGCTTGCGGTCTATGTATCTAGTTGTAGGTATGGCGACGGTGAAGGCTACGTGAATATTAATGAGTTATCTACTGTGCGCTTGCTGCTTTGCAAGATCTGTCACCTAATATCGCTTGAGACGGATTCTGCCATAAGAAAACGTACATTAGGTTATAATGTTGTTTGATTCATTCTAATTCAACAACAGTCGGCTGTTCCCTAATCACAATCTTCCTAGTTAACGCTCTAAGAACAAACTTCCCCATCAGAAGAGCCGTTCCGTTAGCGCTCCTCGCGTGTCCGTAACAGTAACCAATATTACTAACTTCACAGCTTAAATTTTACTCGTTTCTCCTTGCACACGACCATACACTGTAACGACACATTCTACACATTGAGGTGACAAAAGTCATATTATAGCGCTACGCACATCTACAGATGGCGGTAGTATCGTCTACACAAGGTATAAAAGGGCAGTACATTGGCGGAGCTGTCATCTGTACGCAGGTGATTCATGTACAAAGGTTTCCGACGTGATTATGGTCGCACGACGGGAATTAACAGACTTTGAACGTGAATGGTAGGTGGAACTAGAAACAGGGGACATTCCATTTCGAAAATCGTTATGAAATTCACTATTCAGAAATCCACAGCACCGGGAGTATCAAATTTCGGGCATTATCTCTCACCACGGACAATGCAGTGACCGACGCCCTTCACTTAACGACCAAGCGCCATGGAGTTTGCGTTGTGTTGTCAGTGCCAACAAAGAGGCAACATTGCGATAAATAAACGCAGAAATCAATGTGGGACGTGCGATGGACGTATGCGTTAGGACAATGCGGCAGCATACGACCGACGCGAGTGCCTTTGCTAATAGTGCGACATCAGCTACAGCACGTTCCCTGGGCTCGTGGCCATATCGGTTGGACCCTAGACGATTAGAAAACCGTGTACTGGTCAGATATGTCCCGATAACAGGATTCGAGTATGGAGCAGACTCCACGAAGCCATGGACCCAAGCTGTCAAAATGCACTTTGCTAGCTGGTGTTGGCCCCATAATGGCGTAGACTTTGTTTACGTGGGATGGACTCGTTCCTCTGGTCCAACTGAACCCATCGTTGACTGGAAATGGTTGTACTCGTCTACTCGCAGACCATGTGCAGCCATTCAAGGACTTCATGTTCACAAACAACAACATGATTGTCACTGGGCCACACCTGTTCGCATTTGGTTTCAGGAACATTCTGGAGATTTCGGGCGAATGGTTTGGCCACCGAGATATCCCGACGTGAAACTCATCGAACATTTACGGAACATAATCGAGAGGTTATTTCGTGCACGGAATCCTGACCGACCGGTAACAGCTTCGCATTTATGGACGGCTATAGAGGCAGGATGGCTCTATATTTCCGCAGGGGACGTCAAACGACTAACTGAGTCCATGCCATGTTGAGCTGCAGTACAATGCCGGGGAAAAGGAGGTTCGACACGATACTAGGAGGTATTTCATGACTTTTGCCACCTCAGTTTATGCGGCACACGCTAGCAGACGGCATGTACTGGTGGATCACACTTACTGGCGAGGAGAAATGTAAGAGTGGTAAAAACATGCTCATGTAATGTAAGACCTGACCAGGTGAAGTTTCTGTACAGCAGTTTGGAATGAGCCGCTGCCACCACAAGACAGTGAATGTACGACGTCATACTGAAGCTCGTAGATCTATGATAGTACTTACCATTTTTAGAAAAGAAATGTAGAAGCTATTAAGGGTGCGGATGAGTGATATATTTGTAAAGATCTGAACGAGGACAATGAACTGGTTCCAGAATAAGCTGAGAATTAAAACTAAAATAATTCGGCAATGATGTGATTTTACAAACAACATGTCAGCTGACAGCGAAGAAGGCACACTGTCAGATGACCTAGTCAGGATTTCTACTCGTACTAATTCGAGGAAGACTTTATAAAAACTGTATACTCCCTAATGAAGTAATTACAGCAAAAACATTAATTATAGCAGCTATGATAGAGATTAAGATTATAAGTCATTTGATGTATAGTTTATAGAATGTGCTCACAGTCTAAGATTAGGCTACTTTCTGTGTAATCAGCTCATTAATTACAGACAAAAGCCAATATTGATCACAAAATTTGGTGCAATACCACCCGAATTCTATATACGTTACTAGCAATTCGATATGCATTATTAACAATAACAATAAGATTTAGCATGTTTTTATTCAAAATGATATGGACAATAATTGTGACTGATGATTACTCAATTTAATGTCATTTAGTAAGATTAAGGCAAACTGTAAAGGTACCAAACTGACCAAAATGTAAGCATGCATCAAATAGTGTACATAAGGTTGCTTATGATGAGCTCACTATTTATTAAGAGGTTAATAATCTGATGTCACATCCCAAAAGGACCTAAGGTTATTCACAACTTGTGCTGCATAGGCACATAAATTTCGCCGGTGTTTGTGGATATTATACACAGCCCTCTTTTTCAGGCATCTACAGTGCTTGTACAGCTTGTCAAAATGACTCGTGTGATATGAGCAAATACTGTTGGCATGTACACACTTTTGACTATTAGAAGAACACAGTGTGCCTCCAAGTGTTTTGCATACATGTAAAATGGTCATATGTAAAAGGCGTATGAAATTCTGCTTATTAATACACACCAAAGCACGCACTGGTAAATAAAATTCGATTTTCAAATGTTCACTTCTCAAAAGATAATGTTTTTTCCATTACTTGTTCTTTAAGCAAAAATGGTTCGACTCCTGTTAATCATTCTGATTAGGTCTAAATATATTCCTATAAACTATTAAAAAACTTTTTGGTTGGTTGGTTTAGGCCTTAAAAACCATAACGTATGGCCTTATTTTGTTGTGACTGCTTACCTGACAGTTCATTAATTTTTAAGATGAGATTGTACAGGTTGGTCTACACAGGCAAAATAGAAAATATTGTTCTTGCTTAAAGAGTAATGTTTATAGTAAGTATGTTTTAACCTGAGAATAATGCAGTGGATATTCTTTAATTATTATTTCTGGTATACTGTACATGATTGGCGCATTTCTTTGTGGTTTTCCAGAAACGTTATGTTGCTCTTGGTGCTTACATGTTCATCGGTTTGTTTTTGTCCCGCAGGCCGTTAATTTTGAATGTTGAGTAGGCGCACGCACTTGCATATTGTGTGTGTGTGTGTGTGTGTGTGTGTGTGTGCGCGTGTGTGGGTGTGCTTTCATGAAGGGTAGAGGGGATTGAGGCAAATGGTGTTTTGTTGCATGGTGTTCCATATTCTTTCAAAACTTTCTTCCCCTGTATTATTGATTGTGTATATGCCAGTTCCAGTACATTATGAATTTTTTATAGGGACAATTGCTTTTTTCCGAGGATCTTCAGTCTCATTTCTATTTGGACAGTGGTTCTCCTTTATGAAATGATATGCAAAAAAGCTTTTTTATGGCGCTGAGGCGCTTAGAATACCTAGTTTTAAAATGCCATCTTGTTTCCGACAATATAAACAGATTGGCATGAAGTACAATTTAACTGATAGATGCCAGTTTTATTTACAGTACTTGACCTGTGGATACGCTGTCGTTCTTGAGATGTTTGTGTTGTGGAAGTTTAGAAACTAAATTTAATTTGCAAACAAGAACTTCCAACTTCAGAGGATAATTATTCTTCAGAATAATCATTATATCGTGAGGAACTAAAGTATATGTTTCTAAGGGAGTCCTGTTATTGTAGTTGTAGCTCATTTTCGTCACTCTCCGATATTGCGTGACGTTAATAATCTCTCATGCTTCTTTCATATTTGGATACACTAGCTTAGTAGCATTCTGCCGATGTAATTCGGATCACTTCGTTGCGAATGACAGCGAAAATTTGCCAGGATCATCCGACGAGTGACATCGGTGTGATTATCCTGCAGCCGAACAGTGTAGAAATTTCTGTTTGTTTGCCTCGACGGTTGACTTTTTATTTGTTTGTTTTGAAGCAGCGCCGTCGTCACGATGTAATGTCATTACGACGGGCGCCCGTCTCCTCGACAAGGGGAACGGCGCGTTTTATTTGTGGGCCCGTGCTAATCTCGTTAGGACAGCGCCGTTGTTACAGACCACGAAGCCATTTCTGCACCAGCGCGAGATCGGCCGCTGGCCATATGTACTCACGAAAACACACAGCTAAATAAATCTGCAGCTGCGACAGTACCTACCACAGCTTCTGGTGTTCACTCAGGAGCGAAATATTTGATGCTGTGTACACGTTTATGTTATAGTAAGTACAACACCTAGTGAAAAGGAATCGAACACGAAATTTATTACTCAACTCCGAAAACCTGTCGTTACCGTTCTATACGCAGACTGAGGTGAAAGAAGTCATGGGATACCTCTTAATGTCGTGTAGAGCCTTCTTTTGCCCGGTGTAGTGCAGCAACTGGACACGGCATGGACTCAAGTCGCTGGAAGGCGTCTGCAGAAATATTGAGCCATGCTGGCTCTACTGCCGTCCATAATTGCCGAAGTGTTGCCGGAGTAGGATTTTATGCACGCAAGGACCACATGATTGTGTGCTATAAATGTTGCATAGGATTTACGTCTGGATGGCCAAATCATTCGCTCGAAATGTCCAGAATATTCTCCAAACTAAACACGAACAACTGACATGGAGAATTGTCATCCATAAAATTTCCATTGTTGTTCGGGGACTTGAAGCCCAAATGGCTCTGAGCACTATGGGACTTAACATCTATGGTCATCAGTCCCCTAGAACTTAGAACTACTTAAACCTAACTAACCTAAGGACAGCACACAACACCCAGCCATCACGAGGCAGAGAAAATCCCTGACCCCGCCGGGAATCGAACCCGGGAACCCGGGCGTGGGAAGCGAGAACGCTACCGCACGACCACGAAATGCGGGCGACATGAAGCCCATGAATGGCGGCAAATGGTGTCTAAGTAGACGAACATAACAATTTCCAGTCAATGATCGCTTCAGTTGGACCAGGGGACCCAGTCAATTACAGGTAAACACCACCAGCAACTTTATGGAGACACCGCCAGCTTTGACTGTGCTTTGTTGACAACTTGGATCCGTGGCTTCGTGAGGTCTACAACATACTCCACCCCCCAATCAGGTCTTACCAACTGAAATCGGGACTTATCTAACCAGGCTATGGTTTTCCAGTCGTCTAGCGTCCAATCGATACGGTCGTGAGCCCAGGAGAGGCGCTGCAGATGACGTCGTACTGTTACCAAAGCCACTAGCGTTGGAAGTCCCCTGCCATAGCCCATTAACGCCACATTTCGCCGCACTGTCCTGGCGGATACATTCTTCGTACGTCCCACATAGATATTCACGCAGTGTTACTTGTCTGTTAGCCCTGACAATTCTACGCAAACGCCGCTGCTCTCTGTCGTTAAGTGAAGGTCGTCGACCACTGCGTTGTCCGTGGTGAGAGGTAATGCGTGAAATTTGGTGTTCTCAGCACACTACTGACACTGATTTCTTAATATTCAATACCCTAACGATTTCCGAAATGGACTGTTCCTTGCATATAGCTCCAACTGCAATTCTGCGTTAATAGCCTGTTAATTCCCGCCGTGCGGCCATAATCACGTTGGAAATCTTTTCACATGAATCACCTGAGTACACACTACAGCTCCGCTTCGCCAATCTGCTCCCCTTTTATACACTGCGAACGCGATTCCACAACCTCTGTATATGTGCAAATCGCTATATCATGACTTTCGTCACTTCAGTGTATACCGACATCAGCTATAAGTCTGTTCTATTTCAGATAGTTGATCGTAATGTTTAATAGCAAACTTACTGTACGGGAAAGTCTGAAAATTGCAACGATATAGGTAGACCGTTGTAAAATTCGGCGAAGAAACGAAATGAAATGATAGACACCACGAAATGAACTTCAGCGAAGTACATCGTAATCCACATCGTCTACACTACACAAGCCACGTTACGGTCTGTGACAGAGAGTACTTACGGTCGCTGTGACGTCCGCAAATGATGAGTGACAAGAACGAATGTCGACAAACCTACGGTCTAATTGCTCAATTTTTTCGGTCGGTGCCATTTCGCGAGCCATCTGCAGGTGGAAGTAAACCGTACCCGTCTCTTCTTGGAACGTAAGCTTTCGAAATTTCAACACTTAAACTTCGCCGAGGAAACCAACGCATATCTTACAATGAATACGACTAGAGCTTTTTGAGCTTTCCCTAGCGCTCGCGCGCCGACTGAACGTTGCCGTATCTCTTTTCTATCTCTTTGAGTTATCTGATGCGGTAAGGGTCCCACAGTGATGAGCAGTACACTAGAATCGATCCTACAAGTGTGTCATAAGTGAATTCTTTCGAGAAACTATTACATTTTCTTAATATTCCCACAAATACTCTCAGCCTGACATGTGCTTTTCCTATGGTTAGTTTTTGTTCTCATTTCACTTTAGTTCGCTCCAGACGTTTGCTACTAGGTATATTTCCAGTGACGTGAGGCCAATAGCATAAATGTACAAGAATGTGTTTCTTCGCCTCTTTACGCGCAAAACGTTACATTTACGTTCTGGATCAATTGCCAGTCTTTGGACCAATCAGCGATCCTCCTCAAGTCTTCCTGCATTTCGCTGCAGTCTACGGGCGTTGCAACATACCTGAAGACAATAGCACCATCTGTTAATGCCTCATGGAGTTTCCTACATTATGCACTAGTTTATTTATATGCAGAGTGATCGGGATATAAGCGCAGATACTGTGATATTTGGTATCTTAACATGTACCCACTGTAGTTTGTTAGTTGTTTTTTCTCTGTGTATAACAGTCTTCCCGCAAGGACGTCACATAATTTACTACCTGATGTTTTCTGTAAATTGCAACTGCACCATTGACAAGGAAAAAGTTCTAAGTGCCAATAAACGATGTTGATGAAACTTTATGGGTGTGTAAAGGGGGCAAAATAGTGCAATAAGTATTTTTTTGTTTGTGCCAATTTCACTTTTAAGGGATAAAACACACCCCGAAAGGTAATCTGGTATTTACGTTTACAGATAATATCTTCGAAACGAAGATATATAAAAATGTGTTTCATACAAAATTTGATATTTAATTAATGTTATTGAAGCCTGTAAAATCTGTTTTTGTAATAATTTGAAATTCTGCAAAATATCTCACCACCATTAATTAATATTGAAGAATGAAAGCTTTTGTTACAACATAAATTAAAGAAGCTTTGAAGCTGCTTTCTAAAATGTATTTTTGGAAAAAGCTGTACACAATGTGCTGTCGGAGTATTTTCAACATTCCTAATCAAAATATCTAAACATTCATTACAATTATATTTATTTATTTTACTTAAATTTGTTTTTGTCTTGAATTGTTATTTTACGTTTTACATTTATGTTTTTGTGATCTTTTTATTTTACTGTTTCACATACGTGTATTTTGTTAACGAAAAATAATAAGTAACTCATTATTAAGCTAAAAATAATTATAATAACGATAATCTGCAAGGAAATGTTTAAAACGTAATGCATGTACATAAAATGAACGAAATTTCTTCACATATTATACACGACGCAGAAGACAATGTATAAGTAAAACAAAATTCAGTAGGATTTCAAACTATCATGGGTAATACTCTAAATATCGTGATCTGTGTCAGGCATATTTCGGTACATTGGTAAGCCTTGGCGGAGAGAACTGATTATCTACTAGTGAACGCAGTTTGACTGTATTGTTTCTCAAGTGAAGATTGACATCATAATCGTTCAACAGAACTAGATCTGAAAGCCTTCTCACAAAGTTCTTCCAACATCGAAAGCTGTATATACTGAACGGCTATACCTGTGCCGTCGAGCCCTTTGGGGTCACCACATCAACCATTTCCTTCTCCTCACGTACTACACGCTGAACGATTCTTTCACATTGACCACCGCATGACTCTAACTTTCTCACTGAGAAAGAAAACATCTTTCAAATATCTTTTGACCTGGTAAGACATTTGTTTTTCTGATTTCGATGCTGCAGCAAGGACATTTGGGGCTTCATAAAGATATTCTCTAAGTCACGGTCCAAACTCAAGCGTCTTACCTGAGGGCAAGAGGCATCTGGTGATCCTAAAGGGCTCGATGCACAGGTACATCCGAGGAAGGTAAACGGCTTTCGATGTTGGAGAACTTCGTGAGAAGATTTTCAGGTCTAGCTCTGTTGAATGAATATGATGACAATCTCCATTGAGAAAGAATACAGTTAAGCTGCGTTCAGTAATACATAAGCAAATTCTCTTCTCCAAGGCTTACTAACTGCTGAAACATGCCTGATACAAATCAGGATGTTTAGAGGACCATTCGTCACAGTTTGAAATCTTGCTTTATACTGGCTTCTGCGTCGTGTAAATTACTTGAAAAAATTTCATTCATTTTATGCGCATGGTGTAAAAAACGTTATGTTTTTAATATTTCCTTACAGATTATCATTAGTGTAACTATTTTCTATCATAATAATGAGTTACCTATTATTTACAGTTAACATAATAACACAAAATATGCATACATCAAATGGTAAACTAAAAAAAGATGAAACGTAAGATAAGAATTTAAAACATGAAACAAATATAAGCAAAATAATTAGAATGGTAATTAACGTTTAGATATTTTAATAAGTTATGTTTAAAATACTCTGACAGCACATTACATACAACTTATTTTCCAAAGCTGGTATTTCACAAACCAGCTTTATCACTCAGGGATGTATGTTGCTCGAAAACTTTTATTTATGTTGCAACAAAAGTTTTCATTTTTCACGATTAATTAATGGTGGTGGGGTATTTTGCAAAACTTCAAATTATTACAAAAGTTGATTTTACAGCTTTCAAGAACATTGATTATATATCAACTTTTAATATGAAAAACAGTTTTTACATACTATCGTTTCGGAGACATTCCCTCTAAACGTAAAATGCCAAATTACCTTTTGAGGTGTGCTTTACCCCTTAACAGTGAAAATGGGCAAAAACAAAAAACTATGTATTGCACTATTTTGCCGCCTGTACACACGCACCACTTTTCATGAACATCATTTATTGACACTTGGGAATGTTCCCTCATAAGTGGACTAACCCCATCAGTATAGACCAACCTTTTGCATCCACGTGCCCGCACTACAACAAGCAATTCAACACCCGACCTGCTGCCTAGTTGTAAAATAGTGTTCAGTAGTGAATTAAATACTGATGTAATGTTGTTCAGTGCACTGTCCTCAGTCACCAACAAAAATGTATACGTTTATACCCCTCACACACTGTATATTCTAACGGTACCAGCCCTATAAGGAGCTCTTGAAATGACGTTTACATCTATAGATTTCGTCCCATTAAGAACGTATCGAGTTCTCTCTGCTAGGAAGTTCAGTCACAAATATGGTCCGATATACGATAATATTGTGTTTTACCCGCTAAATGGCAGATTGGAACTGTAGAGAATGCCTTCCAGCAGTCAAGGTGCGGAAGCCTGGGAGGCTACTATCTACAGAACTCTGAATTTAATGGACGGCCAGAGCGAACTGTTTTAGGTAGATCTCTGCTTAAGGAATCCATGGTGATTTTCAAAAAGGACAGTTTTCATTTTCAAAAACGTCATAACACTTGAGTACAGATCATCATCCATAAATTTGCTACGGTCACGGAATAGGCCTATAATTATGTACACCTGTCGGATGAATGACATGCATCTTTTCCATTCATTTGGCATTCTTCGTTACTCCAACGTGCAATTTTTTCCCATCTCGTGGTAATCTTCGCTGCTCCAACGACCTGCGATAAGTTGTTGCTAGAGGGCAGCAGACTCTTTCGCATGGTCTCTGTAAAATTTCGCAGGCTTCTCGTCCGGTCATGATACTTCTCCTCTGCTGCACAATTTCAGTTTATTTTGTACCCAGCATTTATGTTAATATCTGCCATTTCGGTAGTTTATGGGGCCAAAGGTCTCTTGCCTTCTTCAAAAATATAGGAATATGAGAATCACAAAGACGTTTCGTCGCCAGTCCACGTCAAGGTCATTATAGTCGTTGTAATAAACTCAGCTGAAGGATGAACATAGAAATTAACCGCAAACCGTTTAAGAATTCAAAATGCCTTTCATATGACGTGACTTAATTAAATTATGGAAAAATTAGGATTAAGGACACAAACAGATTGTTTGTGCCAATAGTAACTGAAATAAAGAAAATCACTTCGTCTTAGTGAAATGCAGTTTGTTTCTTACGTCCTTCCAGATCTACCTTCTACAATCTTCCTTGATTTACGAGTCCTGCACCGCTGTAAAATCGCGGTTTTATGCCGTACCGCACCAACTTTCAGAAGTTAGTTGCTATAATGGGTAGAATCTGGAGAACGTGTCAGTTGAGATAGCCGTTCGTACCTCAGTTTGATTGGATGTCGGACTGTGAGCGAGGATGGGCCTACTGACCTGGTAAAGAGAATATTTTACTTAGCTAGATAACGTCAAAAAATTTTCGTCACCTCTTTTCGGAAAGTTATCAAACAGAAATGTGTTATGCACAGTTGCAATTATTTTTCGTTTTTCTAGTTATGTGATCAGATCTTACTCTTCTTGTAATAAAAAAAAAAAATGGTTCAAATGGCTCTGAGCACTATGGGACTTAACATCTATGGTCATCAGTCCCCTAGAACTTAGAACTACTTAAACCTAACTAACCTAAGGACAGCACACAACACCCAGCCATCACGAGGCAGAGAAAATCCCTGACCCCGCCGGGAATCGAACCCAGGAACCCGGGCGTGGGAAGCGAGAACGCTACCGCACGACCACGAGATGCGGGCATGTAATAATCGAATGGTGAGTCCACTACTATAATTCTTCTTTGCGCTCAAGATTTAAAGTAACGTATTACTTTTGTGGCGTCACACAGCAAGTGAAAAAATTCCCGTAAGGAAGTTCCAGTGCGGGAAAACTCTTTTAAGAAACGATCACACGATTCCGGGTGTAGCACTATATGCCAGACAGTGACACAGATTGACAAATGATTGATCATTGGTTTTCACATCAATTGAGTATGTAGCGCTTACAGTAAGTGTGAATGTAGAGATGCTGCTGGTGAAGACCTGTTGCTTTTCCAGCTGGGTGGTAGTGTTCATATACCACAACGTTTTAGTGACGGTTATACTATAATCATCACCAAAAGATGATGAGAATGACGCTTGTTGAAACTTGGCGATATCTCAACACCGTCACCCACCTGGAAATCTGAGAGCTTTTCATCATTTGGTTAATTGTGCCTAGAGGAATATCGGATTATTCCGTTTACTGTGCAGTCGGTCCACATATTTAGTTTTGCATTATTAATTTTAGTTTGAGATTTCATCATTTTAATTGAGACAGCAATCAGCCATTGAAATCCTGATGTGGTTTCACCTCACACGGATACAGCTTGTTTAAACACTGAAGATACAAGGAAACACAGCAGAGTGTAGCATTAAGTTTGCATTAAAAGATGTAAACTAAAGAGCAACAATGATGCTTTTAGAGTACACTCGACTCATGCAAGTAATTTCATTTTCAGATTTCCGCTTTTTTCCTGCAGTCCGAAGAGATAGGCAGGATTTTTGCACTGTCCTTCCTCTCAATTTGTATCATCGTCTAACGTTACTAGTATCGTGGTACAGTCATTTCACACCTAATTGTAAGTAAAAACTACAGTTTGCAGCCAATGCGATTTATGGTATCAGACACGTTACCGAAAGAAGCTTAATTCAAAAATTTTCAAATGTGTGTGAAATCTTATGGGACTTAACTGCTAAGGTCATCAGTCCCTAAGATTACACACTACTTAACCTAAATTATCCTAAGGACAAACACACACACCCATGCCCGAGGGAGGACTCGAACCTCCGCCGGGACCAGCCGCACGGTCCACGACTGCAGCGGAAGCTTAATTACTTTTGACAGAATTATGTTTGTATAGGACTATTATTTTAGCGCAGTTAACTACGATTTCGGAAGAGAAGTCGCCGTCCAATAAAAAAAGACCGTACGGTATTACAGCAAGCATGGTCAGATAAGTAGACATTAGCCGCTGGTGTATCAGTTACGTAGTGTTATCTCTCGCTTCTGAGTCCGTGAGTAGTATGAAAATTGATATTTTTAATATTATTCCTTTTAACGACCAGAGAATGGCCTCAACTGAAATCTCTTGATCTCACTTGTTGTGAGTTTTCGTTTTTCTTTGATGTTCTTTTCAGCTTTCCGGTAATCAAATAAAATGTTATTAGAGTTTATTATGATTGCATTAATGATCATTTAAATGGGTATGTTATAGAGTAATCTCTGTAGCTGTAAACTGGCAACACACCTTTCTTTTGTAATTAATTTTGATTGTTGTGTCCCTTTGCACATCTGTGTTTCTGGTGAGCTCGGTTGTGAGTATTGAATGAAATATGAAGATTCCGGCCTCACGTTGGGCCACAGTATTAAGGGTGAAATCGGTTCTAGATTGGTGGATAATATAATCAACAAGGACAGACTCTTTAGCTTGAATAAAACGTGGAATCTGCAATTAAGTTTACTTATATCAGTCGGAAAACACCGCCGTGCTCTCTCTCTACTCGTAATTAAGTGTCTATTAAGTTGTATTTTAACGATGTTCTTAAATTTTTGCGTTTTTTGTTGGACGTAAATTTCATTTGACTGTTTTATTTTTTAACAGCGCCAGGAAGTTATCGCTAGGGTGGTCCGCAGTGCCTATTGGAGACAGTTTAGTCGGAGTCCAACAAGTAGCGACAAAAGCTGAGCTCAACACCTGACGAATACAACTAGCGAAACTGCCTAAATATCGTGTAGGGGAACTGGATGCTAAATGTTTAACAATTTTTGTAAAATAATGGAGCACAATAAAACATTTTTTGAAGGTATGAAAAATCTCCTTGTAGTATAACCTAACGTACATTGCTATAAAAACACGTGAAACTGTATGTTATATAGTTTTAGAAGAAATGATTGGATGCCTTCTGTTCTGCCTCACGGGGCGAAATGGGAAAGTCAGTTTTGTGTGATATTTTTGTATAAATGTTGAAATTATTGGGAATATCATCTCAGTATTAGTCGTAAAATGAACAGTGTAGACTAAGGAATATGGAATCTTAAAAATAATTATCAATAACAAAATGTACAGTTATTTTTAATGCTTAATGCCAAGTTACTGTCACTGTTCCTTTATGGAATCGCATCTCTCAAATGTATCTGGTTTGCGAATATGCGACACACGATACCTATTAATAAATAAATCCTACAACCAAAGGTGTCCAGCGAGACAAATTTCTTTGTCACATCTGTATGGTAAGCCATTTTCTTCTGCTCAGCGACAGGCTAATTGTCTGACAATACGATGTTCCATCGTTAGACTAAAATGTTAGCTCTCCATCAACTTTGTGCGTGCTACGATCTCGGCATTTTTTGTTTTGCATTGAACACATTTTTAAATTTCCTTTAAATATTTTCTGGAAAATTTGTCTAGGAGAATAATGATGTCAAGTAGATCAATAAAATTTGCTTAAACCAGTCTTGACTGAATAAATATTTCATTCGAACTGGTGAACATTTCGATCAATTGTATTTTCATCATCTTCAGACCTTGTCCTCCATGGTGGTGAGAAGCGCTGCGATGACTGAGCAGGCTGCTCTACAGAGATGTACTCACCAGTTTAAATAAAATATTTATGCAATCAAGGCTGTTTGTCAGCTCTGTAGCTGGGGCTGTTCTTAGCTCCACAAACGTCCCAACGTTGATTTTGGTTAGTTAAACTTCTTAGATGCTTTTAAAACTCCTGTTTCAGAAGATGAAACTGCTAGACTGATTTAATATCCAGATGCTGTCTGTCAGTCTTTCTAATGTAGCTTCATGCCATATGGAAAAATAAGGAAAAGAAGAAATGTTTAGTTTGAAATCCACCTTCATCAGAAACCTGCCTGTTCCGTTCTGCCCCATGAGCACATTTCAGGTTTACAACTCCTGTGGAGCATAGTCACTGACGCATTGGAACGTATTCTGTAACTGATGTGTAGCAAATGATATGCACTTTAAGATTACTCGTCATTTAAGGGCGTGCGATTAAGAATTAATGGCTTATCTTTTGGTTAATTTCACTGGAAGTTATAAAAACTAAACTGCAAAAGTGAAGCTCAACCATTCACTTACAAGTCGCACGTCAAAGCAACTCAAAATGGCTGTCGCATCTTTCCTTCCGTTCAGAAACATAGTTACATATCACTACAGTAGTTTGCAGCATTTTGCAGTCTAGAAAGCAGCGCAGTCTTGTTTGTGCATCGCTATCCCATTCTGCCCCTAATTCCCGTGTAGAGGAAACGACAACTCGGCTGCAAACCCAAAAAATTGCAAAACATCACATTTTCGCCACTTGTAGAGACAATACTACAGAATAGTAACATTTTTGGACACTTCCATTCGATCTCATCTTTTTCTCTTTTGTACTTTCAGAGAGAACACGGCAAGCGCCATAATCCGATTTTCCAGAAACTTCACTCAGTGGAACTGGAGTCAAAGCAAGCGAACATGTGTCTCAGCTTATCCGTAGATAACTCGACCCTTTCTGAGAAAACGACGGTCAAAGCTTCCGAGGTACTTCATGGGTCTGAAAGCGCCTCATAACGTCAGCCCAAGTGTGGCGATGCGGTTAGCTTTGCAGTTTCTCGGAGTGGCGCCCCCTGTTCCAAAACTGATTATTGTTTTCATTAATTTTATTTTATTTCTATATTTGTAGAAAGTAACTACACGGATGTTTCTTATCAAGTTACGGGACACAAGGGCGTTATATTAGTGGCAAAATTACAACTGGATTACAGAATAAGTGAAACGTAAGTCAAACATTTATTATATAATATATGTGTGTATGGTATTTTCAAGGGTTACAATTTTTTTAACTCTCATATTCTTATATTACCTGCTGCTATAGAAGCTGTGTCATGCAAGTGACTAAGACTAGGATTAAATCCAGCAGTTATAATTTTGTACTACACGCACTAGTAAACACATATTTTCCTACAAAAACAAGTCGGAAACTCGCAGTCCTTTGAAGTCCCATTTGTATGGTAGCAATGACGTAATAAAACGTATAGCAGTAAGGGAGATGATCTCTGGCACAGTATCATCAAAAGTGACTTCCACAAAATTCATTAATCGAAAACTTTTATATTGTAGTAGCCACAGTGTCAATCACTGATCAAAAAAGAAACGAGTACTGCTGAGTTGGCTCACTGCTTTGAGTTCACAGTACCATTCAGCGCAGTGACTTTGCTGCCCCAGAGATGAAAATGAAATGTCATAGATGCTTGCTAGTTAGGTAAAAGAAAATAGGGATGGTATTGTATTCTAAATACTAAATTCCGAATACAGGTTACAAAATATTTCTCCGAAGATCTTTCTCGTCGCTTCGCTCCGATGTTCGCAAACGACCGTCAGCGCAGAGGAAGCGAGAGAGACAGAGAGCGAGAGGGAGAGAGACAGAGAGAGAGAGGTGCACTCTTTCCCTTCCGTAAAAGTTCCTCCCCAGAGGACGGCTTCAGCAAACAAGATGAAATGTCGCAGACGAGAAGTTTCCCCGAATACGACCTGATATTCAGGCCAAAGGGATTTTACCAACAGCGTGACGACAGTGGAGGTCCTCCTTGCTCTTACCTGTTGTGTATACGTTACATAATCGAATTTCACGTGATTAAATGATATGGTGTTGACTGACGGCTCATTTCATAGAAGAACGGAACAAAATGAGCCATATAAATGCTAGGATCAATGACTGCGACATAAATGCGCATATGTACGTACGTGCACACACACACACACACACACACACTCACACACACACACACACACACACACACACACACACACACTTACATACACACAATATTAATTTACAATTTTTCTTATACATTGTGTCCATAATCAATGTTCCAGTTTCAAAATGACGTAGAATGAAGTAAAATATGAACAGCATATTATTGACGCAGAGGGAAACGTCATGAGGAAAAAATAACGAAATTTTTCCCATAGAAGGCAGCAGATGGCACTGTAAGATTCTTAATGTAATTGGTTTCGACTACAAATAGTAGGAGAATCCCAATACGACGGCTATGGTTAGAGATGCACATTACACCAGCCACAATGTTCAATGTGCATGACTGCACAAGTTCGGCAGTCGACAGTTCTGGCACTGTTCGTAGGTAAGGCCATTCACCGCAGCAAAGTCATACCGCATTGGATGGGAAAAATCGTTTTGTAATTCTCCTGAGGCCAAAAACCGTGTAAAAAGCAAAAAGACAATAGACCCGTGGGACTCATCTTCTCAAAAAAATACGGCTCTACCATAAACGATGCCGTCAAACAGCAACACAATGCCACCTTTGCAGAATAAAGTGGCACCGGTTGTTGTGCGTGCGTGTAAGGTGTCAGGCAAATCCAACACCTTCCGTGAAAACCCTGACATGATAAGCAAATCCAGTAGTATGTCACATAGCTCCGAATAAATCGTGAAATTAAATTAACCACAGTAATACGAGTAACGAGTGAGCAAATGGAATACCACAAACTAACACAAGAATGCCTAAATGCATGTCATACCTTCCCACCGTGAGACAGACGCAGTTCCGAGGGGAGAAACGAGAACAGAAGGCAAGAGCAGAACCGTGTTAACCTAGAAGGCCCTACGATAAGGGACGGACACCCACGTCGCCAGGTAACCGACAGGACCACCCCCCAGCCCATGTTAAAAGCTAGAGCCCTCCAGAAGAACAGTATAGATCTTACGATAACGCTAAAAGGGCCACTCCAGCCGCAAGTTTTAGCGTGAGACTTTTTCGCGTCTCTGTTACGTTGCAAACGTTAAAAACATTGCCCCACCACGAAAAGTATAACGTTTCTCATTGGATAGACATAATTTTTGTAGGCGGAGCTTAAGACTAACATTGAGACCCTGACTGGTCAGATGAAAACACAGCCAGATAGTTTTTTTTAAACCAACTTCGGTAAATTGTAGTAAGGAGAAGTTAGAGAGGAGTTGCTTCGGAGACGGCGAGCTGGATGGAGCTGCGCCGGCCGCCGTCCCCTGACGAACACCAACAAGGTAATGAACGCACGCGATGCCGCATTTTTGAGCGCATAAAGTTTCACTCAGAACTGCAGAAGTTTCATCTGTTACATCCCCTTTTTACGTAATACTAGTGTCGATCGTCAATTAAAGCTCATGGTATTCACATTTGCTACGTAAGTTAAAATCTGAAACGCGATGATTTTTCTGTTATATAATTATTGAGAAGCCACATCAACCACTGTAATTTACGACAAGTTAGATAAGTAATTAAAGATAATTGAGGGCCACTGTAGACCATTTGATAGTTTTCTCTTTTGTGAAACTTAATTTAAACCTAGATTATAGATGTGCTATGGCATAGGTCATCCTTCGATCCATTGTAGAACTTGGAAACCCATTCAGGGAATATTCGTTCACATTTTTGTTGAACGCAGTTGGTTTTTATCATCCTGTATTAAAACATTTCCTTTTATCAATAGTGCAATTTATAAACAATGTTTTGTGAGTAGAATAAAATTTCCAATGGTAAACTTAACTGCTTTTTCGACGTTATTTTACCAGCTAACTAAAAATAGGAAAGCCTTGAACCCCTTCCACTAAATTTAGTTAGTATTAAGCTTCTTTTACGGGGAGTGCAGTGGAGCTGATGCTGAAATCATTAAGTATTTGGTTATATCATCGCTAGTCTCACTGAACTCTTCTGAACTCTACATGTCATGTGTGGTCTGGCGTCTCCTTACCAGCAACAGGTCCCAGGTTCAAACTAGTCAATTCCCTAAAAAACACGCTCAGAGCGTCGTTGCGCGAAAGTGGTAGGGAGACACGATTTAGAACAAACAGACACCACGCAGAATGTTAGAGAATCGACTACAAACAGTAGGAGAACCCAAATACGACGGCTATGGTTAGAGATGCACATTACACCAGCCACAATGTTCAATGTGTATGACTGCACAAGTTCGGCAGTCGACAGTTATGGCACTGTTCGTAGGTAAGCCCATTCACCGCAGCAAAGTCATACCGCATTGGATGGGAAAAATCGTTTTGTAATTCTCCTGAGGCCAAAAACCGTGTAAAAAGCAAAAAGACAATTGACCCGCTGGACTCAAAAAAAATACGGCTCTACCATAAACGATGCCGTCAAACCGCAACACACTGCCACCTTTGCAGAATGAAGTGGCACCGGTTGTTGTGCGTGCGGATTTTCCGTTGCCCAAATTCTGCAGTTCTCCGTATTGACATGTCCTTGGAGATGGAAGTGGGTTTAGTCTGCCCACTGAATGTTCCATGGCCAGTCGTTGGCTACTTCCATGCAAGAAAGAAATTCCAGAGCGAACGTCTGTCTCGCTGCCAGGTGAGCAGGAAGCAACTTCTGAACATGGGTGATTTTGTATGAATAGCATTGCTAGATGTTTCGCAGGAATTTTATACACCGCAAGCATGTCCAACTTTCGGGAAATTTCACGTTCACTGCTTGACCCCCTACTGCAATGCTGTAGCCATATCTTCGACAGAGGTCGGCTCAACTGATTTTCTCCCTCTGCTAAATTACACTTCAAAATAACTTGTCTGAGCCGTGTATCGACTCGTGCTATACACCTTGTATTTAGATTGCATTGGTTTTCCTTTTCTTCACCTGACATGTTTGTTTGATATATTATCTATCATTAAGTGGCTGCTTGGTTGTCTTTTCACTCTGCTATCGATATCTGCGTTTTTGCTTCCGGGAAACTGCTATGGAGGAAGTGAGATCTTTGACCGGTTGTAACCTCGTGTGGTGGTGCGGAAGTACGGGCGTTGCGCGCAGAGAGAGAGAGAGAGAGAGAGAGAGAGAGAGAGAGAGAGTGTGTGGTGGACACGGGAGGGCAGTGTGGCTCTCCAGCGCGAAGCAGGCGTGGTCGGTTGTACCGAGTCGCCACGTGATGTATGTCGGTTGTGTGTAACGAGCAGGTCGAGTTGGCGGAAGAGCTCCCCGCGTGTTGGTTGTATACAGAATCGCCCCACGAGTAGTTGCTGTTCATTTCGCCTTGGTGGGACGCTAACAAGCTTATTTAAATCCCTCGTGTCAACACTGGAGTTTAAAAGGAGACACCTAACATGAAGGAGCGGTCACTACCCGTCAACGTTGCAGAGAAGACGTGAACTCCGGTGACAGAGCTTGTTGTCGCGCGACCGCGGCGTGTTGGGTACGCTGGCGACGCGTGTGCGATCGGATGTGTGGATCCTTGCCATCGGAGGTCGTGTACTGCCTATTCGAGCATAATTGCAAGTTAAGTTCGTGGAAGGTTTAAACATTAAGTAATAATTTTGTGTAACCAGCGTCTCTCCTGCCTTGTTGCCTCCGGCGACCGGGTTTCCTGTCCCTGGCACCGGTGTAATTGAAGAGTGATTCCTCCTCCTCTCGTTACTGTCCGATGATAGGTGTAGTTTTGGCAGTTTTTATTGTTTCGCTATTTTGTCGTGGGTTGTGAGTAAATTCATGCTTTTGTTGGTTGATCATGTGGTCGCTCATTCAGGACTGTGTGGTGTAATGTTTCCTTGCACGAGGTTACCTCTAATTCTGTCAGCAAGTTAAGCCATCTTATAACAAGTTTTCGCTGGCTAAAAGTCGGTGCAGTGACCAGCCTGAGAGTGGGAATTGTGTTTACGGGCCTATTTAAATTGGTCAGTATTCTGTTTAGCCTGAGCATCCCTGAGTGGGTGATTTGTTACCGCCTTACACGGGTCCGTTATATCTGTTATGTTCTAATGATATTGCAGGACACTTTTTTAATTTTTTAAAATTCCTCCAAGTTTGTAAACTCTTATTGCCATTAATCGTGTGTTTGCTGAGACCTGTTCAATTTTTTTAATGGCGGTGTTGGAAGCTTCACTACCTCACCGTACTTTATTAACAAACTTCTGTATTTACTTTCGTAGCCTGTTTACTAATATTCTTTAAATTTTTTTAAAATTGTTGTATTGCTATAAATTTGACTGGCGTTAGTGGCGTGTTTTAAAAGGTAGTTTATTGCCGTACTGCTAGCTTCTGTGTTTTTTAAAAAAAAATTAAAATTGTTGTATTGCTGTAAATTACTTGATTGCCGTTAGTGGAGTTTTTAAAAAACTGTTTATTGCCGTACTGCTAGTTTCTATAAGATACAAATGAAACATTTGTGAAAATCTCAACTCGACAGTAAACTACTAGAAATTTGGCCCCGTTTCCCAACTTATGGTGTGGCTTGTAGTAACCGTAACCACTGTGTGTGTCATTGTCTTTTCGTATTTTGTAATCATTTGTTCCAGGTCCTTAGCAGACTTCGAACCGATTCCTTCAGTGTGGCACACAGTCACGGTTCTTGCGAAAGAGCTTTACCAGAAGTGCGAGATCCTTCATGAAGACAGTCATGTTCGGCGTCTCGGACACAAACTAACAGCCGTGTGTCGCGTGACTGTTGGTGTACCTATTATGAGGCTCCACATACTGATCAAATTGTCTTTTTCTGTTCGATGACGATTTCCCCTACGTGAATAACATTCTGTTGAGTTTTTACGTCATTCTGTGCTGTGGTTCTCTTCCTACAGCGTTTTGAAACTGGAACTTTAATTATGGGCACCCTGTATTTCACTTCGTGTTCAGAGCAGCCGTGCAAAGTGGTGTTACGGTAAGCCACAGAACTCGCCCTCGGAAGAACATCTGTTCAAATGCTCGTATGGACAATTTAGTTTTTCTGTGGTTCCTAAATCGCTTCTGCTCAGAGCACAGAAAAATTATTTTGAGTGTGAGACCTCTACGTATTACGTATGTGGTTTGGCAGATGTCATGCTGAAGGATGGGGTGCTCCATGTGTGGGCCAAATCTTCGAATTCGGAACTCTATTAGAGCACGCTATTTCTCACACACCGACGTGCTACACGCTACAATTTGGAGCCCTCTAACGGCAGAGGACTGAAAATTTGTAGACATGTAGAATATTAATGTTTCTTTTATTTAAAATGCTTTAAAGGATTTGAAACAAAAAAATTCGGAGGCCACGCTTTACCGAACGCCCTCGTATATTAAGAGTGGGGGAAAAGGGACACCCTGGTCTAACTTCTTGATTTATTTAAGCCATATTTCGACTGCTGTCAGCTAGTTTTATTTGTGTTTTGTTATTCAGATATAAACCCTGTACAACTCCTATAAAATGAAATGGGATCCCTCCACATATTAAAATTTTGTACAGTTTGTTTCGATTTACTTTATCAGACGCCTTTCGTAGTCAATGCAGAGCTGGTAAATTGAATTAAGATAGAGGCTGATAATCTTCTTTTGCGAAAACCTTGTTGTGCCTCTGAGAATTTGGTTTCAACTACTGGCGACAATCGTCTTTTTAAAATTCTAACACACAATTTATAACGTGTATTTAGCTTCTGCCTCTGTTCTTCGATATTCACGTCTGTTTCCTTTCCTATAAGCTTTGCTGTATTCCATACTTCAGGAACGTAACAACTTATCCAGCACTTGTTCATAAAATCGAGTATTCTTATCTTTGCAATATTTGATCATTTTCTCAGTCTTGTATTGTTTTCATCACAGCCTGTGACCCTCCTGGTTTGGTAGACAACAGTGCATCGTATAGTTGTTTCTACATTATTTATTCTACTTTCTTATCTGCTTCAGTCTGAACAATCCGTGTATCTTCGTCCAAAATGTTTTATAGTACACTACTGGCCATCAAAATTGCTACACCAAGAAATGCAGATGATAAACGGGTATTCATTGGAAAAATATATTATATTCGAACTGACTTGTGATTAAATTTCACGCAATTTGGGTGCATAGGTCCTGAGAAATCAGTACCCAGAACAACCACCTCTGGCCGTAATAACGGCCTTGATACGCCTGGGCATTGAGTCAAACAGAGCTTGGATGGCGTGTACAGGTACAGCTGCCCATGCAGCTTCAACACGATACCACAGTTCATCAAGAGTAGTGACTGGCGTATTATGACGAGCCAGTTGCTCGACCACCATTGACCAGACGTTTACAATTGGGGAGAGATCTGGAGAATGTTCTGGCCAGGGCAGCAGTCGAACATTTTCTGTATCCAGAAATTCCCGTACAGAACCTGCAACATGAGGTCGTGAATTATCCTGCTGAAATGTAGGGTTTCGCAGGGATCGAATGAAGTGTAGAACCACCGGTCGTAACACACCTGAAATGTAACGTTCACTGTTCAAAGTGCCGTCAATATGAACAAGAGGTGACAGACGAGTAACCAGTGGCAGCCCATATCATCACGTTTGGTGATACGCCAGTATGGCGATGACGAATACACGCTTCCAATGTGCGTTCACCGCGATGTCGCCAAACACAGATTGCGACCATCATGATGCTGTAAACAGAACCTGGATTCATATGAAAACATGACGTTTTGCCATTCGTGCACACAGGTTCGTCGTTGAGTACACCATCGCAGGCGCTCCTGTCTGTGATGCAGCGTCAACGGTAACCGCAGCCATGTTCTCCGAGCTGATAGTCCATGCTGCTGCAAACGTTGTCGAACTGTTCGTGCAGATGGTTGTCGTCTTGCAAACGTCCCCATCTGTTGACTCAGGGATCGAGACGTGGCTGCACGATCCGTTACAGCCATGCGGATAAGATGCCTGTCATCTCGATTGCTAGTGATAAGAGGCCGATGGGATCCAGCACGGCATTTCGTATTACCCTCCTGAACCCACAGATTCCATATTCTGCTAACAGTCATTGGATCTCGAACAACGCGAGGAGCAATGTCGCGATAGGGTAAACCGCAATCTGGATAGGCTACGATACGACCTTTATCAAAGTCGGAAACGTGATGGTACGCATTTCTCCTCACACGAGGCATCACAACGTTTCACCAGGCAACACCGGTCAACTGCTGTTTGTGTATGAGAAATAGGTTGGAAACTCTCCTCCTGTCAGCACGTTGTAGGTGTCGTCACCAGCGCCAACCATGTGTGAATGCTCTGAAAAGCTAATCATTTGCATATCACAGCATCTTCTTCCTGTCGGTTAAATTTCGCGTCTGTAGCACGTCATCTTCTGGGTGTAGCAATTTTAATGGCCAGTAGTGTAGGTCACAGGTAACCGCCTATTCACTTTCCACTAAGAAAAGGTATTTTAAATTTATAATGAATATTAGCTCTTCCCTGTCTGTTGATTTTGTATGCTGCTTTCTAATACTCTCTGTAAACTTGCCTCACTTTGGGAAGCACTGAAGTGCCAACTGTCCATTTGTGTGAACTGGCTTAGCTATATGTGCGACCCACTTCTAAAGTATGTTGCTTTCACATGCGTCTAGAGGTAGACACAAACACTTGCCGCGTTACCCCGTTATTCTTCTAAAAAATGGTTCAAATGGCTCTGAACACTATGGGACTTAACATCTATGGTCATTAGTCCCCTAGAATTTAGAACTACTTAAACCTAACTAACCTAAGGACATCACAAAACACCCAGTCATCACAAGGCAGAGAAAATCCCTGACCCCGCCGGGGATCGAACCCGGGAACCCGGGCGTGGGAAGAGAACGCTACCGCACGACCACTAGCTGCGGACGTTATTCTTCTGTCATCCTCCTATAGCTTGATTGAATTGCAAGCAAGCTTATGAGTGGCGAAATGAATAATGTCCTTAACAAAAGCTAGGTCTTGCCCGTTAATTCAAATGTTTGTTGTATCGTTAGTTAGCAGACTGGAGTGGCTGTGCGGTTCTAGGCGCTAGTCTGGAACCGAGCGACCGCTACGGTCGCAGGTTCGAATCCTGCCTCGGGCTTGGATGTGTGTGATGTCCTTAGGTTAGCTAGGTTTAATTCGTTCTAAGTTGTAGGCGACTGATGACCTCAGGAGTTAAGTCGCATAGTGCTCAGAGCCATTTGAACCAAGCCATTTTTGTATCGTTAGTTAACGCTGTGAGTATAGCAATAGATTGTACACTCTTTGACATAAAACTTGACCGGCGGCCGGCCGCTTCAGAGGCTAAGTCCGCGCCGATCGCGACATGGGACAAAGAAACTGGCCAACTCGCTAATTCTCTAAGTCCGGTTATCTGCACAATCTGGCAACACTGTAGACTGCGGCACTTTCTGGAGGAAAACTTGTCCCAAGATAGAGAGACTCTAGGCTGATTACGCCTGTGGTCTAGCGGTAGCGTGCGTTGTTTCTGTTCATAATGTCAGTGGATCGAGAGCAGCTGGCATAAAATATTTTTATAGCCTCTTCTGTCTGAATGCTGAAGACGTGAATGTAATGGTAGCGCAGATTCAATCTATTTCGCTTTGTGACACACCGATATCAAAATTTTATCTAGTAACGATTTTGCGGCAGATTTCCTGCAGACTGTCCTCCTCTGGACGCCGTATGCGGCAAAGCTCCGGGATCCATTTGCTGGCTACTGGCAGCGGCCGTGGCGACAGCAGCGGCGCTGCACTCCCCCGTTCTTTATCGAAAGCGCCTGCTACCGCTCATCGCTTTTGATGATTTAAAACGCTTTATTATTAAATGTTGCTCCACAGAAAATTTCTACAATTTCCATTCACGCTCAAAAGCAACGGAGACAGACGCCCTGATTAGTAGGCGGGTAATCGGCAAGAGCTGAGTATGGCCCGAAATTAATTTTATAGACTGGGACGAAATTAAACCACCTCACTACATTCGATGAATTTATAAATGCTTCATACCTCGTTTCTTTTCCTTTCAAACTTAATTATTTGTGCAACTTTTGGTCAATGTTTGGATGTTTTCGTCAAGCCAGAGTGAGCGTCTGTGGTGTAAAGTGTATTACAGTTCTTGTTTCATTCCTTATGGTAAGTCTATGCGATAAACTGTGTGAATACCTTGCAATGCATGCTCTGTAGCAGTGCAGGCACACTGCACATTTGGAGTTCCATGTATGGGTTCATGAAGTATTTATTGTTGATCGGAAGTGATAGTTAAGGTCATCAGATTTAAACCAGAAAAATTTGTCGTTTTGAAGGTTTCAGAGAACGGAAAGGAATTGCTAACGCCGGTGTTAGAAAACGTCTACAGTTAAACGCTATTGCAAAAATTTAGAAGATGTGAACTATATTAATGAACATGTGCACTTCATAAACAACCTTCTGACATGTTAGACCTATATGACGAACAAAGCTCAAATTTATATCGTTGACAGTCGGTTTGAATCTTTTCAGGACCTATTTTACAGTGAAGCACCTTGGAATTTGCAAAGCAGAAATCCATGATATTAACTTAATTTACTAAGTCGAAATCGGACGAAGATTGATGTTTAAAGGCATTCTTCAGATTTCGCATAAGAAATTTTTACTAGCAGTTTGCAACTCCATTAATTAAAATGGAAAATAAAAGGTTTTAGTCAGCGGCTTCTACCGTGATTCGAACTTATAGTACAAGCACTGCAACGCACAAGGGAACCTCTGAGCTAACGACACACTGGCGGCCAGGGGCGGACTATAGTCACTGCGATGTTGCCTGAGCCTCAAAACGCAACCTTAAACACAGAAACAGAGGAGGTGGAGATTACTGTTTTAACGTCCCGTCGACAACGATGTCATTAGAGACGGAGCACAAGCTCGGATTAGGGAAGGATGGGGAAGGAAATCGGCCGTGCCCTTCCTAAGGAACCATCCCGGCATTTGCCTGAAGCGATTTAGGGAAATCATTGAAAACCTAAATCAGGATGGCCGGGCGCGGGATTGCACCATCGTCCTCCCGAATGCACACACAAACAGGTGTTACTTATGTGAAGAACGCCGTTCTTGGAGTCCAGAAATTAAATATACTTTCTAATTGTGTCATCTTGCAGTGGATTATATCGTACGAGTCTTCGATGTGGAAAACGAATGTTAAGTGAATTTAGCGAGGTAACGCCGACCTACACCCGGAAGTAAATGCACTATCAGAGTGTTGACAAATACTTGCTACGACGCTGCCATTTCTCGGCTCTCTGACGAGGCAGCTCTTCAGCGAAATGCTTGCCGTGATTCTCCGATACGGTTCTTCAGAGTGGAGACGCGCGCGCACGTTTGGTTTTTATGCGGCGTTCTCCCCTGGTGGTTTCTGACGTCGCCTTGTGGGCTATGTATACATATGAGACATTCAATTATAATTAATCCAGAATGATACAAGTTTCAGCTTCCGGCGTGGAAGAAGGCTGTTGACGCCGACATTATATCATTTCAACGTAGGGAAAGCAAAACGGATCATTCAATGTTTCTCATTCAACATAAAGCATGTGAGATAAATTTCCGTAACGTTCATAATCATCTAAAAATACAAACGAAGTAAAAATACACCGGAATCTTATTCGAATTGAATATAATGTAAGATACCAAACGCTTTGCACCTCGATGTCGAATCTGTCCACTTGCAATCGTTTGCAGCATGCACATAGATTGTCATGATTACCACGAGAATGAAGAAATATGTTGGTAAGGATGGAAGCAAGAAGAGACGCAGTCAACAAATATTCTATTCCTCATGGCATTCATTTCATTTGACACGTAAGAAGAGGTAAAGCGGGAATTTACTTTCGTTAACACGAAAGATATGCCGCACATATTGATAACGAGGAAGTCTGCGTCTTCATACGTTTCCTCCTTGAAATCTGTATGCTCTATTATATACTAAGTAGCCCGATCATTGTTTCAGTAATGTTACCCTCTTGTTTGACCCCGTAACGATGAACAGATTCCAAATGCATGTCTCTGCGTGAAAGTAGCTGTTCGAACCCTTCCTGGGTTGTTTTTTGTGTTTTATTGCTTGGAATTCCTGAAGCAGACCACTGTGCCTTCCCCCCTCGTGGGTTAGGTCTCAAAACTAAACCGCTTTGTATCCAATGGCATAATTTATTCATACAGCATCAGCATAAGACTCTTGCGAGTGAGAGAATGACAATAACAATCGTAACAAGAACAAGCAAATAATGAATGATGTTTATTCCAACGCAGAAAGAGAATGGCTTTAAATATAAAAATCTATATCTATATCCATATCTATTGATCTTCGAGTTGGCACAATGAAAATATATTCTTAGCATTTAGTTACTGAATTTAGTTCTGGATGTTTGCAGAGAAAAGGAAAAGTCGGTACTTCTCGCTAGTGTAATATTTGAACCAGCAACTACCCTTTCCTTAGAACACGACTCAAGCAGGTCCTCAAGTAGGCACTGCTGCACTCTGTTCCCTGACATTGCTCTGATGACGGTTAATGCAGATGGTTCCGATTATGAAATACAAAACGTATTGCAGGTTAGTTCCTAGGATAGTAACATTAAATTTGCGTTGTAGACGGCACATGAACGTGACGACTATCCATATTACTCATCAATATAAAAAGACAGTATTTTGGGAATTTAGCAGGATTACTCAAAATGAATTCTGAAATTGGGTGACTGACCGCAC
Organism: Schistocerca cancellata; assembly: GCF_023864275.1. Taxonomy (NCBI): domain Eukaryota; kingdom Metazoa; phylum Arthropoda; class Insecta; order Orthoptera; family Acrididae; genus Schistocerca; species Schistocerca cancellata. The sequence goes on along the minus strand of NC_064627.1, from coordinate 348,297,987 downwards.
AGGTGCTAAACGTCGTCAAGAGCATACGATGTCCTAATCGCATTAGGAATATGAAGATCGTCTTCGACAGCTCGCAACTTTCACATAGCTAACCCCACCCTACTCCAGACAGCTCTCGGTGGAGTTGCACTACGTTGCCGATGTTATGGAAGGCCTTCAAACCGACAACAGACCACATATTGAAAAATACAAGCGAATTCTCTTGCAGCGTAAGCTTATTGTAACTAATCTAAAAATTATTGGAGAGGAACATTGTCCTATTCAAAAAAGTAAAATGTTACACACTGTTGACCTCAAACGGACATTATCTATGTCCTGTCTTGTGTCCTACTCATCTATAATATCAAGTGTACTATGAAAATGATTATATATAATGGATTATAAGGTAATGCATTGATACCAGATGGTGGGGGCCGGCCGATGTGGCCGTGCGGTTCTAGGCGCTTCAGTCTGGAACCGCGTGACCGCTACGGTCGCAGGTTCGAATCCTGTCTCGGGCATGGATGTGTGTGATGTCCTTAGGTTAGTTAGGTTTAAGTAGTTCTAAGTTCTAGGGGACTGATGACCTTAGAAGTTAAGTCCCATGGTGCTCAGAGCCATTTGAACCATTTAACACAAAATGACATTAAAAATTTAAGTTATTCACGAGCAGCTAGTTGAGAATATGTATGAACATTAAATGACACGACGAACCGTCATGTTCTGCATATGGATTCAAACCCAGCTCATGCAGACTAAGCAAAGATTTCGTGACTGACGGAAACTAACAGTCATTCCTGATTAGGCATACAGAGAGTGATATACCTCGATTTTAGACAGTATCAGTTAGCAAATATCAACTTTAAATTGCATAACGCAAACATTTTTAACAGACGCGAATTCCTACCCAGCATCTATTGTCCCTGTTAACGAACTACGAGAGATGTTAAATATTGCTTCTTCACAAGTAACTTACTTGAAATGCCGTGAGGTAAAGCTGTGTGTTGGACACGGATTCGAACCCGGAACCTAATCGGATTGCTATCGAAGCACAGTCAAATGTGACATATCGGAATTTCGCGGCAGTAACTAGATGTTATAACTGAAATGACGAGACGAAAAATTAATTTTTTCCTTCCCAGGACTCCAACCCGGCACCTATCGCTGTTATATTCTAGAGAAAACTAACGTTAAATATGGGTTTGTTGCACCAGCAGTGACATGTGAGCATGTTTGAACTGAAATAATATGACGAAGAGTTCAGCGCTCACTGGGAATAGAGCCCCACACATATCGTTGTTGACTACACACAAAGAGACGTCAGCTACCGAATTTTTCTCCACCAGCTGCTCAGAATAGCATCTTGAACTTACAGTCATCTCGCAAATAGTTCTGTGTCTCACTGGGAGTTAAAAACGTCAGATATCGTTAGTGTGACAGCGAATGAAAATACATTAAAAATCAAAATTATTATCCACCAGCAGACAGGTGTTCTCATGCTAGAGCTTGATAATACATAATTAAATCTTTAGTGCCGGGCCAGGATTCGATCCCATTCACGCATAATATGTGAAGGTGTTGAGGAATCTGCAGTTTTGAACAAACAACAAATTGTAGCCGAGCTGTATTGCCACGAAGGGATCAAATTCCGCGTTAAGGGCGGTCTGAGTTGCATTCCCAGTTCAGAACCAATTTTATCGACATACAGAAGCTCAAATAAAAGATGGAATAAGTGTCCTGTGACCATACATAGCGTTTGTGTCGTCACTTGAAATAAATAACTAGTATAAGAAAGGTTACTGGTGGTAGAGTTTCTACATGTCGCCACTCCAGACTTTATTGTGGTTCAACCTACCGTCTACTTGGTAAAGAAGGAATATCATCTTTAATGTGAATTTTCTGACCATGCAGCCATTATATCTCCTTCACTTGGTGTAGCCAGGAGAGAATGGAATCTGTCTCTCCCTATCTAAAATCATTGACAGAAGTGGGAATCGAACCCAGACCATAGGTATAACAACCTACCATCCGTCCAACAGACCACGAAATCCTCTTCTCTGCGAGTCATTTTTCTATCGTAACGCAGTTGTGCCACACTGGATGAGAATTCTGACACACAGGCTCCCTGTAGTAATTTGCAGCATGTTCAGTAAATTCATTTACTTGGTTGACCGAATCACCATGAACTAGCTGCCTCGGCTACCCAGTGCATACATTCGACTATTTTGTAATCACAGAAATAAAATCACGTTACTGCCACCTACACACAACTGCCAACATTGTAGGATGCAGAAGTTTAAATAAGAAGTGTTCCTTTTCACTTGAGCTATTCTATTGCGCTGTCTGTTACTAGAAAACGTCGTTCAGTCCAAAAGAAAAGCTGTAACTGTTTGTCTCTCAGAAGTCAAGACATGGCCATATGCATAATCTCACAGTGCTGTGGAATCCAAAAGTTCTGAAGGAATAGTTGCTGAGCTCTGGAGCTGTTGTAGTTCCGTGTCAGCTTGTAGCATAGATAAGATGTCGCGAGTTCGAATACATTCAGTGCTACATTTTTTAAAACGCAATTCTGCTCTCTGCTGAAGTTATCAATCTAATGGAACTTTGAACAAATTCCCTTCACTTCTCAACCCAAAGTAGTCGCATGTGGAAAAAGGACTAACTACTGTGACATTTTGTCCTATTCAGGTTTAATAGACAGCAGGCAGCAGATGCATCTCGAAGATGTGCAGGGAGAGCGCATCGTGCCATAATATGTCAGAAAAGTATTTTCTACATTAGCCGTCGTGTGGTAGTGATATTTTATTCTTCTTCAAACTTTGATTGACAGCTTTAACTCAGAACAAATTTTCTACATGCATGTAATCAATAAACTGCATGTGCATTGTCAGACTGTCATAGGTAACATCAGAGAATTCGCATATATCGTTGATGATTAATTTCTCTCTCATGTTTACTATTGTTTTAACAACACTAAAGGAAACCTTACGAAAATTGTGCACTGTATTATAAGAAATGAAATAAAACTAACGATGATAACCTTACGACGAAAGTATCTGTACACAAGCATGCCTCTATCGACACGAATTAGTAAAATACTACTCACTTAGATTTTGATTGGGTCTGTGTTTAATTGGTATGCTGTGTCATACTCAAGAGGTATGCAAATGTGGCATTTCATAAATATAGTTACGTATTCCTAGAAACCCAAAATTCGCTTGTCAGCAGCGGAAAGAGGCGTTACCTGTTGTGCAGCATTGTAAGTTTTTCAACATTGCACTATGAGCTGAAAGCATTTTCTTACGATTTCCGTATTGATGTTTGATCTGACTGCTTGTAGCTCTTTCACAGAAGGGATAAAAACGTTTCAGTCAGTGAGACTGGAACTGCGAACCGTAACAGACGCTGTTTCACATGTCAGCACGTTACCACAGAGCTGGCGAGGGGGTATGGGTCTCAGCTTCCTATTACGACGGCAATAGTAACTAGAACTCGTAAACCGCTATTTAAAGGTCGAGATTAGTTGCGATTTCCACCTGCAACGACTTTCTTGGGCTGAAAACCGTAAATTTTCAATCTTTTGTTACCCTTCAAGCTATAATAACTCAGATTATTCAATGGAAATGACAGGTAAAATCAAGTGAACTTTGAGGCTTAATTCCGTGCACACCAGGAAGTAACTCGTCGATCACAGAGTTGCCAAACATACGTTGCCTTGTTGCCAAATCTCAGTTACAGTACCAGCAGGAAGAAGACGAACCGATGTGATCCTACAGCGGTCTGGGAAGTGACCATAGCTGGTGTCTCCAAGTCGCGGCTGCTACGGCCTGGAATACGTAATGCGTCTGATTCGCTTTCTGTAACTAGGTTTAGGGACTGGAGCGTAGTTACTAATAATACTCAGAACTGACTGCAAACTGAGCATCATAAATCAGTAACTCTCATTGTTGTTTTTATATTTCTTTCGTAAGTGCACTCAAAACTAAGAAAGTCATTCACAGGCGTTTTCCTGCCTCGCCGATAGTCGAGCAGAACATACAAATAAAAATAAAAAAGAATGTGTGTGTGTGTGTGTGTGTGTGTGTGAGAGAGAGAGATAAAAAGCAATGAGAGAGTGTGTAAAAAATTGTTGTAAAGAAATTGAATCATGGTATTTAAAGAAATCTTTCATTAAAATGACACGTTCCACATCATTACGAAATGTCGTATTCATGATCTATGGAACAAGAGTTAATCTTATGTAATGTAATCTAATCTAATCACATCATATTGATTATTAGCCATGAAGAGTCATGAACTACCGAAAGTTTTGCCAATACCAGTAACCAAATCTAAACTTGAAAATAAAAGACGACAATTTTTGTAATAAACCGTGACTCCTATCAAGACCCTTTCATCCCTGTTATCTAACCACGAAAGATGTCTGATATACCTCCATTCTGAAGTAACAAAGTGTGCATGCATTTAAAGATGAAGTGCATGATGTGAAGTTCTGTGACAGAGATACGAACCCAACACGTAATCCGATTGTTAACTAAGAAAAATCAAATGTTACGTATCGGTTTTTCTTACGAGCCGCTAGGTGTCTGAATCTAAAATAAGGATACAAACTTTTGTGCCTAAGCGACAATCGAACTGCACACCTACCGCGCATCCACGAATATAGCTTAAGTATCAGTTGCTTACTCATGAACAGTAAGATGTGTGCGTGTTTGACCAGAAATAACGACACCTGTTGCGATTGTTGGCAACACATGAACAGACATTGAAATTGCGCGTTAATTTTCACTAGCAGGTGGGTGTGCACTTGATAAAGCTAGAAATGAAATTATGAATATTTTTGTACTGGATCAGGTTTCAGACCCACATACTTACCTTTGGAAGAGAGCTAGAGAAGACTGCAGTCTTGGGAAAAGGAACGAAATGACTGAACTATACTGTTCCGAGAGATTCAGATCCTCGAAAGAGGAGATACGAATTCGAATCACAGTCCAGCACCAAATTTTTAAACGTCTCTAGTTCAATCAAGTACAAGTAAAATAAGAGCCCTGTCCCTTTAAATGGCTATCGGTTCATCAAATAAAATAAAATTTTATAATGTAAGTAAGTTTACTGGCGACTGTATTTCTGTTTACCATGACTTCCGCTTTGTCATTTCCCAACGAAAACTGGCTCTGCTCAGTTGGTTATGAAGGAACGTGATGTTTAACGCGGATTCTGGATTATAACGTCTTTCTCTTGAGGTTACCAGAGGTAAAATAAATCTGTTTGTGCCTCTTAAAAGTAAATGCCTGAACCCACGCATTGCACCTGTGATAGCTCGTTCCACCAGACCATTGTGGCCACATTACCCAGCCCCAGGAGTGTGCTGTAACGGATGATGTGCTTAGCTTACAAAATTAGTCACGGTGGAAAAAATGCGAGTCTATTAAATGGTCAAGTAGAAGCAAGCTTCTGACGCAGAGATGATGCTATTCTCATGTCAGCAGGATGTAAAGACTCTTCTAGGCATCATAGGCTGGATGTGAAGCCATTTTGATTTTTCACAAATTCAGCAAATTTCTTAGTTCGAGAAAATCCACTGTGAAGTGTGAAGTTGCCGGATAATTCGATTATTACTGTTATTATTACTATCATTTTATTTGTACCGCTGATGGAACATGACCGTAGTCTTGAGGTAAAACGCGAGACCAGCTAATATGACGTCTGGCGACCGAAAGCACATATCGACAGAATTTTTATCGCCTTTCTCTCGGTGCTGAAGCTATGAGTGTAATTCAAGCGAATCTACAATATCATATTAGCTGGTCTCGCGTTTAACCTCAAGACTACGGTCGTAGTCTAGAGTAATGTACTAAGACTGGAGTCAAGACTTCCTCTGGGAAGTGCCGCAGTCTACATGTTGCTAGATCGAGCATATTGCCAGACATAGAATTCTGAGAGGAGCATGACTGTATTGTGCACCTTACGTGAACGACTCGGCGGTCAATTTTTTGGTCTGAGACTGTATCTACAACACATTGCTCGCTTAAGACCCAGAAGAATTTAAAAAAAAAAGTAGTTTATGAGAGCAACGTTAACCATAGCGTTCGAAGTATTCATAGTATTGTATACGTGTGTGTAAACGCCTTCCAGTGACCACTCAAGAAAGACAAGGATACACAGTCTAGCTTCAATATTATAAATACGCCTCAGTTTGTGGATGAACTCAGACTTAAGTTGATAATAATTTTGAAAATATAGCAGCACTGTACCCATTGGTGTTAAACTCGTTTTCAACCAATGATTCCCACAGCTACAGGGATACTACTTGTGATACCTCTTAGACAAAATACTTAAGCAGTGTTATCAGACGAAAAGATCAACCTGACACAAACTGTGGGAAGTTTGTTTTACAACCTTCGTACCTGGATATTCAGCTTTTTCCTATTTGAGATATCTGTGAACGTTGCTGCTTAAGACGATTTAAGCAGAAAATAAATTCCCTCAGCTTCGACAATGTTTAAAGAAATCGTCTTATCGGCACTAAATCGTGATTTGTGATTTGTTTACCGGCTGTACTCTTCCGTATTTTGCCGGTTGGAAGGCGAAAGCTTATTGACAAATTTCACACAGAAATTACTGTTACAGTGTACTTATGGAGCCAAATGAGTCAATTGCGTATTTTCCGGTGAGAGAGCACTGGCAAACAGTCTTCGCTACATTAGGTTATTTAAACTGGTGTCACTCTGAGCTAGAATTTATGGTCAGCGACTAAGTGTAAGGTCAACGTTTCGGATGCGAGTTTTGCGACTGTGAAATACTTTTATACATTATAGAAGCGAATATTAAATGTGCACTAATATTGCGAAAATTTTGTACTTGGACAGCTTAGAATGAAAATACTTCTGTTTATTGCAAAGGGAAACAATAGATTTTCTAAAACACTGTCTGTCATACACTACTTGAAACAGGTCATGTCGACCAAATCATGTGGAAGAACTAACAGCAACGTATATCGGAAGGCAGTAAGATCTCTTGCCTTTTGGTTTGTCAGTACTCGATAGCCACTTCTAGGCGAAAGTAAATGAAGAAAGGCAGTGCGTTTTTGTTACCAAGTAACGTCTTCGTCAATTACTTTAGTTTTAATGTAATCTACGAGTAATTGCTGGTGTTTGATATTAACATGAAAAGGATTCCGTAGACAGGGAAAGAACCTGTTCTTGGGAAACTACTTCTATAGTGACCAAAAGATACTAAATGATGTTCAAGCACTTGTGTTACAGCAGCAGTATGAATAAAATGATATTAATAATAACAGCAATAATCGAATTATCCGGCAACTTCACACTTCACAGTGGATTTTCTCGAACTAAGAAATTTGCTGAATTTGTGAAAAATCAAAATGGCTTCACATCCAGCCTATGATGCCTAGAAGAGTCTTTACATCCTGCTGACATGAGAATAGCATCATCTCTGCGTCAGAAGCTTGCTTCTACTTGACCATTTAATAGACTCGCATTTTTTCCACCGTGACTAATTTTGTAAGCTAAGCACATCATCCGTTACAGCACACTCCTGGGGCTGGGTAATGTGGCCACAATGGTCTGGTGGAACGAGCTATCACAGGTGCAATGCGTGGGTTCAGGCATTTACTTTTAAGAGGCACAAACAGATTTATTTTACCTCTGGTAACCTCAAGAGAAAGACGTTATAATCCAGAATCCGCATTAAACATCACGTTCCTTCATAACCAACTGAGCAGAGCCAGTTTTCGTTGGGAAATGACAAAGCGGAAGTCATGGTAAACAGAAATACAGTCGCCAGTAAACTTACTTACATTATAAAATTTTATTTTATTTGATGAACCGATAGCCATTTAAAGGGACAGGGCTCTTATTTTACTTGTACTTGATTGAACTAGAGACGTTTAAAAATTTGGTGCTGGACTGTGATTCGAATTCGTATCTCCTCTTTCGAGGATCTGAATCTCTCGGAACAGTATAGTTCAGTCATTTCGTTCCTTTTCCCAAGACTGCAGTCTTCTCTAGCTCTCTTCCAAAGGTAAGTATGTGGGTCTGAAACCTGATCCAGTACAAAAATATTCATAATTTCATTTCTAGCTTTATCAAGTGCACACCCACCTGCTAGTGAAAATTAACGCGCAATTTCAATGTCTGTTCATGTGTTGCCAACAATCGCAACAGGTGTCGTTATTTCTGGTCAAACACGCACACATCTTACTGTTCATGAGTAAGCAACTGATACTTAAGCTATATTCGTGGATGCGCGGTAGGTGTGCAGTTCGATTGTCGCTTAGGCACAAAAGTTTGTATCCTTATTTTAGATTCAGACACCTAGCGGCTCGTAAGAAAAACCGATACGTAACATTTGATTTTTCTTAGTTAACAATCGGATTACGTGTTGGGTTCGTATCTCTGTCACAGAACTTCACATCATGCACTTCATCTTTAAATGCATGCACACTTTGTTACTTCAGAATGGAGGTATATCAGACATCTTTCGTGGTTAGATAACAGGGATGAAAGGGTCTTGATAGGAGTCACGGTTTATTACAAAAATTGTCGTCTTTTATTTTCAAGTTTAGATTTGGTTACTGGTATTGGCAAAACTTTCGGTAGTTCATGACTCTTCATGGCTAATAATCAATATGATGTGATTAGATTAGATTACATTACATAAGATTAACTCTTGTTCCATAGATCATGAATACGACATTTCGTAATGATGTGGAACGTGTCATTTTAATGAAAGATTTCTTTAAATACCATGATTCAATTTCTTTACAACAATTTTTTACACACTCTCTCATTGCTTTTTATCTCTCTCTCTCTCTCACACACACACACACACACACACATTCTTTTTTATTTTTATTTGTATGTTCTGCTCGACTATCGGCGAGGCAGGAAATCGCCTGTGAATGACTTTCTTAGTTTTGAGTGCACTTACGAAAGAAATATAAAAACAACAATGAGAGTTACTGATTTATGATGCTCAGTTTGCAGTCAGTTCTGAGTATTATTAGTAACTACGCTCCAGTCCCTAAACCTAGTTACAGAAAGCGAATCAGACGCATTACGTATTCCAGGCCGTAGCAGCCGCGACTTGGAGACACCAGCTATGGTCACTTCCCAGACCGCTGTAGGATCACATCGGTTCGTCTTCTTCCTGCTGGTACTGTAACTGAGATTTGGCAACAAGGCAACGTATGTTTGGCAACTCTGTGATCGACGAGTTACTTCCTGGTGTGCACGGAATTAAGCCTCAAAGTTCACTTGATTTTACCTGTCATTTCCATTGAATAATCTGAGTTATTATAGCTTGAAGGGTAACAAAAGATTGAAAATTTACGGTTTTCAGCCCAAGAAAGTCGTTGCAGGTGGAAATCGCAACTAATCTCGACCTTTAAATAGCGGTTTACGAGTTCTAGTTACTATTGCCGTCGTAATAGGAAGCTGAGACCCATACCCCCTCGCCAGCTCTGTGGTAACGTGCTGACATGTGAAACAGCGTCTGTTACGGTTCGCAGTTCCAGTCTCACTGACTGAAACGTTTTTATCCCTTCTGTGAAAGAGCTACAAGCAGTCAGATCAAACATCAATACGGAAATCGTAAGAAAATGCTTTCAGCTCATAGTGCAATGTTGAAAAACTTACAATGCTGCACAACAGGTAACGCCTCTTTCCGCTGCTGACAATCGAATTTTGGGTTTCTAGGAATACGTAACTACATTTATGAAATGCCACATTTGCATACCTCTTGAGTATGACACAGCATACCAATTAAACACAGACCCAATCAAAATCTAAGTGAGTAGTATTTTACTAATTCGTGTCGATAGAGGCATGCTTGTGTACAGATACTTTCGTCGTAAGGTTATCATCGTTAGTTTTATTTCATTTCTTATAATACAGTGCACAATTTTCGTAAGGTTTCCTTTAGTGTTGTTAAAACAATAGTAAACATGAGAGAGAAATTAATCATCAACGATATATGCGAATTCTCTGATGTTACCTATGACAGTCTGACAATGCACATGCAGTTTATTGATTACATGCATGTAGAAAATTTGTTCTGAGTTAAAGCTGTCAATCAAAGTTTGAAGAAGAATAAAATATCACTACCACACGACGGCTAATGTAGAAAATACTTTTCTGACATATTATGGCACGATGCGCTCTCCCTGCACATCTTCGAGATGCATCTGCTGCCTGCTGTCTATTAAACCTGAATAGGACAAAATGTCACAGTAGTTAGTCCTTTTTCCACATGCGACTACTTTGGGTTGAGAAGTGAAGGGAATTTGTTCAAAGTTCCATTAGATTGATAACTTCAGCAGAGAGCAGAATTGCGTTTTAAAAAATGTAGCACTGAATGTATTCGAACTCGCGACATCTTATCTATGCTACAAGCTGACACGGAACTACAACAGCTCCAGAGCTCAGCAACTATTCCTTCAGAACTTTCGGATTCCACAGCACTGTGAGATTATGCATATGGCCATGTCTTGACTTCTGAGAGACAAACAGTTACAGCTTTTCTTTTGGACTGAACGACGTTTTCTAGTAACAGACAGCGCAATAGAATAGCTCAAGTGAAAAGGAACACTTCTTATTTAAACTTCTGCATCCTACAATGTTGGCAGTTGTGTGTAGGTGGCAGTAACGTGATTTTATTTCTGTGATTACAAAATAGTCGAATGTATGCACTGGGTAGCCGAGGCAGCTAGTTCATGGTGATTCGGTCAACCAAGTAAATGAATTTACTGAACATGCTGCAAATTACTACAGGGAGCCTGTGTGTCAGAATTCTCATCCAGTGTGGCACAACTGCGTTACGATAGAAAAATGACTCGCAGAGAAGAGGATTTCGTGGTCTGTTGGACGGATGGTAGGTTGTTATACCTATGGTCTGGGTTCGATTCCCACTTCTGTCAATGATTTTAGATAGGGAGAGACAGATTCCATTCTCTCCTGGCTACACCAAGTGAAGGAGATATAATGGCTGCATGGTCAGAAAATTCACATTAAAGATGATATTCCTTCTTTACCAAGTAGACGGTAGGTTGAACCACAATAAAGTCTGGAGTGGCGACATGTAGAAACTCTACCACCAGTAACCTTTCTTATACTAGTTATTTATTTCAAGTGACGACACAAACGCTATGTATGGTCACAGGACACTTATTCCATCTTTTATTTGAGCTTCTGTATGTCGATAAAATTGGTTCTGAACTGGGAATGCAACTCAGACCGCCCTTAACGCGGAATTTGATCCCTTCGTGGCAATACAGCTCGGCTACAATTTGTTGTTTGTTCAAAACTGCAGATTCCTCAACACCTTCACATATTATGCGTGAATGGGATCGAATCCTGGCCCGGCACTAAAGATTTAATTATGTATTATCAAGCTCTAGCATGAGAACACCTGTCTGCTGGTGGATAATAATTTTGATTTTTAATGTATTTTCATTCGCTGTCACACTAACGATATCTGACGTTTTTAACTCCCAGTGAGACACAGAACTATTTGCGAGATGACTGTAAGTTCAAGATGCTATTCTGAGCAGCTGGTGGAGAAAAATTCGGTAGCTGACGTCTCTTTGTGTGTAGTCAACAACGATATGTGTGGGGCTCTATTCCCAGTGAGCGCTGAACTCTTCGTCATATTATTTCAGTTCAAACATGCTCACATGTCACTGCTGGTGCAACAAACCCATATTTAACGTTAGTTTTCTCTAGAATATAACAGCGATAGGTGCCGGGTTGGAGTCCTGGGAAGGAAAAAATTAATTTTTCGTCTCGTCATTTCAGTTATAACATCTAGTTACTGCCGCGAAATTCCGATATGTCACATTTGACTGTGCTTCGATAGCAATCCGATTAGGTTCCGGGTTCGAATCCGTGTCCAACACACAGCTTTACCTCACGGCATTTCAAGTAAGTTACTTGTGAAGAAGCAATATTTAACATCTCTCGTAGTTCGTTAACAGGGACAATAGATGCTGGGTAGGAATTCGCGTCTGTTAAAAATGTTTGCGTTATGCAATTTAAAGTTGATATTTGCTAACTGATACTGTCTAAAATCGAGGTATATCACTCTCTGTATGCCTAATCAGGAATGACTGTTAGTTTCCGTCAGTCACGAAATCTTTGCTTAGTCTGCATGAGCTGGGTTTGAATCCATATGCAGAACATGACGGTTCGTCGTGTCATTTAATGTTCATACATATTCTCAACTAGCTGCTCGTGAATAACTTAAATTTTTAATGTCATTTTGTGTTAAATGGTTCAAATGGCTCTGAGCACCATGGGACTTAACTTCTAAGGTCATCAGTCCCCTAGAACTTAGAACTACTTAAACCTAACTAACCTAAGGACATCACACACATCCATGCCCGAGACAGGATTCGAACCTGCGACCGTAGCGGTCACGCGGTTCCAGACTGAAGCGCCTAGAACCGCACGGCCACATCGGCCGGCCCCCACCATCTGGTATCAATGCATTACCTTATAATCCATTATATATAATCATTTTCATAGTACACTTGATATTATAGATGAGTAGGACACAAGACAGGACATAGATAATGTCCGTTTGAGGTCAACAGTGTGTAACATTTTACTTTTTTGAATAGGACAATGTTCCTCTCCAATAATTTTTAGATTAGTTACAATAAGCTTACGCTGCAAGAGAATTCGCTTGTATTTTTCAATATGTGGTCTGTTGTCGGTTTGAAGGCCTTCCATAACATCGGCAACGTAGTGCAACTCCACCGAGAGCTGTCTGGAGTAGGGTGGGGTTAGCTATGTGAAAGTTGCGAGCTGTCGAAGACGATCTTCATATTCCTAATGCGATTAGGACATCGTATGCTCTTGACGACGTTTAGCACCTGTGCGGTCAGTCACCCAATTTCAGAATTCATTTTGAGTAATCCTGCTAAATTCCCAAAATACTGTCTTTTTATATTGATGAGTAATATGGATAGTCGTCACGTTCATGTGCCGTCTACAACGCAAATTTAATGTTACTATCCTAGGAACTAACCTGCAATACGTTTTGTATTTCATAATCGGAACCATCTGCATTAACCGTCATCAGAGCAATGTCAGGGAACAGAGTGCAGCAGTGCCTACTTGAGGACCTGCTTGAGTCGTGTTCTAAGGAAAGGGTAGTTGCTGGTTCAAATATTACACTAGCGAGAAGTACCGACTTTTCCTTTTCTCTGCAAACATCCAGAACTAAATTCAGTAACTAAATGCTAAGAATATATTTTCATTGTGCCAACTCGAAGATCAATAGATATGGATATAGATATAGATTTTTATATTTAAAGCCATTCTCTTTCTGCGTTGGAATAAACATCATTCATTATTTGCTTGTTCTTGTTACGATTGTTATTGTCATTCTCTCACTCGCAAGAGTCTTATGCTGATGCTGTATGAATAAATTATGCCATTGGATACAAAGCGGTTTAGTTTTGAGACCTAACCCACGAGGGGGGAAGGCACAGTGGTCTGCTTCAGGAATTCCAAGCAATAAAACACAAAAAACAACCCAGGAAGGGTTCGAACAGCTACTTTCACGCAGAGACATGCATTTGGAATCTGTTCATCGTTACGGGGTCAAACAAGAGGGTAACATTACTGAAACAATGATCGGGCTACTTAGTATATAATAGAGCATACAGATTTCAAGGAGGAAACGTATGAAGACGCAGACTTCCTCGTTATCAATATGTGCGGCATATCTTTCGTGTTAACGAAAGTAAATTCCCGCTTTACCTCTTCTTACGTGTCAAATGAAATGAATGCCATGAGGAATAGAATATTTGTTGACTGCGTCTCTTCTTGCTTCCATCCTTACCAACATATTTCTTCATTCTCGTGGTAATCATGACAATCTATGTGCATGCTGCAAACGATTGCAAGTGGACAGATTCGACATCGAGGTGCAAAGCGTTTGGTATCTTACATTATATTCAATTCGAATAAGATTCCGGTGTATTTTTACTTCGTTTGTATTTTTAGATGATTATGAACGTTACGGAAATTTATCTCACATGCTTTATGTTGAATGAGAAACATTGAATGATCCGTTTTGCTTTCCCTACGTTGAAATGATATAATGTCGGCGTCAACAGCCTTCTTCCACGCCGGAAGCTGAAACTTGTATCATTCTGGATTAATTATAATTGAATGTCTCATATGTATACATAGCCCACAAGGCGACGTCAGAAACCACCAGGGGAGAACGCCGCATAAAAACCAAACGTGCGCGCGCGTCTCCACTCTGAAGAACCGTATCGGAGAATCACGGCAAGCATTTCGCTGAAGAGCTGCCTCGTCAGAGAGCCGAGAAATGGCAGCGTCGTAGCAAGTATTTGTCAACACTCTGATAGTGCATTTACTTCCGGGTGTAGGTCGGCGTTACCTCGCTAAATTCACTTAACATTCGTTTTCCACATCGAAGACTCGTACGATATAATCCACTGCAAGATGACACAATTAGAAAGTATATTTAATTTCTGGACTCCAAGAACGGCGTTCTTCACATAAGTAACACCTGTTTGTGTGTGCATTCGGGAGGACGATGGTGCAATCCCGCGCCCGGCCATCCTGATTTAGGTTTTCAATGATTTCCCTAAATCGCTTCAGGCAAATGCCGGGATGGTTCCTTAGGAAGGGCACGGCCGATTTCCTTCCCCATCCTTCCCTAATCCGAGCTTGTGCTCCGTCTCTAATGACATCGTTGTCGACGGGACGTTAAAACAGTAATCTCCACCTCCTCTGTTTCTGTGTTTAAGGTTGCGTTTTGAGGCTCAGGCAACATCGCAGTGACTATAGTCCGCCCCTGGCCGCCAGTGTGTCGTTAGCTCAGAGGTTCCCTTGTGCGTTGCAGTGCTTGTACTATAAGTTCGAATCACGGTAGAAGCCGCTGACTAAAACCTTTTATTTTCCATTTTAATTAATGGAGTTGCAAACTGCTAGTAAAAATTTCTTATGCGAAATCTGAAGAATGCCTTTAAACATCAATCTTCGTCCGATTTCGACTTAGTAAATTAAGTTAATATCATGGATTTCTGCTTTGCAAATTCCAAGGTGCTTCACTGTAAAATAGGTCCTGAAAAGATTCAAACCGACTGTCAACGATATAAATTTGAGCTTTGTTCGTCATATAGGTCTAACATGTCAGAAGGTTGTTTATGAAGTGCACATGTTCATTAATATAGTTCACATCTTCTAAATTTTTGCAATAGCGTTTAACTGTAGACGTTTTCTAACACCGGCGTTAGCAATTCCTTTCCGTTCTCTGAAACCTTCAAAACGACAAATTTTTCTGGTTTAAATCTGATGACCTTAACTATCACTTCCGATCAACAATAAATACTTCATGAACCCATACATGGAACTCCAAATGTGCAGTGTGCCTGCACTGCTACAGAGCATGCATTGCAAGGTATTCACACAGTTTATCGCATAGACTTACCATAAGGAATGAAACAAGAACTGTAATACACTTTACACCACAGACGCTCACTCTGGCTTGACGAAAACATCCAAACATTGACCAAAAGTTGCACAAATAATTAAGTTTGAAAGGAAAAGAAACGAGGTATGAAGCATTTATAAATTCATCGAATGTAGTGAGGTGGTTTAATTTCGTCCCAGTCTATAAAATTAATTTCGGGCCATACTCAGCTCTTGCCGATTACCCGCCTACTAATCAGGGCGTCTGTCTCCGTTGCTTTTGAGCGTGAATGGAAATTGTAGAAATTTTCTGTGGAGCAACATTTAATAATAAAGCGTTTTAAATCATCAAAAGCGATGAGCGGTAGCAGGCGCTTTCGATAAAGAACGGGGGAGTGCAGCGCCGCTGCTGTCGCCACGGCCGCTGCCAGTAGCCAGCAAATGGATCCCGGAGCTTTGCTGCATACGGCGTCCAGAGGAGGACAGTCTGCAGGAAATCTGCCGCAAAATCGTTACTAGATAAAATTTTGATATCGGTGTGTCACAAAGCGAAATAGATTGAATCTGCGCTACCATTACATTCACGTCTTCAGCATTCAGACAGAAGAGGCTATAAAAATATTTTATGCCAGCTGCTCTCGATCCACTGACATTATGAACAGAAACAACGCACGCTACCGCTAGACCACAGGCGTAATCAGCCTAGAGTCTCTCTATCTTGGGACAAGTTTTCCTCCAGAAAGTGCCGCAGTCTACAGTGTTGCCAGATTGTGCAGATAACCGGACTTAGAGAATTAGCGAGTTGGCCAGTTTCTTTGTCCCATGTCGCGATCGGCGCAGATTTAGCCTCTGAAGCGGCCGGCCGCCGGTCAAGTTTTATGTCAAAGAGTGTACATTCTTAACTAGCTAGGGTATCTACTTCTGGCTCATCACGTTTCTTTTCGAAGTTCAAAACGGCTGACCGCGCGACTGCTACGGTCGCAGGTTCGAATCCTGCCGCGGGCCTGGGTGTGTGTGATGTCCATAGGTTAGTTAGGTTTAAGTAGTTCTAAGTTCTAGGGGACTTATGACCTAAGATGTTGAGTCCCATAGTGCTCAAAGCCATTTGAACCATTAAAAAAAAAAATCAAAACGGCTGTTGTGGATGACTTCTCATAGGCCACGACCCCATTCACGAATTTCAGAAGTCTTTAAACAAGAAGCTGCATTTCAAACTCGCAAACCTGTACAGAATTTTTCTAACACCGCTCTGCCAGTCTAATTCTGCAGGTCCAATTGTCGAAAACTTCTCTAAGTTCCCGAACACCTGCTGCAATTCTATAATTCCCTGGACTCGTCGTCGGAAAAATCTGAAGCACGTTAATAGTGACACAGGCCGAAATCACATCTTCACTCATCGATGTCTCAGAGGGCTGATCGAGGGGAAAATAGCCGCTGCCCTTATAAAGACTCGGTCTGTCACTGTAAAACCCACGAAATTAGATGCACTGTGTATATTACGATAAAACCTACCATTCTAACTAGGTAATTCGCACTTGTAGGCTGATTCCTTTGAGCTTTTAAAAATACCAATATCACTGTCTTTTTCTGAAAAAATGTAACTTAATGTCTTTCCTTGGCTGCGTATCAATTTTCATCTTACTACTACCATTAGGATTATGCATGAATTAGGACTCGAATTTCACCAGTTTTTGCGGGAATCCTTGCTTTTCGTGTTATGTTTATAAGGGGAAGTCAAATGTAAGGGAGATAGAAGGAATATAAGTAAACTGTTAGTTATTTCAAAAGTAATCGCCATAACCGTGAATAAATTTGTGACACTGGCAGATAAGACGGTCAGTGCCGATATGGAAAAACGTTTGCGGGTGCGTACGCAACCATGATCGTACCATGGCGTGCACCTCTTCGTACACAGCAAGTAGACGGCTACTAATATCTTTCTTCAGGGATCCAAAAACATGGAAATCGCTTGGAGAGCTATCTGGATTTTATGGAAGATGGGTAAGGGCTTCCCAGAGGAACTTCTTAAGGGTAGTCGAAACAACCTTCACAACATGTAGGTCCGCCCTGAAAAAGGCAATTGTGAAACTCGATTTGCTTCGAACGAAGACTTGCACGCTTGGGAACAAGCGTGGTTTCGTACGTACCAGCAAACATTTTTCTATGAAAGCTTTGACCGTCTTGACTCACAGCTGGGTAAACGTATAAAGTCAAGACGATTATTCTTAAAATAAGAGACAGTCTATTTACTTTCTAGGATTCCGTGCCTCAGTCCGTAAACACAGAACGTTACGGGGTCGCTTTCTTGTCCGCCTGTCTTTGTCCGTCTGTCCGTCCGATTGTTAAGAACCCTTTTTCTCAGGCACTGGCAGACGTATAAAGTTCAGATTTATGTCACTTTCTCGCGTGGACTGCATGGCCCGCAGAGACAGTTTTTGTTTTTATTTAATCGAATTTTTGTATTCACTAATTTCAACTCCTAAGTTTTCCACACTAATTAAGACCATATTAGCAAGGTATTTTCCGAAAGTACATCTCACCAAAAAGCGATTCTAGCAGACGGAGTCCAAAGTTTTTGTTAATCATGCCTTTTGTGTTCTTGTGGAGACATTTCCGTAGCAACTTCCATCCCCTAACAAATTTCTTTATATCGAACCGAAAACTGAAATACCAGTTCTCATAAATTTTGCTTTATAATGTTTTGAATATAACAAGATATTTTCTTAAAAATTTTCATCCCCTATTGCACATTTTTTCAGAAAAACTGAAACACGTATTTTTTGTTTCTAACCGAAAAGTCAAATACCATCTGTTATAGATGTAGCCTTAAAAATCCTGTACCGAGCGAGGTGGAGCTGTGATTAGCACACTGGACTCGCATTAAGGAGTGTAACTGAACGGTAGGTTCTCTGATTAACTTTTCCCGTTGTTTGAATATAGGTTTAGGCCCATCTACAATTTAGGAAACAATCCCATAAGGGTATACGGAACGCCCTATGCTTACAATGTTAAATTGAGCTAAAAGAACGCAGAGATATGTTCTGCTTTTATGCTGAATTATTAATTTTGAAAAAATAATGTATAGTTTTTCAGACATTTTATTTTTTGTAAATGTTAAAAAAAGTTATACATTTTAACAAGTATTTTAAAATTTACATCCATTAATACAAAATAATTCCACATCTTTTAATTCAGATATATTAGGTCTTAAGGAACAACTACAGAAAATTTCATCTTTCTACTATAAATAGGCCCTGAGAAAATGTACCTTATACACAAAAAACTAAAGTTACGGGAAATTAGCTTCAAAGTTTTTACTTCAGTACAAGCCTGCTCCATAGCTTGTATTATCAGAATCATCGAACAGCTTCCTCTTGATGGCTCTTCTATGCTGTCTAGCCATCTTTGAATATACTTTTATGCCATTATTTGAAGACCTGAGCCATTCCTTGTCCAAACAAAGCATAGCTGCGGTAGTTCGTAGTCCTACACAGAGCCCCAACTTCTGCAGAACTTTGCACTTTGTTATATTGCCCTGATTGAATGATGAAACAGCATCATAAACACCAAAGTGAAGTGTGTTTATATCCAAACACAGTTTTAGGTAGTATATGGCATATCACATGGTTCACACACTCTTTTGGATTTTGAGTCCGGCCATGAAGACATTTCTTTAGTAGACTAATATCTGCGAGGTCTCGGAATATTGGTTTTATTTCATCCATTACGGCAGGTGATGAGGGTGATTGTATTGTTTCTTAGTTACCTTGCCTCTGTTGTACTTGCACCAACTATCGTCTCCTTTTGGACATAACCCATGTTGGGGATTCTAATTATTTGAAGCTGTATGAAAAAACAGAGCCCAGACTGCTCTTCTCATTAATTCTGCATCTGCTGCATTCTGTCTTATTGCTACACCATAGCACTTCTGAATATGATCTATTGCAGCATCTGTCAGTCTATTTTCCCATCTAAAGTTTTTCCATCGCTCAATTTCTTGCCTTTCATGCTAGCATTGAGCCGTCGAAGTCTTGATCCCATCCTTTTCTGAACATGACCAACACACTCCAGTTTGGAAATTTTCACATCGTTACCATAGGGTCTCAGTTCCTCAATTTCTTTGAAAGCCTTTGAGTCACCATCTCCAAGATAATTTATGTATCTAACGTTGTACCATTTTACTGAGCGCTGATAAATACTTCTTACACCAGCAACTTCCATACCACCACTTGACCCATAGTAATTTGCCATGCACTCCTCTTCATGTTTATTTTTCATTTTCTCATTGCATCTGCAATGCTTGGAAAGTATTGCCTCATCAACTACCTTACCAGTGTCAACACTTGTAGCTGTTACACCATTCAGAGATGTGGCCTCTTTTCTGCCAGCTTCCATCAAAAGCTATGGACAAGTATCTGCTATTATTATTTTCAACAACTGCTTCCTCAACAGCATCTTTCATGTTTTGCTTCTACAGCAGAGCCTATTGCAATTATGTGTTTGTTAAATTTTGAAGATGGAGGAGGGAGGTTCATCACACCACACAACATGGCACCTGCTGCCCTGCCCTTTCCTATACACCGTAATCCATAAACCAGTCTGTTTATATCGTATAGTTTACCTGTATCTGCAGTAACATGTGAGGAATTGAAGAAAGTAACACTGTTTTTGCAATAACTGCACATCAACTCCAATTCACAAGCAAGTCCTACATGTAAGTTTGTTTTCAATGAAACACCACATTTTCCACATTGGTTGCAGCACACATTGTTCTCCAAAACATATGATAATAAAGAGACGTTAATTACCTCATATTTTGTAGTCCCAGCATTTAGTTTCTTGTATTCTTCTTCAATTCCAGCTAGTTTTCTTCTTGAAGCACTTTCCGGTGTAGTGGCAGCAGCATCACTCAATGTATCACCACCAGTGTTGAGGTTAGTCGCTACTAGGACATCAGATACTGATGAAGATGAATGAGACGAATTTTTAGTACACTTTACTTTCTTGCGCCAATGTACACGCTTTCTAAATACCTTCAGACTAGGTCTTGGCATGTTGAAGGAAAGAAAACTCAATGACTTCTCCACATACGACTTTCACAACAATGACATGGATGTACTCACAAAGGAAACAATACAAATGGTGCAGAATCTATTGTCAACTGTCTAGCACTGTAGCCAACAGAAAAGCTGACTCTCTTGTGCTCAGTTATATCTCTGGCAAGGCTGTCTATATCAGGTATATTTCACGTCTCGTATACAAGGTGCGGAACATCGTGTGTCGAAATTATTTAAAAAAATTATTTAAAATAGTTCTGTTCACGTCATCCAAATATATTATACATGGTATTAAACGGGAGAGTCTAAATTTTTCGAAAATGCATTTACCCAAAAATCGATTTTTTCATCGAAAAACTCATTCCGTATACCCTTAACAGATGGAGTTTGAAAAGGTAGCAACGGATAGCGCAATGAATTACTATGGGGCGGTCAGAGAACACTACGTCCCGTTAGCTACACTTGTCCCAAGAACGACCGGGTGATCAAAAAGTCAGTATAAATTTCAAAACCGAATAAATCACGGAATAATGTAAATAGAGAGGTACAAATTGACACACATGCTTGGAATGACATGGGGTTTTATTAGAACCAAAGAAATACGAAAGTTCAAAAAATGTCCGACAGATAGCGCTTCATCTGATCAGAATAGCAATAATTAGCATAACAAAGTAAGACAAAGCAAAGATGATGTTCTTTACAGGAAATGCTCAATATGTCCACCATCATTCCTCAACAAGAGCTATAGTCGAGGAATAATGTTGTGAACAGCACTGTAAAGCATGTCCGGAGTTATGGTGAGGCATTGGCGTCGGATGTTGTCTTTCAGCATCCCTAGAGATGTCGGTATATCACGATACGCTTGAGACTTCAAGTACCCAAAGCCAATAATCGCACGGACTGAGTTCTGGGGACCTGGGAGGTCAAGTACGACGAAAGTGGCGGCTGAGCACACGATCACCACCAAACAACGCGCGCAAGAGATCTTTCACGCGCCATCTGTCGGACATTTTGTGAACTTGGTTTTTTTGGTTCTAATAAAACCCCATGTCATTCCAAGCATGTATCAATTTTTTCCTCTATCTACATTATTCCGTGGTTTAAGTTTTCAGGTTTATAGTTTCTGATCACCCTGTACGTATTTTTCGCATGTTAAGTCAAATGATAAAATGTTTATTTTGGCTAAGTTTTCGCATGTTAACAGTCTTTTGTATTTAATAGATAGGCAAAACATTGATACATTTTTGTAAACGAGCCTATGGCCTCGCGATCACCTTAGGCTGGCAAGTTTTGTGGGGTGGGGATATCTAGGGAGCGCGTGGTCACTGCTCAGTTTCGAAACACACGCACTCACGTGCACTAAATACACATGCCAAACAAAATGTTGATAGCATTTTTGTAAGACATATTGTATGTACCTTGTGGTTGGCATCGAGAAGGATTTTTGGTGGCTGCATAGCCTTGCGTGAAACGCTTCGAATTAAATCGTCTCATTCTTTGCCAAATGTACGCTCAATACAATTTTACTGATAATTTAAAAGTCCACCACAAATAAAATAATACCGCAAGCTGAAATTAAGGCTTGGGCTAGATTTGAGTCTATAGACCGCGTGGTCGCGCCTAACGGAAATCATCTTATAATCCCACTGATTAACTGCTCCAAAAATTGTAACCAGAACATAAATGGTAATACAAAAACAACTAGGAAAAGAAATTGATGAGATTAGAAACTATGAACACATTCAAATACCTCTTTGTCCTTCGTTCGACACAGACGTTCTGAAGGAACGTCTGGTCGCTTACCTGTCTTCCGAACAACTCTCTGTAACCGTCGCGCGGAGCTTGGTTCGAACCGCCCGAGGTGGTGGGGGGAGGCCCATGACCAACCTCTGCTACGTAAACGTTTTAGCTTTGCTCATCTTTGGCCAAGTCCTCCTGTTCCTGCTCTCTGCTTTCCACCGACACCGTTTAGGTTGGTAGAAGATAAAGAAACCCACTTCTCTGGTTCGTCTGCTACTTCATTCAATTCATTCACAGTTGATCACACACTTTCAGGAAGGGTGAGAAATGGAAATCAGGACACAGGACGTGCACATAAGACTAAAAAGAAATGTATCGACCCATATCGTTTTTACAGGGATGCAGTTGTTGGAGCAGAGATTAATTAGTTGCATGAAGATTGATTTAATTTTACAACTTTGTATGTCAGGTAGTATGGAGATTTATTTTGGCACTCATTTAGTCATGTAACAACACCTGTTGTGGTGTTACATTACCCCACACCTATAGAAACAAAAATGGATCGGGATTATTCTTCTGATGGAAGGGTAATCCCATACATTTTTTTTCTTTGAAATAGTCGTGGTCACAGAATAGGCACAACAATCAGCCTTGTGACCTACCAAGGTTCTATACATACAGTCGAATAGCCCCCAGATGAGGTTAAACCTTTAAAATGTAAGAATCGCTCTTGTGAGGTGGAAATATTATATGTTCTTTTTCAAATAAAGTTAGCCACGAAAAAATCGGTTTCAAAAAAGGAATAAAATGGACCTAAATTCAAGAATATCCCTCTAAAGAGGTCTCAATACCAGACTTAACAGAACATGTTATAAATTATTCACCTAAATCAGTCAAATTTCTTATGAAGCTGAATTGAATTAAAACCTAGAGCAGACAAAGCTCACTGTGTACCCCCATGAGGTATCATCTAGATATAACATATTGAAATGCATAATCATCAGTGAAAGAAAACTTGAAAATCTAATATATTGTACAACATCTTGCTGTGGCATGGTCCCCTATCCTTACTGGGATGGAACTATGACTCATAGTACACAGAAAAACATTGCCTAGTTTAGTTAAGACAAATATTAATATTCTTCCTCTCTTGTGACGATCTTTTTCAACAATAGATAGATTATATATATATATATCTACACCTCCTGAGGTTAAAACATCATTAAAGAAAAGAAGAAACTTATCTTAACACAAAACTGCTTTAAGGTCATAGAACCTAAAATGTCAGACTATTGACTTTGAATACCCTACAATACATATTGTAGACATCCTACTTAATGTCAAACACAGGTCTTGATGAGACAAAAATACCAGAAAGTTTTGCTGATTGCTGTGACATGTTAACATGAACTACACTTTATCCACCTGACTACAAAATTGATATTACTTTAAGGAACTCGAATATAAGTATTCACAAAAACAAGAGCACAAGAATGTAAATGTTAGTCGGACGTTTAACCTTCTGACAGCTATATAGTCCATGAAACAGAAGTAGAAAGAAAACATAAATGGCACTAAAAATTACTCCTTGTAGCTAGAATTCTGTCTGGCGCTAACTACATGAAAAAATAAGGATGATAAAACACTTGAAGTAAAAACACAATATACACAAAGTAAACATGACAAGAATGACAACATTTGAGACACAAGGAAAAAACAAAATACAGTATACAACACACAAATATGCGCAAAGTGAAATAAGAATGGCAAAACATTTGAGTCACAAGAAAGCACAGAATACAATACAGCAAATAAATACGCACAAGGTATGGTCAGCTAGAACGAGGATTGATACAAAACATGACACTCGGAAATCAATACTTGAAACATTTTGTTTTTGAAGAGAAGTCACACGCAAATAACACAAGGTGTCATAGGGGTGCTGGGGTGGACAAATCTTAAGTGTGCTACTTGGAGGGTAGAGTACAAGGAACCACTTCACCGGGTTTGATAGTGTTTGTTACGGCGATCCCCTGCGGTTGTCCTCTCGTCCAGTTTCCCCACAGTTTGTGTGAGCATGCTTTGCATAGTTTGTGAAGTCTGCCTTGTCTGCCACTGATAAGCGAATTGAAGTACAGTAGTGTTTCGTTATGCCTTTTCAGAGCTTTTGCAGTAACTCAGGCTGGCACCAATGCTTGGGTGACGTGCTGTAGTACCCTTACTGTCTCAACGTCTCTGGATAACATTCGTCATACTACAGTTGCCAGCGTACAGTCTCACGTTACCGAACTGTCAAACTAGTGGCATCTAATGGGATGCACTCCACCTTATTTGCTGCGTGACCTTGGCTGCTGCTGTGACCCGCATACGGCGTACTGGCGGTCTGTCAGTCCGTGTTCTCTAGCGTGCCGATGCCTGGCATGACTGTACTAGTTGAAACAGCTGTACTGGGTCGCGCAGAATGTGCAGGCGGCGCAGTTGGACCTGTTGACACGTAGCTTTAGTTGTTGGCCGCGCCACCCGTGTCGAGTGCACGCCGCCAATGTTAGCGTTCTTTTCGGCGTCGAGATGCCCACAAGTGGGCAGCGCGCAGTGATGCATGCCGCTGGACCTATTGTGGTGTTACAGGAGGACGACGGTTCAAACTCGCGTTTGCCCATCCTGCTTTAGGTTTTCCTTGATTTCCCTAAATCACATCAGGCAAATGCCGGGATGCTTCCTTTGGAAAGGCGCTGCCTACTTCCTTCCCAATCCTTCCCTAATCCGACACGACCGATGACTTCTGTTTGGTCCCCTCCCCCAAATCAACCAACCAACTAACCTTAAAAATCCTGTAGTACCTCTTCAGTAATTATTTATTTTTAAAAAATTTTCACCCACTATTTTAACCCCTGAGGATCCTAATTTAGATTTTCATAGATTTATCTTTAAAAACGCTTTTATAATAAAATATTGTCATCAATGTTTCATCCCCTGTTTGATCTCATATGGGTTGAATTTAAAAAAACACTTGTGGTGTGCGTACTGTAAGACCTTCGGTACGCACACCATCAGATTATTTGACTTGTCGCTCTAACGAAGTAGGCGAGTGTCAGCAATATGTCTCGTGGTCTTATCGTGGCGTGTTTATCTTCTGCCGTTAGGTCAGATGATAGAAAGGCCACTTGCACGCTTAGAGTAGCAGATTGACGGTGACCAACTTTAAACAGAACTTGATTAATTTTCCCACACATTTATTAAAATAATAAAAAGCATAGAAATAACTTAACTTAGTTCTGGATGCTATTTACAATTGACAATCTGAAGTTCCTTTGGTCTTGGTACGTTAATCTTATTCTCACATATCTCTGATACTTGACAAAAGGTCTATACATTTCTCTTCATGGCTATGTACAGGAATATGATAAGCTTATTAGGCGCAGACTGAAACTGGACTGCAGACAAATGCAGACTGACACAGACTGACTAATCGGAGGTCTGTACACTCGTTATAATACCTCGAGCGTTCAGGTATCACTGCGTGAGTGTGATCCGCGAGCAATCTCATTGGCTGCGTGACATATTAATACGCGGATCGGCGGAAGCAGAATTTGGTCCGTCTTTATGGCAGCGCAATCTCGTAGTGCGGAGATGGACGAGCGCTGCGCCTGCGCTGTTGTGCTTAGCGGGGCGCGCTCTAGTGGTAAAGTTGTGTACGCGCTGACTACGCGGAACTATGTACACAACACTGAAACACGTATTTTTTTAATCCGGTAAGTCAAGTAGCAATGTCCATAGCTGTAGGTTAGTCACCCACTATTTCACCCCCATTGGGTTAAATTTCCAAAAATGATGAAATATGTATTTTTTTATTTCTGACCGAGAAACCGAATACCATCTTTCGTAGATCTAGTTTCAAAATTGCCTTAATAGCGACTTCTTTTTACAAAAAAAAATTCATCCCCTAGGGTAGTAATTTCGAAAAATCCCTACTTAAACGACGCCTGCAGTATAAGTTCCACATCTACTCCAAATTTCAAGTTTCTATCGGGAGCTGTTTGGGCTGGGCAATTAGGAGCCAATCAGTCAGTCAGGACATTGCCACTTTTATGTGGAGATTATGGCCTATGGTCCCTTGGCAGCGCAAAAATTTTAAGATTCTAAGTAAACGCAATCAAAAGATAAGGCCATTTACGTCACACATTGTGATAATCGAAATCTCACTCAAGACCTATAGCGTACGTCCCATTGACCTAGAATCATGAAATTTGACAAGGAAGAAGGTTTCACAGTACAAGTAAAGAAAAAAAATCCGAAAGTTGTTAATTTCTAATTACATAAAAGAAGAAAATATTTATCATTTTTCTTCCTTCTGTCTGTTTGCCTCTCCGTTAAGACCCCATTTTCTTGGAACTGGGTAATGTATCGTGTTCAGTTTTTGTCACATACTGAAGTCTATGTTCACTTGGCGGCCTAAAACTTTTAGGCTTGTAAGTCGATGCAATCAAAAGATGAGCCCGTTTATGTCATATATTTTGACACTCAAGAACTCGCTCATCAAAACCTATAGGCTACTTCCCATTGACCTATAACCATGAAATTTTGCGAGAGTTAGGGTTTCACAGTCCAAGTAAAGGGAAAAAATTCGAAATTGTTGATTTCTTACTAAACCACACGAAAAAAAAATTGTCTATGTTATGCTTCTGGTTTTCTATCCGTCTAAGACCCCTCCTTCTTAGGAAAGAGTAGACGCATCTAGTTGAAATTTAAGTGGCGTACTAATGTGTGTGTGGTGGCTTTGTGACGTAAGAAATTTGAGCTAAATCAATGCAATCTAAAGATACGGCCATTTATGACACATATTTTAATATCACATACTCACTCATTAAAACCTATGGATTGATCTAGAATCAAGAAATTTGGCAAGAAGCAAATAATGGAAAAATTAGAAAACTCTTAGTTTTCGATTATATGACAGAAATAAATATTTTCTCATATGATATCAGACTTCAAACCCAACACTAAAACATTCTAGAAAGTCTTGGAATACCGAGGACCGATATCTTGCCAGCATCAGTACCAGTAACAGGCAAAAATCGTGGAGATTTCGCTGGCATGAATGGACCCTCTATATAGATAATTTAGTTTGTATGGTATCCTCCAAGCGCGGGTAATATTCGCAACTCGCCAATTTTTTTTTCCACGTATCTGGTTTTCTTTTGATTGTCTCTTATATTTTATTCAGTGAAATGCTCAACATTAGCATTATTTACTATCACAGACTTGTATTTTAAACCTAACGTCTGCAGATAGTCATTGTGGTCTGTTATCTAATACTTCTCCTATACTTACTGTCTGGAAATTTATTTTGCACTAAAATGTGTTTTTTTTAACCGTCAGAATCAACATATAGGCTCGTTTTTCAAACTGTATGCTTTAACAGAAGTTCCGAAGCTTTTTGTTTTCGGCAGTGCCGTTCAAGCGCTATCAGTTGACACTGCGTCCTTTAGGGTCGCTTAAGTTGCTTAAAAGTTACTAATTTTTAAGGGGGGTAGGACGTCAAACGGGCCGTCTTGGAGCAGGAGAGACACCACAGGACATTTTAATTTCCACTGTCTATACTTTTACGAATAAATTCCTAAAACTTTGTCAGCATGACCAGGAAGGATTCAGAATTCACACTCATAGCAGTGGAAGTTCAAAAACATAACAAAATTAATTTGGTTTTACATGTGAAGGTTCATCATTTTTTCACTTACTATTGGATGCGTTTGTTGTTTCTTCATAAGTAAGAGAGATTCTTCGATGAATTTTGCACAGCATACAAACCATGCTTACAGCTGTATGAAACTCTAGAAATTATTTAATTTATGAAAAAATGAATGTGCTGTTACATTTTAAACTTCATGTTTAGAAAAAACTCAAATTTTAAAGTTAATTATCTCAATTTTTACCACAGTTATCAATAGATTTGGAAAATTCTAGTGTTTCATATGTATGCTGTGCAAAATTTATCGAAGAATCTCCCTTACTTATGAAGGAAAGTGTGCCTATAGCAACAAATGCAGCCAATGGTAAGTGAACAAAAGGTGAAATACAAATGTAAAAAAAATAATTTTCTTATATTTTTGAACTTCCACCACTATAAGTGTAAATCCTGAATTCTTTCTGGTCATTCTGACAAAGTTTTATAAATTTTTTTTTAAAAGAATAGACAGTGGAAATTAAAAATTCCTGTGGTTTCTCTCCTGCTCCAAGTCGTCCCGTTTGACGTCCTACCCCCCCCTTAAAGCGGTGCAACGGTGCATTCACATCTTACACCGTCAATATCTAGAGTACTATTGTACCTACAGAGTGGATCCTTAGACGTTGCTTCCTCAGCTCGTTTCTGTAGTTGGTGTCGTTTATTTTGTGTCTCTGTTACTATGGAGTTTATCTATGAGGCTACCACGCAATAATCTGCTGCCTCCTCAGTTGTCACGATGGTGCCGCCCTCACACGTATCCACACTGCTCCGAAATGCTGTTGTTTATTTGATATGAAAGACGTTACAAGGACTTTCTGGTCCACTTGCAATGCGTGCACTTGCACTTCCTTGTGTCTCTTCTGTTTCCTTGATTTTCCCTGAATCTTGTGGAGTGTCTGCTCCACTAGCTTCTTATGTTGTCACGAATTTCGAAGTCAGCTCTATCTTTCATGCTGGCCATGACATAATTTTCAAATACTACTCTACACATGTAAAACAAACTGGTTTCCATCAAGCTCCTCATTCACACCTCCCAGTAAACCAACTGTCAAGCAAGACAATGCAATCTTAATAACAGTAGCCTTGCCTTGTACGTGCATAATGGTAAAGTCAAAGTCCTGAAGGTAGAGTGTCAAACGTGCTAACCTCTTGTGCATGAGCCTTACGGTTGATAAGTATTCAAGGGCATTTTGGTCCATGATGATTCTCATCTTTCTGCTGAACAACAAAAATCTGAATTACTGAAACCTGCAAATGATAACCATAGCCTCCATCTCAGTGACATTTGTCTTGTGGGCTATATTTTCTTTCTCTTTGTGTGTTGGAGAAACATGACACCCAATTCCATATAAGCACTGTCTGTAGCCATATACAATTCCTCTTTCAAATTGGGGTGATACGATATCAATGATCCTATCAAAGGTTATTTAAGGACCGAAGTTCTTGTTCAGATACTGCGTCCCAAGACCTTGGTTTCTTCTTGTCCATAATTTGGCACAGACATGGTGGTGCTAATGTACTCAGATTTATAAATCTGTTCTAAAAGCTGATTATCCCAAGGGAACCTCTGAGTTATTTTTTCATAATGTTCTCTCAAATTTCTCAATTACCTCTATCTTTCACGGTTTTAGAGATACCCCTTTTGTCATGATAATGTGTTAAAGTTATTTGACCCATGAAATTAAAAAACATGGTTAATTTAAGTTTGTTGTCCCACTATGCGCCTTAAAAATTCGTAGAAACTATTTCAAAATTTTAATATTCTCAGCCCACAATGTTTCTGCTATAAAGCGATAATCCTCATAATTAGTCACGTTCTGTTTTAGACAATCGGTTAAAGTACTGTTCAGACCACATATGAAGGCGCCGTTTATTCCAAATGTTTGCCGCCTAAATTGATAGCATTTTCCGAATGCCAGGAATACTATGTATTTTCGGTAATCAGGGTGGTATACTACCAGCCCGAAACTGGAACACAAATCAGTTGACGAAAATACAGTGTCCCATGAAAATTTTGTAAGAGTTCACATAATTTACCCAACCCGTCTATCTCCGGCTCGATGACGTGAGTTGAGGACAAGTCATATGGATCCATCTTCCTTTTGCATCACTCTAAATGGACTGTTGCATGTAGATATGACACGCTCAATAATTTCATCATTTCATCATCTAGAATTCTCCCAATTTCCAAGAGCACCTTTTACTCATATGTGTGTGGAATCAGATACACTGGTACAAAAAATTTCTTGACCTATCATACCCTGAAGGTTTATTCAAAATTCTTTATTGTACCAGTGTTCAGTAAAAATACTTCCGCACTGGCGATCAAAATTTAACGCAATTCTTCTCTCTCTTTGTCTGTACCATTCTGGAACCCAGTTTTACACAAGTGGCACGAGACTGTACTCTGATAGCAATTTCTTCGAATGTTGTCTGAATGACTGCATCTTTCTGTAGTACGATTTCTACCCTACCTATATCTGATATCGCCTGTTGTTCATTCAAGAAATCCATGCCAAATGTTTGTTCTGTCGCAAAATTTGGCATGATCAAGAAGTTTGCCTCAAATGTGAGTTGCTGACACTTGAATTCTACGCAAGTCAAGAGTTGTACTTCCATATGTCTGCAAGGTAACTCGCCTTTTTCTCATTTTGTTAAGTGATTGAGTTGACCAACAGTGATTTTCTAAACATTTCCGGTATGCTGATTCTGACATGGTCATGATGTGACTACTCTGCAGCTTACTTCTTGTAACCGGTATGACAGGGTGCAGATCTAGTCTTTTATCCCCCTTTTTCTCCTATAACAGAAGTTGGCCAACGTCCTCACATTCTAATAGGTTTATTCAGTTCATTCCAATAGCTGCTGTAGGTGCGTTTTGAGCCCAGTCCACTTATACCTCCTGTCATTGGTGAGACAGGTTCCCATTACAGTGTTTGTTTCATTGATTTGACAGCCGCTTCTCCATAATTTCGACCTGCTGCTGTCTCCTGTCTGGTTCTCTCCAGTTTCGTTCGAAACGCCAGCTGTTGTTCTCCCCATGAAAATTATTCCAGTTGTTACTTTTATCCAGTAGGGTACCTCTGCTTGCTGTGAACCATAACTGTGTTGTCCTGATGATCCATTTCTGTTATCAGAAAGCTATCACAATGTGCTTAAACTGGATAGTGATTGCTGCTGTTGTAAAAGTACGCTGCGTTTGATGAAATTCACCTTAAAGATTCCTATTACCAATGCGGTGAAATGCTCACTGTATGCATTTAGATTTTTGGAAAGTGGTGACCAGCGATCCCCTGCGCCAGCTCAAACGGTGGACCTCCATCTCCTCAAACGGTGGACCTCCATCTCCTTCTCTTGTCTGGATCCACCTTCGCACCTTGGGTCAGAATCGGTGTCTCCTCATTCGCTGACGCCGCCCAAATCTACTCTCGGACACTGCTCTCTGCTTCACGGCTACTGCCCAAATCCCCTGCTTCCTCACACTCCACTCAAGTCCACAAAACACTCCATGTGGAATATGCGCCATACGGCTAAAAATCACCAACCGAAAAAGGTAGCATTCTCATACGCCAGTCACATGTATCTCTGCACCCTATACAGCCTCCCTCCAGAAGATGGACGAAATTCATTCCTCCAATCCTAGCGCATCTCATTGCATCGAACAATCGTGCACTGGTATGCTATCTGACATCATAGCGAGGGTCCTACTCATGACACATTTATGTGGCACGTACAGGGAGCAGAGTGGCTTGGTTGCCTATGTGACCACTAAAAAAACAGCTCTCCCGGCGGCATTGTCTTGCAGTGCCAGCCCATTTTGACTGCTGAGGTGATACGTTTTCACAAGTCTAACAGATACTGTTCTTGCAGGAAAGTCCACAGGAAACATTATGTGTGGACACCTCTGGAATCAGAGGAATGCACTCTCTTCATCAAAGAATTATATTATTGCCTTTGTTATTTAATCTTTTTTTTCAGTTAACAACTGGGCGCTGGTCTGTCTTTAGTCACTGGAAGCAATCATAAAAAGTACTGCCACTGGTCCCTGGGACAGTGCACCATAGCCCGCTGCAAGATCTCCTTCGCCTGTGGCTATGGAACCCCATGCTGCACAGGTCATGTCCCCCACCTTGCCTTCTGCTGCGTGAATGCGCCAGCCCAAAGCTTCCCCTGGCTCGGTAGGCATATGTGCTCCTATGCCCGCTCTGAACTGCTACCAATAAATCAGCCCATCAACAGCAGTGACTGTCCGACGAAACATGCGCTCTGTTCCACCATCTCTATCTCCATCATGCAACTAGCTACCATTGAATTCAGTATGGCAACCACTGTCAACCCTCAGTAACAAACATCACTGATCACAGAGCTTTCCTAACCTAATGAAAACGTCCTAACTATATGTGCTTAACTGAGTAAATAAAATGGAAGAAAGGCGATTCTGAAGGACTTGCCATCTTTAAAGCACAACATCACTGGACAGGAATCCACACCACGTTTTCGAAACAGCGCAGTTTTGAAAGGCCTGACAGTTGCTCGCTGCATCTTTCGTCCGCTTTCTAGTTTACAATGGGCACATATTAGTGGATAACCGTACCCAGTTCTAGGGACATCATCACAGTATTGGATCCTGTGATACCTAGATTCAAAAAAGTGACAATTGCGGAGATGACAGTAGACTTTTTGTGATGGTCACCATGATAGTACGGGTGTGGAGGGGCTCCACTCTTATAAAAAAAGGAAAAGGTAAGGTCTCTCCTGTTGTCATAAAGTCGATTAATAGGATGCCCTTTCGACTGCAAAACACTGTGGCCCAGATAATTTTGGCGCTCAGAACTGATCTGGCGTTTTTTATTTTGTTGGAGATCGTGAATAATACCATTCCCTTGACTTCTATGCGAAATGCGGGTTTCGCCGCCAGTAACATTGTGGTTCATATACTCATCGCCATCATTGTCGTACCGTGTAACAAAGTCGGTGCGGTCTCCTTTTTTGTCGTTTTTTGTGTCCATCTGTCAAAAACCGGCGATTGTATCAGGCACACCCATTTATGTACTCTAAATGACCACTAGAAGTTTGATAAATAGCTAACTGATAAATTTCAAGAAAGCAAAAGATCAATCTGTCAACAGTGAAACGATTTTCCTGATAAATTTTTAACTCCTTCCATGATTTGTGTTCGTGAGTCACAACTGAAGCCCAGTCTAACGTTCATCACGAACATTCGTTTGTCCGCCATTAAACATGAAGCACAACTTTAAGATGACGTTTCATTCATCACATTTTCACTAACTTCGGTTATCTGTCTGTAAATTACGATAGAGTGGACGTATTTGCTCTGAGAAACCGTAATACACTGAGCTCCACACTCGGTTGGCTCGTTAATTTTGCCATACATTTTGAAATCGCATCAATGAACATCAAACGACCGTTTCTGCTCGCTGTTCACCCCATACTAACCCCAACGATTAGGAAGGTTTATGATATGGCAAGGGGGGTGAGGGGAGAACTACACGGCTCGTCATATCAAAACGTTCTTTACTTTCATAATGACCCTCGTATATTATAAGAAAAATCCCTAACGATCTCTAAGACATATAAACCTTGGAGTAATTCACACTAGATGGCAGACGAAACGAGGGTATAAGTCGCGAACTCTGCTGTAATATTATTTATGACTTAATAACGTACCGTTTCGAGACACTTGAGGAATAATTACGTATATAAAAGTGTTGGCTAACACTCGAAGGAGCGTGATGTCTGTCCACTATTCTAAGATAACTAATGAAAAATTCTTCTGTTGTTGGCAATGTCTGGGCTCAACTGACCAAAACTGTTAACACCACATGTGATATTTACTGCTGCAGTGTACAATGTATTAACAGCTTTTTCCGAGAAAGATATCCTCCCATACGAAATTTGTAGTTCTCAGTTCGTTCACTGAAGATCACGTCAATTTAATGATAAGAGTAACTGTACTAATGAGAGCAATTAAAGACAAAATTTTATCAACAGTTAAAAACATCATAACAATCTGTGATTAAGAGATGAAAAAACAGCATTTCAACCTCCTTGCGTCTTGAAGTTCGTAAGTTGTATCTCTCTTCATTATAGGAGTTTCGTACGTTCATTTGTAGGGTGGAAAGCAGTGGCCGTTACAATTTCACGAATCCTGCTAAAACAACTATGAATGCTGTCGTAGTTGAGCATCATGTAAGAACGTTACATGTTGAATAACAGCAGATACCCGCAGGCAAATGAGGAAACTTGAACGCTGAGGACACAGGTACAATTACAATGCTCTGAATACTGGGTTTCCCCGATCAGGACAGACTAGAAAACAGTAAGACGTACGCCGTAGTGTAACACAATAGAAACGTTCTTACAGCTGAGCAGCAGTCAGCTCGAAAGAAATACAAATGGCACGTATGTTTGCTCTGGCCGTACAGTGTCTCTACTGTATCTTGTACACTAAACGAGTAATAATTTACAGTTCTTGTTCGTATACTGAATGTCAAGGAATATATTTATCATTTTATTCAAATAATTCGCTTGTACACCTCTGGACGCAAAGGAGGCACTATCTGTGAAAGTAGTTGAATTGGATGATTTCCATTTTTCTGTAGCAGCTTTGTTTCTTACCTCTGTGTCGTTGAAGTCAGGGGTACTCTTTCTTGGTTTAGAATAATTTGTGAAGAACATGCATTTTGGTTCAAAATGCATTTTCCAATTCTATGAAATGTATTATTTGGAGACGAAGTGGTGTGTAGCAACAGAAAACCGTAATTAAAGGAAATATCTGTTATATACGACGACTGTAGATGTTTATCATAAGTTGACGAAAAATATTCATGACAAAATATATCACTGGTCTGTTCAGCATTAAATGTGTCTTTATATTTTGCTAGCGAATCCAATAAAGCCTCGCAGTTTCTACATACTCGTATGTAAGGGAATACGAAATACATACTAAACACCTACCTCTCCGCCGTTCCTCTCTGCTAACCTCAAAGACCTTCTCCCTCTGTCAGTTTCCGCCTCCTCTCGCTCTTACCCCACTCTCTGACCTTGGCGGTGGCCCAGCGGTTCTAGGCGCTTCAGTCCGAAACCGCGCGACTGCTACGGTCGCAGGATCGAATCCTGCCTCGGGCATAGACGTGTGTGATATCCTTAGGTTAGTTTAGTTCTAAGTTCTAGGGGACTGACGACCTCAGATGTTAAGTCCCATAGTGCTCAGAGCCATTTGAACCATCTGAATCTCTGACCTTGAGCCTTGTTTATTGTTATTAAGAATGAAATCTTGATTGGGAACTGAAGTAGCTTAAAATGAATGAATAAATATGTTGGAATCGAAGGTGTATGGGGTATGAGACAAACTTCTGCAGCTGCTGTATCTGTGACAATATTATGCATAGTTTTAATCGTCCAAGGGTATAGTTGTGGAAGATTCTCATTCCAGAGCAGTATTCTAATCGTAAGCCGATAAGCCATGAATGCAAACTTCCTGTTTTTTGTAAAACTGATGAGGGGAAGAAAACAAATAAAAAACACCAACACTTCCCGAACAGGACTTTAAGGCCCAACGGCACCTACCGACCGCCATGTCATCCTATTCCCTTAGGTGTCACCGGATGCGGATACGGAGGAGCATGTGGGCAGCACACCGTTCTCCCGGCTGTTGTCAGTTTTCGTGACCGGTGCTGCTACCTATCAGTCAAGTAGCTCCTCAATTGGCCTCACGGGAGCCGAGTGCACCCCGCTTGTGAACACCATTCGGCAGACACGAGTTGTGGCCCATCCAGGTGCTAGCCAAGCTCGACAGCTCTTGACTTCGCTGGTCTGACAGCAATCGCTGATACCACTGCGGCAAGACCGTTGGCGAGAAAACAAATGAGCACATTTTTATTTATACAATTTTTGTTTGAAGGTGACAGAAAAATTTGGAAGAAGCAATTCGTTTAATAGTTTACATGTCTTCGTGTCATTGTTGAACTGAGGGAGAGGAAGAAATCGAAACCATCATTTTCACCACACTGCACAGCATTTTCTTCCTTGTTACCGGTTTTAACAGAAAACCTGCACGTTGTCATATAAAAAAATACAGATATGGTTTGACGTAAATCAGTCAAGAACTTATCAAGATTTTTGATAAAAACGTAACCCATTTTTATATTATATACATATTTATATGTTATATATATGAAAAATATGTAGCCTTTCTCCGTCCAATAAGAGTAGCGTGTAATCATTTGAAGTAAATTGATCATGAACTTTTGGATTTTTGGTATCAGTATTTTCCTTTTATACATCACATTTATATTTATGTATTACATATATTAAATATTATATAGCCTTTGTATGTCCGAATGTCTGTTAGAGAATCGTGTAAAAACTTGAAGAAAAATATACAAGAACTCTTGGAGACTTTTGGTAAGAACGCTTCCCCTTTATATAATATTTTATTCATATTTATGTATGATAGATATTAAAAATACGTAACCTATGGCAGTAAGACGTTTATTAGAGTGTAATATAAAAATCGGTCAAGAAATTTTAGAGATTTTACTAATAACGTTGCCCTTTTATACACTGAAGAGTCAAAGAAACTGTTACACCTACCTAATACCGTGTAAGGCCCCCGCGAGCACGCAGAAGTGCCCCAACACGACGTGGAACGGACTCGACTAATGTCTGAAATAGAGCTTGAGTGAACTGAACTGACTCCATGAATGCTGCAGGGCTGTCCATAATCGGTAAGAGGTCGACGGGGTGGAGATCTCTTCTAAACAGCATGTTGCAAGGCATCCAAGATATGCCCAATAATGTTCATGTCTGGGGAGTTTGGTGGCCGGTGGAAGTGTTTAAACTCAGAAGAGTGTTCCTGGAGCCACTCTGTAGTAATTCTGGACATTTGGGGGTGTCGTACTGCCCTGTTGGAATTGTCCACGTCCGTTGGAATACACAATGGACATGGACATGCAGGTTATCAGACAGAATGCTTACGTACGTGTCACCTGTCATAGTCGTACCTAGACATATCAGGGGTCTCGTATTACTCAAACTGCACACGCCCCACACCATTATACGGCCTCCACAAGTTTGAACAGTCCCTTGCTGATGTGAAGGGTCCATGGATTCATGAGGTTGTCTCCATACCCGTACACGTCCATCGGCTGGATACAATTTGAAAAGAGACTCGTCAGACCAAACAACATGTTTCCAGTCATCAACACTTCAATGTCGGTGTTTACGTGCCCAGGCGAGGCGTAAAGCCTCGTGTCGTGCACGAGTGGGCCTTCGGCTCCGAAAGCGCATATCGGTGAATTTTCATTGAATGGTTCGCGCGCTGACAGTTGATGGCCCAGCATTGAAACCTGAAGCAATTTGTGGAAGGGTTGCACTTCTGTCACGTTAAACAATTCTCTTCAGTCGTTGTTGGACCCGTTCTTGCAGGATCATTTTCCGGTCGCAGCAGTGTCGGAGGTTTGATTATTTGCCGGATTCCTGCGATTCACTGTACACTAGTGAAATCGTCGTACGGGAAAATCCCCACTTCATCGCTACGTCGGAGATGCTGCGTCCCATCGCTCGTTCGCCGACTATAACAGCCTGCCATTGTAGCAGCAGTAACCGATCTAACAACTGCACCACACACTTGTCTTATATATGGGTGCCCGCATCTCGTGGTCGTGCGGTAGCGTTCTCGCTTCCCACGCCCGGGTTCCCGGGTTCGATTCCCGGCAGAGTCAGGGATTTTTTCTGCCTCGTGATGGCTGGGTGTTGTGTGCTGTCCTTAGGTTAGTTAGGTTTAAGTAGTTCTAAGTTCTAGGGGACTGATGACCATAGATGTTAAGTCCCATAGTGCTCAGAGCCATTTGAACCATTCTTATATAGGCCTTGCCGTCCGCAGGCCTGTATTCTGCCTGTTTACGTATCTCTGTATTTGAAGACGCATACCTGTACCAGTGTCTTAGGTGCTTCATTGTATGTATTATTTAAAGAGATCGACGAAGAACTTTTTGAGATCCAATATCGACTAGTCTTTATATGGTACTACAGATATAGAACTTAATATTTGTCAACTCCTATGAAAACTCCCCAGTAGGCGTCACTTCTAGTGTTATTCGGGAGTGAAACATTCCAGACACGATTTTGCATTTATAGTTTCCCACACTTAACTAGTGTAACACTACATTTCTGTGCATTAGGGCTACCTGGAAAGCAATTTGAGGGAGGGGGTGATTGGACAGAGGCAATGCATATGGATAACAGAGTGCGGTTTTGTAGGCTGTTACCAACCCATTAGAGAATGCGGTCGAACACATTTGAATCCTCCGCGTGGGCATTTCGCTCGAGGTTACATTATACTGACGTGGGCTTCACTACAAACAGCGCTTGCGCACGTAGTTAGTGGAGGGAAAAAACGAAAACGAGCAGGGAAGGGGTGGACGCTTTTGTTACTACGAGGATTGGAACTTAAACAGTGGCAACTATTTAGTCACAACCGGTACAAAAGAGTTACATATTTGCACCTGTTACTGTCCTTCAAAGTAGTCCCCTGCGTTATGTAGAACCCGTTGCCAGCTATGTGGAAGGCGTAGTATACCGTTAGCAGAGTCTCTTGTGTTGATGGTACGAATGGAGCAGTCTGCTGCCAGTCGAATCTCTGGAACAGTTCCGAAGCGAATACCACGAAGTGGTTCTTTCATCTTCGGAATCAAATCAAGGTCACAAGGACTTAAGTCCGGGGAGTATGGTGGATGGTACAGTACTTCCCCGTCGCGTCGACCGAACAGAGCAGCCACAGCATTGCGCTGAGTGCGCCCTCGCACTTCTTTCGCAAAGCTGGTCGCAGGTGATGCTCCAAAACGAACAGTAATATGCGACGACACTTTCTGCGCAGCCCACCCATTATTTTGCATGATAGTGCGCGGGCGCATACAGCGCAAGCTGTGGCAGCTCTGTTCGGTCGATTGGACTGGGAAGTACTGTACCATACACCATACTTCCTGGACTTAAGTCCTTGTGACTTTGATTTGATTCCGAAGATGAAGGAACCACTTCGTGGTATTCGCTTCAGAACTGTTCCAGAGATTCCACAGGCAGTAAACCACTCCATTCGCACCATCAACAGAAGAGGCTCTGCTAACGGTATACTACGCCTTCCACATCGCTGGCAACTGGTTCTACACAGCGCTGGTGACTACTTTGAAGGACCGTAACAGATGCAAACATGTAACTCTTTTGTATCGGTTGTGAATAAATAGTTGTCACTATTTAAGTTCCAACTCTCATATGTTTTCCCTCATTTGTTCGTCTAGTGTTAACGACATAAGATTTGTGACTCAGTGTCATAGATTAAGTTCAGTGTTGATATAATTTTTTTTAGTATAACGTGATCTACTTTTGAGGAGAGTATCTGTTATCTACTGATGGCAAATTATTTTCATTAAAGCACTTTGCTCAGCAAAGAGAGAGTTGCTAGAAGCGTATGATAACAAAGATCAAAAGGGAAGTGTGGTAGCGTTTCCATGCAATATCTTTGAGAGAGATACTACGTAAGTGGGAAACCAATGAAAGAAGAACACGGCAGTAACGACACAGTCTTAGTACGGTCTTACTGGGTAGGACTTGAACGTTCAACTTCCAGATAATATTTTATTAGTATAACACGTAAGTGATACAGAATTTCCATTATGCTGGGACTAATCGACAATTAGACGTATTACACAAGGACAGAGATCACAGACATCACTGTTTACTTTGTTTTATGTATGTCGGCCTGAAACTGCAGGTAGAGGTATGCGACCGTTATCATTAAGATAATTGACTGGATTTTAGCAAAGCTGAGTATTCACAGATAAACCGGTACTAGATGTTTTTTGGTGCATTTATTCCAAAACATGTCATTTGGAATAAATGCACCAAAAAAACAACACATTTTCGCGTTAGCTTCTCTAAAATCCAGTCAATTTTGTTTATTTTGTGTTGATGTCTGTGACAAAATAGGTAGGTCATGTCCATGATCCATGTAGTGTACAAAAACAAAGATCGATCAAATCAGAGAAAGGAAGTTACAGGTAATGTGTGCTTAAATCAGTACCAATGTGCAGAGCCGGAGTCGTCGTAAATGATAACACAGCGTTCACAGTCAAATGTGCGAATGGGTCCGAAATCCAATGGCATGGCTCAGAACGTGTATGGATACCCATTTATCCGATTTTGCTGTCTTGACAGTTGATCAAGCATCGTGTTGTTTTCTTACTGCAGGCGTAATCCGCCTTGGCCTCACGACTGATCCCAGTAATGGTGGCTGCGGCATCGACGTTTTCTTGTCGGAACGCCCACGGTGCCGAATACACCGCTGCGGAAGAAGTGACTTTTAAACAACCTGCCAGAGACTCAACGAGCCGCCGCGAGACCCACTCGCTCCAGAATTCGCCACTTTCCAGCGGGTGGCGCCACGGATGCCACCAGATGACACCGTCCTCGCTTCGACTCAGTGCGTGCTAATGCAACACCCCGCGCGTGTTTTTAAGACGCCACGCACCGTGATCAGTGCTACAATCCACTACATCCTTTGCTTGAAGAACCTCACTTGCAGAAGAATCACTCGCAAAAACTGTGGCACTGGACGAGAAAGCGGCTTACTGCCGACAGTTACGCAGACTGAAAAGCGGCTCCACCAGCTTCTGGAATGGCATGTGGAAACATTTGAGGGGGGGAGGGATGTTTCAAAGTATTTTCTGTCCATTTTGGAGATTACTAAGGTGGCCCTGATCCCTAAGCCGTGGAACGATCTGACACATGATCCCAGGCTGCCCGCCATGGTCGAGCGGTTCTACGTGCTTCAGTTTGGAACCGCGCGACCGCTACTGTCGCAGGTTCGAATCCTGACTCGGGCATGGATGTGTGTGATGTCCTTAGTTTAGTTAGGTTTAAGTAGTTCTAACTCCAGGGGACTGATGACCTCAGATATTAAGTCCCATAGTGCTCAGAGCAATTTGACCCAACTTGATAATTTAATTTCAAGGTTTCCTTAGTACGAGGTGCATTCAAGTTCTAAGGCCTCCGATTTTTTTTTTTTCTAATTAACTACTCACCCGGAATCTATGAAACTGGCGTTACTTCTCGACGTAATCGCCCTGCAGACGTACACATTTTTCACAACGCTGACGCCATGATTCCATGGCAGCGGCGAAGGCTTCTTTAGGAGTCTGTTTTGACCACTGGAAAATCGCTGAGGCAATAGCAGCACGGCTGGTGAATGTGCGGCCACGGAGAGTGTCTTTCATTGTTGGAAAAAGCCAAAAGTCACTAGGAGCCAGGTCAGGTGAGTAGGGAGCATGATGAAGCACTTCAAAGTTCCTATCACGAAGGAACTGTTGCGTAACGTTAGCTCGATGTGCGGGTGCGTTGACTTCGTAAAACAGCACACGCGCAGCCCTTCCCGGACGTTTTTGTTGCAGTGAACGAAGGAATTTGTTCTTCAAAACATTTTCGTAGGATGCTCCTGTCACCGTAGTGCCCTTTGAAACGCAATGGGTAAGCCCTCGCTGTCCCAGAACATGGACACCATCATTTTTTCAGCACTGGCGGTTACCCGAAATTTTTTTGGTGGCGGTGAATCTGTGTGCTTCCTTTGAGCTGACTGGCGCTTTGTTTCTGGATTGAAAAATGGCATCCACGTCTCATCCATTGCCACAACCGACGAAAAGGAAGTCCCATTCATGCTGTCGTTGCGCGTCAACATTGCTTGGCAACATGCCACACGGCAGCCGTGTGGTCGTCCGTCAGCATTCGTGGCATCCACCTGGATGACACTTTTCGCATTTTCAGGTCGTCATGCAGGATTGTGTGCACAGAACCCACAGAAATGCCAACTCTGGAGACGATCTGTTCGACAGTCATTCGGCGATCCCCCAAAACAATTCTCTCCACTTTCTCGATCATGTCGTCAGACCAGCTTGTGCGAGCCTGAGGTTGTTTCGGTTTGTTGTCATACGATGTTCTGCCTTCATTAAACTGTCGCACCCATGAACGCGCTTTCGACATATCCATATCTCCATCACCACATGTCTCCTTTAACTGTCGATGAATTTCAGTTGGTTTCACACCACGCAAATTCAGAAAACGAATGATTGCACGCTGTTCAAGTAAGGAAAACGTCGCAATTTTAAGTATTTGAAACAGTTCTCATTCTCGCCGCTGGCGGTAAAATTCCATCTGCCGTACGGTGCTGCCATCTCTGGGACGTATTGACAATGAACGCGGCCTCATTTTAAAACAATGCGCATGTTTCTATCTCTTTCCAGTCCGGAGAAAAAAAAAATCGGAGGCCTTAGAACTTGAATGCACCTCGTAATACT
The DNA here is from genome assembly GCF_023864275.1 of Schistocerca cancellata. NCBI lineage: Eukaryota > Metazoa > Arthropoda > Insecta > Orthoptera > Acrididae > Schistocerca > Schistocerca cancellata. The sequence continues at coordinate 348,255,647 of NC_064627.1, read as the reverse complement.
ATCTGAGTATTTGTAAGTGCATGCCAGAACCTCCGCGTAAGGCGAGTATTGCCATATTGCTTGCAACTGTGGCATGTCATATATTAATCAGACTACCAGGACTGCGGGGGACCGCTGTACTGAGCATAAGAGGCACACACAATTATAACACCCGAGCAAATCCGCCACTGCAGAACACTGTCGTGGCACCAAGCCATCCTACGGAATATAATACGGAGAAAAAAATGTGTGTGAAATCTTATGGGACTTAACTGCTAAGGTCATCAGTCCCTAAGCTTACACACTACTTAACCTAAACTATCCTAAGGACAAACACACATACACACAAGCCCCGGGGAGAACTCGAACCTCCGTCGGGACCAGCCGCACAGTCCCAACACGGAGATTCTGGCCGCACTTCCAAGTATTGGAACAGTGTTATGAAGGAACACTTTTAATGTGTGTGAAAGTGGTGAAGCTATTCACCAACCGGCCATCAAAATGGAAGCTAACAGGTGGACACTAGTGTGTACATCACTAGTGATGCGTGTGCACATCACGAGTGGTACGTCACTTCACACACTTCTGGTGTGCGTTAAAGTGTGTGAAGTGATGTATCAGCTGGCCATCAAATTGGAAGCAGACAGATGGACACTGGTAGAAAGAAGCCGCCCATAATGTCCCAGTAAGTATAAAATTAAAAATTTTACATCCATATTGACAGATGAACAACATACACGGCGATACATTAAAGCATGTGCCATCTTCCTGTCACAGAGGCAGCACCCAGCATTATGCTAGGAACAGTGATTTAACTTCCAGAAAACCTTCTGATAATGAATCTGAAAATGTTCGAAAACCTGTTCGTGGAATAATAAATAACTATTCATCCAGTGACTGGTTGCAGTTTTATGTATTTACATTCAATTAACAGTCACGGATTCTAAAATATCCTTAATGGATAAGCTTAATTTAGGGATATATATCGACTACTGACCTAATCAAATCTTTACGCTATTTCATAGGGACCCGTAAATACATGTATAAGAAGGCTAACACATTTCATACGTTAGAAATAACTGGAAAAAGCGGCAAAATATCTGTTATTATGGTAAACTTATTAGTTTTGGGACCTACAATCAGTCGCTCCGGAAGAATCACATACAAGAAATCATTGAACATATACGAATATAGAAATTAAACATGAAACCGAGGGCAAGCAAGAGACATAGAGATTGTGTCTAGTGACGGTACGTGGCAGTGTAGCACTAAAGACCACCTTGACATTAACTGTGGTCCAGATACGGTCGTAATTAGTAGTTACCACTGTAATTCCGACGTATCTTAGTCTGACGACTAGCGAGCAATGAGACTGTGAACTGGTAATGAGATGATTATTAGAAAGATGCACCAAATACCTGCGTTCAAACCGAGCGAGGTGGCGCAGTGGTTAGCACACTGGACTCGCATTCGGGAGGACGACGGTTCAATCCCGTCTCCGGCCATCCTGATTTAGGTTTTCCGTGATTTCCCTAAATCGCTTCAGGCAAATGCCTCGATGGTTCCTTTGAAAGGGCACGGCCGATTTCCTTCCCCATCCTTCCCTCATCCGAGCTTGCGCTGCGTCTCTAATGACCTCGTTGTCGACGGGACGTTAAACACTAATCTCCTCCTCCTCCTATGTTCAATTAACTAATCTTTATTCACGACAGACTGTTCCGTCATTTGCCGCCATTGTCAAGTGCCTGCGAATATAATTTTTGTGAGAACTTTTATACACGTGAGTGACATTTCCGTTAAACCGACTATCGTTCTCACGTCTAGACTGATGTGGCGTCCACATTACCTCGTTACTGAACAGTCTCATAATTATCATCGATTCAATGCGATGGTAAATAAATATACTGCAAATAAAACGTTAATTATGGTGTCACAGTAGCTCGTGACCTGTTTTACTCACCAAATCGGCAGCCCTTCCTGTATTTCTGAGGCCTTCTGCACTCAAGTCAAGTACCACAACATGGCGACGAAGTTGAAGGTCCACGTGACCGGGATGACTGTACTATCCGCAGAAGACATATTTTGCCTGTGAAAAACCAGCCAGAAAAATGAGACTGACTGCTAACCTTGTGTGCTACTTAAAAAGTTGGCTCTCAAAGAAAGCAATCGACTGTCCAGAAAGGTGCTACTTTTTACAGGCAACTCAACTGTGTTAATTTTTACAGCTTTGGGAAGGCTGCTCAGACCCTATCAGTTGCAAAGCACTGATGTCTCCTAACAGCCTCATTGGTGTTTCCACTAGCGTGGGACCGTTCGCGTCGCTGGAAGGGCTTACTTTTAACCAAAATGCCATCTTTGCGAAAACTGTTAACTTCTTAATGAAATGGAATATCGATTCCAAAACCTTTTTATGTTTTTAATTATTCATGTTACTTTTTAAAAGTATTTTTTAAACTCTTATCTGGTTTTTAAAATATCAATTTTAAATGATTCGGGGCATGCTATTATCCGTCCCGTTTCGCCTGTCCCCCGCCCCCCCCCTCCCCTTCACCCCTCCCCTTTTTATCTCCTCTCCGATTTTCCTGTAATCCTCTCCGTCATAATATCCATATAACGCAGAGGGCGATATTTTAATGCCAGTCTTTTTACCATGTGGCGATATGATGTACATTCACCGAAGTACTTTAGTTGACTTCGTGTTGGAAGTGCCTAACTGTCGATATATCTGTATTATCTTTGTAGTGGATTTTTACACATCTGAAGAGGGCAGCTGTTTGCCGAAAATGTGATTATTTCATGTGTATTGAAGCGACCGAGACGTAATAAATTATTATACGAAAGCTTCCGAAAAAATGTGGAAAGTTGTAGCTATGTATCATCACTAGCTATTTAGTATCTATTTTGTAGGACCACACACCAATAAAGAGTAATCGCTAATTGATAAATGCAGATTTCTGTGTTAACTACAGCCTCAAGAGATTCCTATGCTTTAATTATCCTAATAATTAATTTATTGATTTAATTCGTTCATCCCTAAAGAGTGTGGTTTCACACAAATTCAAAAATTTTGAGATGGTCGTAAAATATCCCACCTCTGTAGACATTACGGAAAGTGCGTTGGTATGCTAAGAATGTGCTAAAAGATGCTTTCAGGTTCTGGACCCTTCTTATTCTCAGCATGCCGTTAGTAACAGTTAAGTTACCGAAATTTGTTTTCCTTTTAAAATAAAAGCATACTCCTTCCCAACCTTAGTAATGCGCGTTGGTATTCCTAACGTTAGAGCGCTTCCGATGTGTTCTACTAGAAGGTTGCATGTAACTTTTTCTCATTAAAAAAAATGGAACAAGAAAAATAGAACTGATGGGCCCAAACTTTAGAATTAAGTTTGTCCACCTTGCTTACTTGTCCTACTGTTGATTGCTTCTGACTGAATTGTCTACGCAGACAGCACAATAAATTGGCTTCATATGAGACGGTCATTGTTTCACTCTAGTTCTACAGTCAACAATATGACAGTATTCCATGAATTAAAAGAACCGTTACACTGTCTTAAAAGCACTTTGGGAACGTAATAGTGAATCGATGTTTTGTTTGCATCTACCGTACGATGCCGGGCGGCCTTCGGTTGGCGTATGCTTAAAGTGTTCTGAGCAACGTTTTTCACACGCTTTTCTTGTTTGGTGTTTCTATTCTAATCGGGCTTAGAAAGCCTGCGTTATACACACGAGATTAATGTCAGCTGCCTAACTCGCAAACAAACATCTATTTTCTTTCCATCTAAAAATGTTTTCTATATTTATTTTGAAGATTAGCGTTTGCTACGCAAATGTGAAACGTGGACGATAAATAGTTCGGACAAGAAGAGAATAGAAGCTTTCGAAATGTGGTGCTACAGAAGAATGCTGAAGATTAGATGGGTAGATCACATAACTAATGAGGAGATATTGAATAGAATTGGGTAGAAGAAGAGTTTGTGGCACAACTTGACCAGAAGAAGGAATTGGTTGGTAGGATATGTTCTGAGGCATCAATGGATGACCAGTTTAGTATTGCAGGGCAGCGTGGACGGTAAAAATCGTAGAGTGAGACCAAGAGATCAATACACTAATCAGATTCAGAAGGATGTAGGTTGCAGTAGGTACTGGGAGATGAAGAAGCTTGCACAGGATAGAGAAGCATGGAGAGCTGCATCAAACCAGTCTCTGGACTGAAGACGACAACGACAACAAGAACAACAACAACAACGAAAACGATTTTCCTGCTTTGTGCGTCCACTTTTATAAAACTTAGAGTGTACTTGCGTCAAGTCTACGGTTACTAAATTTTAATCATTTGCAGTTTGCGAACCCTTGTCTCATGCGTGAAGCAGTACAGTCTTCCTGATGCCTACTTCTGTGACAAACTGTTTTTGAACGGTTACCTGTGTACCAGTTTACGTTGTTCTATTACAAACCGTTTTCAATAAACTTTCATTTTTGATATTGAGCCGTGTGCGGCCCGCATTGATCCCGTTCATAGCTTCGCATCTTGTAACAGTAGCGTCTCGTTTCCTTAGTGTGGTCACTGGCGCCACTACGTTTGCTCGCCTTGTCTGTCCGTGAGTGGCATCACCAGCGCTTGTCGATAGCGCGTACTGTGGTACCATCTTTGGAACAGCTTCTAGAATTTCCGGGTCGTCGTGTGTCGAGCGAAGCGAGTTGGGACGGAGCAGCAGTGAGGTCCGGTCAGCCAGTGCTCGCAAGACCTCTGGCGACACAGAAGGTTGTGGTCGCGAGAGTGCACGACCACGTCAAGGACCGGATTCAGCGAGTTTTAGTTGAATGGACCGTGGTATTCGAGTAGTGCAACCACTTGTGTGTGTGTGTGTGTGTGTGTGTGTGTGTGTGTGTGTGTGTGTGTCCGCCCGTCGAAGTGATCTCACGGCAATAGGTTGCCAGTCCACGATTTGTACTGGGATCTTTCCCGTGCCTGCTTTGAGTGGGGACGACCGTTGGTTGCTCGTTCGGTCTGTCGTTGCAGCGGACGACGTGCATGTGGTCTTCCGACTGCTTCTACATCTACATCTACATGATTACTCTGCAATTCACATTTAAGTGCTTGGCAGAGGGTTCGTCGAACCACAATCATACTATCTCTCTACCATTCAACTCCCGAGCAGCGCGCGGGAAAAACGAACACCTAAACCTTTCTGTTCGAGCTCTGATTTCTCTTACTTTATTTTGATGACCATTCCTACCTATGTAGGTTGGGCTCAACAAAATATTTTCGCATTCGGAAGAGAAAGTTGGTAACTGAAATTTCGTAAATAGATCTCGCCGCGACGAAAAAGTCTTTGCTTTAATGACTTCCATCCCAACTCGCGTATCATATCTGCCACACTCTCTCCCCTATTACACGATAATACAAAACGAGCTGCTCTTTTTTACACCCTTTCGATGTCCTCGGTCAATCCCACCTGGTAAGGATCCCACACCGCGCAGCAATATTCTAACAGAAGACGAACGAGTGTAGTGTAAGCCGTCTCTTTAGTGGACTTGTTGCATCTTCTAAGTGTCCTGCCAATGAAACGCAACCTATCTCGCCTTCCCCACAATATTATCCATGTGGTCTTTCCAACTGAAGTTGTTCGTAATTTTTACACCCAGGTACTTAGTTGAACCCCCCCCCCCATGAACCATGGACCTTGCCGTTGGTGGGGAGGCTTGCGTGCCTCAGCGATACAGATGGGCGTACCGTAGGTGCAACCACAACGGAGGGGTATCTGTTGAGAGGCCAGACAAACGTGTGGTTCCTGAAGAGGGGCAGCAGCCTTTTCAGTAGTTGCAGGGGCAACAGTCTGGATGATTGACTGATCTGGCCTTGTAACATTAACCAAAACGGCCTTGCTGTGCTGGTACTGCGAACGGCTGAAAGCAAGGGGAAACTACAGCCGTAATTTTTCCCGAGGACATGCAGCTCTACTGTATGATTAAATGATGATGGCGTCCTCTTGGGTAAAATATTCCGGAGGTAAAATAGTCCCCCATTCGGATCTCCGGGCGGGGACTACTCAAGAGGACGTCGTTATCAGGAGAAAGAAAACTGGCGTTCTACGGATCGGAGCGTGGAATGTCAGATCACTTAATCGGGCAGGTAGGTTAGAAAATTTAAAAAGGGAGATGGATAGGTTAAAGTTAGATATAGTGGGAATTAGTGAAGTTCGGTGGCAGGAGGAACAAGACTTTTGGTCAGGTGATTACAGGGTTATAAATACAAAATCAAATAGGGGTAATGCAGGAGTAGGTTTAATAATGAATAAAAAAATAGGAGTGCGGGTTAGCTACTACAAACAGCATAGTGAACGCATTATTGTGGCCAAGATAGACACAAAGCCCATGCCTACTACAGTAGTACAAGTTTATATGCCAACTAGCTCTGCAGATGATGAAGAAATAGATGAAATGTATGACGAGATAAAAGAAATTATTCAGGTAGTGAAGGGAGACGAGAATTTAATAGTCATGGGTGACTGGAATTCGTCAGTAGGAAAAGGGAGAGAAGGAAACATAGTAGGTGAATATGGATTGGGGGGAAGGAATGAAAGAGGAAGCCGCCTTGTAGAATTTTGCACAGAGCATAACTTAATCATAGCTAACACTTGGTTCAAGAATCATGAAAGGAGGCTGTATACATGGAAGAAGCCTGGAGATACTGACAGGTTTCAGATAGATTATATAATGGTAAGACAGAGATTTAGGAACCAGGTTTTAAATTGTAAGACATTTCCTGGGGCAGATGTAGATTCTGACCACAATCTATTGGTTATGAACTGCAGATTGAAACTGAAGAAATTGCAAAAAGGTGGGAATTTAAGGAGATGGGACCTGGATAAACTGAAAGAACCAGAGGTTGTAGAGAGTTTCAGGGAAAGCATTAGGGAACAATTGACAGGAATGGGGGAAAGAAATACAGTAGAAGAAGAATGGGTAGCTCTGAGGGATGAAGTAGTGAAGGCAGCAGAGGATCAAGTAGGTAAAAAGACGAGGGCTAATAGAAATCCTTGGGTAACAGAAGAAATATTGAATTTAATTGATGAAAGGAGAAAATATAAAAATGCAGTAAATGAAGCAGGCAAAAAGGAATACAAACGTCTCAAAAATGAAATTGACAGGAAGTGCAAAATGGCTAAGCAGGGATGGCTAGAGGACAAATGTAAGGATGTAGAGGCTTGTCTCACTAGGGGTAAGATAGATACTGCCTACAGGAAAATTAAAGAGACCTTTGGAGAGAAGAGAACCACTTGTACGAATATCAAGAGCTCAGATGGCAACCCAGTTCTAAGCAAAGAAGGGAAAGCAGAAAGGTGGAAGGAGTATATAGAGGGTTTATACAAGGGCGATGTACTTGAGGACAATATTATGGAAATGGAAGAGGATGTAGATGAAGATGAAATGGGAGATAAGATACTGCGTGAAGAGTTTGACAGAGCACTGAAAGACCTGAGTCAAAACAAGGCCCCGGGAGTAGACAACATTCCATTAGAACTACTGATGGCCTCGGGAGAGCCTGTCATGACAAAACTCTACCATCTGGTGAGCACGATGTATGAGACAGGCGAAGTACCCTCAGACTTTAAGAAGAATATAATAATTCCAATCCCAAAGAAAGCAGGTGTTGACAGATGTGAAAGTTACCGAACTATCAGTTTAATAAGTCACAGCTGCAAAATACTAACGCGAATTCTTTACAGACGAATGGAAAAACTGGTAGAAGCCGACCTCGGGGAAGATCAGTTTGGATTCCGTAGAAATGTTGGAACACGTGAGGCAATACTGACCTTACGACTTATCTTGGAAGAAAGATTAAGAAAAGGCAAACCTACGTTTCTAGCATTTGTAGACTTAGAGAAAGCTTTTGACAATGTTGACTGGAATACTCTCTTTCAAATTCTGAAGGTGGCAGGGGTAAAATACAGGGAGCGAAAGGCTATTTACAATTTGTACAGAAACCAGATGGCAGTTATAAGAGTCGAGGGGCATGAAAGGGAAGCAGTGGTTGGGAAAGGAGTGAGACAGGGTTGTAGCCTCTCCCCGATGTTATTCAATCTGTATATTGAGCAAGCAGTGAAGGAAACAAAAGAAAAATTCGGAGTAGGTATTAAAATTCATGGAGAAGAAGTAAAAACTTTGAGGTTCGCCGATGACATTGTAATTCTGTCAGAGACAGCAAAGGACTTGGAAGAGCAGTTGAACGGAATGGACAGTGGCTTGAAAGGAGGATATAAGATGAACATCAACAAAAGCAAAACGAGGATAATGGAATGTAGTCAAATTAAGTCGGGTGATGCTGAGGGAATTAGATTAGGAAATGAGACACTAAAAGTAGTAATGGAGTTTTGCTATTTAGGGAGTAAAATAACCGATGATGGTCGAAGTAGAGAGGATATAAAATGTAGACTGGCAATGGCAAGGAAAGCGTTTCTCAAGAAGAGAAATTTGTTAACATCGAATATAGATTTAGGTGTCAGGAAGTCGTTTCTGAAAGTATTTGTATGGAGTGTAGCCATGTATGGAAGTGAGACATGGACGATAACTAGTTTAGACAAGAAGAGAATAGAAGCTTTTGAAATGTGGTGCTACAGAAGAATGCTGAAGATAAGGTGGGTAGATCACGTAACTAATGAGGAGGTATTGAATAGGATTGGGGAGAAGAGAAGTTTGTGGCACAACTTGACTAGAAGAAGGGATCGGTTGGTAGGACATGTTCTGAGGCATCGAGGGATCACAAATTTAGCATTGGAGGGCAGCGTGGAGGGTAAAAATCGTAGAGGGAGACCAAGAGATCAATACACTAAGCAGATTCAGAAGGATGTAGGTTGCAGTAGGTACTGGGAGATGAAGAAGCTTGCACAGGATAGAGTAGCATGGAGAGCTGCATCAAACCAGTCTCAGGACTGAAGACCACAACAACAACAACAACTTAGTTGAATTGACAGCCTTGAGAATTTCACTATCTATCGAGTAATCGAATTCCAACGGATTTCTTTTGGAACTCATGTGGATCACCTCACACTTATCGTTATTTAGCGTCAACTGCCACCTGCCACACCATACAGCAATCTTTTCTAAATCACTTTGCAAACTGATACTGGTCTTCGGATGACCTTACTAGACGGTAAATTACGGCATCATCTGCGAACAACCTAAGACAGGGCTTAACAACTGGACGGTTTTGAGCGCGAGTACTCGCGTCTGCTCAGGCACGTGCTCGCGAGCAGGTGCGAGGTCGCGGAGTAGGGTGGGAGGGGAGGGAGGGGGAAATGCGCGCGCACGTTTGAATGTGATCTCGCGTTCTTAGCAGATTTAACTAGCCATCTGAATGCTTTGAACATTTTACTACAAGGTAAAGATCTGCTAATTACTTCATAGATCGAATACGAGCTTTTAAAATGAAATTGACACTTTGGGTGAGTCAGCTGGAAACAGGAAACCTAGCTCATTTTCCTAAATTATCATCCATGCAAAATGTTCACAAAGACTGTGAACGTTATTCACATAGTTTAGTTGATCAGCGCTTTCAAGATCTGACAGCACTAGACAGTGATTTTGATCTGTTCTCTCCATATTCAGCGAATATTGAAGAGATTCGTCCTGAGCTGCAGTAAGAAATTATTGACCTGCAGTGTGACAGAGAATACAGAGACAAATTTCAGAACAAGAAAAACATTTTGGAATTCTACAGACACTTCCCTCAGGATATATTTCCTCGTTTGCACAAACTGGCGGCTACAATAATATCAATGTTCGGTTCCACGTATGCTTGTGAACAACTGTTCTCTGCAATGAAATGTAACAAGACGCGCCTGAGAAACGCATTGTCTGATCGAAATTTAAACTGTACGCTGCGCCTAAAATGCACAAGAACAATTACTCCGAACATAGATGCAATTGTAAAGGGCAAAAAGTACAAGATAACCGAGAATCCCACACTTCAGTGACACCTTTTATTGCGTAACAGTTCACAAATTAATGCGAATGTAGAGGCATACACTAAGCTAATAAAATTATGTGGCACTTGTACATTCTCCTTTATTTGTTTCATTTGTCGCAGTAATAATTCGTGAGTGATATCCCTGCAGGTGGCCGCGGATTTACATTGACTGGCGGCAGCTGTTGTGTGCCCCACGTGACTTTCCCCACTCTCCGCTCTGGTCCGGTAGTGGGGGTAGCTTGCTCGCGCTGCTCCGTGCTCGCGCCTAGCAGCTCACAGCTTGCTCCGCGAGCACGTATGTTGTGAAGCCCTGACCTAAGAGAACTGCTCAGATTGTCACCCAGGTCATTTATATAGATCAGGAACAGCAGAGAGCTTCTGGCTTCTCTGCGATTGTGTCGACTTATAATTCGCCCGTGTTGTTTCACAGTGACTAGTTTTAGTAGTGTGAGTTGTCTGTGGAATTGCTGCTCCGTCCCAACTCCTCTCGCTCTACACATGACGACCCGGAAATACTAGAGGCGGCTCCAAAGATAGTACCACAGTACGCGCTATCGATAAGCGCTGCTGATGCCACTTATGGACAGACAAGGCGAGCAAACGTAGTGGCGCCAGTGAACACACTAAGAAAACGAGACGCCACCGTCGCTATTACAAGATGCCAAGCTATGAACGGCATCAACGCAAGCCGCACAAGGCTCAGATATGGATATTTTTATGCACTCGGAAAACAATTATTGTGTCGGCTCCTCGCTGGGCGCCAAAACGTAAAGCCTGGGCCGACACTTTGGGACCAAATTGTCATGCCTGAAATTCTGGTTAAATGAAATGCACATTGAGCCTTTAGATTTTAGAATAACTACTTCGTATGGGGCTAATTTAAGCGTCAAGGATTCAATTAATTCACTGAGATACGCAAGAGGTTGGTTACTAACAACTAATTAAAATGTGTTAATATGGAAAAACTGGTAGAAGCCGACCTCGAGGAAGATCTGTTTGGATTCCGTAGAAATGTTGGAACACGTGACTCAATACTGACCCTAAGACTTATCATAGAAAATAGATTAAGGAAAGGCAAACCTACGTTTCTAGCTTTGTACTCTTAGAGAAAGCTTTTGACAATGTTCACTGGAATACTCTCTTTCAAATTCTGAAGGTGGCAGGGGTAAAATACAGGGAGCGAAAGACTATTTACAATTTGTACAGAAACCAGATGGCAGTTATAAGAGTAGAGGGGCATGAAAGGGAAGCAGTGGTTGGGAAGGGAGTGAGACAGGGCTGTAGCCTTTCCCCGATGTTATTCAATCTGTATATTGAATAAGCAGTAAAGGACACAAAAAAGAAAAATTCGGAGTAGGTATTAAAATCCATGGAGAAGAAATAAAAACTTTGAGGTTCTCTGATGACACTGTAATTCTGTCACAGACAGCAAAGGACTTGGAAAAGCAGTTGAACGGAATGGACAGTCTCTTTAAAGGACATAAGATGAACATCAACAAAAGCAAAACGACGATACTGGAATGTAGTCGAATTAAGTGATGCTGAGGGAATTAGATTAGGAAATGAGACACTTGAAGTAGTAAAGGAGTTTTGCTATTTGGGGAGCAAAATAACTGATGATGGTCGAAGTAGAGAAGATATAAAATGTAGACTGGCAATGGCAAGGAAAGCGTTTCTGAAGAAGAGAAATTTGTTAACATCGAGTATAGATTTATGTGTCAGGAAGTCGTTTCTGAAAGTATTTGAATGGAGTGTAGCCATGTATGGAAGTGAAATGTGGACGATAAATAGTGTACACAAGAAGAGAATAGGAGGTTTCGAAATGTGGTGCTACAGAAGAATGATGAAATTAGATGGGTAAATCACATAACTAATGAGTAGGTATTGAAAAGAATTAGGGAGAAGAGGAGTTTGTGGCACAAATTGACTAGATGACGGGAACGGTTGGTAGGACATGTTATGAGGCATCAAAGGATCACCAATTTAGTACTGGAGGGCTGCGTGAAGGGTAAAAATCGTAGAGGGAGACCAAGAGATGAATACACTAAACAGATTCAGAAGGATGTGGGTTGCAGTAGGTACTGGGAGATGACGAAGCTTGCACAGGATAGAGTAGCATGGAGAGCTGCATCAAACCAGTCTCTGGACTGAAGACAACAACAACAACATGTGTATGCTGTCCTGAAAGAGAAGTAATAGAAATGCGATGTGGAATGTCAGGTATCAGGCAATGTATTATTAAACATTGGTAAAAAAGTGTATTGAACGATTGAAAGCTTGCGTAAAGGAGATTCATTCCTAAAGTAAAGAATGATTGTTTCTCCAGTCATTTTAATTCAAGAAAGTGAAAGAAAACTTGTTTTACAACATACAATGTCAAGGCTCATTACTGTACCCACAATGTCAACAGACTGTATAAGCACCTTTTGGTACGCGAGACGTGCAGGAAGGGAACGAGTGAGGTTTGGTACATCTGCATCTACATCTACATGCATCCTCTGGAAATCACATTTAAGTGCCTGGCAGAGGGTTCATCGAACCACCTTCACATTTCTCTGTTATTTCAATCTCGTATAGCGCGTGGAAGGAATGAACACCTGTATCTTTCTGTACGAGCTGATTTCCCTTATTTTATCTCGGTGATCGTTCCTCCCTTTGTAGGTCGGTGTCAACAAAATATTTTCGAATTCGGAGGAGAAATTTGGTGATTGGAACTTCACGAGAAGATTCCATCGTAACGATAAACGCCTTTCTTTTAATTATTTCCAGCCCACATCCTGTATCATTTCTGTGACATTCTCTCCCCAATTTCGCGATAATACAAAACGTGCTGCCTTTCTTTGAACTTTTTCGATGTTCTCCGCCAATCCTATCTGGTAAGGATCCCACACCGCGCACTAGTATTCTAAAAGAGGACGGACAAGCGTAGTGTAAGCAGGTTTGTTATATTTTCTAAGTGTCCTGCTCATAAAGCGCAGTCTTTGGTTAACTTTCCCTACAACATTTTCTGTGTGTTCTTTCCAATTTAAGTTGTTCGTAATTGTAATACCTAGGTATTTAGTTGAATTTACGGCTTTAAGATTAGGCTCATTTATCGTGTAACCGAAGTTTGAGTTCCTTTTAGCACTCATGTGGATGACCTCACACTTTTCGTTATTTAGGGTCAACTGCCACTTTTGGCACCATTCAGATATCTTTTCTAAATCGTTTTGCAGTTTGTTTTGATCTTCTGATGACTTTATTAGTCAGTAAACGACAGCGTTATCTGAAAACAACCTAAGACAATTGCTCAGATCGTCTCCCAAATCGTTTATATAGATAAGGAACAGCAAAGGGCCTATAACACTACCTTTGGGAACTCCAGAAATCACTTCTGTTTTACTTGATGACTTTCCGTCAGTTACTACGAACTGTGACCTCTCTGATAGGAAATCACAAATCCAGTCACATAACTGACAGGATATACCATAAGCAAGCAATTTCACTACGAGCCGCTTGTGTGGTACACTGTCAAAAGCCGTCCGGAAATCCACAAATACGGAATCGATCTGAAATCCCTTGTCAATGGCACTCAACACTTCATGTGAATAAAGAGCTAGTTGCGTTTCACAGGAACTATGTTTTCTAAACCCATGTCGGCTGTGTGTCAATAGATCGTTTTCTTCGAGGCAGTTCATAATGTTCGAACACAATATATGTTCCAAAATCCTGCTGCATATCGACGTTAATGATATGGGCCTGTAATTTAGTGGATTACTCCTACTAACTTTCTTGAATATTGGTGTGACCTGTGCAACTTTCCAGTCTTTGGGTAGGGATCTTTCGTCGAGCGAATGGTTGTATGTGATTGTTAAGTATGCAGCTAATGGATCAGCATACTCCGAAAGGAACGTAATTGGTATACAGTCTGGACCAGAGAACTTGCTTTTATTAAGTGATTTAAGTTGCTTCTCTACTCTGAGAATATTTACTTCTACGTTACTCATGATGGCAGCTGTTCTAGGTAATAAGATCGGAAATGTTGGGAACGAAAATATAGAGTAAATATACTCATTCAATTGTAAGGGTGAGAAATTAGTAATGGTAAAAACGGATACTGACAAAAAGCTTATGCGTGAAGCTATACATTACGTTACATTATTTAAAGAATGAAACTGCACCAAAAATAGGAATTAATTTTTAGAATAGATGGTAGTACCTGTGTGCTTTGATGATGAGTGTCAGAGACGGGTATCTCACAGATGTCAATCAATAAAGTGCAAAGTTGTGACATGAAATTCATAAAGAGAACTACAGCGTATACGATTGGAGATAATGTTAGGAATTACAACAGTAGGTGACCGATATCAGAATGGAAAAATATCTACGCAAGTAGAGATCGAGAAGATGCAGAACATAGGGCTCCTCTGTTCTATGTGGTCAGAGGAAGAAGAGATAGCAGAACATCAAGGAGCAGATGTACTGAATCACTACGATGGCGGAAATGATAGTAGCATGAAACAGTAAGCGGAGAATAAGAAGTATGTTCCCTTATCGATGCAAAGAGAAGTGCTGTGTTTCTTTCAGGCTAATCAAAGTCAGAAGACCAAGTTACATAGTTCAACCAGGGATAAATGTTACGCTGTCATCAGTACTATTTTTGTCTTACCGTGAAACGTAGGTGCGTAGTGAGTGTAATGATACCCCAGTCATGTTAATCTGTAAGACAAATCCCATAGAGAAGTGGACTACCTGCTAAGGCTCCTGCATTGGACTACAAAATGTGAACTCAACACGCGTGTGTGGAAGTGTAGTTTTCATCGATAATATAATAACGCTGCAATTTTCTGTTACGGATGGAGCACATAGCTCTTCCACAAATACGACATGCACGGTCTATATAAGTATCTTCTGCACGAAATAACGATTGTTTGTCGAGTAAAAAAAGTGCAGCCTCTACCAAATTATCGCCAGAATTATGTCTCTCTGCATTATTGAATTTGATCTCTGTTAAATTCATGTATGCTATTTGCAGTTATCATTAATTAAAGTGGCAAGTACAGTAGGGGTGATTCACAACATTGCGACATCGCATAATAAAATTAACTGCAGAAATGATGTAGATACCAGCATTATAATCTCATTTCTTTCCGTTCGTAACACCCATCAGACTTTCAGATTTATGCTTGCCTAGCGAGTGAAAAACTACAATCTAATGACTTGATTATTATTTTAGCATTCGGTTTCAAAAGAGAAACTCTCACTTTGTCTACCTAATACGAAATACGAAGATATTAAAGTAGCATAGCTACGCCGATTTCAGCGCACTTTGTTTACATTTGTGACATTACGTGATCTATGTCAATAAAGTTGAGATGAGGCCATTGAACTACTGATGGCATCATCGGTGGGGTAGTGGGAATCCCCAAGATTTTCTTGTCCCGTTCCAAATACTGCAAATAGTTCAGTGTCTCCTAACTGAACCAACAAGAGATGGGGAGGGAATTTCCTAGAATCCTTATTTCGTTCTGGATATTTCAGAGTTTTCCTGCCGATTTCCTTTTTTTCTTCAATGTCGTCAATCGATGGATGTAGCAAATTAAAAAATTGTGGGCTCTTTCTAGGTGTTTTTGACTTGTTGAATCCAGGGTGTAGTTTTCAGCCGCGCCGTGTATGTTAATTCTTGTTGCTGGGAATCTATGGATTTGCTTGTAAAATTTTAGTATTCTTTTTCCGATTTCCGCCGTGGGGTTGGATGATTTATATGTTGTTTCAGGATTTTAATCTGCAGCCATTTCCCATCCTGTCTGAACTGAGCATTTTTCTCACAATTTAGTGCTCCTCTTTCAGGACGTTTTTCATGTAACTTCCATGTGAAGTGTGGGAGTGTCGCTGGAATACAAGAATTCTGGTTTGATAACTATTTTGTAGTGCCTGATTACTATATCATGTGCAGAGACATTTTTTGTTGTAGATGTCGTTAGTTCTTCTGTATGACCTCTTGAGTTTCTGCTTAAGTTTCTGTAGGCGATTAGTACGCGCTACTTTTTTTCTATTTTCTCGTATGTTCAAGGTTATCACCTAACTACTTTAAGTAGGAGACTCTGATGATTTGACCATACTGTGTGGACAATTAGTTAGTGACAAAGGAACTGGGGGAGTCATTAACCCTTTCGTTACGGCAGTCTGCTCCGCCGCAGTGGCGCCACTGAACGCTCCACTGACGCCACAGATGGGTGTCTTGCATGCCGCGAACTGTGCACATTGCATGTCAGTGAGCTGACGTGCAGGTTACCTTATTTAAGTGTTACATAACAATATATTTGAAGATTTTACAAGTATTATAAATAAAAATGCAATTTAGGAGCGTTCAAAAGATTCTTAATAATATAATTCAGTATGATAAATTTGAAAAAAAGGATCAACACACAAACCCACATTACAGTTTTTACGCACATAGTTAGTCTCCTCTTCTGTAGTTTGCACTGCAAAGAACACACCTTCAATTTCGGTTTCTTCCTACCGATTTGTAAACTTTCTGTTAATCTCAGTGGATGATTATCGCCTGGTGGATGTTGACGTTTTATACTTCGATGATACTTTTCCAGTATTTCCCTAATTAACTGAAATTGAAAATTTTCCATGGATACCGATTCTTTCCTCTTGTATTTATAAAGGCGAGAGACATTCCGCGCAAAAATGTCCAATAAGTGAAAGAAATATTTGAGAAACCATTTCAGAGATTTGCGTGTTGATTCCACAGTGCTTATAACCATGTCAGCTTTATCAACTGCACCCATTGAATTATTATAATCCCATAAGCATACAGGTTTTTCGACAACTTTTTCCCACTGTTCTTGATTACTGTATCAAATTCATCCGAGTGCATGGTATAAAGCATATAGACTTCTTTTTTATCCATCTACTTTATGAGTATTAAATTTTTGCGTGATGGAGACGTTTCCTGTCCCCTTTTTAATCATTTATCAATTTTAGGCATTCCTTTTCTTATCTTTCTTACGGTACCGCAAGCATTTGTGCAATTATTGTGTAGCATTTTAAATAAAGGTGGTCTGAAATACCAATTATCTATGTAAACGGTATGGCCCTTTCCTAAATAGGGCTTCATAAGTGCTTCAACTATTGCTTCCGACTTTCCAATCTCCTTATTTTTGGTATCCACAAGGGTAAATGTTCCGGTATAAAGAATTAAATCTTGTACAAATTCTGTCTCACAGTCGCAGAGAAGAAAAGATTTTAGTCCAAATCTGTTTCTTTTTGGCGGGATGTATTGTTTGAAAGACAGCCGCTATTTATATAACAGTAAACTTTCGTCTATAAACAGCTTCTGGAATGACTGAAATGACTATTTTTTTTCGTAGTAAATAAATGACGTTCCGTATTTTTTACAAAAACAATCATTGGTAGAACCGACATCATAGTTGAAATATAGCATTCGTATTGATTCGAAATAGCGGTCTCTAGCCATTACTTCACCAAAAATATCGCTACGCAGAAGTTTGTTTTTGCTCCAGTACTCTACTACAGATAATTTCTTGTTGCGTGTCATTAAAAATGATACGGCAAAAAAAAAAAAAAAAAACAGCATAGTTCGGCTATTCCAGTTCTTTCTGAATTGTTTATGTTACTATTATCTTTCTGAGACCAATAGCAATTTGTTTCATTTGCAGTTAATTCTACGAGATCTTCAGAGACGAAAAGCTGAAATTAATCTGAGATTTCCGCTGATCTAGTTATGTTCACTTTAATCCCTGAACTTTCTGACGCAAACCTGTGTATTTTAGGCGCGTCCATATTTCACGGTCACCGATTATGGGTTCAATATTCTCCGATTCTGATTCTCAAATACTACATTCAGGTGTTCTTTTCTTAGTTTTTGTAGGTGATGTAACAATATGTTGATTTTCATTATCTGAATCATTTTCTGACTCAGTGAGTCCGTTAGCGAATACAATTCCTTTTGAACTCCTCCGTAGTATTCTGAAAGAGAGGTAAAATATTTTATAAAACAAACTAAACATAGCTATAAATACAATTTTCAAATGAACGTTACGAACCTTGAAAAAATTAAAAACTATTTTCCAGTGTACTGTAATGCTTGGAGAAAGACTTACGCTGGCGCCCTCTATATATGTTGCTCGTACACACATCAGCACGTGGAAGTCGGCAAACTGCGGCGCTCGTAAACATAGGTCAGCGCGTGGATGTAGGCTAAATACGGCGCTCGTAATGAAAGGTTTAATGTTTTTGGACGTAATGTTTCGATATCGCTGCTGAACAAGAAGCATACCCTACCGGAAGATCTACCAGTATATTTCTGGCCTGAACTTTCGCTATACCCATCGTCGACATAACACACGCATGGTATAGTCTTGAGAACCTATCTATCAATATCCTCCCCCCACACCCCTAGTAATCAGTATCATTCAATAATTAAAGGGCCACACATTTGTATATACAAGGAACGTGTCAGTAGTGAATCTAACGACTCTCGCTCCATGCCACCCACCCACTTGTGCCCACGCAACATACTGCTTATTAGAAGAAATGTGTGTATATTAAAACTCACTTATCGTTCTGAATATTTTAACCCTTATTTTTTTATTCCTGACAATCACATGTAAC
Source organism: Schistocerca cancellata (assembly GCF_023864275.1). NCBI lineage: Eukaryota > Metazoa > Arthropoda > Insecta > Orthoptera > Acrididae > Schistocerca > Schistocerca cancellata. Next base: position 348,237,073 of record NC_064627.1, on the reverse strand, counting down.
AAGACTGTCGCATTTTTTAAATTCTGAATGTTGCGTGGGTTTGCACTTTGTAAACCGTATGAGGTATTATGTTTCTCGTAGCATGTACAGTAAGTCCCCGACTTAACGCGGTACACACTTAATCAAAAACATATTCACAGATACTAAGCTACATATGTTTCGTCTGGGACATATATCGCCCCAAAACTAAAAAAAAAATAGTTCTCATCCCCCATTATGACCAAGATGTTTTGGAGATTTCCTTGCAAGGCAAAGAAATGACGAAGCTGCAAATTCCTTCTCAAATGTTCCCAGTTGAGATGCCCTTTCTACCGCTATCAGTTCGCCCGGTGCTTTCTGCTTGCTTTTGCTACTGCCGTTATCCCACATTGTGCGCAGGGTCGGCAGGGTTAAGTACGGATTTGGCATGGTTAATTTGAAGGGGTGGCCGGATGCCCTTCCTGCCGCCACCCCATACACCCCGGAACGGAATCAGTGTACCCCAGCTGTCTGCGTCTAGTGTAAATCGTGAAACAGTGTGAATGTGTTTCAAATGTTTGCGAGTCGTGTAACTGAGGTGGGACGTGGGGACCAGCCCGGTATTCAACTAGTAGGATGTGGAAAACCGCCTAAAAACCAAATCCAGGATGGCCAGCACACCGGCCGTCGTCGTTAATCCGCCGGTACTGTTTCATTATGCCGCCCAATGAACAAAATACGAGTGTACGGCATATGAGCCTAATTCTGTGACTGGACTGAAGTGTCTCTAGCAAAGAAAACACAGAATCTCATTCTCAAAGGAGAGAGACCTTCAACCCTAAAAGAGAAGTAACTTCTGACGTACCCCAAATGAGTGTTATGTAAATGAGCTAGTCGGTAACGTCGGATGTTCCACGAGGATTTTCGCGGGTGATGCCGTTTATATACAGAAAAGTCGCAACGCTACAAAGTTGTGCTGAAACGTAGAAAGACGTGAACAGGATCGACATTTGGCGTAGGCAGAGACGATTGACCCTCAACATAAACAAAAGTAGCATATTGCGCTTAAGTAGGCAGAAAGATCCATTGTTGTACGATTACACAATTTTAGAAGAATCACCAGAAGCAGTCACATCCATAAAATGTTTAGGAGTATGTGTACGCAGCGATTTACAATAGAATGGCCATATGAAGCTAATCACAGGTGAGGCAGACGCCAGACTGAGATTCATTGGAAGTATCATAAAGAAGTGTAGTTCACCATCAAAGGGTTATAGCTAACAGAATCTTCGTTCGCCAGTTATTTAAATATTGCTCACGGTGCCAGGCCGGGTTGACAGAGGAAGTGGAACTAGACTCAAAGAAGAGCTGCACGCTTCGTTACAGGTTCATTTAGTAAACTAGAAAGCGACACGGAGATGGTCAGTCAGCTCCAATGGGTGACGCTGCAAGAGAGGAGTTCTGCATCACGATTTGCTTTACGTTCTTAGAAGAGTCAACCAGTACATTGCTCCTCAGACATTTCTTGCGGAAAGACCGTGAAGGTAAAACTAGAGAGATTCGAGCTCACACAACTACTGTTGTTCTTGCGACTGGAGGGGACAGTGGTACACACAGTACCCTCCACCACATATGAGGTATGATAGGAAAGTTTTAAAAATGGATCTGCTATTGCTTACTGGTTTGGTGGGCAGGTACACGGAGGGTGGAGAGTGAGTCATTGCCTTGTCCTTGAACGCCCTCTATGTGCTATACCACCTACTGCACTCACTCCCCTGACTTAAGCCCTCGTGAGTTCAACTCGATTTCTTAACTGAAGGAAACACTTCACGGCATTCGCTTCAGAACTGCTACAAATTCGTCGGGCAATAGACCGCGCCGCTCGAACTGTCAACACAACTGGCACTGCTAACAGTGTCCGCCCCTGGTAGCTGAGTGATAGCCGTCACGGTAGCTCAGCGTGTTCGGTCAGAAGGTTAGCTGCCCTCTGTAATAAAAAAAACTGAGTTAATCAATTACGACGTCCGCCCCAAGCAGATGCAACGAACGAAAGCGAACAAAATGAGATTAAAAAAAAAAGTGGTCAGAGTGATGGAATGTCATACCTAACGGCCTGGGTTCGATTCCCGGTTGGGTCGGAGATTTTTTCCACTCAGGGACTGGGTGTTGTGTTGTCCTTATCATCATCATTTCATCCCCATGGACACGCAAGTCGCCGAAGTGGCGTCAACTCGAAAGACTTGCACGAGGCGGACGGTCTACCCGACGGGAGGCCCTAGTCACATGGCATTTCCATTTACTGCTAAGAGTATCCTACAACTTCCACAATGCTGGTGACTACTTTGAAGGTCGGTAAAACTTTGAAACACGTATCTGTTTTGTACGAGCTGTAAATAAATAGTTGCCAGTATAAGTTCAAACCCTCATATAGTAGGGCCCCTAAACGGCCGTACCAGCCAGTATGCATCAATAGAGCATCACCTATGCCCAGGTGACCCTGTATACAGCAATTTCCCTAGTTAGAAGAGTTCGACGCGGGCAGTATCGTGGGTCTGCGGGAGGCTGGGTGGTCCTATCGTCGCACTGCACACCACACTAGACGTACGAACACCATCGTTGCCTTTTGATAGCGGCAACGGATAGAGAAAGGCAGGCATGCAAATATGTAGGACCTGCACGACCGGCACGCACCATAAGCAGGGAGCACCGACGGACTGCCCACACGTGAGCGGATGCAATGGCAGTTCAGCGAGCTGTCCTGCCCTCTCTGCAACATCTCGCAAGTGCTGATAGAACATTGGCAGGCGGCTGCACGACGCAGGACTCGGCGCACGCCGACCTTTACGACGTCTGCCACTAATACCGATGCAGCATCGCGCAGACCGGCAGCGGGTCATCTTTAGTGACGAGTCCCACTTCTACCTTGGAGGCGACGGCAATCGGATCTGTGTCTGGAGGCGCCGTGTAGAGCGGCACGAAGGGCAGTTTGTGATCTCCCATCACACGTACCGCCAACATGGTGTGATGGTGTGGGGAGCGATATGGTGCCAGTTCGTCGTTAGTGTTTCTAACGGGCTCTGCTGCACGATTCATGAATGAGATCCTGTGAGTGTCACAAACGTCCGCGCCCACGCCCTACTTAACAGGAAGTTCTTGTCCTCATGTCGCTACCACTTGCCGAGTATGCCTTGCAGCTGTGGATACTCTGCCGTGGCCAGCTGCATCTCCTGATCTCTCCCCGATCGAAAATGTCTGGGGTGCCTCGGAGTGTTTCATCAGAACTCCACCTCCGTCACCCAATCTGTGAGATCTGCGCGCGGCGTGGGATGGCGGATCACAGAACTATATCAGAGATCTGCATGCTTACATGACGTCACGTCTGAACTCTTCTGTTCGCAACCCTGGGTGCCCGACGCCATAGTAACACGTACATTTTGTATAATAAAACGGAACATCTACAGTCCCCCTTTCGATGTTCACATGGATCTGGGCATTATGGGACTTAACAAAAAAAAAAAATGGTTCAAATGGCTCTGAGCACTATGGGACTTAACATCTGAGGTCATCAGTCCCCTAGACTTAGAACTACTTCAACCTAACTAACCTAAGGACAGCACACACACCCATGCCCGAGGCAGGATTCGAACCTGTGACCGTAGCAGTCGCGTGGTCCCGGACTAAAGCGCCTAGAACCGCTCGGCCACAAAGGCTACTGTCGATGTTATTTATTATATGATTATCAGTTTCAGTGATTCAGTACACCATCTTCAGGCCTTAACTGACATGGTTCATCAGTGGCCAACAGCTATGAACTGGTTTCCGTAGACTGTAACAACGATGTAGTGTCTCCAACATCATTGCCACAGTCTACGGAAACCATTTCATAAATATCGGCCACTAATGAATGATGTATACAGCTGGAGTCATTCTCCTCAATGTCAATTAAGGTCTGAAGATAATGTACTGTATCACCGAAACTGGTAGCCATGTAATAAATAACATAGAAAGGACGGCTGCAGGTGTTCCATAGAAAGGACGGCTGCAGGTGTTCCATTTTATTACATAAGTAAACGGCGGAAGCCCCTCAAACCTTCTATCAGAAGGATGGACATACAGAAACTTGATGTACATTTTTTGGTGTTGTGCTGCAATACATGTTGCTCCCTCACTGTTGAAAGTGCAATCATTTCATATGTGTGGTACCATCTACTTGCCTGCCACCAATGATCACAATCCGTCTTTTTCTTCTGTCTGAAGTTCTTTTAACGACGATGAGTGTACGATGAACCTCTCTGCACGTGAAATTGTTCTGCCCTGAGCTTTACGTGCAGCCATAAAGGAACGCTATCATCAACTCGGATATTGCCTTAACTTAGCGCTTCACAGCGTGTAATATTGCCGCAGACTGCATACTCTATTCCTTGCGCAGCCCAGTTGTCTGTGAGAAATAGCGCGTTGACAGACTCATGAATCATCTGCATGAATTCAATTAAGTCATGTTCCATTCTTTCCGCCTACTATGACAGATTGACGACAGCTTTGTATTCACAATACATTAACCTTTTATTAAAATAAACCAATACACACACACACACACACACACACACACACACACACACAATAACAAACACATTATAAAGTTTTGATAGTGACTGAAGCTTGACTTTTTTCAGCATATTATCTGGGAACACTTCATTAGCTACTACACCGTCTGTCAGAATGCTCTTTACTGTTCTTCTATCTACAGAACGATTTCGTACTGATATTGCAAGCTTTCAGGGACGACGTAGAAAGGTAAATGTATCAGTTTGAGATAAGGGGTCCGGAAACGACGGAGTCGAAAGTTACGAGCGAAAATCATTCTGATACCTCTGACACTGTCTCTTCCAATGCAAGCTCTTTCCATCTTTTGGGAGAAGGGAGTATGACCCAAAACAACAAAAAAAAATCCAGTAAACGAGTACTTGCTCATCTTTGCTCATGTGAACATCTAATGAAAAAGTGCTCATAGTTCATATGGTATGCACTTTAGAGCCCATTTTTACTGTACTTCTTTTCTTGTTTTGGTCCATACTACCATCTCCCAAAATATGGAAAGCAAAGAGCTTGCAGTAGAAGAGATCCACTGTCAAGGGTACCTAAACGATTTTCGCTTACAACTTTTGACTCGGTCGTTTCTGCCCAGGGTGCCTTACCCTTCTCCATCATTCCTCAAAGTTTGTCATCATCAGGGAGCCAGCCTGTAGGGCTATATGTATACTGCTCGAGCCACCTTACGGTGGGAAAGGGGAGAAATGGTTTTGGTGCCAGTAGCAGGTTTATTTATTTATTTATTTATTTTTAGTCATCAGTCTTCTGACTGGTTTGATGTGGCCCGCCACGAATTCCTCTCCTGTGTTAACCTCTTCATCTAAGAGTAGCACTTGCAACCTACGTCATCAGTTATTTGCCGAATGTATTCCAATCTGTCTTCCTCTACTGTTTTTGCTCTCTACAGCTTTTTCCCTCTACAGCTCCCTCTAGTACCATGGAAGGAATTCCCGATGTCTTAACAGGTGTCCTATCATCCTATCAATTTTCCTTATCAGTGTTTTCCACATATTCCTTTCCTCTCCGATTCTGCGCAGAACCTCCTCATTCTTTACCGTATCGGTCCACCTAATTTTCAACATTCGTCTGTAGCACCACACCGCAAATGCTTCGATTCTCTTCTGTTCCGGTTTTCCCACAGTCCATGTCTAACTACCATACAATGCTGTACTCCAGACGTACATTCTCAGAAAGTTCTTCCTCAAATTAAGGCAGATGTTTGATATCAGTAGACTTCTCTTGGCCCGGAATGCGCTTTTTGCCATTGCTACTGCGTAGGTAGCAGAATTCCTTAACTTCATCTACTTCGTGACCTTCAACCCCGATGCTAAGTTTCTCGCTGTTCTCATTTCTACCACTTCTCATTACCTTTGTCTCTATTCGAATTACTGTCAATCCATACTCAATACTTCTTTGAGTGTTCATTCCATTCAGCAGATCACTCAGGATAGCAATGTCATCAGCGAGTCCTATCATTGATATCCTTTCACCTTGACTTTTAATTCCACTTCTGAACCTTCCTTTTATTTCCATCATTGCTTCCTCGATGTACAGATTGAACAGTAGAGGCGAAAGCCAGCATCCTTGTCTTACACCCTTTTTAATGCGAGTACTTCGTTCCTGGTAGTCCACTCTTATTATTCCCTCTTGGCTGTTATACATATTGTATATGACCTGTCTCTCCCTATAGCTTACCCCTACTTTTCTCAGAATTTCGAACATCTTGCACCATTTTACATGGTCGAACGCTTTTTCTGAGCACTATGGGACTCAACTGCTGTGGTCATAAGTCCGAACGCTTTTTCCAGGTCGACAAATCCGCTGAACGTGTCTTGATTTTTCTTTAGTCTTGCTTCCATTATTAACCGCAACGTCAGAATTGCCTCTCTCGTGCCTTTACCTTACCTAAAGCCAAACGAATAGACATTTAGCGCATCCTCAATTTTCGTTTCCAGTCTTCTGTATATTATTCTTGTCAGAAACTTGGATCCATGAGTTGTTACGCTGACTGTGCGATCATTTTCGCACTTGTCAGCTCTTGCCGTCTTCGGTATTGTATGGATGATGCTTCCCGAAAGTCAGGTGGTATGTCGCCAGACTCATACATTCTACACACCAATGTGAATGGTCGTTTTTTTGCCACTTCCCCCAATGATTTTAGAAATTCTTACGGAGTGTTATCTATCCCTAGTGCTTTATTTGACCTTAAGTCTTTGAAAGCTCTGTTAAATTCTGATTCTAGCACTGGATCCCCTTCTCTTCTAAATCGATCCCCGTTTCTTCTTCTTTCACATCACACAAATCTTCCCCTCATAGAGGCTTTCAATGTATTCCTTCCACCTATCCGCTCTCTCCTCTGCATTTAACAATGGATTTCCCGTTGCACTCTTGATGTTACCACTCTTGTTTTAATATCACCGAAGGTTGTTTTGACTTTCCTGTATGCTGAGTCTGTCCTTCTGACAGTCATGTCTTTTGCTCTGTCTTCACATTTTTCCTGCAGCCATTTCGTCTTAGTTTCCATGCACTTCCTATTTATTTCATTCCTCAGCGACTTGTATTTCTCTATTCCTGAATTTCCCGGATCATTTTTGTACTTCCGCCTTTCATCGATCAGTTGAAGTATTTCTTCTGTTACCCATGTTTTCTTTCCAGTTACCTTCTTTGTACCTATGTTTTCTTTCCCAACTTCTCTGATGGCCATTTTTAGAGATGTCCATTCTTCTTCAACTGTACTGCCTACTGAGCTATTCCTTATTGCTGTATTTATAGCCTTAGAGAACTTCAAGCTTATCTCGTCATTCCTTAGTACTTCGGTATCCCACTTCTTTGCTTATTGATTCTTCCTGACTAATGTCTTCAGCCTACTCTTCATCACTACTATATTGTGATCTATGCCTGGGTACGACTTAAAATCCAATACCTGATTTCGGAATCTCTGTCTGACCATGATGTAATCTAACTGAAATCTTCCCATATCACCCGGCATTTTCCAAGTATACCTCCTCCTTCAGTGATTCTTCAAAAGAGTATTCGCTATTACTAGCTGAAACTTGTTACAGAACTCAATTAGTCTTTCTTCTCTCTCATTCCTTTCCCGAAGCCCATATTATCCTGTAACCTTCTCTTCAGGTCCTTCCCCTACAACTGCGTACCAGTCTCCAATGACTATTAGATTTTCATTTCCCTTTACATACTGCATTATCCTTTCAATGTCCTCATACACTTTATCTATATCTTCATCTTCAGCTTGCGTCGTCGACATGTATACCTGAACTGTCGTTGTCGGTGTTGTTTTGCTGTAGATTCTGATCAGAACAACCCTATCGCTGAACTGTTCACAATAACACACTCTCTGCCCTAGCTTCCTATCCCCAACGAATCCTACTCCCGTTCTACCATTTTCTGCTGCTATTGATATTACCCTATACTCATCTGACCAGAAATCCTTGTCTTCTTTCAACTTCACTTCACTGACCCCTACTCTATCTAGATTTAGCCATTACGTTTCCATTTTGAGACTTTCTAGTTTCCCTATCACGTTCAAGCTTCTGACATTTCACGCCCCGACTCGTAGAACGTTATCATTCCGTTGATTATTCAATCTTTTTCTCATGGTAACCTCCCCCTTGGCAGTTCCCTCCCGGAGACTCGCGGGGGACTATTCCGGAATCTTTTGCCAATGGAGTGATCACGATGACATTTCTTCAATTACAGGCCACATGTCCTGTGCATACACGTTACGTGTCTTTAATGCAATGATTTCGATTGCCTTCTGCATACAGTTGATCACTGCTGATTGGCAGTTTCCCACCCCAAGGACAAGAGAGTGCCTTGAACGTCTGTTCGCTCCTCTGCCCTCTTTGACAAGGGGTGACTTCCTTTGCCGGAAATCTTCGGGTGCCAGTGCTGATTATTAATCAAAATTTAAGTAGTGGCGGGATTCGAGCCAGGGACAGTAGACGCTCTGATTGTGAATCAAAGACACTACCCCCAAGGGCACGGGTAGTGCAGTAAAGTTGCTCTTTTCCTTTTCCGTTTATCAATGCAGCGTAGGAAGAACTGTTGGGAAAATCTCCGAATCAGCTCTAATTTCTCTACTTTCTCCAATTTTGTCGTCGTGGTCATTTGAGAGATGTATGGGGTGAGAGGAGAGGAGGTGGGAGAAAACTCTCTTACACTACCTGTCACTGGAAATAGAAGTGCATTTCCGTAACGGTGTCGCGCTTACTCAACAAACCTGTGACAAAACCCGCCGTTATATGCATATTATTTCTTCTATTAATTCCACATGGTGTCGTAAACAGGCCCCTTATTATTATCAGTGTACATAACTGTATAACTGAAAAAAAACTTTGTATTAACGTTAATTCTGAGCAGCCAGTAGGAGATAAACCGTAGCTATTTATTGTAACGGAGCAAGCAGAGAGTGGAGCTAACACAAATAATAGTATGTCATTTAGAGACAGTTTATTGTCAATATACTGTATAGATCAAGTTTCCGAAGGTTGTTTCTGTGCTCTTAATGCACGCCTTTACTCGTCATCCTTGCCAGAAGGTTGTCGTTTATGATGGAATCTACTTTTTCTAACAACAATCCTTCCTGAATGTGGGTGCTAACCATCTCATTCCTCTCCGCAATCCCATTAATCTAATTCCCACTTTCCATCTATTACTCGCTTCTCCCATTCACCTTCCACATATCTTTCATAGGATATCTTCCCTAATAATTCCCTAATAATTTCCATATCCCTTTCACACACTTACCAGGACCAAATAGGTCAGAAAATCTCAGGCTACCATCATCATGTCATACCTATCTACTCTGCCTAATATTATTGAAATTATTTTTATTTTTCTTTCCTTTTTTGTGATACAAAGGCTGCAAATCGGAAACCTTGTGACTACCAGCTTGCCTTCTTTTGCGGGATTGTAAATCGGAAACAGATATAAAAATAATACCTCTCACTACTAAGGCAGTACAACCATGCAACGGTCACATGCTAACAGTATGTAGAACCGGTACGGTCACACGAGATCCATCAGAACCACCTGGAAAATGTTGCACGGTAGTTAAATGTAACATTGATGATGCAATCCGAAAGGCGTTGTTGTGGTCTTCTGTCCAGAGACTTGTTAGATGCAGCTCTGAATGCTATGATTAAGTTATGCTCTGTGAAAAATTCTACCAGGCGGCTTCCTCTTTCATTTCTTACCCCCATTCCATATTCACCAACTACTCTATCATGTGCAAGCTTCTTCATCTCCCAGTACCTACTGCAACCTACATCCTTCTGAATCTGCTTAGTGTATTCACCTTTTGGTCTCCCTCTACGATTTTTAAGCTCCAAGCTGCCCTCCAATACTAAATTGGTGATCCCTTGATGCTTCAGAACATATCCTACCAACAGATCCCTTCTTCTAGTCTAGTTGTGCCACAAATTTCTCTTCTCCCCAATTCTATTCAATATTCCTCATTAGTTATGTGATCTACCCATCTAATGTTCAGCATCCCTCTGTAGTTTCACATTTCGAAAGCTTCAATTTTCTTCTTGTCCACACTATTTATCGTTTCACTTCCATTCATGGCTACACTGCATTCAAATAATTTCAGAAACGACTTCCTGACACTTAAATCTATACTCGATGTTAACAAATTTCTCTTCTTCAGAAACGCTTTCCTTGGCATTGCCAGTCTATATTTTATATCCACTCTACTTCGACCATCATCAGTTATTTTGCTCCCCAAATAGCAAAACTCATTTACTACTTTAAGTGTCTCATTTCCTAATCTAACTTCCTCAGCATCACCCGACTTAATTCGACTACATTCCATTAACCTCGTTTTGCTTTTGTTGATGTTCATCTTATATCCTCCTTTCAAGACACTGTCCATTCCCTTCAACGGCCCTTACAAGCCCTTTATTGCCCCTGACACGATTACAATGTCATCGGCGAACCTCAAAGGTTTTATTTCGTCTCCATGGATTTTAATATCTACTCCGAATTTTTCATTTTTTCCTTTACTGCTTGCTCAATATACAGACTGAAGAATATCGGGGAACGGCTACAGCCCTGTCTCACTCCCTTCCCAACCACTGCTTCCCTTTCATGCCCCTTGACTCTTATAACTGCCATCTGGTTTCTGTACAAATTGTAAAAAGCCTTTCGCTCCCTGTATTTTACCCCTGCCACCTTCAGAATTTGAAAGAGAGTATCCCAGTCAACATTGTCAAAAACTTTCTCTAAGTCTACAAATGCTAGAAACGTAGGTTTGCCTTTCCTTAATCTAGTTTCTAAGATAAGTCGTAGGGTCAGTATTGCTTCACGTGTCCCAGTATTTCTGCGGAATCCAAACTGGTCTTCTCCGAGGTTGGGTTCTATCAGTTTTTCCCTTCGTCTGTAAAGAATTCGCGTTAGTATTTAGCAGCCGTGACTTATTAAACTGATAGTTCGGTAATTTTCACACCTGTGAGCACCTGCTTTCTTTAGGATTGGAATTATTATATTCTTCTTGAAGTCTTGCTCACCCGATGGTAGAGTTTTGTCTCTCCCAAGGCTATCAGTGGTTGTAATGGAATGTTGTCTACTCCCGGGGCCTTGTTGCGACTTACGTCTTTCGGTACTCTGTCAAACTCTTCACGCAGTATCATATCTCCCTTTTTATCTTCATCTACATCCTCTTCCATTTCCATTATATTGTTCTCAAGTACATCGCCCTTATATAGACCCTCTACATACTTCTTCCACCTTTCTGCTTTCCTTTCTTTGCTTAGAACTGGGTTTCCATCTGAGCTCTTGATATTCATACAATTGGTTCTCTTTTCTCCAAATGGCTCAAATGGCTCTGAGCACTATGGGACTTAACATCTGAGGTCATCAGTCCCCTAGAACTTAGAACTACTTAAACCTAACTAACCTAAGGGCATCACACACATCCATGCCCGAGGCAGGATTCAAACCTGCGACCGTAGCGGTCGCGCGGTTCCAGACTGAAGCGCCTAAAACCGCTCAGCCACATCGGCCGGCTCTCTTTTCTCCAAAGGTCTCTTTAATTTTCCCGTAGACAGTATCTATCTTACCCCTAGTGAGATAAGCCTCTACATCCTTACATTATTTTGTGCTCTACCCATCAATGCTTAGCCATTTTGCACTTCCTGTCGATCTCATTTTTGAGACGTTTGTATTCCTTTTTGCCTGCTTCTTTTACTTCATTTTTATTTTCTCCTTTCATCAGTTAAATTCAACATTTCTTCTGTTACCCAAGGATTTCTGCTAGCCCTCGTCTTTTTACCTACTTGACCCTCTGCTGCCTTCACTATTTCATCTCTCAAAGCTACCCATTCTTCTTCTACTATATTTCTTTCCTCCATTCCTGTCAATCGTTCCCTAATGCTCTTCCTGAAACTCTCTACAACCTCTGGTACTGTCAGTTTACCTAGGTCCCATCTCCTTAAATTCCCACCTTTTTGCAGTTTCTTCAGTTTTAATCTACAGTTTATAACCAATATATTGTGGTCAGAGTCCACAACTGCCCCTGGAAATGTCTTACAATTTAAAACCTGGTTCCTAAACCTCTGTCTTACCATTATATAATCTATCTGATACCTTCCAGTATCTCCAGGCCTCTTCCATGTACACAACCTTCTTTCATGATTCTTCAACAAAGTGTTAGCTATGATTAAGTTACGCTCTGTGCAAAATTCTACCAGGTGGTTTCCTCTTTCATTTCTTACCCCAATTCCACATCACCTACTACGTTTCCTTCTCTTTATTTTCCTACTATCAAATTCCTGTCACCCATGACTACTAAATTTTCGTCTCCCTTCACTATCTGAATAATTTATTTTATCTCATCAAACATTTCATCAATCTCTTCGTCACCTGCGGAGCTAGTTGGCATATAAACTTGTACTACTGTGGTAGGCGTGGGCTTCGTGTGTATCTTGGCCACAATAATGCGTTCACTATGCTGTTTGTAGTAGCTTACCCGAACTCCTATTTTTTTTTATTCATTATTAAACTTACTACAGCATTTACCCCTATTTGATTTTGTATTTATAACCCTGTATTCACCTGATCAGAAGTCTTGTTCCTCCTGCCACCGAACTTCGCTAATTCCCACTATATCAAACTTTAACCTATCCATTTCCCTTTTTAAATTTTCTTACCTACCTGCCCGATTAAGGGATCTGACATTCCACGCTCCGATCCGTAGAACGGCAGTTTTCTTTCTCCCGATAACGACGTCCTCCAGAGTAGTCCCCACCCGGAGATCCGAATGGGGGACCTTTTTACCTCCTTAATATTTTATCCAAGAGGATGCCATCATCATTTAACCATACAGTAAAGCTGCATGCCCTCGGGAAAAATTACGGCTGTAGTTTCCCCTTGCTATCAGCCGTTCGCAGTACCAGCACAGCAAGGCCATTTTGGTTAATGTTACAAGGCCAGATCAGTCAATCATCCAGACTCGTGCCCGTGCAACTACTGAAAAGGCTGCTGCCCCTCTTCAGGAACCACACGTTTGTCTGGCCTCTCAAGAGATACCCCTCCGTTGTGGTTGCACCTATGGTACGGCTATCTGTATCGGTGCCCACCAACGGCAAGGTCTGTGGTTCATGGGGGGGGGGGGGGGGGGGGTGTCTGAAAGATAAGACACTTAAATCTACATCGCTACTGCTCCTCTGGACTCCATAAAACTTACCATCAGCGTCGCGAGCCCACCTGAAATTGTGCATATTTTAAGGAGCTTCTGCGCATGCGCCACACGCCTGAAGTAATTCCCTTATGGGCCAAATACATACGGATTTGATAAACAATGTGCACAGATCACGATGTGCACAGCTAGCCCTTGCCACTCAACTAGAAGTTGATCTCAATGCCGCCAGTTGGTAGCACATTGCGCCAGACTTTTATCCCCGTTTGCTCGTCATAAATCGCGCTAGATTATAGAACACTCCTCTGATATGCTAATGCACTCACTATATACTGTTGTAAAATTAGATCGTATGTCAGTATATGTTAAAATTCTACTGACAGTAAACCTATTTTGTGGGTTTCTGAATGAGTTGCAGTATATTAAGTTACGAATTTTATCATACAGTAATCCACTTGAGGTGCTGAGAATCATGTGGGCCTAAAGCAAATCACCGTCGATTGTGAGATTGTAACATTTATTAGTGCTTCTGAAATACGTTGATTTTATGGTGAGTCAGGTTTATCTGTGCTGTAGGCCCTGTTCTATATATTAAAATTCACGAAAAGCTTTATCGCTGGTTTCACTGATATTCACTTAAATGTAGGATCGACAGCAATTTGCGCTAGGCCCTTATGGATCTCAGTACCTCATTTGTATTCCAGTCAAGTGATCATGTTGGTAGACATTACTGCTTGAGTTTAATCATTTCCACTAATGGAACTTTGTGTTTGGAGTTGATTGCTTAGTGTGCAAGAATCGGCTTTTGCGTTCAGTGTAAACATGAACTATGTTGAATCTGTTTTAAATGCTAACAGAAAAACAAAGGTATGAGGGCGGGTCGTGAATCGTGCTTGAGTAGCTCAATCGGTAGAGCACTTTCCCGAGATAGGCAAAGCTCCCGAATTCGATTCTCGGTTCGGTACACAGTTTTAATCTGCCAGGAGGTTTCATATCGGCGCACATTCCGCTGCAGAGTAAAAATCTCATTCTGGGGACAGGAACCACGAGAAGTTGGCCGCAAAGGAATTACGGCCTCCGAGAACAGATCCTTTGATTGGGAGAGTGAAATAATCAAATAAGCGTGACTACAAGCGAACATTTAACAAGGAAATGTTCAGTTAGCCCAAGTTGTTTTGTGGGTGCAGCGTAAGAATATCTGATTTTCAGCCCGGAAGTAAATTCGTGAACTAATATAAATACATCTGTTAGGGATCTTGTACATTTGTCGGAAAAAAATGAAAAGCACGAAAACTCCCGCTAACACAAAAATTCGAAACGGAGAGTTGGGAAAGCTTCCACACCATTTCGTTATTGACCTAAAATGTACTTAATTATGTACAAAACAACAAAATTCCACAAAAACAATTCTTTCTTTTGTCAGATAAGTTATGCATATTGTTATTATTATTATTATTATTTATTATTATTATTATTATTGTTATTATTAAAAGCAAAACGAGGATAATGGAATGTAGTCGAATTAAATAGGGTGATGCTGTGGGAATTAGATTAGGAAATGAGACACTTAAAGTAGTAAATGAGTTTTGCTATTTGGGGTGCAAAATAACTGATGATGGTCGAAGTAGAGAGGATATAAAATGTAGACTGGTATTGGCAAGGAAAGCGTTTCTGAAGAAGAGAAATTTGTTAACATCGAGTATAGATTTAAGTGTCAGGAAGTCGTTTCTGAAAGTATTTGTATGGAGTGTAGCGATGTATGGAAGTGAAACGTGGACTATAAATAGTTTAGACAAGAAGAGAATAGAAGCTTTCGAAATGTGGTGCTACAGAAGAGTGCTGAAGATTAGATGGGTAGATAATATAACTAATGAGGAGATACTGAATAGGATTGGGGAGAAGAGAAATTTGTGACACAACTTGACTAGAAGAAGGGATTGGTTGGTAGGACATGTTCTGAGGCATCAAGAGATCACCAATTTACTACTGGAGGGCAGCGTGGAGGGTAAAAATCGTAGAGGGAGACCAAGAGATGAATACACCAAGCAGATTCAGAAAAGCACTCCGTCTTCAGGCCACGAGTGGCCTACCGAAGGATGTAGGTTTCAGAAGTTACTGGGAGATGAAGCAGCTGGCACAAGATAGAGTAGCATGGAGAGCTGGATCAAACCAGTCTCTGGACTGAAGAGCACAATAACATTGTTATTGTTATTGGCAATGGCTGTAGTTGTATAAGCTTTTTGATAAGCATGGCTGTTGTACAATAGATGCTATTAAGTTCACACTCTCAAATTTATCTGAATCTAAAAATTTTATGAACGCCCAGAATGTATGCTCACGAGCCGCCACTGTATGCATATGTCTTGCGATCACGAATATCACGAAGACAGATTTATGATATTGGTTATACGCATTTATTCGAGTAATTCCAAGAGATGGTGAGCAGAAAGCTTGCAGCTCTATCTGATGTCAGCTGGGTATCTTACGGCTTTTGCGTATGTAGGAGCGTGGCGCACATCAGACGTGCATCAAATGCAGCAGGGTTCGCTGGAAGCTATTGTGGCGTATGGGCGTAACTGAATTGGGCTGTATAAACAGATCTACGCTGGATGGATAGACGGATTGATGTAACAACTGCCTTTATTTGCCTCTGCTTCGCGGGTTCCCGGGCCCTTTTCTCGGCGAGAACGGAGATTTTTTCGCTCAGTATCTGGATGTATCTGTTTTATTCATTTCATCTAGTCTTCATCACAATGATGCGTAAGTCACTGAACTGGCGTCAAATAGAAGACTTGCGCCAGAAGGGCGAACAATCCTCACTGCCAATAATGGCATACGATCATTTATTTCATTGGCTAGTGTGACCTTAAGAGGCCAGTCAGAATTTCATCTACTCTTATAAGCATACCTGCACGTATTTCTACGAAATAGAAATCATGGTTAAGAAACTAATCGAGGTAGCTGATGGGAGTAACTGAAGCGAGGGCAGAGCGAATGACCTAGACCGATATTGACTGGTTCCCTGTTGCTGCCATCTTTAGCTGGCCGACAATACTGCGCTTAGTACGCCTAAAGTGCCTACAAATCCGTTGATTTCGAACTTAAGTACAGCTAACATTTCACTAATCCTTACCACAGTGTTTTACTTCTGTTTTAATAGACACGGACACTCTCTTCGCAGCGGTCTCCGCTAGGTAATGTTGGCAGAGACCGGAAAGCAGTCAATAACGGTCGATATCATTCGACTTCCGTCGATTCTCTACTTTCAGCTAGGCACCTTGCTGAAGCCCGTTTTTGAGTGTAGCAACAGCAGGACAGCATTTGGCCGAGCCACCTAGCCAAGATGGATAGGAAATGCACTTTGTCTTGAACTTTAATTATATATGGTCAATATTTAATTATCATTTGTTACTGGATAAATAGTTTTAACAGTTAACATTGACAATGCTTATAAGAAATCAGTAATATTAATTCCGTTTTGCTCGAATATCTTAATGTGGCCTTCACACTGATGATTGGCGCTTTGCAATTATTTATTGTTTAAAACTGTTACGTTTCACTACGACGGTCAATAATTAAAAAATGAACTATTTCATTCTCCTACCGTTTCTCTACGAGCTTTGCAATATGGCATTTTTTTAAACAGTCACTTCTGATTGTCTTAGGCGGTATTTTTGGACAGTTTTACATTGATGTGTTCAGGCTGGTGACTTTGTCATATCCTCGAGGTTCCCCAGCTGTTTCCACAAGAAACTCAAGACTGCAGTGGTGCTCGTGCTGTCCTGACACGTGTCAATAACATGTTCGTCTGCTGCCCAGGCCAGCACAATCTCCAGATCTCTCACCCGCTGAAAACATGTGGCGTAGGACAACAGCGAGTAACCTGGACGAAATTTGACCTTTAACTGTCAGTTTGCCTGTACACAAAGAAAACCCCTGACATCAATATACCTCACCCCTCTCTTGAGTCATGCCCCTTTCCTAAGAGATGTCAATTTTCGTCGGCATCCCCTTACGTATTTAATTTCTTGGAAATAGGACAGTCGGAGAGAGTGTAAGCTACTTCCGTCCCAGAAAACATATTTAGCTGTCCCAGTCACATCTCAGCATTTAGTCATGAGATAATGTGTCAGTTGAGTACATAATCGATTATTCCCCTTTAGGAGAGTGATTGAACTTGAATTCATGATTTTATTTTTGGATGTTTCCCCTCTTCCTCTTCCAGAAACTCTTCATACTCTCATAATAGACCACTTATACCAGGTTGTTGCGTTGTTCTTTACTCGAACTTCACATTCATGATTTTACTCCGGCACTCGTTGCGGTCTTCGAGATTTCCTATGTTGATCTGTTGTATGTCCCTCTCGACCTTCTTTAGCCACCCCGTGCTGCATTTAGTCTTTGTTACGACGTCGAGTAGTTTCCTTGCTGTTCTGATGTTCTCCATCCTGTACATATGTGTGTAGTACTTTCCTCAGCGTTTCCTGATTTCTTCGTTTATTGTGTTGGTCTTTTTATACAGTTCGTTCTAAGGTCTCTTCATCCAGATGCCGTTTTTGTTGATTGCTCCATAAATCTTCCTAAGAATTTTTCGTTCCCGTTTTTCTGTTTTCTTAATTTTGGCGTGACGGCCAATTACCATTGTTTCAGCTGCGAATGTTGCTTCTGGAAGAATCACAGTTTTGTAATGTCTCAATTTTGCGTCTGTCGAAATGCATTTCTTGAGGCCTATGTTAATTTATATGCCTGTGGCGACGTCATTTATCCACTGCGCCAAAAACAGCTGGTGAAAGCTGCAGCTGATAGATATTAATCTTTGCCGTAGTCGGCTTGGTTACGAGTTGTTTATTCTTGTGAGTTTTTGTTCTGTGCTTGGAAAATAAAATGTTTTCTCATCTCATGAAAAAGCTGTTACATCATAAAATATAAAGGCTCCCATAGTAGTGACCCCGAAAAATCGTAGCAGAAGCATAAAGAAAATATATATACCGACGAGAATAATGAATTCAGAGACAAAAGCATGGGGCAGTGGAATCAAGATTGAACACTACAGTCTGTTCGACCAAGGATCGCGGTCCACGCCCTTTGATTCGCCACAAAACGGAACGACAGATGTTAACGCAAAAGATGGGAGTACCTACGCGCGACACGGAAATGTTAAGCTTTCCGCGTTCTGGCCGACGCGCCCCCAGCTTTGGTTTACGCTTGCTGAGTGCATATTTCGGCAGCGTCGGGTGTCTAAAAACAGTGATAAATGTAATATAGTGGTTTCACATCTAAGTTTAGAAGTGATAGAGCAAGTAGAAGAAACCTTGCCGCAACAAAATTACTTTGTGCTAAAGGAAGCTCTCATACAGCATTATACGTTGTCACCAGATTTGCGACTACAAAAAATTTTCGCATACGAAGATTTGGGCGACAAGACTCCGTCACAAGTACTCAAAGCCTTACGTACATTAGCCGGCCCGGAACTCCTACCTGAAGAGTCTTTACGTCTAATATGGCTTCGTAAACTTCCTGCCAACATCCGTGCCGTCATTGCAGCAGAAACAGATTTACCATTGCAAGTCTTTGCAAAAAAGGCAGACACCATCGCAAACACCTTAACCGAAGTTTCTGCGTGTTCCGAATTCAACTACAGCCAGGATAGTGCCCCAAGAACGTGTAGTGTGATGGAATCTGACGTCAGTGAGCCAGGAACATGCAATAACACTTCCCAACAGCAGTGCTCATCGACCGAACCCACCATACAGCAACTGGCAGCACAAGTGGCAAAACTCAACGTGCAAGTAACTTCACTCCACCAGCAGCTACGAAGTCGCAGTTGGAAAAGACGAAGAAACGCTATCCAACAGGATTTGACAGATCAATGGTGCTGGTGCCACAGACGCTTCGGTAACACTGCCCGTCAATGTATTCAACCCTGCAGTTACCCAAACTTAAGAGGCGGGCGTTAAAGGGCGCTAACGTTCGTCAACAACAGCATAGGCGCCCGAGTCATAGCGTGATTCAAAGAGGTGAGAACGCCACGATATCTGCAGTCAACCAATCAAACCGATTATTCGTGTTGGACCTTTCTTCAGGTGAGAAGTTTCTGATCGACACAGGTTCAGAAGTCAGCGTTTATCCAAGAAAGAGAGGTGATATACTCACGACAACAACGCAACATGTGCTGACTGCGGCAAACAATTCCAGAATATCTACCTATGGTGAGGAACAGTTGGCATTACATCTGAATTCCGACTTCCATCCAAAATGGACTTTTGTGGTTGCTGATGTGCCGAGTCCTATAATTGGAGCGGACTTTTTACGGAACTACCGACTTATGCCCGACCTGGTTAACCGTCGTTTGGTGACAGTTCCCACAGAAGGGATATTGCCTACGGCGTCTTCCGCGTTGGTTCAAGTGCAGTGCGATGTGCCCGTGTCTTTCCGCACGAAGATTTCCGGCTCCTCTACCGCGTCATCCGCGTAGGGATATTGTGATACGATTTCGTACCCGCAACTAAGCGGGGCGCACACGTGTGCGTCACGCAAGAAGACACCCGACAGTCGTAACGATTCGTATACTGTAGGCAATATCAGAGCACTGTCGGAGGAATCACTTTTTCGTAAACTGCTTAAAGACTTTCCAGCACTTACCGATCCCGTCAACGCAACCAGGAAATGCAGACACAATACTCAACACCACATCAGCACGACACAAGGTCAACCCGTTGCCTTCCGCCCGCGGCGTCTGCCTCCAGAGAAGCTGCTCGCGGCGCGAGCTGAGTTCGACAGACTTCTAAAAACAGGTATTGTAAGTAGGTCCGATAGTTCATGGCATCTCCAATTCACATGGTCCGTAAAAAAGACAATTCATGGAGAGTATGTGGAGACTACAGGGCGCTCAATGCCCGCACAATTCCCGACCGCTACCCAGTACCCAATGTGACTGATTTTAACAGTACGATTAGCAATGCCAAAATATTTAGTGTGATTGATTGCGCCAAAGCATTTTCACAGATTCCCATGGCTCCATCTGACATTAAAAAAACAGCAGTTATCACACCATTCGGTTTGTTTGAGTACAATTTTATGCCATTTGGCCTCAGAAACGCTGCCCAAACATGGCAAAGATTCATGCATGAGGTGCTTCGAGAATTACCATTCGTATTTTGTAATATGGACGACATTTTAGTATTCTCTGGTTCTGTATATCAGCATGTCGAACATCTGCGGCTGCTTTTCCGCCGTCTGACAGAGTATGGCATAATTATTAACGAAACGAAGTGCACGTTTGGAAAACGCGAGGTTAAGTTCCTGGGATATTTGGTTTCAGCAGCAGACCTGTCACCTTTGCCTGAGCGGGTTGAAGCAGTACAACAGATGCCCCTTCCCACAACTTACAAAGGACTTCGCAGATTTTTAGGCATGCTCAACTATTACAGACGTCACTTACCTAAATTAGCTGCCGCCCAAGAGCCACTCACAACGTTACTTGCAGGTAAAAATACAACAGGAAATCGTAAAATTCCATGGAGTCCAGATGCTGAAGCAGCTTTCCATGACTTTAAGAAATGTCTTTCTCGGGCAACACTACTGGGACATCCAAGATTGAGCGCTCCTTTAGCGCTCATGGTTGATGCGAGCCAAACAGCAGTGGGTGCAGCGCTACAGCAAAAAGTTGATGGCAGATGGCAGCCGCTCGCATTTTTCTCTAAAAACCTGACTCGACAGCAGCAAAAATGGAGTGCTATTGACCGTGAGTTGCTTGTTATTTACTTAGCCATAAAGCATTTTCGCACGTCTGTCGAAGGGAGGCATTTTGCAATTTTTACCGATCACAAGCCGTTAGTAGCTATATTTCAACGAGACTCAGAGCTCGATTCACCACGTCAGTGCAGGCAAGTCGAGTACATTGCACAGTTCACAACTGACGTGCGTCACATTTCAGGAAAAGACAACCTGGTCGCAGATTGCCTGTCTAGGAATTGTGCCAGTTTAAATTCAATTCGTTGGACCGAGTTAGCGTCTAAACAACGAGAAGATCCTTTCTTGCGCCGTCTAATAGAGGAACAGAGAACTGCGCTGCAGCTCAGACGTGTGTCTGTCCCAAATGTTCCAGACGGAATTTGGTGTGATGTAGCAAAAGGAAAGGAGCGACCTTACATTCCAAAACAATATCGTCGCGAGATTTATAGTGCACTACATAATCTATCACATCCAGGAGTACGAGCTACAGCCAAGTTAGTTTCCTCCAAAGTAGTGTGGCCTGGAATACAAAAAGATTGTCGTGCATGGGCGCGTGCATGCCTAACATGCCAGCGTAATAAAATCGGCAGACATGTCTTTGCACCTATTGCTGACTTCCCGACGCCATCTGAAAGATTTTCACATATACATGTGGACATTGTGGGCCCGCTATCATGCTCTTCAGAACAACGCTATTTGCTCACAATCATTGATCGTTTTACCAGGTGGCCAGAAGTAGTTGTAATACAAGATATTTCTGCGGAGTCGGTTGCAAAAGCACTGTTGCATTCATGGTTCTCCAGGATTGGCGTTCCGCAAAACATAACAACAGATCGCGGAAGGCAGTTTGAAAGCCAACTTTTCAATGAGCTTTTACTACTGTGCGGATGCAACCACCTACGCACCACAAGCTATCATCTATCTAGTAATGGAATGGTGGAACGACTACACCGCACGCTCAAAGCTGCATTAATGTGTAGTTCCACGTCATGGCCTGAAGCACTACCGCTGGTCCTACTCAGATTGAGAACGGCCGTGAAGGAGGACTTACAATGCTCTTCCGCAGAATTGGTTTATGGCGAGCAATTGAGGGTTCCTGGAGAATTTATCGTTCCAGCATCTACACAGCCGTTCGCCCCTGAGCTATGCACGCAATTCGCGAGACAACTCAGCGTTAGAATGAGAAACATCAAACCCACTAACCCTGTCAGACATGGAGACCGGAGGGTGTTTGTACACAAAGACCTGCAAGCAACGTCCCACGTGTGGCTTAGGGATGATACGGTGCGCCCGCCGCTTGTTTCGCCTTACTCTGGACCATACAGGGTAATCACAAGAGGAAGCCACAGCTTCAAAATCGATAAGGATGGTAAAGAAGAGACAGTCTCAATTGAGCGGCTTAAACCTGCTTACACCGAAGAGGGTACACTCTTTCCTCGGTCTGCAAAATCACCCTCAAACGTGGAGGCCGAAGAAACAGCAGATAGTCTCGCCGAGCCCTCGGTTTCAGAAGAGGACAACGAAGCAGCAAGTGCAGAACAGGAGCAGCCATTGCCTGCACCAGATGTTTTCACGAGAGCTGGTAGAAAAATCAAGTGCAAGTTTCCCCACATACCTGGTGCACCCGGTTTCAAAAGGAGGGGGGCTGATGTGGCGACGTCATTTATCCACTGCGCCAAAAATAGCGGGTGAAAGCTGCAGCTGATAGATATTAATCTTTGCCGTAGTCGGCTTGGTTACGAGTTGCTTATTCTTGTGAGTTTTTGTTCTGTGCTTGGAAAATAAAATGTTTTCTCATCTCCTGAAAAAGCTGTTACTTCATAAAATATAAAGGCTCCCATATGCCTTTTGCGGCTTGCTGATCCTTTTTTCATTGGCGACTCTGTTTAGTCCTGATGACTGTAAAGTTCCACCAAGATATTTAAAGTGGCTGACTTGTGTGATGTTACTGTGTTTCGTCATTAGCAGGGGACTTATTTTCTGGCCGTCTTTCCATTTTTTCAGACGAAATTTGCAATCCAGTTTACTGTGCAATTTCATATAGTTTTTCAACTGCGTGTATCGCTTCTGTCCTGTTTGTGACAATCGCAATATCGTCGGCGAAGGCAAGGCATTTTACTTAAGTACGGTTCTCTTTTCTGATACCAATTTGGACATCTATCACATGAGGTTCCCAATCTCTGATCTTTTCTAGAACAATACTGAAAAGAATCGGGGGTAGTCTGTCCCACTGCCCTACACCCATTCTAATTTCAAAGGATCCTGATAGCTCAGCCATGAATTTGACTTCGGAAGTTAATTTTGCAAGTATCTGTTCTATGATTTTTCGGGTCTTTCGGTCGATTCCGATTTCTTCCATGGTTTTAAAGAGGGTTTCGCGGCCTATTGAGTTATAAGCTTTCCTGTAATCGATGACTATAATTAACTGTATTCCTGCGTTATCTCATTTGTCGTAAGGTCTTTAGGCTCCAGATCTGTTCCGCACATGATCGCTCCCATCTGAAAAAAATGTTCAAATGTGTGTGAATTTCTAAGGGACCAAACAGCTGAGGTCATCGGTCCTTACACTTACACACTACTTAAACTAACTTATGCTAAGAACAACACACACACACACACCCACGGCCGAGGGAGGACTCGGACCTCCGGCGGGAGGGGCCGCGCAACCCGTGTATGGCGCCTCAAACCGCGCGGCTGCCCTTTTCTGAATCCGGCCTGGTACTCCCCAAGAAGTGGATTCACCTGGGGTTCTATTCTGTTTAGAAGTGCTTCGGAGAGGATTCTGTACGCCGGAGCACGGAGATTCCTCTGTAGTTGTTGATGTCGGTCTTGTCACACTATTTATGTAACGGGTGGATTAGAGCGTATTTCTTGGTTTTTCGTTCGTCTTTCATATGTCAGATTAGGTCAGTGTGGGATTGTTCAGTTTCCAGAGTCCTGCTATAATCCCATCATCTCCTGGCGCTTTGTTGTTCTGCTTGATTATCGCCATAATTTCTGCGAGATCTGGTGCTTTTGAGTCCGAGTGTGTGAATACCGGGGATGCGAAGTTTTTCCTATGGTGGTTCACAGTTAAGAAGGGAGCATAAATACGGGGCTAATACTTTGCAGTTGTTTTTTGAGTTGGTTTGCAACGAGCCGTCAGGTCTTTTGAAGGACAGATTGTGTGCTTGGTATGCATGTAGGCTTTTTTCTAAACATCTCGTAGAACTACCTTGTATTATTTTTGTTGAAATCCTGTTGGATTTCGTGGAGTCTATTGTTGTCATATCCTCGTTTTTCTTTTCGAATAATCTTTGCAGTCTGTTTTCGAGTTCTAAGAAAGGGTCCCACTTTTCCTCGGTTTTGTGGTTGCTGAATTTTCTCCAGGCTGTTATTCGGTTGTCTGTTGCCTGAGCGCAGACTGTGTCCGACCAGTGCTGTTTTCTGATGATGCGAGGGGGTTAACATGGTTTCATGGCTTCCCGAACTTTCCTTGTTAGTTTCTTCCAGTCTGTCGGTTTTTCCAGATAAATTTGTTTCATGATTTGTGCTTTGTTGAGTTCCCATATTTTCCTTGGAAATCGCGACGTGATCAATTTGGTATTCGCCCTGCCTCGGAAATACTTTCTATGGCAGTTTCGCATTGAGAATTTCATCTACAACCATTGAAAACAAATACTGCTTGTCACGTGTTTCATGCCAGGCAGTGTCGACCAAGAGCGTTTGCTTTGTTGCGGCCACATGTAGTAAGTGTTGCTTCACACAGTGGAGAAAGGCAAAACAGAGGCACGCCGGCGACCGAGGCGTTGCGAAGTAGGCAAGCACAGATAGTCTTGCTGACAGCAGCAGTCTACCCACAGGCTGACGCAAGGACGCATGCAGACCGAGCGCCGAGCGAAGCCTGGAGAGTGCTGAGTAAGGGGAAGCGAGGACAGCACGCTAAGTTACGCTGTAATATACTGCGGGAGTAATAACAAAAAGCTACCAATGACGGTAAAAAACGTCCTCCTGCCAGATATAAATAGTGGAGCGCAGGCAGCAACAGACAGAAGCCATTAGGAAGCAGTTTGGATCTGAGGACGGACGTGGTCCGTGTCCGAATGTTCAATCTTCATAGGTGACGATTCCGGAAGTCTGTCCCAGCTCGCAGGAGTCATCTGTTCGCTGCCAGATGTCAACTTCAGCTCTGGAGGTCGGCCCAAGTGCGGTCGGCACCATGGCTGACTAACTACAGCGAGAACTTCCAGAAGGACCGGCCGCAGCGCGGTCTTGGTCACAGGCGCCGCCGGGGACTGACGCCCGGACTTCACGGCAACCCGGCCCCACGGCGCATGACGGGACATCGCAACTGACGGCTCCCCAGCCGCCGGTGCAGCAGGCGTCGGCAGCTGACCTCATGGCGACGCGCCTCGAGCGGCGACGAGTTCATCTCAACCACAGGGCATCCTGGCTTCAGCCGAGCACTGGTGGCCTGAGGCCCCCGAGAGCGATCGGCGGCGCGCGTTGCGCGCGTTGTCGGAGAATCTACACAGCAGCAGCCAGGCGGAGGGATCCGCAGCGCTGGGCAGCGACGACGGGCGAGTAATTGTAAAGAAAGTTCAATAAATAATAGTAAAACTCCACGCCGTCTCAGTCTTTGGCGCAGCCACGGTGTCTGCTGCTAACAAGTGGTGAAGAAGTCGTGACAGCTTGTTTATCTTTACGAAGGAAATGATTTTCAAATCTGAATTTTACATGTCCAGTCGACAGAGCGGTCCAAAATTACTCTACTCCGATACTCCTTTTATTGATATGTGTTAACAAGGACAGTAAAACACGAAGAATAACCAGTGCTGCAGCAGCAACAGCACTGCTGTGGCCCTGCTATCGTCCCGCAGAAGCGCGCTGCTCCTTCCATGCTGGAATTTTGATTATTCTTTGTGTTTTAGTGCCACTGTTATTACATATTGATAAAACGTAAATCGCACTATACTAATTTCCGACAGCTTTGTCGGATGGGGACGTAAAATTCCGATTTCTAAATCATTGTGTTTGTTACGGGAAACTATACCGACTCCTCTCCAAGAAGCAGAGACATAATGACCAACATTTGTTCGGGCGGACTCCAGCTACACATTGCAAGAACTAAATTGAAAATATCTACTGAAACATCAGAGAAAATGGCCCGCATCTCGTGGTCGTGCGGTAGCGTTCTCGCTTCCCACGCCCGGGTTCCCGGGTTCGATTCCCGGCGGGGTCAGGGATTTTCTCTGCCTCGTGATGGCTGGGTGTTGTGTGCTGTCGTTAGGTTAGTTAGGTTTAAATAGTTCTAAGTTCTAGGGGACTGATGACCATAGCTGTTAAGTCCCATAGTGCTCATAGCCATTTGAACCAATCAGAGAAAATGCTCCTGTCGACTCTTAGGAGAGAGAGTCTAAATATGTAATAACAAATCGAAATTTCGCGGTGTTATCCTGTAAGTTGGTAAGCGTGCTACAAACAGCGTGAAGAATGGCCTGTAGGTGACAGCATAGTGCAGATGCACACATACCGTCGCAGTATCAGTATAAAGATGGCCGCCCCACTTGCGAGTTGCACCAGAGAAGAACAGCGTTCTGTATTCGGTTTTTGCGTAGTGAAGGTGTGTAACCCCTGAAATTCATCGACGAATGAAGGTTCAGTACGGTGATGCATGTTTGTCACAGCAGCAAGTCTACGAATGGAGTCGTAAGTTCGCAAATGGTGTGACTTCAGTGGAAGATGCTCCTCGTCCAGATCAGGCACAACGAGTTGTGACTCAGCAAAATATTGCAGCAGTTGAAGCCATAGTGAAGGAAAACCGGCGAGTGACACTGAATGACATTGCAGCATGTTTACAGATTAGTCATGAGTCAGCACACCACATTGTGCATGATGTGCTCCAGTTTCAAAAAAGGATCTGCAAGATGGGTGCCACGGCAGCTGACTCCTGAAATGAGAGAACGACGTGTTGATGCTTGTGAAGAACTTCTTCGGCGCTTTGAACGACAAGGTGATGGCTTACTTGCAAGAATCGTTACTGGGGACGAAACCTGGGTTCACTTCCACCAACCGGAAACGAAGAGAGCGAGCAAGGAATGGTGCCATTCCTCATCACTAAAACCAAACAAGTTTCGAATAGCAGGGAAGGTTATACTGACTCTCTTTTGGGACCAAAAAGGCGTTATTTTGGAGCATTACATGCCTAGAGGGACCACTGTCACCACTGCATCATATACAGAATTACTAACAAATCATCTGCGGCCTGCAATCAAATCAAAGCGACGTTGATTGCCGTCAGTAGGTGACCTTTTGCAACATAACAATGCAAGGCCCCACACTGCCCGTACAACAGTTGCAACAATCACAGACCTGCATTGTGAGTGTCTTCCTCATCCACCATACTCACCAGACCTTACCTCAAGTGATTTCCATATGTTTGGACCACTCAAAGACGCAATGGGAGGAAAGAAGTTCCGTTCTGATGAAGAGGTACGCCACGCGGTGCATGAGTGGTTGCGCGGACTACCAAAAGAATTTTTTTTTCTAAAGGAATTTATGCACTTTGCAAGCGCTGGAGGACTTGCATTGAGCGTGGGGGAGATTATGTTGAAAAGTGATATAGCTTTGTACCACTTACGCACAATAAATAATATTTAAAATATATTTAAGGTTTTCATTTGACTTACCCTCATATTTTCTGGTTTGGCTACTGGCTAACGTGGCGTCTTATTCTACTTTCCATAGTTTCGGATTTAGGCCTGACTGAAGTTATGTTCCATAGGTGGTTCGAAATGGTAAACTTTCATCATCTGGCATCTTTTAGCAGATTGTCTATAATGGTTCCCTTCACCGACCACCGTTTTAGGGGAGAAGATGATAATGTATCATCCTTTATAGTCTAACAACCGTGAATGTCGTCTTTTGCTGGCAGATATGCATCGTTATTCCTTAGGTTTCTATTTTTGGGCCCAAAAAAGTGAAAGATTATACTGTGAGCAGTTTTGAATGGATATTATAGGCTTAGTTAGCTGGATTTTGTTTTTTATATAACTGTTGCGAGCAATATGTGTGTTGTCCTTTTGGCCGTCGCCAGCAGATGGTAACAATGCTCTGCAGCAGGCTATTACTACTTTGACGTTTTTCGACGAAAAAGATGTCAAATTACTGTCGTTTCCATAGCTAAATCAATAAGCTATTTTTGTTTGTTCATAGCGTTGCCTTTTTTGAAAGTGAGCCTTAGGTTTTCGTGAGTAAAATGTAAAATTGATTTTCTACTTGCTGTCCGCCACGGTTTTGGCTATTAAGTCACTATATTCTAATTAAGAAGCACTGAATTTAGTGGACAGGTTGAAAAACAGTAGCAAGGAGTCTTACGCCTTGGTCCACTTTTCAGACTTTCGCCTCTAGACAGACCTGTAACAGAAAAGTAATACACACTAAATTTTTTCCAAACGGAACGTGTATAATTCGGAAACTGCGCAAACCGCACAGGTGTTTAAGTCCCGACACATTTAGTACACTTTTTATGCGAATCTTTTGTACAAAGCGGAACGTGCCTAACGCGGAAACTGAATGCGTATTTTAAGACTTAATTAATAATTCATTACATAGTGCAGAAAAGAGCTCATACACTAGTACTGCATTGCGGTATCATTAGTTATTTACGACTCTACAAGGACGCTACTTTTAACACAAAGACTGTACAGCCCTGACAATGCTGTTAAGCTGCGCAAAACCAAGAAAAGAGGTTCGGCGCGGCGCTGCGCTGTGGGTTTGTGTATCAAACCGAGCCGTTCTGTGCAATAACGAAGACGTTACGCACAATGTCGGTACAGCAAAGGAAATGGTTCGTTCCTGAGCGCTCTGTTTGACTGCTTTTTTCGTTTCCCATTATTACTGAAGCGCGGGCGCACACTGGAGCATTTTGCGCACCTACAAACACTAATGCAATCTGCGCAGTGAAAGAAGTGGGTGTTGTTCCATAAAACAATCGTTTTACCCGGCAAGGTCAAGCATTCCAAAGACGTGCACTACCTTCATTATTTTCTGGCAGTTTCAGATGGCTAGTAGATTTTCTGCCAGTTTCAGTTGGCTAGTAGTGACAACATGGTTTCGAAAAAAAAGAATGAGTCGCTAACACTTAACGAAACGATTAAGGTAACTGAGGCGAGTGAGAAAGACGTAGTCTGTGCGCGAAATAATGTTGCATTTCAAATGCAGTCATCATCATCATCATCATCATCATCATCATCAGTGTTCTGCCAAAAGGTAGGATTTCACATGGTAGTTCTCCAGGCTGTCCGGTCTTCTGCCATCCTCTTCAGGTCTGCATAATTTCTTCTTCCCTTTATGTCGTCTATGATTTTGTATCTCCTTCCTCTCAATCTTCTCCCACAAACAAATCCTTCCAAGGCATCTGCTAGCAAGCACTCCCTTCTCAATGAATGTCCCAACCAGTTCTTTTTCCTTTCTCTTACAACCTTCAGCAGACATCTTCTCTCACCAACCCTTTGCAACACTCTTTCATTGCTCACTCTTTCCATCCAGCTTACTCTCTCCATTCTCCTCCACATAGACATCTCAAATGCTTCTAACCTTTTTACAGCCTCTCATCTCAGCATCCATGTTTCTGCCCCATATAGTGCGACACACCAGACAAAACATTTGCCAAACCTTTTCGTTAGACCTTTATCTAATTTGCCACATAAGTCTCTCCTCTTTCCTCTTTCTGTTGAATGCCTCCTTCGCTATGACAATTCGAGTTTTCACCTCCTGGTGACATCTCAAGTCTTCAGTTATTGTTCTGCCAAGATATTCAAATGCACTTGCTTGATTAATGGTAGATTGTCCTATTTTTAATTTTGGACAGTCTGCGTCTTGTACTGATGACCATACTCTTTGTTTTTGCTGTGTTTATTTGCATCCCATATTCCACACAAGCTTCATTCAGATCTTTCAGCATGTTGTTCACTGTCCGCTCATTTTCTGCCACTGATACCATGTTGTTGTTGTTGTGGTCTTCAGTCCTGAGACTGGTTTGATGCAGCTCTCCATGCTACTCTATCCTGTGCAAGCTTCTTCATCTCCCAGTACCTACTGCAACCTACATCCTTCTGAATCTGCTTAGGGTATTCATCTCTTGGTCTCCCCCTACGATTTTTACCCTCCACGCTGCCCTCCAATACTAAATTCGTGATCCCTTGATGCCTCAGAACATGTCCTACCAACCGATCCCTTCTTCTGGTCAAGTTGTGCCACAAACTTCTCTTCTCCCCAATCCTATTCAATACTTCCTCATTGGTTATGTGATCTACCCATCTAATCTCCAGCATTCTTCTGTAGCACCACATTTCGAAAGCTTCTATTCTCTTCTTGTCCAAACTGTTTACCGTCCATGTTTCACTTCCATACATGGCTACACTCCATACAAATACTTTCAGAAATGACTTCCTGACACTTAAATCTATATTCGATGTTAACAAATTTCTCTTCTTCAGAAACGCTTTCCTTGCCATTGCCAGTCTACATTTTATATCCTCTCTACTTCGACCGTCATCAGTTATTTTGCTCCCCAAATAGCAAAACTCCTTAACTACTTTAAGTGTCTCATTTCCTAATCTAATTCCCTCAGCATCACCCGAGTTAAATCGACTACATTCCATTATCCTCGTTTTGCTATAGTTGACGTTCATCTTATATCCTCCTTTCAAGACACTATCCATTCCATTCAACTGCTCTTCCAAGTCCTTTGCTGTCTCTGACAGAATTACAATGTCATCGGCGAATCTCAAAGTTTTTATTTCTTCTCCATGGATTTTAGTATCTACTCCGAATTTTTCTTTTGTTTCCTTTACTGCTTGCTCAATATACAGATTGAATAACATCGGTGAGAGGCTACAACCATGTCTCACTCCCTTCCCAACCACTGCTTCCCTTTCATGCCCTTCGACTCTTATAACTGCCATCTGGTTTCTGTACAAATTGTAAATAGCCTTTCGCTCCCTGTATTTTACCCCTTCCACTTTCAGAATTTGAAAGAGAGTATCCCAGTCAACATTGTCAAAAGCTTTCTCTAAGTCTACAAATGCTAGAAACGTAGGTTTGGCTTTCCTTAATCTAACTTCTAAGATAAGTCGTAGGGTCAGTATTGCTTCACGTGTTCCGGTATTTCTACGGAATCCAAACTGGTCTTCTCCGAGGTCGGGTTCTATCAGTTTTCCCTTCGTCTGTAAAGAATTCGCGTTAGTATTTTGCAGCCGTGACTTATTAAACTGATAGTTCAATAATTTTCACATCTGTCAACACCTGCTTTCTTTAGGATTGGAATTATTATATTCTTCTTGAAGTCTGAGGGTATCTCGCCTGTGTCATACATCTTGCTCATCCGATGGTAGAGTTTTGTCTGTCCCAAGACTATCAGTAGTTGTAATGGAATGTTGTCTGCTCCCGGGGCCTTGTTGCGACTTACGTCTTTCGGTACTCTGTCAAACTCTTCACGCAGTATCATATCTCCCTTTTTATCTTCATCTACATCCTCTTCCATTTCCATAATATTGTGCTCAAGTACATCGCCCTTGTATAGTCCCTCTATATACTCCTTCCACCTTTCTGCTTTCCCTTCTTTGCTTAGAACTGGGTTTCCATCTGAGCTCTTGATATTCATACAAGTGGTTCTCTTATTTCCAAAGGTCTCTTTAATTTTCCTGTGGGCAGTATCTATCTTACCCCTAGTGAGACAAGCCTCTACATCCTTACATTTGTCCTCTAGCCATCCCTGCTTAGCCATTTTGCACTTCCTGTCGATCTCATTTTTGTGACGTTTGTATTCCTTTTTGCCTGCTTCATTTACTGCATTTTTATATTTTCTCATTTCATCAGTTAAATTCAATATTTCTTCTGTTACCCAAGGATTTCTACTAGCCCTCGTCTTTTTACCTACTTGATCCTCTGCTGCCATCACTACTTCATCCCTCAAAGCTACCCATTCTTCTTCTACTGTATTTCTTTCCCCCATTCCTGTCAATTGTTCCCTTATGCTCTCCCTGAAACTCTGTACAACCTCTGGTTCTTTCAGTTTATCCAGGTCCCATCTCCTTAAATTCCCACCTTTTTGCAGTTTCTATAGTTTTAATCTACAGGTCATAACCAATAGATTGTGGTCAGAGTCCACATCTGCCCCTGGAAATGTCTTACAATTTAAAACCTGGTTCCTAAATCTCTGCCTTACCATTATATAATCTATCTGATACCTTTTAGTATCTCCATGGTTCTTCCGTGTATACAACCTTCTATCATGATTCTTAAACCAAGTGTTAGCTATGATTAAGTTGTGCTCTGTGCAAAATTCTACCAGGCGGCTTCCTCTTTCATTTCTTAGCCCCAATCCATATTCACCTACTACGTTTCCTTCTCTCCCTTTTCCTACACTCGAAATCCCATGACTATTAAATTTTCGTCTCCCTTCACTATCTGAATAATTTCTTTTATTTCATCATACATTTCTTCAATTTCTTCGTCATCTGCAGACCTAGTTGGCATATAAACTTGTACTACTGTAGTAGGTGTGGGCTTCGTATCTATCTTGGCCACAATAATGCGTTCACTATGCTGTTTGTAGTAGCTTACCCGCATTCCTATTTTCCTATTCATTATTAAACCTACTCCTGCATTACCCCTATTTGACTTTGTGTTTATAACCCTGTATTCACCTGACCAGAAGTCTTGTTCCTCCTGCCACCGCACTTCACTAATTCCCACTATATCTAACTTTAACCTATCCATTTCCCTTTTTAAATTTTCTAACCTACCTGCCCGATTAAGGGATCTGACATTCCACGCTCCGATCCGTAGATCGCTAGTTTTCTTTCTCCTGATAACGACATCCTCTTGAGTAGTCCCCGCCCGGAGATCCGAATGGGGGACTATTTTACCTCCGGATTATTTTACCCAAGAGGACGCCATCATCATGCCATCATCATTGAACCATACAGTAAAGCTGCATGCCCTCGGGAAAAATTACGGCCGTAGTTTCCCCTTGCTTTCAGCCGTTCGCAGTACCAGCACAACAAGGCCGTTTTGGTAATTGTTACAAGGCCAGAGCAGTCAATCATCCAGACTGGTGCCCGCGCAACTACTGAAACGGCTGCTGCCCCTCTTCAGGAACCACACGTTTGTCTGGCCTCTCAACAGATACCCCTCCGTTGTGGTTGTACCTACGGTACGGCTATCTGTATCGCTGAGGCACGCAAGCCTCCCAACCAACGGCAAGGTCTATGGTTCATGGGGGGGACTGATACCATATCATCAGCAAATCTTATACATTCTATTCTCTTTCCACCAATACATATTCCTTTTTTCCCATCTAAGCCATTCGCAATAATCTCTTCGAGGAATGTGTTAAACAACAGTGGGGAAAGGCAACAACCTTGTCTAACACCTCGTCCAATGCTGCTTCCTTCTGACATCTCATTTCCAGTCCTTATTCTTACTTTCTGGTGTAAATATAGATTCTGTACAAGTCATCTCTCTTTCCAATCTACTTCTTTCCTATTCAAAATATCCATCAGCTTGTTCCACTGAACTCTGTCAAAAGCCTTTTCTAAATTTATAAAAACAGCAAAGATTTCTCTACCTTTCTCCATATATCTTTCCCCTATAGTTCTTAACAGGCCACTAGCATTTCTTGTTCCTTTTCCTCTTTTGAATTCGAACTCCTCCTCTGCAATCCCTCTATCCAGCTTGCCATGTGGCCCTCTATTCAACACTCTCAGCAAGCCTTGAGCTGCATGAGAAATTAGACTGATGGTGCTATGCTCGTCACCTTTTTTATTGTTTCTCTTTTTCTCTGTTGGTATCATAACTGTTGCAAGGAAGTCCTCAGGCAATTCCCCTTTGTCATATACCTCGTTACAGAGGTAGGTTATTTATTTTCTTGTCTTCTGTCCCAGACTCTTCAACAGTTCTGCTGGCAAATCATCTATTCCACATGCCTTCCTATTCTTCATCTCCTTCAGCGTCTTTTCCACTTCCGCTTCCAAGGCGGTGAATCCCTTCCCATCTTCCGGCACATATTGCTCCTCTTCAACCTCAATTTTCAAAAAAATGGCTCTGAGCACTATGGGACTCAACTGCTGAGGTCATTAGTCCCCTAGAACTTAGAACTAGTTAAACCTAACTAACCTAAGGACATCACAAACATCCATGCCCCAGGCAGGATTCGAACCTGCGACCGTAGCGGTTCCAGACTGCAGCGCCTTTAACCGCACGGCCACTTCGGCCGGCTCAATTTTCAGAGTATCCGGAGTAGTCCTTACCTTTACGAGGTTGGGCCTTGTACTTTAATAGACAGCATACGGCATTTCTCAGTGTAATACCAGTGGGTGATGCGACGCAATAATCGATAATCGTAAGCAATAACATAATAATAACTATGACAATGATAATTACTACAAGACTATTACTTCGATAGTCGCAAACGATAACATGGTAATAATACAAACAATTAGTAATGACAATAAGAATAATAATTACAACAATTTTGTTACTTTTAAAATTTTTGTGTGAAATCTTATGGGACTTAACTGCTAAGGTCATCAGTCCCTAAGCTTACACACTACTTAACCTAAATTATCCTAAGAACAAACACACACACACACCCATGCTCGAGGGAGGATTCTAACCGCCGCCGGGACCAGCCGCACAGTGCACGACTGCAGCGCCCAAGACCGCTCGGCTAATCCCGCGCGGCTTTAAAATTTTTTAAAAGTGACTGCAGTTACGAATACCTCACGCTTCGCCTCCGCTGCTAAACATTTAATGGGTAGCAATCTTAACATTTAATGCACGTGCACTAAAATAAGAAATGTATTAGCAGCTGGAGTGGCTTCCGTTAATTTCTAGAAATTTTATTAAATGATCTTTCAGGAAGAGTACAAATACTTAAGAGTGAAATAGCGCGACGTTTCAATGAGGGTCTTCTGGCGAAGATGATGAGAGTGAAACTCATCGAATTGTCGCGCCATTTCGCAAGTTCACTCAATTGCAAACCCAACAGCTTTATAACAGATATTTATTAGTAATTGAAAACTGTTCCAATAGTAATAGTTTTGGATTCTAATGTCTCGTCTGTTACTGTATGTCCTGTCCAGTTAACGGTGCTGTACGAAGTAGAAACAGCTGGCCGCAGAGGGACGCCTAGCTTCGTAGCTGCAGACAGCTGAAGGTCGCCGACTTGGCAGCGGCTCCGACCGCACTTGCACGGACTTCGTGGCCTCTGGCACTGCGTGCTATCGACCTAACCGAGCCGTGCAAACAGCTGACTGCGGGCGTCGCTGCCAGCGCCGGCCGTGGTATGAATGGCGCGAGAGCGCAGGCACACGGGCACGCCTTTGCCACTCCCAGCTGCGCGCATGCGCTGTGCCTCTGACGGCAGCTGGCGCGCCGCTGACGTCACATACTGGCAGCGCGCCCAGCGGCGACCGCTGCACCGCTGCGAGTTCAATTAAGCACGCTCTGACGTACTATCTCGAGTTCGTTACTGGACGCTTGCAACCCGACAGCTTTAAATTACACTGCGCTAGACGACAATGGCCCACTGTATCGCTTTACGCTAATTTAAAGGTATTGAGCCAAGTGATATACAGTATTAGTACTCACTGATTTCATTATATCCCCTACAGTAACTGGCGCCTGTTTGAAATAATCTGCATAAAATGTATGAAATACGAATGCCTTGCGTACCTCGAATTGTTATGCGCAACGAAATAAAAATAAAAATAAATAAATAAATGAAGGAAGGAAGTTAAGTTTAACACCACTGTAGCAGACAATATGAAGTTTTAAATTATCACTGGATTTTCTACCTTCATGGGGGGGTTGGACGTCAAACGGGCCGACTTGGGACAGGAGAGGCATCACAGGACATTTTAGTTTCCAGTGTCTGTACTTTCACAAATAAATTCATAAAGCTTTGGCAGCACCACCAGGAAGGATTCAGGATTCACACTCATTGCAGTGGAAGTTCGAAAACATTACAAAATAATTTTTTTTGCGTGTGGAACTTCATCATTTTTTCATTTACTAATGGCTACATTGCCCGCCCGGTTGGCCGTACGGTCTAACACACGGCTTTCCGGGCAGGAAGGAGCGCCTGGTTCCCGGCACGAATCCGGCCGGCGGATTTGTGTCGAGGTCCGGTGAACCGGCCAGTCTGTGAATGGTTTTTAGGCGGTTTTCCATCTGCCTCGGCGAATGCGGCCTGGTTCCCCTTATTCCGCTTCGGTTACACTATGTCGGCGATTGCTGCGCAAACAAGTTTTCCACGTACGCGTACACCACCATTACTCTACCACGCAAACATAGGGGCTACACTCGTCTGGTGTGAGACGTTCCCTGGGGAGTCCACCGGGGGCCGAACCGCGCAATAACCCTGGGTTTGGTGTGGGGCGGCGGAGGGGTGAAGTGGACTGCGGTAGTCGCCGTGGGGTTGTGGACCACTAGGGCTGCGGCGGGGACGGAGCCTCTCCGTCGTTTCTAGGTCCCCGGTTAACATACAATACAATGGCTACATTTGTTGCTATAGGTACACTTTTCTTCAGAGAGATTCTTCGATGAATTTTGCGCGGCATACATAGCATACTTACAGGTGTATGAAACTGTAGAATTTATTTAAATTATTAAAAAACGAATGAGTTGTTATATTTTAAACTTCATGTTTAGAAAAAAACACAAATTTTATAGTTCAGTACCTCAATTTTTACAACAGTTTTTAATAGATTTGGAAAATTCTAGAGTTTTATACACCTTTAAGTATGGTTTCTAAGCTGTGCAAAATTCATGGAAGAATCACTCTTACTTATGAAGAAAAGTGTACCTATAGCAACAAACGCTGCCATTAGTAAGCGAAAAAAATGATGAAATTTCACATGTAAAGAAAATTATTTGATTCACCATGTTCCTTCAAAGTTTAAAATGTAGCTGACTCATTAAATTATTTTTGGGCTTAACAAAGTGAACGCAGAAAATACGATACAGTTAACTTCCTCTGCACAGACACACTTATTCTAATTCCCGTAAACAAAGAAGCTATAATTAACCTGCATGTACCTAATGTTGTAACCAGACGGGACTACTTTCGTCGTGCCATAACTGTGGCTTCTTTGATTACACTGGAAGAAGGATCAAACTAAAACACTTTCTTACATAAATGAATAAAAGATTTATTCAACCTTGACACAGTTCTTTGCCACAGTACTACTGGATACTTTACAACAGTCATTATCCTAGCAAAGCAACACCTGATGCACTTATTAACAAACTGTTCTCTTGAGGTACAGTGTTCAACATTTACAACAGTACAGTTTCATCAGAAACTTTAACCGCTCTTTGTTCCTTCACTATGATGTTGACTACTGTAGGTGAGGTCATGAGCTGGGGGAGCTCTAGAGATGGGGAAAGTCGTTCATCCTTGGGAACTAGTTCACTGCTGATCGCTCTTTTTTGGGAACCGTTCACTTTTACTCGTTCACCGATCATTGTGCTTGGTACACGGTTCTTAAGAGAAACTGAAAATTAGGAGCATGGGTGACTGAAGATGGAAGGCGCCAAGAGGGGGCACTTGCCTCCAGCCTGGAGTACAGAGTTTTTATTCTTAACAAAATTCCCACACACTTGTAATTTTCGTGATTCTGCTAAACATCTCGTTTAGCCAACTGCAGCGTTATCTGGCTCATCGCAGTGAAATAATATAAGGTGGCGCACGAAAAACTGGACCCAAGTACAGACTGCTCACCAATTACGCACGATTTGTTGAACGCAACGAGCAGATTAAACATGTAATAATCAGCCAGTGAAGAAATAACAAATAAGCTAATGCAAACAACTTCGAAACAATAGATGACGGTTGGTAAGTGACAATGGGTAGTCTAGTACTCGGGGCTGATTTTTCGTGCACCACCCTGTTCCACCGAAATAAAAATGTGACACCATATACTCGATTACGAAGT
This sequence comes from Schistocerca cancellata, assembly GCF_023864275.1. NCBI lineage: Eukaryota > Metazoa > Arthropoda > Insecta > Orthoptera > Acrididae > Schistocerca > Schistocerca cancellata. The sequence continues at coordinate 348,199,147 of NC_064627.1, read as the reverse complement.
GCGGGATTCATTCGGTTGTAAGTCGGTCTGCCTTCCATAACAATGAATATGCTCTTCTACCTTGGATCATAAAAAGACGGATAATGGCCACTGGTGTGTGCCGTGCTGACGTCCTTTGCATGTGTAATAACAAAAAATCTTGCCTTTTTACACATATTTCTCCTGCTGTTTATCGAAATATTGAAGTAAGCTGGTACGCCCTTTTGTTACCCGAAAAGATGTATGTATTACATACCATGTAATTTTGATGTAATTTACGTAATTATAAAATTCATTTTAATTACCGGTAGTGGACGCTAAATAGAATACGAAAAGAACCAGAAGTTCAGAGTTCAAAAAAGAGCCGGCCGATGTGGCCGAGCGGTTCTAGGCGCTTCAGTCTGGAACCGCACGACCTCTACGGTCGCAGGTTCGAATCCTGCCTCGGGCATGGATTTGTGTGATGTCCTTAGGTTAGTTAGGTTTAAGTAGTTCTAAGTTCTAGGTGACTGATGACCTCAGATGTTAAGTCCCATAGTGCTCAGAGCCATTTCAAAAAAGATTTGAAACAGATCTCTAATGGGCGAGAGGAACGAACGAAACGAACAACTCCACAGTGAACTAACTATGAGCAGTCGGCGTTGGAACTGCGACGAGTGGCCACCGAAGAAGCAAGAGTCCGGCCGACCGAGACCGAGACAGACGGGAACGGGACCGAGGCTGGAACCAGGCTGGCCGAAGTGCCGTTCCGAAACGAGACCGACCGTTTCCCCCTCCGGGAACTATAAAGTAGAAAGCTGCGACCGAATTGAACTATGAAAGACCGTTCCTTAGAATTCGTTCCTCACTCGTTCCGTTCATCTTGGTGAACCGTTCCTTTGGACCCGTTAATTCGCGAACGATCCATCTCTAGAGCTCTTGCTTTCTCGACACTGCCTTGACCTCTTCGTGAAGGCACTGCTGTGCCGAGTTGGTATGGGCGGTCTGCAGGATTCCTCGTTGCAGCGTGCAGCAGAACCTCGCTAACGTTTGTGGTATTGGTATGCGACGCCGACTCTGATGTGGCTCCGTGATCGCTGGATGATACCACACTTAACATCTTCCTTATATTAGCAGTTCTGGAGCTATCGACTTCCCTAACTTTCTACTTTATTTATTTTTTTACATTTCGATTTCAGTGCTGACTTACACGTTCTTTTTTGCACATTATACAACTAGTGGACAGCTCTTTGTCGACCATACTGTCAGTGTTCTCTAGACATCCTATCTGCCCTTCCTTTGGCTTATACCAATACCTGTCTCGTCTGTGTTTTACGGAATCCCTTTTTATTTATCTCATGTGGTAATCTTTCAGGGTACAGAGTCAATTCTTTTGACTTGAGAACGAGTTTCACATTTCTTTAAAAACCTCTCTCACTTTATATGACTATGTTTCTTTGCACTTTACGCTAATTTCCCTTGATCGGAGGGTATCATGTGTGCTTACTAATCTGTGGGTTTCTTCTGTTTCTGGTAAGCTGGAATATTTCATTATCCATGCCCTTTTTCTTGCCGTAACTATATCACATTACAACTTCTTTTGACTAATCTTTACCACTTTTGTTTCACCAGTGTTCATCATCTGATTTTCCGCTTGGTTCCATTATTACATAAGCGTAAATATATTGCTTTCTCATATCGTCACTGATCTCATTCTTGAATTTCAGCCTTATGTTTCCAATTATTTCCTTTACTTCAAGTCTCTGGTCACAAATTTTTTGTCATCAGACTACCGGTCTCGGTCTATAACGACCATCTTCATATCCGTTTTATAAAAACGTGCCCTAATACACTGGAGCCACCTTGGCATCGTCAAATGCTGTTTTTAGCAGTAGTGCTGCTGACAAGATGACTCTTGTATGCACTATTATTTATATAGTTTTGACGACAGTCCAGCTAACCACAATCAGCGCCAGCATCGTCAAATATATATAAATAATGGTATATATGGTATAAATAATGGTATATACTGTTCAAAACAGTAGTGCTGCATCGTCGTGCTGCGGCTCGCGGGGACCCTACACGATGTAGGCAAGTGTACCATTTTCTTTGGCTTTTCAGTGTCCCACTTATCTTAACCACCCTAAATAACTGTTTGTCCAGATGCAATTACAAAATGATTCAAGCAAATGAGCAGATGTTCTTTAGCCGTCAGGGGACATCAATCGGCATGATTGCCTTCGTTGTAGCTTTGTTTTTTTACAAAGATATGAACAGCGGTATGACTTTTTTAAATGACACTCTGAATTTTTTATTCGGTAATTCATTTCCTCTCCTGAAGACATGTAACACAGTGTACCATTGACTGAAACACAACGTTATTAATTACATAACACAACATTGAGGTTGACGCTCCCAGCACTTAGTGTAAGTACTCGGGGTAATGGAACACATCCACGCGCTGACGTTGACAGAAGGCAAATGTAAACATAAGTAGATTGCACACCCGTCATTCCCTCAACCATCGTCAGTTGAAGAGTTGTGTGAGTAGAATGTACACCAACGAAGAGAAGGTAGGAATGCTACTCATCTACGGGGAATGTAAGTTTGCAGAACAGTAATTGCAATACCGTTTTCTTCTGTACGCGTACATTTGGTACAGTAGTTTAGTCCTTTTAAGTACTGTTGTGTAGAGCAGGCATACAGTAAAGGCTGTCCTTCCTACAAACTGCATCGATAGAACGTTTCTTTTATTGTTGTTGTTGTTGAAGGTAGGCGAAATGCTAAGCAGGCAGCGGAACTGTACAGAGAGCGATATCCTGACAGGAACCCACCTTCTCGACGGATGTTTTCTCGTCTTGTTGCGAAGCTTCAGGAAATGGGATGTTTCGACCCACGACAACGCAATCGTCGTAGCAGTCATACAGACGAAGCTGCCGAAGTTACTATTCTCGCATCCGTTGCTATGACCCACATGTGAGCACACGGCAGCTTGAACACGAGACTGGCATTCCTAAAACCATTGTACATTGCAGTCTTACACGTCACTGACTCCATCCTTACCATGTACACCTACATCAAGAAATGCATGGGAATGAGTCGTGTACGATTCTGTTAGTGAGCACAGCAGCAAATCCTCATCAACCCGAACTACTTCTCCAATGTTCTATTTACCGATGAATGTTCCTTCTCAAACAAAGGACAGGTAAATACAAGGAACATACATTATTTGTCCAGCGACAACGCACGATGGTTTAGACAGAACATCAGCGTCAATGGAGAGTTAACGTCTGCTGTGGGATGCTTGATACTACAATTATTGGCTCTTATTTCATCAATGGTAGTCTAAATGGCACAGCGTATGCCAACTTCCTCAGACGAATTCTTCTTCCTCTTCTGGATGAAGTGCAGCTAAGAACCAGAATGCTTATGTGGTATCAAGATGATGGATGTCCAGCACATAATACCTTGCGTGCACATCGTGTTCTGAACCGAAGGTGTCCTGCCATATGGATTGGTCGAGGAGAAACAGTTACTGGGCCTGCTTGGTGTCTTGGTTTAAATCCTCTGGACTTTTTTCTTTGGGGATGCATTAAAGACGTTGTCTATCACGACATTCCAACAACTCCAGAGGACATGCACGAACGTATCGTGCTTGCTTGTAATTCTCTTCAGCAGGCAACACTGGAAGCAGTAAATAAATCGTTCATTCAACGAGTGCACTACTGTATCGGTGTCCAGGGTCACCACCTTGAGCACCTTTGAATGATGTACTCTTGGGAAATGGTACAGGAGAGTCAAAGTAAATTTTGTGTTATGTTTTTACTTGGTTTTCATTTGTTTTCTGACAACTACGGGAAGTGGACGAGTTTGTGATCTCAGACTCAAAGTCAATGTTGTCTTATGTAATTAATAACGTTGTGTTTCAGTGAATGGTACACTGTGATACATTTTTGAATAGGTCTTCAGGAGAGGAAATGAACTACCGAATAAAAAATACAGGGTGTCGCTTAAAAAAGCCATACCGCCGTTCATATCTTTGTAAAAAACAAAGCTACAACGAAGGCAATCATGCTGATTGATGTCCCTTGACGGCTAAAGAACATTTGCTTGAAACATCTTTTAGTTTGCATATGGACAAACAGGTATTTATGGGGTCAAGATAAATGGGACACCCTCTCTCTCATATATATACACGGTGGTCCACTAATAGTGACCGGGCCAGGCCAAATATCTCACGAAATAAGCATCAAACAAAAAACTAAAAAGAACGAAACTCGTCTAGCTTGAAGGAGGAAACCAGAAAGTGCTATGGTTAGCCCGCTAGATGGCGCTGCCATAGGTCAAACCGATATCAACTGCTTTTTTTTAAATAGGAACCACCACTTTCCCTTTCTGTTAGATGGTGCTGTAATAGTCACGAACGTATAAGTACGTGGTATCACGTAACATTCCGCCAGTGCGGACGGTATTTGCTTCGTGATACATTACCCGTGTTAAAATGGACCGTTTACAAGTTGCGGAAAAAATCGATATCGTGTTGATGTATGGTTATTGTGATCAAAATGCTCAACGGGCGTGTGCTATGTATGCTGCTCGGTATCCTGGATGACATCATCCATGTCCGGACCGTTCGCCGGGTAGTTACACAATTTAAGGAAACAGGAAGTGATCAGCCACATATGAAACGTGAACGACGACGTACAACAAATGATGATGCCCAAGTAGGTGTTTTAGTTGCTGTCGCGGCTAATCCGCACATCAGTAGCAGACAAATTGCGCGAGAATCGGGAATCTCAAAAACGTCGGTGTTGAGAATGCTACATCAATATCGATTGCACCCGTACCATATTTCTATGCACCAGGAATTGTATGGCGATGACTTTGAACGTCGTGTACAGTTCTGCCACTGGGCACAACAGAAATTACGGGACGATGATAGATTTTTTTGCACGCGTCCTATTTAGCGACGAAGCGTCATTCACCAACAGCGGTAACGTAAACCGGCATAATATGCACTATTGGGCAACGGAAAATCCACGATGGCTGTGACAAGTGGAACATCAGCGACCTTGGCGGGTTAATGTACGGTGCGGTATTATAGGAGGAATGATAATTGGCCCCCATTTTATCGATGCCAATCTAAATGGTGCAATCTATGCTGATTTCCTACGTAATGTTCTACCGATGTTACTACATGATGTTTCACTGCATGACAGAATGGCGATGTACTTGCAACATGATGGATGTCCGGCACATAGCTCACGTGCGGTTGAAGCGGTATTGAATAGCATATTTCATGACAGTTGGATTGGTCGTCGAAGTACCATACCATGGCCCGCACGTTCACCGGATCTGACGTCCCCGGATTTCTTTCTGTGGGGAAAGTTGAAGGATATTTGCTATCGTGATCCACCGACAACGCCTGACAACATGCTTCAGCGTATTGTCAATGCATGTGCGAACATTACGGAAGGAGAACTACTCGCTGTTGAGAGGAATGTCGTACCACGTATCGCCAAATGCATTGAGGTTGACGGACATCATTTTGAGCATTTATTACATTAATGTGTTATTTACAGGTAATCATGCTGTAACAGCATGCGTTCTCAAAAATGATAAGTTCACAAAGGTACAGGTATAATATTGGAACAACCGAAATAAAATGTTCAAACGTACCTACGGTCTGTATTTTAATTTAAAAAACCTACCTGTTACCAACTGTTCGTCTAAAATTGTGAGCCATATGTTTGTGACTATTACAGCACCATCTATCACAAAGCGGAAAAAGTGGTACAACTAAAACATTCAGGTTTCTTTACTTACTACACGAATATGTAGTAAAAATGTGGGTTCATATTTAAAAAAAAACGCAGTTGATATCCGTTTGACCTATGGCAGCGCCATCTAGCGGCATCTGGTTTCCCCCTTCAAGATAGACAAGTTTCGTTCTTTGTAGTTTTTTCGTTTGACGCTTATTTCGCGAGAAACTTGGCCCGGTCACGATCAATGGACCACCCTGTATAAAGTGTAATATTGATTAAAAGAGTAAAAAATGTAATATGACAGAATATCGCACAATAAACATAGTTGTTATTTATCCTATGACTAAATTTACTTTACAATTAATAAAGAAATTGTATTACAGTTTATTGTCTTGTTCTGTTCATGCTGCAGAAGAATAAAATGTAGATGCTAAACCGCCACCAGCTAAAGGTGACAGTGAATATAAGTCTCGAAGGGAGGACGTTGTTAAATTTCGTTTCCATGTCCTACTGTTAAACATTCCTCATTCTTTGACAGCTATAACTGATGACTGTAATTACTCGTCACCTTATTTATGTGAGTTCATTGTATGCTAGTAGTTTTTGTTAGTTTTTTGTGGAATTGAAATCAAACCTACCGTTTTTATAAAAATAAAAGTGGTCACCGTAGATGGCTGCCACGCAGGGGACCCGGGTTAAATTCCCGGTACTGCCGGGTATTTTTCCTCGGCGAGAAGACTGGTATGTGGTGCACTCAGTTCGTGATGCCAAGTGAAGAGCTACTTGATCAAGTAGCAGCGGCTCCATGGTCTGGAAAATGTGCAAAACGGCCTGGAGAGAGATATGATGACGACATGTCCCTCCATACCGCATGTGCACGAAACGGCAAGGCTGAAGATTACACGGCTGCCGGTAGGTATATTTTGCTCCTTCACGGCCTGGGTGGCATCCCTGAATAAAATCTTGTCGGTTTGCAAGCAGTGTCACATCGAATAAAACACTCGAATTTTAGACAACTGTCTACGTCAACGTAATCAATTGTGTAAACCACTTACTGCTGACACTGGCACAATGTTCTGCTTATAAAGGCGCCGTTGCAGCACGTAGAGGACCAAAGTGACGCAGCTCTGGGAAGGCGAGTTGGTCAGCTCAGACAACTAATAACCACCGCGTGACTGACAATATTAGATGGTGCGAAGCATCCGTTTTCGCTTTAGTTCGATATTTAAACCCCACCCCAACGCCCTACCAAGTGTGCTCCCATGTTATTCTAATCTTGGCCGCCTTCTTTATAACGTATACGATACTGCAAGCTCTGCATGCCTTTAGAGGTGGTAGTATTAGATAAGATTAGATTAGATTAATTATTACTTTCATAGACCCATAAAAGAGGGAATCCTCCTGGGTGTGGAACATGTCAGATAATCACATTATAAAAATGTAATTAGAAAAACTTGAGTTTCATTAATTTTAATGATCCTCAGTCAGTAAACAGTAAAATTATTTACATCAATTAAATTTAAACTTCTAATATTTACAGGTTTAATACTTACATCTGATTTAATTAACTCCATCATTCAGACATTTGCTAGTTCCTTGGCTATTACAACAAAGTATTGTCAAAAATTAAAGTAAATTATTCATTTCAGTGATCCTCAGTTAAGAACAGTCAGATTATGTACAAGATTTAAAATTAAACTTCCACTATTTATAGACTTAAGACTAACATCTACTTTCCATACATCCATCATTCACACAGTAGGTAGTTACTTGGCTGTTACAACCAAGTATTGTCAAAAACTAAAGTATAATAAATTTTCATTAAAATGGTCTACTGCATTTGTTGAGAAACTCATGGATGGAATAGGGGAGTTGGCCACCAAACATTCTTTTAAATTATATTCAAATTGCGCCCTGTCTGAAACTAAACTCTTAATGATTGCTGGTAACTTATTAAAAATATGCGTTGCTGAATACTGTACTCCTTTCTGGGCAAAAGTAAGTGATTTTAAATCTTTATGTATGTTGTTCTTAATCCTAGTATTGATATTGTGTACTAAGCAGTTAGTTGGAAAAATAGATGTATTATTTACAACAAACTTCATTAAGGAATAAATGTAGTGAGAAGTTGTGGTTAATATGCACAATTCTTTGAATAGGTTTCGACATGATGTTCTTGGATTTACACTACTCATTACCCTTATTATACGCTTCTGTACTCTAAAAAATTTTTCTCTGTTTGTGGAGTTACCCCAAGATACGAGGGCAGTTCAATAAGTAATGCAACACTTTTTTTTTCTCGGCCAATTTTGGTTGAAAAAACCAGAAATTTCTTGTGGAATATTTTCAAACATTCCCGCTTCGTCTCGTATAGTTTCATTGACTTCCGACAGGTGGCAGCGCTGTACGGAGCTGTTAAAATGGCGTCTGTAACGGATGTGCGTTGCAAACAACGGGCAGTGATCGAGTTTCTTTTGGCGGAAAACCAGGGCATCTCAGATATTCATAGGCGCTTGCAGAATGTCTACGGTGATCTGGCAGTGGACAAAAGCACGGTGAGTCGTTGGGCAAAGCGTGTGTCATCATCGCCGCAAGGTCAAGCAAGACTGTCTGATCTCCCGCGTGCGGGCCGGCCGTGCACAGCTGTGACTCCTGCAATGGCGGAGCGTGCGAACACACTCGTTCGAGATGATCGACGGATCACCATCAAACAACTCAGTGCTCAACTTGACATCTCTGTTGGTAGTGCTGTCACAATTGTTCACCAGTTGGGATATTCAAAGGTTTGTTCCCGCTGGGTCCCTCGTTGTCTAACCGAACACCATAAAGAGCAAAGGAGAAACATCTGTGCGGAATTGCTTGCTCGTTATGTGGCTGAGGGTGACAATTTCTTGTCAAAGATTGTTACAGGCGATGAAACATGGGTTCATCACTTCGAACCTGAAACAAAACGGCAATCAAGGGAGTGACGCCACACCCAATCCCCTACCAAGAAAAAGTTTAAAGCCATACCCTCAGCCGGTAAAGTCATGGTTACAGTCTTCTGGGACGCTGAAGGGGTTATTCTGTTCGATGTCCTTCCCCATGGTCAAACGATCAACTCTGAAGTGTATTGTGCTACTCTTCAGAAATTGAAGAAATGACTTCAGCGTGTTCGTAGGCACAAAAATCTGAACGAACTTCTCCTTCTTCATGACAACGCAAGACCTCACACAAGTCTTTGCACCTGAGAGGAGCTCACAAAACTTCAGTGGACTGTTCTTCCTCATGCACCCTACAGCCCCGATCTCGCACCGTCGGATTTCCATATGTTTGGCCCAATGAAGGACGCAATCCGTGGGAGGCACTACGCGGATAATGAAGAAGTTATTGATGCAGTACGACGTTGGCTCCGACATCGACCAGTGGAATGGTACCGTGCAGGCATACAGGCCCTCATTTCAAGGTGGCGTAAGGCCGTAGCATTGAATGGAGATTACGTTGAAAAATAGTGTTGTGTAGCTAAAAGATTGGGGAATAACCTGGTGTATTTCAATGCTGAATAAAACAACCCCTATTTCAGAAAAAAAATGTGTTGCATTACTTATTGAACTGCCCCGGTATGATACCATATGACATAATGGAGTGAAAATAAGCATAATATGCCAGTTTTTTTTATATTTATACCTTCTATGTCTGACATCATTCACACTGCAAACACAGACTTGTTTAGGCGCTTAAGCAGTTCGTTGGTATGTTGCTCCCAACTGAATTTATTATCAAGTTGTAATCCCAAGAATTTTACACTCTCAATTTCTCCTATTTCCATGTCATCATATTTTATACACACGCCAGAAGGAAATCTCTTGGAAGTTCTGAACTGCATATTGTGGGTCTTGTCAAAGTTTAATGACAGTGAATTGGCTATGAACCACTTATTAATGTCAGTAAAAATTTGATTAGCTGCCCTTTCTAAATTTATATTGGATTTGCAATGTTTGTACCATCTGCAAATAAGACAAACTTGGCATCTGGTGATGTAACAGATGACAGGTCATTAATATACACAAGAAACAGTAGTGGACCTAGTATGGAACCTTGGGGAACACCACATGTAATTTCTTCCCAGGCAGGTGATGTCTGATTGCCTACTGCTGAAGTGTTACGTAATGACACGTATGAACCAAAACAAGAAAAAAATTGCATGAAAAATGGTCTCTAAAGAGCTATGATCACTTGTTCATCTTCGCCATAGTGAAAAACATCTCTTCTACTGAACAAGTGTTCATAGCTCTCAAGGTATGCATTTTAGAACCAACGTTTACTAAACAATTTTTTCTTGTTATGGTTCATACTACAGTATCGCTTTCTAAAATATGCAAGACAAAGAGCTTATAGTAGAAGAGATTTGCTTCATGGTATCGAAGATAAAGAAGTCCCGTGTTATTAGACTTTTTTGCTTCGAAAGATCGTTCTTGCCATATACTTGAATATTGACAGTTCGTCATGGGACACTTTGTGTACAGGGTGTTTCAGATTCATCCAGTTTCACAAGGCCATATCTTCTGCATTAATAAACTTGGAATAAATTTTAATTTACGCATCGATCACAATAGTTTACCTTGGCAAAAGTTGCTGGTTGCCAGTACATATATTTTCCAGTAGGGATCTAACCAGTAGAGCCAATTTGCTGGTTCGCTCGTTCTTTGGCCTACTTATGATGAATCAAGTGACGACAACACAATAACAGAAGGCGTTTTGCTTTCTCTGTTTCAGTTTATTTCAACAGGTGCAATTCCGTTAAAATTGTACTGTGCCATTTTTATGGGCAGTACGGCACTGTATCTACTACAGCATAAGGGAATTTGGATGCTGCGTTTTACCATTGGCCTCCTAGCTCGCCTATCGTGACACTTTTTTTGTATCTCTTCTTGGGGTTTTATGAAAGACCCCACTTACGTGTCTTCCAGTAACTTTGGTGAACTGGGATGCTGCACAGCAACAGTAGCGAATGTGTTAACACCAGATATTGTGGTAAATGTATGGGACGAAGTTGGGAGTCGTCTTGAAGTTTGCCTAACTGCAAACTTTCATTCTAAACACATTTATAAAAAATGGAAACGATAGTGTCACCGCTTCGTACTGGCTTTCGTGGATCTGTGTGAGGCACCCCACCAGTAGTGGATCTTGGGTAGCTCAAACGAACTGAAGTACCTTAGAAGACGTGATTCAGTTGACTGCAGGACATCCAGCTGTGAACAAGCTCTTGAGGGTAATTTAGGGCCGAAACTGAAAAGGGTAGAGGAAAGTAAATCGGAAGAAAATACGCTGGTGTTAGAAAGTGTATTCTAAATAGGACTCCAAACTACAGATCTGGCCATTAAAATTGATACAACAAGAAGAAATGCAGATGATAAACGGGTATTCATTGGACAAATATATTATACTAGAACTGACATGTGATTACATTTTGGGTGCATAGATTCTGAGAAATCATTACCCAGAACAACCACCTTTGGCCGTTATAACGGCCTTGATACGCCTGGGCATTGAGTCAGACAGAGCTTGGATGGCGTGTACAGGGACAGCTGCCCATGCAGCTTCAACACGATACCCCAGTTCATCAAGAGTAGTGACAGAGGTATTGTGACGAGCCAGTTGCTCGGCCATCATTGACCAGACGTTTTCAATTGGTAAGAGATCTGGAGAATGTGCTGGCCAGGGCAGCCAGCAGTAGAACATTTTCTGTATCCAGAAAGGCCCGTACAGGACCTGCAACATGCGGTCGTGCATTATCCTGCTGAAATATAGGGTTTCGCAGGGATCGAATGAAGGGTAGAGCCACGGGTCGTAACTCATCTGAAATGTATTGTCCACTGTTCAAAGTGCAGTTAATGCGAACAAGAGGTGACCGAGACGTGTAACCAATGGCACCCCATACCATCACGCCCGGTGATACGCCAGTATGGCGATGACGAATACACCCTTCCAATGTGCGTTCACCGCGACGTCGCCAAACACGGATGCGACCATCATGATGCTGTAAACAGAACCTGGATTCATCCGAAAAAATGACATTTTGTCATTCATGCACCCAGGTTCGTTGCTGAGTACACAATCGCAGGCGCTCCTATCTGTGATGCAGCCTCAGGGGTAACCGCAGCCATGGTCTCCGAGCTGATAGTCCATGCTGCTGCAAACGTCATCGAACTGTTCGTGCAGATGGTTGTTGTCTTCCAAACGTCCCCGTCTGTTGACTCAGGGATCGAGACGTGGATGCACGATTCGTTACAGCCATGCGGATAAGATGCCTGTCATCTCGACTGCTAGTGATACGAGGCCGTTGGAATCCAGCACGGCGTTCCGTATTACCCTCCTGAACCCACCGATTTCATATTCTGCTAACAGTCACTGGATCTCGACCAACGCGAGCAGCAATGTCGCGATACCATAAACCGCAATCGCTATAGGCTACAATCCAACCTTTATCAAAGACGGAAACGTGATGATACGCATTTCTCCTCCTTATACGAGGCTTCACAACAACGTTTCCCAAGGAAACGCCGGTCAACTGCTGTTTGTGTATGAGAAATCGGTTGGAAACTTTCCTCATGTCAGCACGTTGCAGGTGTCGCCACCGGCGCCAACCTTGTGTGATGGCTCTGAAAAGCTAATCATTTGCATATCACAGTACCTTCTTCCTGTGGGTTAAATTTCTCGTCTGTAGCACGTCATCCTCGTTCGTGTAGCAATTTTAATGTCCAATAGTGTATATAATTTGCTTGGCATGGAACTCGGTAGGAGGCACTAAAATAACTTCTAGACAACTGCCTGAAGACCTATTTAATTTCATTATGGAATGAGTTTTACGAGAAATAAAGAAATCAGATTCTAAAACGGGACAGCAATAAATGCTAAAATAAAATTTTATGCTATTTAGCCACAGGAAACTGAACAGTCAAGATGTCTGTATGTTCAGATAATTATAGCTAATCAATTACGAATCTATAGCTGTGAAACTATCCATAAGGTACTTAAACAATTCATAGAGGAAAGAGAGATATTAAGCAATGTTTTTTTGATGAAAAGTTGGTTACTGTATCAATTCTGTTTTTGAAAACAAATGTTTTGTTACAGCAATTCAATTTTTTGTAGGCATTTTGCCATAATCGAAATTATACAAACATTTAATTATGATTAAAATTGCAGTAAGTTCTTAATTATTAATAGCTCATCTCATACTTGTATAAACATCGTATCAGAAATTCTAGTCATACATGATGTGTACTTGCCTAGTCGTGTTACACCGTGTGGCAGAATCTTGTAAGTGGGGAAGGGCGAGAGGGGCGGTAACCACGTAGATTTAATTAACAGAGAAGCACTGTTCTCTTGCTGTCTCATAGCTGCTGGAAGTCCATTAGCGCGTAACATCGACATTACATATTTCCCAAAACAATCACATCTAACATCTTTTATAATTTGTGCAGTAATATTAAAAATCTAGTGTACTTTGTAAATAGTATTTCGTATTAAATTGTCCTTGGGGCCATGTAGCCGGCCGGTGTGACTGAGCGGTTCTAGGCGCTTTAGTCTGGAACCACGCGACTGCTACGGTCGCAGGTTCGAATCCTGCCTCGGGCATGGATGTGTGTGAGTTCTTAGGTTAGTTAGGTTTAAGTAGTTCTAAGTTCTAGGGGACTGAGGACCTCAGATGTTGAGTCCCATAGTGCTCACACCCATTTGAACGATTTTCGGGGTCATGTAAAAGTTGTTCAACGTTTGATGAAGGCTGCCGGGATTATGTTGAAAGGGTTTTTCACTTACGATTTGGCCGGGGTTTCTCAGTTGCTTCTGTCGTTGGGATGGTCCTGGAACTGTCTGGTGAGATCGCCAATAGGCCTTCGATGTTAGGGCGGAGCTGCGCCTACTCCACTTCTGAATGTTGTATTGTGACTCTGCTATGGAGTTCGTTGCTAGCTTCTGCAGTTAAAACCTGAATAAAAATGTCTGGAATATAAGAACAAAATATTAACTGACTTCCGTTTATTTAAACTGACTTATGTCTGTTTTCAGTATTTGTAGAATGTAACTAACAAGTAGCTAATAATAATTTTGAAAAAGAAAAACATATGTCTATCTAGGGATGGAATGTAAATCATAAATTATTTATTTTGAGACTCCAGTGACATCAGATGTTTTGTTATGCGTTGAATACGACGTTAGAACTATATGGAATTCTCCAGACTATCTAGAAGCTTTGGACGGAAAACATATTTTTAAACGTAATCTTCCCACTACTGGGTCCGATTTCTACAACCGTTAGAAATTAAAATTGTAGAGTCGTCACACGTCTCATGTAACGTTTTCTTTATTTTACGTATTTCACTCGGCCAACGTAAGCAACTATGGAAATACGATGTGTTACACCACCATACAATAATACAGATTGACAGATTCAACTTACAACGTGATAACGTCCATTACGTGGCCGACAGCCACTCGTTACAAATAACGGGCTTTGTACAGCGCCGCAGTCATTGCATGAAATGGAGTAAGTTGCTTTTCTACAGTGAACGTAATTTCTCTGGTCCGATGGATTTTAAGATTAAATAGCAAAACATAACATTTCTTGTTGAGCGAGTCAAAGCACTGCTGAAATGCGCCTTCGTTGAAACTATCCCATGCCGGCCGGAGTGGCCGTGCGGTTCTAGGCGCTACATCTGGAACCGAGCGACCGCTACGGTCGCAGGTTCGAATCCTGCCTCGGGCATGGATGTGTGTGATGTCCTTAGGTTAGTTAGGTTTAATTAGTTCTAAGTTTTTTGGTGACTGATGACCTCAGAAGTTAAGTCGCGTAGTGCTCAGAGCCAGCCAAACTATCCCATGAAGCCATATGAAAAGCTGTATGATACAAAAAACACTAATATCACTAAACCATGACAAATATACGCCGCTTTTTCAAGCATTCATGCATACAAATCTACAAAACATCTCCAGTTATTAAAATAATTTTGAAGGAATACAATAAAATTACAAGTTAAAACTGAAATTTCCACTTTTACCGGTGTTAATACACTTTCCTGTATATGACAGGTTAATACACTACTGGCCATTAAAATTGCTGCACCAAGATGAAATGCAGATGATAAACGGGTATTCCTTGGACAGATGTATTGTACTAGAACTGACATGTCATTACATATTCACGCAATTTGGGTGCACAGATCCTGAGAAATCAGTACCTAGAAGAACCACCTTTGGCCGTAACAACGGCCTTGATACGCCTGGGCATTGAGTCAAACAGAGCTTGGATGGCGTGTACAGGTACAGCTGCCCATGCAGCTTCAACACGGTACCATAGTTCATCAAGAGTAGTGACTGGCGTATTGTGACGAGCCCGTTGCTCGGCCACCATTGACCAGACGATTTCAATTGGTAAGAGATCTGGAGAATGTGCTGGCCAGGGCAGTAGTCGATTATTTTTTGTATCCAGAAAGACCCTACAGGACCTGCAACATGCGGTCGTGCATTATCCTGCTGCAATGTAGGGTTTCGCAGGGATCGAATGAAGGGTAGAGCCACGGGTCGTAACACACCTGAAATGTAACGTCCACTGTTCAAAGTGCCGTCAGTGCGAACAAGAGGTGACCGAGACGTGTAACCAATGGCGCCCCATACCATAACGCAGGGTGATACGCCAGTATGGCGATGCCGAATTCACGCTTCCAAAGTGCGTTCACCGCGATGTTGCCAAACACGGATGCGACCATCATCATGCTGTAAACAGATCCTATAACAATGAAGTTTTGTCATTCGTGCACCCAGGTTCGTCGTTGAGTACACCATCGCAGGCGCTCCTGTCTGTGATGCAGCGTCTAGGGTAACCGCAGCAATGGTCTCCGAGCTGATAGTCCATGCTGCTGCAAACGTCGTCGAACTGTTCGTGCAGATGGTTGTTGTCTTGCAAACGTCCTCATCTGTTGACTCAGGAATCGAGACGTGGCTGCACTATCCGTTACAACCATGCGGATAAGATCCCTGTCATCTCGACTGCTAGTGATACGAGGCCGTTGGGATCCAGCACGGCGTTCCGTATCACCCTCCTGAACCCACCGATTCCATATTCTGCTAACAGCCATTGGATCTCGACCAACGCGTGCAGCATTGGCGCGATACGATAAACAGCAATCGCAATAGGCTACAATCCGACCTTTATCAAAGTCGGAAACGTAATGGTACGCATTTGTCCTCCTTAGACGAGGCATCACAACAACGTTTCACCAGGCAACGCCGGTCAACTACTGCTTGTGTATGAGAAATCGGGTGGAAACTTTCCTCATGTCAGCACGTTGTAGGTGTCACCACCGACACCAGCCTTGTGTGAATGCTCTGAAAAGCTAATCATTTGCCTATCACAGCATCTTCTTCCTGTCGGCTAAATTTCGCGTCTGTAGCACGTCATCTTCGTGGTGTAGCAATTTTAATGGACAGTAGTGTAATGACGTTAAAACTGACGTGTACTAACGTAGGTTAAACATATCATTCATATGTGGTGCCACGATTCCTATTACACCTACAGCTATTAGAGTGCAGAATGTGGAGAGGAAAATGTTTATGTCATATACACTCCTGGACATTGAAATAAGAACACCGTGAATTCATTGTCCCAGGAAGGGGAAACTTTATTGACACATTCCTGGGGTCAGATACATCACATGATCGCACTGACAGAACAACAGGCACATAGACACAGGCAACAGAGCATGCACAATGTCGGCACTAGTACAGTGTATATCCACCTTTCGCAGCAATGCAGGCTGCTATTCTCCCATGGAGACGATCGTAGAGATGCTGGATGTAGTCCTGTGGAACGGCTTGCCATGCCATTTCCACCTGGCGCCTCAGTTGGACCAGCGTTCGTGCTGGACGTGCAGACCGCGTGAGACGACGCTTCATCCAGTCCCAAACATGCTCAATGGGGGACAGATCCGGAGATCTTGCTGGCCAGGGTAGTTGACTTACACCTTCTAAAGCACGTTGGGTGGCACGGGATACATGCGGATGTGCATTGTCCTGTTGGAACAGCAAGTTCCCTTGCCGGTCTAGGAATGGTTGAACGATGGGTTCGATGACGGTTTGGATGTACCGTGCACTATTCAGTGTCCCCTCGACGATCACCAGTGGTGTACGGCCAGTGTAGGAGATCGCTCCCCACACCATGATGCCGGGTGTTGGCCCTGTGTGCCTCGGTCGTATGCAGTCCTGATTGTGGCGCTCACCTGCACGGCGCCAAACACGCATACGACCATCATTGGCACCAAGGCAGAAGCAACTCTCATCGCTGAAGACGACACGTCTCGATTCGTCCCTCCAGTCACGCCTGTCGCGACACCACTGGAGGCGGGCTGCACGATGTTGGGGCGTGAGCGGAAGACGGCCTAACGGTGTGCAGGACCGTAGCCCAGCTTCATGGAGATGGTTGCGAATGGTCCTCGCCGATACCCCAGGAGCAACAGTGTCCCTAATTTGCTGGGAAGTGGCGGTGCGGTCCCCTACGGCACTGCGTAGGATCCTACGGTCTTGGCGTGCAATCATGCGTCGCTGCGGTCCGGTCCCAGGTCGACGGGCACGTGCACCTTCCGCCGACCACTGGCGACAACATCGATGTACTGTGGAGACCTCACGCCCCACGTGTTGAGCAATTCGGCGGTACGTCCACCCGGCCTCCCGCATGCCCACTATATGCCCTCGCTCAAAGTCCGTCAACTGCACATACGGTTCACGTCCACGCTGTCGCGGCATGCTACCAGTGTTAAAGACTGCGATGGAGCTCCGTATGCCACGGCAAACTGGCTGACACTGACGGCGGCGGTGCACAAATGCTGCGGCCAACACCGCGGTTCCTGGTGTGTCCGCTGTGCCGTGCGTGTGATCATTGCTTGTACAGCCCTCTCGCAGTGTCCGGAGCAAGTATGGTGGGTCTGACACACCGGTGTCAATGTGTTCTTTTTTCAATTTCCAGGAGTGTATTTTATTTCTACAGTTCTGCAGATGCTCGCGTTGGTCGTATGAAAAATAAAGAAAAAGTTGCATGCGGCTTGTGGCGAGTCTACGATTTTAATTATAAAAATAGTTCCAATATTGTATTGATTGCTTTAGCTGACTCCGCTTACTCTTTTCTGTATGTTAACGATAGCGCTAACGGAAGAGTTTCTCATAGGTGAGTATTTCAAAGCAGTACCTAATACAGTGTTTAAGAGACCAAGAGCTCACAAACTGACACGTGCGTTCCGCGTATGTAGCGTCCGTATCGTTTGCCCGGAGATTTTACCTCGCGGGTATACGTCTGCGAGAGGGCTCTTTGGTTTGGCGCGGCCCTTAGTATGGGTCATTGCATAGCTGTATGGGTAGTGTGGAGAGAGTGCCGCTGGGCAGCGACACACAGAGGGCGGGGCTGGCTGCAGCATGTATGTATGAAGGAGCAGCGGGGCGTGCCGGGGCGTCTCTGCACAGAATAGTGAGTATACAGAATGGGAACTCGGCTGGAACTCATGCGCCAACATTTAGTGTTCGTGTGCGAAGTTTGCCATACCGTAACCGAGTAAACAACTGTTTGAAGCCAAAGGCGAACGGATACGTTTGTTTATTTTATTAATTCCGCTTTTCAGCTGCTGGGCTTACCTACAGATAAACAGTTGTCTGATGTTCTGTAAAAGTTAGAAATATGCTGTATAACGAGCAGTGTAAGAGAAAAAAATCACAAAGGAAAGTAATGATCGGTTCCCTTGAAGTGGCTGGAAACAGTGGCTGATAGTGAAGGAGAAAAGTTAGTTTTTAAATTTTCTTGCTGTGAACACTAAAAGCCCACTAAACTGTAAAAAAAATTCTGTGTGAAAATGATGCAGCTTTGCTTCAACCCCAGCAGTTACAGGGTAGCGCAGGATATGTGTTACCATTTTGTTTTTGAATATAAACTTTATTGTCAATACAATCTGAAAGGAACACATACTACAATGAAGAGCCGCCCATGGAGATTTGTTATAACTCAGCACATGCTCAATATGTCCACCATTACGTTTCCTAACTTCCTTCAAACGAACACTGAAGTTAGTGATTACCCTACGGCACATGTCTTCCGAAAATTTCACTGCAAGCTTGAAGAATAAGTCTTCTGAGCTCCATTAAATCACGTGGACGTTTCGGGAAAATTTTTTCCTTTAGGTACCCCCAAAGAAAAATGTCAGATGGATAGAGGTCTGGACTATTGGGGGGCCAATTTTGTTCGTCATTGAAAAGACCTGCAAACCTGAGTGAAATGATCCGCATGTCGAAATGCTCGTGTAAAAACTCCGACACAGTGTTTGCAGTATGTGGCTTTGCTCCATATTGCATGAACCACTGCGTGTTGAAGGGCAAGGCAGTAGCAAGAAGCTGCGGAATGAAGCTATTGTGAAGCATGCTCAAATAATGCTTGCTGTTCACAGTTTCTTCAAAGAAAAAGGGTCCAATAAGTCCGTGACTGTAAATTGCTGCCCACGCTGTAATCCTCGGAGCATAATGTTGTCGTTCATGAAGCACTTGTGGGTTTTCAGTGGCCCAAAAGCGTACATTTTGTTTGTTAACCACACCGTCTAAATAAAAATGTGCCTCGTCTGAAAACCAAACGTTGTTGAGAGTTTCTTCCCTATCCTCTGCCCACTGGGCAAACAGTAGTCTCTGCAGCTTGTGTTCTTCAGTGAGCTTCTGTGCACAGGTCACCTTGTATGGGTACATATGGAGGTTACAAGAATGCGTTGAACGGAGCGTCTGGATATTCCCAGTTGTACTGCTACCTTTCTACACGATTTCCCGGGACTTCTCTGTACGTACCGCTTCAATATTCGCCGGCGAACAAACAGGCTTAGGCCGCGGTCGCTTCGCTTCCAATACTCTTCCTTCCCGTACAAATTTATCATACAGCTTGTGAATGGTCTTGTTGCAAGGGACCCATCGTGTGTTAAACTGTTGTCGAAAACTCCTCTGAGCTGCAACAAGGCTTTTCGTTTCATGAAAAAGTAACACAATTGCCGATCGTTGCCGTGTCATTAGTCTTCCATTGTCAGCCATTGCTGCTTACTAGTCTGCTAGCGACATTATCGTGAATTACACGTCATTTCGTAACTCATTTGTTTTTCCAAGCTCTGCTGGTACTACTGTAGAGCTCCCAGCGAGATATCTAATGTGCGTCGTAAATTGCGAAACAAACAATTGGTAACACATTTCGTGCGGCACCCTGTAGTTTTTCGGTAGACGTTCACCTTTTCCTTTAAAAAAATTAAAAACGACTCCTTTGGCATTTGCGAGTTTTCTTCGCTTCTGGGTGTAATACCTCTTAATCGATTCTGAGGGAACTAGCAGTCACACAAAAATGATTTCTTTCGCGTCGTATAGTTAGATACCATAGCATAACGATGGAATATCTATTGCTCGATGTTGGTCGAAGTTACTGTGTGCGATGTTACCTAGCATTTACTACAAATGTAATTGCCTTTCCTAACAGTATCCCTTACAAGTAAATCAGTTGTGTCGTTACTGCGTTTTCTCGTACATGTAGTAATTGGGTATTGTACGTCTCAGTTTAAAAAGCCTAGCTCTGTGTAGTCATAGGGTCGAGCTGCGCATATCTACATTCATGCCCTGCAGCAAATTCGATGTAGATAACAACCTGTAGCTGTGATCGTGCAGTCAAATAGTCTATGCATTGGCAAGATTTGTTAGTTAATAAAATACTGTACACAGAAATACAAATGAAATAATTTAACAACAAGGGTTCCATTCTAACGTCTGTGGCTGATGTAGACGACAGAGAATTATGTTGAATAATGTTTATTCAAGAAAGGGCATCTCAAATAAACGGGAACTGGTCTTACGATATTCAGTTAAAATACGGACAGAAAATACCCCTATCAAATGCAGCAAATTTACGTGGAGAACATTACGAGAATGGTAGCAAAGTCTCCAAACTAAATATTCATCAAAGGTATGTGAAAACTAAATCCATTTCGTAATCAAAACACACGAAATTTCAACAGTTCATAACTGTTGAGTGTTCAACATGATGGTTTACAAATAAACACACCTGATACAAAGCATAGTAACTCACACTATGTCTATCGTCCGTTCCGTAATACTCTGGAGCACATTCGGACCTCACAAATTATAAAGACCCTTCAGAAGTTAAAGTATGACAGTGGTCATACACCATTCACATTGATACACAATTATAAAGTCCCTTCAGAAGTTAAAGTATGACAGTGGTCATACACCATTCACATTGATACACAATCAAACACCTCCACAACTGAATACTACTCATTACCACAGGTAGGTCTGCCTACTTCCAGAACTCGCATAAAAGTGCCCAGAATGCTTCCCTTGAACTGTTCACTAGTTAAAGTATGCCCCTCTGCTTGACTCCTGTAGTGTTTCCCTACTTTTCCATTGGCTGACGGACATCCGCACCAAAAATGCATCGTTCTTACGTTCTACACACATCATTTGACTCAACTTGACCACTTCTCTGATTAAAGTAGTATATTACTATTTAAGTAAAAAAATGTTATAAATATTCGGCCACACTCACATTATTCACAATAATTACAAATAAAGGTTTCTCCATAAATAAGCTAATATTCTTGTGCAGGTGCACTCACGCTTAATGACAACTAATTATCAGTAAATATTACTTAAGCAATTATTTATGCGTTCTCGACAGAACCATCATTTTGTTCTCCTTTCAATTGCTGTGTCCGCTAACACATGTTACTGACCACTTTTAAAATGGCACAGTTTTTTTAATAGCACTTCCAATCAACATTTGAATAAAGTTACTGGCAAAATAGTTAACTTCTCATTAAATAACTACACAAGTTTGGCAAAATACAGGTATTCATGCTGTATTCGTTTGCTGCGTAACTGTGAAGAGTATCACTTTCTGACAAACACTTGAGTAACAAAAAGGACATAAAAGAGACCTTAAGTCCATATACAGGGTGATTGTTTCCCATCGTGTACAAGCTCTGGGGACTGATCGATGAGAGGATACGGAAAAAAAACGTCTAATAACCTTATGTCCGGAAATTCAGGGACTCCATGCTAGAGACTATTTATTCAATCATACATTGTCACAGAGACTGCGGTCTAATATGTGCTGTACCGTGCAGCCACAGTTAGAGTATACATGGTTTCCTCGTAAAAGGTGGTACTGTATACGTCATGCACTTGCATCCTCTCCTCCCATAGTAATTGGAAATGTTGTGACCGATTCACTTGTCTTGCTAATTCACCTTGTTTTGGATATGATACACCACTGTACACAATGGTTCCGTATTCGAATCGAGAGCTTGCCAACATGGTGTTTACTTACGGAAAGGCAAACGGTAACGGCGGCGGGCAGAAAAGTTGTATCAGGAAACCTATCGCCGCCGACAACGACCACAGCATTCAAAGTTTGCAACAGTGTTCAGCCGGTTGTCTGAGACAGGATCGTTCCAGGAAGCAGGAAATCATGAAGAACCTATCCGAAATGTACGGACACCAGCTTGTAACTTACAGCGTGTGCAGGGCTTACTAGCGACAGACTTTCCACATAGGGAGCAGTTTTGTCACTGGTTTCTTCCCCAGGTAACCACGATTCCAGGATTTGTGTCATCCATCCTATTCACAAATGAGGCCACCTTTACGCGGAGTTGTATCGTCAACTTTTATAACAGTCATCTGTGGGATAGTATGCACAATCACCATGGTGTGGTGTCAGCGAATCGTCAGCAGCGGTGCAGCCGGAATGTGTGGATCAGGATAATTGGTGACCGTACTTTGGGACCATTCTGTCTTGCACGTCGCCTAAAAGACCGGAACTATGGGCGTCTCTTGTGGGTGACTTTGCCTCTCCTGCTGGAAGAAGTGCCATTGATGATTCGAAGGTTTGTGTGGTTGCTACATGATCATGCTCCAGCCCACTTCACCGTTAACGTCCCGAAGCGTCTCAATCTATCTTCCCTGGTCGAAGGATCGGACGCGGGGGTTCATATGCATGGTCCGGGATCTCAATTCTTGCGACTGCTGGTTATGGGGCCATCTCAAAAGTATCGTGTATGCAGAGCCTCCAAATGTGGTGAAACTGTAGTAACGTACCCGTGCTGCCTTTGACACTGTTCGGATGCAGCCTAGCCGATGTGAACGTGTGAGACAGAACATGCTACGAAGCGTAACGCATGCGTTGTGGCACATGGAAACAATTTTCAGCACATACTGTAACTGTGGCTGCATTATACAGCACGTATTAGACAGCACGTATTAGACAGCACTCTCTTTAACAATGTATGATTGACTAAATGATCTCTACCATGGAAACCATGCATTTGCGGACATTAGTTCATTAGATCGTTTTTGTTTCATATCCTCTCATCGATCAGTCCCTAGAGTTTGTACACGGTGGAAAAAATCGCCTTGTATAAAACAGATACAGGAATGTTAGCTGTCGTGCAATGCCATTATCTAAGATAATGTTTGTTGAAATAACATTGCGCGTTTAAAAGTTGTTAATTCATAGGTTCGTTATGAAGATATTTAGTCATTGTAAATTATTAATTTTGTTTTGAAATTATTGTTGTGTTATAGGATGCACTTCATTTTTCTGGCATCGCCAATGTACTCAGAATTTCAGTAATATTTGATTATGATTTATCATAGACTCTCAGAGAGCTGTAACAAGCCATGCATCTTTATCTGCCACCCCGCCATTTCTTGGAGCACTGTCTGTCCTCTTGAGTGACAAGTCAGAATGCCCCATTCTGGGATTTATCCACATCTGGTGATGCTGCTCGACTCTGCACCTAGCTGGCCTGTGTGGTTGTGGCTGCTTGCCATCCGCGTTGCTTTGACTGAGGCGGCCATGGCATGTCCTGAGTCCCAGACCCACACACACAAATTCACCTTACCTCCTACCAAAATCAGGCAGCCAAATTGCTTGCCTACATAAGCGTAACGTTACGTAGTGATACTTAATTTCCGCAGCCAAAATTTGAACGGTTTGCAGTGAAAAATGTGGTTGCTGGCTACTTTTATGTTTGGTCCATTTTAGGCGATACATTCCTGTGTGCTAAATGTAACTAAATATCGAAATTGTTTTTAACGTTGGAATGAAAGCCATATCTCACTACAGCATGGAGAAAAAAGTTGAATTATTCTTATCTGAGCACTCTGTCCCAGCATTACAAGTGCAAGTAGCCAGCAGGTCGCTAGTGAACAGTTTGTGTAAACTGGCGCACATTTCTAATTAGCGATCATGATTTATTGCTGTAATTACTGCTAGAAGAAAATGATGAAGAAGGAGGCATTTTGCACCAACAGTTACTTAATCAAAATGCTTAAAAGCATTTCATATTTATAACAAAGCTTGACAAAAGTTTCTTCACGACACTTATCAATCGTCATTTATTAAATGAATAAGATTCATATTACATAATATGTTAAAGTAAACTTTCAGGTCTGGGACTAACTCAAAAAAATTTGCATAAACCAAATTTTAAAGCACCCTACTGCCGACAATTACAGTAATACCTGTGTATTACTTTCAGACAGACAACGGAAATTACAGCTGTTTCTGTTGGAAGTGAAATTGATATATCAGCTCACAGTCCCAGAAAAGAAAAATTAAGAAGTAAAATATATTTTCTGCAAGGAAAAAAAGATATTTGCAAAATAAAGTAGCTTCATTATTATAGGAAGCTAAAATCAGTAGCAGTTCACAGCTTACACATGTGAACAGTAACAAATATAAAAGCTTTTCATTTAGTTAGGTTAGCTGTGTTTCGTAAAAATGTCCATTTCGAGCAATAGTAGTAAGCAGCTGTCGTTTCGTGTTTACTCTGTTTCAGTACGGCGTCTAGCGCAACACGTGACTTCACATAAATCAAAAGAGCCGCCATCTACTTTACTTTTCGTATATTCTGTGGTCGCGGGCAAGGGGTGCTCCCGTATTGCAGTAGTGACTTTGGAGCGGCCAGTTGCTTTCGGAATGCTAGTCAGGAGCAACGAGTCGCATGGCGGAACTGGATTTCGCCTTAGAGATAAGAGCCACTTTATTTGAACGTGACTGGTTCGGAAGTCATTCCAATCATTGGTGGTTACTGTTCAGGCTGCCCTGTCCTTAATGTATACTGGGATTTCCTACACCAAGTTGGCGTAGTTGTTATTCTGTCTGGCTTAGTTGTGCCCATGTTCTTAATCCCCTCCAGCGTATCACATTCTGCGGAACTTCCTGCTTTCTAATTAATAAATGGAAGTTGTTATTCAGGAGCTCCAGACCCTGAACTTAAGACGATCTGGAAGATTGTGTGTTCATCGTTTGAGGGTGCTCAGTGTAACCTTACTATCGTGAATTTTGTTTAAACTTCGAATAGCTTTAACTTCCCTTTAGAGGTGGCTTAGTGTACTATTTTCAAATTGTGAACATTTTTTACAGTTTGAAAGGATTAATTCCTCCTTGAAAGGAACGTTCAGCGTAACTTTATCTTCATGAATATTTGCTTAAGCTTTTGAAATGTTTTTTCTTTTAATTTATCTTTAAAAGCACCTCAGTATAGAGTTTGCTCCATTTTAATCCACCCTTTAAAGGTGGTTTAGAGTAATTTTTACTCCGTATGAACATCAGCTTATAGAATTCAAAAGATTTTAAACCTCCCTTTAAAGATGGCTCAGTTGTATTGTTCCCTTTTGTAAGCATTGGCTTAAACTAAACTTTAACTTTTCTTTTATGCTCTTGTTACTGAATGTATTAAGCATAAGTCTTGACCACTTGGTTCATACTAGCTCGTTGAATAGCATAAGTAAGAGCATGCTGTATTAATTACTGTTTGGTATATGCAGAAGAACTCAAGCTGTTTGTGTAATATTGCTGAAATTATTCCACACATAGCCCGGTTCCTAGGTCAGTTAAGAGGAGCAATTCTAGATCACCATGTCATGTATTGTCCTTACCACTATTGCAAAATTTACTTCCATCTAACCACTGAACAAGTAGTTGATGGACATCAGAATGTTAAGTGCATTTTACGTATAGTGGATGCTGTTTAACTCCGTGACTGTTCCTTTATAGGGTGTAACTATCAGTTACAATAAAATATTATTTATTCGTCACACGACCGGTTTCAGGCTTGTGCCCATCCTCAGGTGTTTATAAATTGGCTGCTTGAATGGTCTTCATCATCTTGATTTTACATGTTCTGAATGCATTGACAGTTTGTAACAGCTGGCTGGCTAACATTAAATAAATTTCATCCGTAGTAGATGCTGTTGAACTCCGTGACTGATCAGAATCTTGTTTGCGCAGCAAGTTTAGCCGCGTAAGTTTGGTATTGTAAATGTGCCACACTCTACCGTATGTTGTTGATTCCTGTGTAAAGTTACGGATATTGAGTATACGTGTATTTTCAAATGTCTGAATTTTCTCAGTTTTATTACACTGAAATTTTGTTAGTATGTTTAGATTTCAAGTCGAGTGATAGTTTGCCTTAATAAAAGTCTGTCTTTCAAACCATATTTTGCTTAATTGATCTACTGTATACTGTTCAAAGTATCTTGGAAAACAAAAAAGGAATACATTTTTCTTGTATAACCGATTTGGATTCATTCTTCACATTGCGGCAGCCTCTGTCCTGCTTACCTCGCATATCACACACAACTGATTTTGGAACTGTAAGGGAGGAAATTTTTCTATTAAAGACGTTTGATGAATTCCGAGATAACTAGAAAGAATTTACAACTATCTACATTCAGGATCATGAAGCATGGTAGAAAACACTTTTAACATATTCGTAAGTAAATTCAGTGTGTTTTAAAACCAATTAATTTAAAATTTAGAAAAGGTGGACTCGTTCGTACCAGCTTACTTCACACAACATAAATGGCAGAGGAAAGTGAATCCCACATATATCTCATGCCGTTTAATCGATTACAGAGACAAAACTATCATATACCTCCCGGATCCTGGCGTCAGACTGACATCACTGGCGTACAGCAAATTCCGGCAAGTCTTCACAGAAATCCGCAACCACATGCAAATTCTGGATAACTATCGAGGTTACTTTATTAATAAAGGAGCTGTCCACTGGCAAACAGCACAGTTCAGTGAAGTCTCAAACGCCGCACTGTAAAGCATATAAGTGAGGAAAATCATATTGATTTCACGCCTTATCTAGCTGTTAAATTAATAAATGATTACAGCAAGAGGAAGTTGCAAACCCTTGCAGACGCCACCGACAAATGCTTTCAGATGCCACCGGCGAAGGACGGCTCGTGAATAGGCGGAAAGAGGTCAAACCGGCTGCATTTTTGCTATGCTGCGACGAGCAGCAAGCTGGGACGTGTGCTGCACTGAGATCAGTGTTCCGACCCGCCTCCAAGACTGAAGATACAATATGCTGGATTAAAGAAGACATAGCTCTTCGAGTGCTCATTGTATAAGATGTCCCCAGCGATTGCAGCAGCATCTACAGGGTGTTTCAAAAATGACCGGTATATTTGAAACGGCAATAAAAACTAAACGAGCAGCGATGGAAATACACCGTTTGTTGCAATATGCTTGGGACAAGAGTACATTTTCAGGCAGACAAACTTTCGAAATTACAGTAGTTACAATTTTCAACAACAGATGGCGCTGCGGTCTGGGAAACTCTATAGTACGATATTTTCCACATATCCACCATGCGTAGCAATAATATGGGGTAGTCTCTGAATGAAATTACCCGAAACCTTTGACAACGTGTCTGGCGGAATGGCTTCACGTGAAGTGACACACCTTATGGAGCGCATAAATGGCAGTTCGCTCTGGTATTTTACTGCTTCAGCTGTTCAATTTTTTCTGGATTCTGGCGGTACACCTAGTCTTTCAAGTGTCCCCACAGAAAGAAGTCACAGGGGTTCATGTCTGGCGAATAGGGAGGCCAATCCACGCCGCCTCCTGTATGTTTCGGATAGTCCAAAGCAATCACACGATCACCGAAATATTCATTCAGGAAATTAAAGACGTCGGCCGTGCGATGTGGCCGGGCACCATCTTGCATAAACCACGAGGTGTTCGCAGTGTCGTCTAAGGCAGTTTGTACCGCCACAAATTCACGAAGAATGTCCAGATAGCGTGATGCAGTAATCGTTTCGCATCTGAAAAATGGGCCAATGATTCCTTTGGAAGAAATGGCGGCCCAGACCAGTACTTTTTGAGGATGCAGGGACGATGGGACTGCAACATGGGGCTTTTCGGTTCCCCATATGCGCCGGTTCTGTTTATTGACGAAGCCGTCCAGGTAAAAATTAGCTTCGTCAGTAAACCAAATGCTGCCCACATGCATATCGCCGTCATCAATCCTGTGCGCTATATCGTTAGCGAATGTCTCTCGTGCAGCAATGGTAGCGGCGCTGAGGGGTTGCCACGTTTGAATTTTGTATGGATAGAGGTGTAAACTCTGGCGCATGAGACGATACGTGGACGTTGGCGTCATTTGGACCGCAGCTGCAACACGGCGAACGGAAACCCGAGGCCGCTGTTGGATCACCTGCTGCACTAGCTGCGCGTTGCCCTCTGTGGTTGCCGTACGCGGTCGCCCTACCTTTCCAGCACGTTCATCCGTCACGTTCCCAGTCCGTTGAAATTTTTCAAACAGATCCTTTATTGTATCGCTTTTCGGTCCTTTGGTTACATTAAACCTCCGTTGAAAACTTCGTCTTGTTGCAACAACACTGTGTTCTAGGCGAAGGAATTCAAACACCAGAAAAATCCTCTGTTCTAAGGAATAAACCATGTTGTCTACAGCACACTTGCACGTTGTGAACAGCACACACTTACAGCAGAAAGACGACGTACAGAATGGCGCACCCACAGAACTGCGTTGTCTTCTATATCTTTCACATCACTTGCAGCGCCATCTGTTGTTGAAAATTGTAACTACTGTAATTTCGAAAGTTTGTCCGCCTGAAAATGTACTGTTGTCCCAAGCATATTGCAACAAACGGTGTATTTCCATCGCTGCTCGTTTAGTTTTTATTGCCGTTTCAAATATACCGGTCATTTTTGAAACATCCTGTATATAGGTCACACAATTAGCACTGTTGCTGCGCGTTGTACTGAGTACAAGCGACATATTAAGCAAAGGAAGCTTCAGAAGTCAGCCATAACTATTCCCTCGAAACTAGCATAAAATAAAACCGAAAAAGACGAAAGTCTTGGCTCATGTATCATCCTCTAGGGAAAATCCGTATACACAAGCATAAATGACTAGCTGCTAATGGTGGAAGCTTTGTGGGACTACTCAGGGACGATGCTATTGAGTGTAGTAAGGTCGCAACATCACAAAATTCTAGAAAAATGTGGAAGGACCTGCAGAAACTCTGGGCTTGTTGTAAGGACTGCGGTTAACCTCTCTCCACGCCTCCACCGCTACACAAATTTTCGAATGGCAGAGGAAAGGGGAGGGGGTAAAGGTAGGTTGCGAAGTACGTGTGGACACACGAGGTCAAACTTTACAGTTTTCCTTTTGTGTTGCTGGGTTCTGTTCTACGCTATTCTGTGCACCTTCTCCACGGATGTAATAAATCACGTGAAGTGACACACCTTATGGAGCGCATAAATGGCAGTTCGCTCTGGTATTTTACTGCCCCGTGGTGTGCTCTTGGGCGGTATTGAAATCTGTCTGGTTGCATGACAACGTGGCCCGCATTAATTTTCGGGCTAAAATTTTCCCCCGTCACGCTACGCCCTCTTGAAGGGCAAAACCCTTCTATTCCTTCAGACAAGTACCGCAGGGCCTCGCTAAAGTAGACACGATATCTCCCTCCGCTAGAAGAAAAAGTATTCTTCATAGTTAAAGGCCTCGTATGCTAGAGGATGTGCATACAACTGGAAAAGTAATGAAAATAATAGAAAACCATTTCGCATCTTTTAAAGGATCTTAATTCTTAATGCAATAACTTTTTATGGTATTGGCAAGTAAACAGTTTAACCACTACAAACGGTTGTCTAAGGAATCATAAAAGAATAATTTGTACGCGGCAGATGATCTACGTTTTATACTGTAAAAAATGTCCGCCCTCCCCCCCCCCCCCCCCCCGGTAGCTGAGTGGTCAGCGCGACAGAATGTCAACCCTAAAGGCCCGGGTTCGATTTCCGGTTGGGTCGGAAATTTTCTCCGCTCAGGAAGTGGGTGCTGTATTGTCCTAATCATCATCATTTCATCCCCATCGACGCGTAAGTCACCGAAGTGGAATGAAATCGAAAGACTTGCACCCGGCGAACGGTCTACCCGAACGGGAGGCCCTAGTCACACGACATTTACATTTATTTACTGTAGAAATGTAGGAAATTAAGGAAGTTAGATTTGGGTACGTTGTGAGGAGAGCAGTAAGCAATGACACACCAAAACAGTAATTCGACAGAACATGAATGATTGGCTATGGGAGGTCAAATAGTAGAGGCAGAAAGTAAAGCTAGGCAAAAAGACAAAACTCGGGAGAAGTCTTTAGATAACACATAATACAATGAATTTTGTTAAGTAAGTGAAGTCTCTCTACGTTATTGGCTAGGAGATCCCGAGGACAGTTTCACCTACCATAGTGGAAGGAATTTTCAGTGTTCGACGCACAATGATACCTTTCCTTCGCGAAGTATGAAAGGTGTATGTTAACTGTATGTGTTAAGATAGGTCACTGTAATGGGTGTCTGTACGTGTAGTGGCCCGCATCTCGTGGTCGTGCGGTAGCGTTCTCGCTTCCCACGCCCGGGTTCCCGGGTTCGATTCCCGGCGGGGTCAGGGATTTTCTCTGCCTCGTGATGGCTGGGTGTTGTGTGCTGTCCTTAGGTTAGTTAGGTTTAAGTAGTTCTAAGTTCTAGGGGACTGATGACCATAGATGTTAAGTCCCATAGTGCTCAGAGCCATTTTTTTGTACGTGTAGTGTGGAGTCGTGTTTGTGTTGGATAATGGTGAGAAGACGGAGATGGTGAAACAAGGTGCCGGTCCATAGCTTATTCTTCCCGAATGCCTCAGAGGACCGCCGAGCTTAACCTCCACATCCGACTGACGGATCACCATCAGCGAAGACACATGCCTTCACTCCATAAGACACTGCAGGCAGAGAAGTTTAGAATTTAATCTAAGACAGTGGCGCAAAGTATGGTGACTATGTATTTTAAGCCACCATTCTCCTCCACTTATCCGTAAAGGCAGGTGACAAGGCATTGACAAGCAGACTGTTCGTGTTGCTCTTCTAGATACGACAGTACCAATAAATCTCGCCATTATAAATTCAAAAATGAACTATGTACGCGAGTTCTACTTACAGTCAAGTTATGGGCAAGCGAAGAATTTCGGTCAGAAACCTGTCGCTACCACCAAAAACACCGAGATGACGAAAGTCTTGGGATAGAGAGATTCACATGTACAGATGTCGGTAGTACCGCGTACACAAGTTATTAAAGGACAGTGCATTGGCGAAGCTTACATTTGTGCTCAGACGATTCGTGTGAAAAGGTTTCCGACGTGGTTGTCGTCACACGAAGTGAATTAACCGACTTAATGCGAAATGGTAGTTGGAGCTATACGCATGAGACATTCCATTTAGGAAATCGTTAGGAAATTTAATATTCAGGGATCCACAGCGTCAAGAGTGTGCCAAGAATACCAAATTTCAGGCTTTAGCTTTTACCCTGCACAAAGCAGTGACACTCTTCGCGTAATGACGAAGAGCAGTAGCGTTTCCGTAGAGTTGTCAGTGCAAACATACAAGCAATATTGCACGCAATAACATCAGAAATCAATGCGGAGTGTACAACGAACGTATCCGTTAGGACAATGCGGCGAAATTTGGCGTTAATGGGCTGTGGCAACCAACGCGAGTGCCTTTGCTAACATCACGACATCGCCTGCAGCGCCTCTCCGGGCCCGTGACCATATCTGCTTGACCATAGACAACTGAAAAATCGTGGCCTGGTCAGATGAGTCCAGGTTTCAGATGGCAAGAGTTAACGATAGGGTCTGATTGTGGGGCAGCGCCCACGAAGCCATTGACCCAAGCTGACAACATTGCACTGTGCGGGCTGGTGGTGGCCCCATAATGGTGTGAGCTGTGTTTGTATGGAACGGAATAGCTCCGCTGGCCCAAGTCGTACCGATAATTCACTACCTGGAGAGCATTTGCAGCCATTCAGACTTCATGCTACCAAATAACAATGCGCCGTATCATCGGGCCACAATTGTTCGCTACTGGTTTGAACAACACTCTGGAAGAAGTCTGTTATTCACAAAACCCTGCACCGGCAGCACTTCAGCAACTGCCGGCCTCGGTGGCCGTGCGGTTCTAGGCGCTTCAGTGCGGAACCGGGGGACTGCTACGGTCGCAGGTTCGAATCCTGCCTCGGGCATGGATGTGTGTGATGTCCTTAGGTTAGTTAGGTTTAAGTAGTTCTAAGTTCTAGGGGACTGATGACCTAAGATGTTAAGTCCCGTAGTGCTCAGAGCCATTTGAACTTCAGCAACTATGGACGGCTATAAATGCAGCATAGCTCTATAGTTCTGCAGGGGTCTTCCAACGTTTTGCTAGACTAAGCCGGGCAAAAGGAGATCCGATACGATGTTAGAAGGTATCTCATGACCTTTTGTCCGCTCACTGTATACACTGAACTCACAACGAAATCCACACGGAACCCAGTCAGCGCATGTATCCACTCTTAAATGGAAAGAATGTCTGCTACAACGTAAGTAAGCCATTTCCGAATAGCAGACTTATACAAGTGTGGTACGACATAGAAAACGAGATCGTTCTTACGGGTGAAAGGCTACACCAAACAAAACTCTACACAAAACAAAACTGAGGTCTGCACAGCAGTGCACGCCAACTGCAGCCTTACTTGCCAGACCAGACTCGGATTTGAACTTCGACCAAGAAAACAGTAGCAATTAAGAGCAGAACCAGTAATAATGCCACAGCAGTGCAACACATCGCAAAACCGGATTGGAGACTATTCCCAGAGATGAAAAATAACAATTACATTTGGCTCATCGGTAACTGCGTCTACTACATTCTAACAACGAAATGCTCATCACTCCAAGAAAATACGAGGGGCGTCATCAAGCATTGTAGCACTTTGTTTCTGAATGCATGTTGGTTTCTTGCTACAAAGCCCTATTTTCCGACATAATCTCCTTTCAGGGCGAATGCGTTACGCCACCTTAGTCGGAGGGCCTGCATGCCTTAAGACACCAAACCACTTGCCGACGTCGGACCCAACGACTTGCTGCATCAATAACTCCCCGACTAAGGCTAAGTGTAGTGCCACTATCTACCAGAACTTAAAGAAATTATCCGGGCTTGTACCCGTGGTCTAGGGTCGCCGGCACGGTAGCTCAGCGTGTTCGGTCATAGGGTCAGCTGCCCTCTGTAATAAAAAAACTGAGTTAACCGATCAACAACGAACTTAAACGGATGTCTTACGACGTCAGCCCCGAGCAGATACAACGAATGAAAGCGAACAAAAAGGGGAAAAAAAGAAACGCCGGCACGGTAACTCAGCGTGTTCGGTCAGAGGGTTAGCTGCCCTCTGTATTAAAAAAAACTGAGTTAATGGATCAACGACGAACTGAAACCGGTGTCCTGCGACGTCCGCCCTGAGCAGATACAACGAACAAAAACGAACAAAATGAGATAAAAAAAGGGGTAGCGTCTTTGATTTATAATGGAAAAATTCTCTGTCCTGGGTTCGAAACCCGCCATCGCTTAGATTTTGATTAATAATCAGCATTGGCGGCCGAACCCTTCCGGCATAAAAGGTCACCGTCATTCTGCCAAGGGCCTCAACGTCCTTGTCAAAGAGGGCGGAGCAGCGGAAGGGGTCCAGGGCACTCTATTACCCTTGGGGTGGGAAAATATTCCTAAATGAGGAATGATACAGTGATCAATGGTATGAGGATACAGAAGGCAATGGAAACCACTACAATAAAGACACATAACGTGCATCTACAGGACATGTGGCCCCTAACTGAAAAAGTGTCATGATTCCTCCATTGGCAAAAAATTTCGTAATAGTCTCCCATTCGGATCTCCGAGAGGGGACTGCCAAGGGAGAGGTGACCATGAGAAAAAGACTGAATAATCAACGAAAGGATAACGTTGTACGAGCCGGGACGTGGAATGTCAGAAGCTTGAACATGGTAGGGAAGCTAGAAAATCTGAAAAGGGAAATCCAAAAGCAACAGCAGCAGAAAATGGTCTAAGGGGAGTAGGATTCGTTACGAAAGAAAGCTCGGACAGAGAGTGTGTTACTGTGAACATTTCAGTGATAGAGTTATTCTAATCAGAATCGACAGCAAACCAACAGCGACAACGGTTGTTCATGTATACATACCGACGTCGGAGGCTGAAGATGAAGAGATAGAGAAAGTATACTAGGATATTGAAAGGATAATATAATACGCAAAGGGAGATGAAAATCTAATTGCTATAGGCGACTGAAACGCAGTTGCAGTAGGAGGAGTAGAAGAAAAGGTTACAGAAGAATGTGGGATTGGGACAAGGAATTAGAGAGGAGATAGACTAATTGAGTTCTGTAATAGATTTCAACTAATAATAGCGAATATTCTGTTCAAGAATCACAAGAGTAGGAGGTATACTTGGAAAAGGTCATGTGATATGCGAAGATTTCAGTTGCATTACATCATGGTCAGGCAGAGATATCGAAATCAGATTCTGGATTGTAACCTGTACCCACGAGCAGATAAAGACTCAGACCACAATGTAGTAGAAGAGTAAGTTTAAGAGATTAGTAGGGAAGAATCAATACGCAAAGAAGTGGGATACGGAAGTACTAAGTAATTACGAGGTAAGCTTGAAGTTCTCTAAGCTGTAGATACAGCAATAAAGAACAGTCCAGTAGGCATTATAGTTGAAGAAGAAGGGACATCTCTAAAAAGGGCAACCACAGAAGCTGGAAAGAAAAACATAGATACAAAGAAGGTAACTGCGAAGAAACCATGGGTAACAGAAGTAATATTTTAGTTGACCGATGACAGGGATTCGTACGGGTGTTCTGTTTCGAACTTTTATTTGGTGAGGCTGCTCTGGTCTGTGCACTCGTTCGTGATTTTCTTGACGTCACCCCCTCCCCCCCCCCTTCACCCCCACCCTCCCCCGCCGCCAAGTCTGCAAAGTTTAACTCCGAACTTACGCGCATGCGCGGCGGGTAACCAGGAGAATGATGAGATGCGCGATTCGCAATCACGTCACGTCGGCTCAAGCTCCCAACAGTTAGCAGCGAACGTAGTTCGATATACCCTGACTTGTGCGGAAACACTTCAGTGACAGTAATGGTAAGATCAAATTTGCAATGAGCACTTTCGTCCTCGGGAATCGCGGTATACAGAGGGGAGTTCATTACGGCTTTCTATTTTTTTAGTCTTCCAAACTTGATCTACATGCTTCACGCACTGGTATGCAAATTTTCATGCAATCTAGTTCTTACTTCGAAGAGGTAACCACTCATATTTGTTTCGTTGTCGAATTAACTCATTGGAGCTCACCTGCCTGGTGGTATTTCTTCCTGATTCTTCCTTTATTCACTATCTGTTGTATGCTTTACTCGAACTCATACACTTTTTCTGTAATTTTAAAGTTTTGCAGTCACGTTTGAAAGGATAATTCGTGTCCTCCGTGTGTCTGGACATCATCTCAACCGTAATTGCCCAGCATTATTCTGGCGGCCACCGTAACAACCATTCATTTTATTATCAATGTTCTATTTTAATTGCGTAAATTATTTGTCAAGTTGTTTTGTATCTAACCTCGATGTTTGTGTCTCATGAGTAAATTTTACACACTGTTTGAATAAATATAATTTTTTCAGATCAAACGCTCATCATTCAACAACATTTAAGTAAATTATTCAACTGAAACGACCAGGTCCTCGAACCATATGCAAGTGGTGATGCACCTGCCAAGTTCAGGAATTTATCCAATAATGTTTTCCGATGTGCACGGCAATTGATTTTTTAAGTTACCTATTAGCTTCCATGAAGTAATCTCATTTTATGTGATCTGGGGCGATAGATTCAGCAGTTGATTTTTTTAAGTAGCCTATTAGCTTCCTGAGAGTAATCTTTCATTTTTATGATCTGGGGCGATAGATTATACACAACCACGGAGAGCCTGCTAAGAAAGAGGTCGTGCTCACAGCATACCCGGCTTTATTTATTTATTTATTGTTCCGTGGGACCAAATTAAGGAGAAGTCTCCATGGTCACGGAACGAGTCAATACATGAAATTATAACACGATATTAGAAACAGATAAAATGAAATATAAAGAAAATCAACAATGTAACACTGGAATTTGCTTAATTTTTTAGCTCTTCCAGGAGCTCCTCGACAGAATAGAAGGCGTGAGCCATGAGGAAACTCTTCAGTTTAGACCTAAAAGTGTTTGGGGTACTGCTAAGATTTTTGAGTTCTTGTGGTAGCTTATTGAAAATGGATGCAGCAGAATACTGCACTCCTTTCTGCACAAGAGTCAAGGAAGTGCATTCCACATGCAGATTGGATTTCTGCCTAGTATTAACTGAGTGAAAGCTGCTAACTCTTGGGAATAGGCTAATATTGCTAACAACAAACGACATTAAAGAAAATATATACTGTGAGGGTAATGTCAGAATTCCCAGACTATTGAATAGGGGTCGACAAGAGGTTCTCGAACTTACACCACATATAGCTCGAACAGCCCGTTTTTGAGCCAAAAATACCCTTTTTGAATCAGAAGAATTACCCCAAAAAATAATACCATACGACATAAGCGTATGGAAATATGCGAAGTAGACTACTTTTCGTGTTGAAGTGTCACTTATTTCAGATACTGTTCTAATGGTAAATAAAGCAGCATTTAGTTTCTGAACAAGATCCTGAACATGGGCTTTCCACAACAGCTTACTATCTATCCGAACTCCTAGGAACTTGAACTGTTCCGTCTCGCTTATAATATGCCCATTCTGTCTGATCAAAATATCGGTTCTTGTTGAATTGTGTGTTAGAAACTGTAAAAACTGAGTCTTACTGTGATTTAGCATCAAATTATTTTCCACAAGCCACGAACTTATTTCATGAACTACGTTATTTGATACTGTTTCAATATTACACACAAGATCCTTCACTATCAAGCTGGTGTCATCAGCAAACAGAAATATTTTTGAATCACCTGTAATACTAGAAGGCATATCATTTATATAAATAAGAAACAGCAGTGGCCCCAGCACCGACCCTTGGGGAACACCCCACTAAACAGTGCCCCATTGGGACTGAACGTCACTACCACTCTCAATATTGCGGTGAATTACCTTCTGCTTTCTGTTCTTAAGGTAAGAGGCGAACCAATTGTAAGCTACCCCCCTTACTCCATAATGGTCCAACCTCTGCAGTAACATTTTGTGGTCAACACAGTCAAAAGCTTTCGTTAAATCAAAGAAAACACCTAGCGTTCGCAACCTTTTATTTAATCCGTCCAAAACCTCACAGAGAAAAGAGAATATAGCATTTTCAGTTGTTAAACCATTTCTAAAACCAAACTGAACACTTGACAGCAAATTATGTGAATTTTAATACTCCAGTAACCTTGCATATACAACCTTCTCGATAACTTTAGCAAACACCGATGGCATAGAAATAGGTCTATAATTGTCAACATTATCCCTGTCTCCCTTTTTATAAAGTGGCTTCACTACCGAGTACTTTAATCGGTCAGGAAACCGACCACTCCTAAAGGAAAAGTTACATATATGGCTAAGTACTGGGCTAACATACATAGAACAATACTTCAGTATTCTGCTAGATACCCCGTCATATCCATGAGAGTTCTTGGTCTTTAGTGATTTAATTATTAACTCAATCTCCCTCTTGTCAGTATCATGGAGGAGCATTTCAGGTAACAGTCTCGGAACACTTTTTTCTAAGAACGCTATATGATTCCCTGTTGGGACTAGGTTTCTATTTAGTTCACCTGCTATATTCAGAAAGTGATTATTAAATACTGTAAATATACGCGACTTATCAGTAACACAGACATTCCCACTACGCACTGATTCTATATCCTCGACCTGTCTCTGCAGACCAGCCACTTCCTTTACTACTGACCATACGGTTTTAATTTTATCCTGAGTCTTAGCTATTCTATCTGCATACCACATACTTTTTGCCTTCCTAATAACATTTTTAAGCACCTTACAATACTGTTAGTACTGGGCTGCTGCATTTAGATTTTGACTGTTTCTAACGTTTTGATATAATTGCCACTTTGTTCTACAAGATGTTCTTATCCCTCTAGTCAGCCACCCAGGCTGCCTGTTTGTGCTAGTACCCTGTTTTGAACGTTCTAACGGAAGGCAACTTTCAAAGAGCACGAGAAAAGTCTTGAGAAAAGCATTATACTGTATTTATCGTCTACTGTATCAGCGCTATAAACATCTTGCCACTCTTTTTCCTTGATAAGGTTTACAAAGGTCTCTACAGCAACTGGATCAGCTTTCGTAAACAGCTGATGACTATATTTAACACGTGTTGCAGCACAAAAATCTTTTAGAGTTAAAATTTGTGCTTCATGATCTGAAAGGCCATTCACCTTTTTGCTAACAGAATGCCCTTCTGCTTTTGGCAAGTCATCGAACTGCAGGCTACCACACACCACACTGAGAAATCAGACCACCGTCAGCTACTTTGAAAACACATTTATTATGCGACCACCATTAGTCGGTGTCCATCATCTACCACCCATTATACCCATCAGAATATGTTGAAGTCATTCAAGTGAATTCAACCTGATTGCGTTTGGAGATCTGACAAAAAGGTCCCATCTAGTTTTTAGTTGGCTTGTACCACAGTTGGGCCTAAGATTTAAAACTGCATCTGACTACTCGAACATTCTAGGTCTAACGACAGTTTCATTTGTAGTGTCATAAATAACAATCCGTACAGTAGAAAGCGAAAGGCATTCCGCTGGTACACGTAATTATAACAGAGCTGTACTAGGTTGCGCTCTAGAGACATTCTGGCAACGCATGTCTGAAGGTCGAAGTACAGCAGATACTCT
Source organism: Schistocerca cancellata (assembly GCF_023864275.1). Lineage (NCBI taxonomy): Eukaryota > Metazoa > Arthropoda > Insecta > Orthoptera > Acrididae > Schistocerca > Schistocerca cancellata. The sequence goes on along the minus strand of NC_064627.1, from coordinate 348,160,299 downwards.
TTTGAGTTTGGCCACCAAACTTCCCAGACATGAGCATCATTGAGGAAGTTTGGCATGCCTTGCAACGTGCTGTTCAGAAGAGATCTCCACCCCCTCGTATTCTTGCGGATCTATGCACGGTCGTGCAGGCTTCATGGTATCAGTTTTCTCCAGCTATACTTCAGACATTAGTGGAGTCCATGCCACGTCGTGTTGCGGCACTTCCGGGTGTTCGCGGAGGTCCTGCACGATATTAGGCAGATGTACCAATTTCTTTGGCTCTTCAGTGTATATTGACAGTATTTAAATGAAGTAACATGAAAACATACGTTACTGTTTGACCCCAATGGAAGTGCAAAAATCATTAATAAAATTTACTAAGTTTTAAATATAAAAATGAACAGAACATCATTGGATGCATTTGACTCAGAGAGAGAAATTAATAAATTTTTAAAATAATGTCTTTGAAGGTGAGCTTGCAGCTCACGTCGACCTCTCTACTGCGGGGTCTTTGCAGGAGTGCGGCTCGGCGGCGGGACGATATCTCCTCCACGAAACAGTCGGGGGCGAGAGTGCTCCGAACAACAAGGGCTGATAGGAACAGCGGTGTGAGGCGCTGGTGATATCAGCGAGGCGGTGGTGTGGCCGTGGTTGTTGAGAGCTGTGTTCCTGCTGGGGCAGGAGCGCGTTTCTGCTGGCCGGTGTGATTTGAACACAAGCTACACTTCATGCACTGATAGACCACCTGGAGCTTGCATTTCTTGTTATTTCTTGCTAGTTACGAGCTTTTATTAGGCATTTGGTGAGCAGTTTTAGACTCTGTCTCACGTTGGTCTTTTGGTGCCATGCAGCGGAGCTACTGTCTGAACTTTCCTGCAGTGCTTTTAATATGGTTGAGACCTGAATGGCCAGGGGAAGGCAGGATTTGGTTACGATTGTGGACGGGGCCGTAATCAGTTACTATTGGTTGCTGTTTGCAGTTACACACATTTATTTTTAAAACAGTAATTCCAGACACAGCAATAAATAAAGAATACCACACATTATTAAAGAAGGAATAAACAAGTGTGTAAATAAGTGTTTTCAGTGCGTTACAATTTAGCAAATCACCACAAAATACAGATACAGATAATGTTTAAAAAAAGGCCACTGTGATCACGGCTGAGGGCCTTACACACCAAGAATAGCAATAAATAATGTATGTTTAAGAATTCGCTGCAATTACAACTTTCAGGTATTGAAATAATAAATGTAAGTGGCCACAAACACAGCAGAAGGTATCAGACGGCAGGAATGGCAGCAAATAAGATTTTAAGGCTTACTGCTAAAATACAAATACCGAATTATTTTTTCGAAGGAAAAGCAATTATATAAAATATTTAGAAACCTGCTGTAAAACAGCAAACACAAGCCAAGGTTAATTAAAAGAAACAGGCAACTGACCACCAAACGGGTGAGACAAGATGATGGTAACCTGGTAACACAACCCTTACACTGCTATATTCATTTCAGAAGGCGACCACAACTATTAACTTGACATACATAACCTTTAATGTACGCATTACAAGGTATGGTAATACATAATACAATAATAATACACAAGGACCAGTCACAGATGGTGCTCCAGGAATCGACCTCTGAGACGGTCCGGCAACAAACACTTTCACGAGCTATGATATAGGCAGCCAAAAGTCGCATTCACTTCACAAAATGGTAACTCAGACTAGTGGCAGTCTAACGAATGACTGACGATAATCTTGATGAAGCTACGTGACATCCAATAAACCAAATGCAAGAATGGAACAACACGCCAAAGCCGGAAATGGGGGACTGTACTACACCCCCAGATTACTGTGCTTAGAGCGCCCGGGACGAGAAAGGAATCACTACCTCCAAAGTAGAAGAATCACAAACGACCTACAATCAAGAAAGCTGTCAAAACTACACGCCTTACCGGACAGCAGCGGCAAGGCGAGAAAACGTACACTGATGTTACGTACACTAACCCCGAGGGCAGGTAACTGGGGCGTTAGCTGCCACCAGGCAGCAAAAGTACTACTGGTTGAACTTAACAAATTGTAATAAGCTGAACGCAGTAAATAGTAATAAGTTGAGCAAAGCTAACCAGACCCGCCATCCCCAAGCACTCCACTCGCTGCTCTTCGCCTCGGCGACATTACAGGCAACAACATGATGCCCAAGTCACTGGAGAATCGCGAGATGTGTCAATGGTGGAGGTTTCTCTACTTGAACTGAAATGCACTCATCCTAAAGCTTGATGGATCCGGTTTACGACGAGGTCGTGCACCCTCGTGATCACAGTCCTTCCATCCGGCAGTCCATGCGTGATGCCAGCGGTTCCGGCGTGTTTTCCCACTGCCCGGACCTCGCTCCTCCTAAGTCCCCAACCCAACTCATTCACTCACGCGCCCCGGAAAAACAACGACGTCGCCCCAAAGATAGGGCAGCAGTTACTACATATCGATAACCGCCGCTGCTGCCACTAGCGGACAGGCAATGCTTGCGAAACCAAGTGGCGCCAGTCAACACGAGAAGGAGACCTGCAACAGAGGGTGGAAACCCAGAAGCAGCACCAACGCGAGCCGCAACACGTCTCAACGGTTTGACTTTCGCGTTTTATATGAGTGGTTGCGGTCATTAATTTCTGGGAAGTTTTTGTGTTACCGTCTACAAAGCTGAGCTGTACCATGGAGTTAGATTTGTTTCCAGACGTTCCTCCAAAAAAGAAAAAAAAAGAGTGTTAGCTTAAGGTCAAGGCTAAAACCAACTAGAAGTGAAACTCCCGAGAGAGATCGTGAGCTTAAATTATTATTCCCTACTGTTTTGGTTGGCACAGCGATAAGGGCTATGGTTGCCCTATTACAGTGAGGTGTACTTAATAATTTCGAGTTTCGTCAACTTCTGTTAGAAGCTTCCTAAATGGCTAACTGTGTCAGCTGCCCTGAGAAACCATAGTGATTAAGCACTCCCGACGCTTGTTACATCGTGAGCTGTGACTGGACTGCCATTTTAATTGTAAGAATAATCGAAAGTTGAACACACTGCTCTCTACTGTTTCTTTTGTTATAACAGCCATTAATTGTAGACTGGATAATTCTAACCTATTTGCCTTAGTAGTAGCGGCGCCGCCAAATTTCTCCCAAGACGTAATTACAATCTGGGTTCTATTTGTTAAACTTGAAAGTGAATATTTAAGCTTACGATTGGTACGTTATGAAATAATCTATGAGTTTTGAGCCGTGGTAGGGGAAGAAGGGGGAAACAAATGGTAGCACCAAAATTTTTCTTTTAGCAGGGTGGCTTAATTGGAGTGAACAGTTACACTAATTCTCAGTGTTTCAAAATCAGCTTTAGTTCTTTAAGGCAAGCAGCTGCGATTAATCAAAACAACAAACACTTTTAATACAGTAGCAAAGGGCAAGCTGGGAAGACAATGAAATTTAAATAACAAGTCTCCAGAAATATGGCTTCACAGGTAAGATTAAATTTATGATTGTTAAATTTTTTTTCTGACATCGCAGCAGTAGGCAAGATAAAATTAGCTCAGTTAACAAAACACAATTACACCAAAACTCAAATACAAGTTAAAATTTAACACACACGGCGACAAGCGCCAGCCTACAATAATTCAAAACATTATTCAATCTCATAGGTGCGCAGACGTCATTACCAAGGGAAGTGTGCAAACCAACTTGAAGCAACTATAGCATGGCGTAGACCAAATAACAGATTCAGCAGTCTATGCAGAGAAGTCGGCAAGAAACGGTAAACAAGTCAGGAAACGATCACCCTCGCCCCCACATACACACTCGCGCACGGGCACAGAGGAGCCAACCTTAAGTCAGGGAGATAGGACCGGCAAAAAAAAAAAAAAAAAAAAAAAAATCAATTCGTCACGGGGCCCACCGAACCACTGGACGGGAACTACCAAAATTCACTCACCTTAAACTTTACCTACGACGCCCGGGTGAGGAAACGGGAAATCGTACACGCACAGGCCAGCAAAAACCCCAGACAAACGCCAGAATCCCATAAATTCCAAAACATAATTTAATCAATTATCCCCCAAAACCCCGGAACTTGGCACAAGCGAAATTACAGGCCACAGGATCCAAAGGCACTCAACAGAAGAGTGAGGAGGGAAAAGGTTAAACAAATGTCTGCAACGGCACAATAGAACGCCAAGAAAAAACACACTAAGTAAGGTACATGACCCCACAGGAAGCCGAGAAACACGAACGCTGGGGTTTGCCCACGTTTCCGAGACAATCATAACAACGAAGATAATCTTCTTAGCCACAGCACGCTGAAACACACAAACAGCACCAAACGTCCGAGGACGGAAAAGTACTCCCCCGTAAACTATATCCGGAAGCAGCACAGCCACAAGCTCCTGGCAAGGGGCGGTCCAGGGAAACCGCGAGAAAGATGATCCAGCACGAGTATCGTCACCCAGGCCTCAGCAAGCGCAGTCAGACAGGGCAGGAAAGCTGGCAATCAGGCGACGACTCCCACCACCGACCCGGGGAGCAGCAAGTAACACCAGCCCCGGCCAGCGACAGCGTGGAGGGACCCACCGTCCGACGCAAAAGGCAATGCTCGCGCCGCACGCGCCCAAACTTGACTGCCCGCACACACGCCACCGGGCAGAGACGGCGCCACCCGCCGCCAAGAGGCGCCCCGCAACGGAAAAAGAAACACCACTCGGAGGCCCAACGATCGAGAATCGATCGGGAATACCGCCGCCACGGCACAAGTTTTACTTAACGAATTAAAATTAAGCCAAAGTTAAACATATGCAAATTTTACGCATTCGGTGTTGAGAAGTGCTAAGAAAATCCACTGTTAGAACTGGCCTTTCTTCGGTCGTTGCCTGGTTTCTTTTATTACCAAGCATCTCTTGCGTGGCTTTTGTATGTTATTTGCCCAGTAGGTCTATAATCTTATCCTTAATGTGTTACAGATGTCTGTAATGTTCTGTGTAACCCGGGCGGTCGTTAGCTTGCTTTGGCAGCCGGCCCTGGCCGTTTTTATCTCGAGCCGTTGTGTCGGCGTCCATCCTGGTGACAATTAGTGTTGCGTCGTACTGAGCTTGGTATACTATAAACAGCTGATTAAAACACTGCATGATTTTATGTTTGAATAATTCTTTTACCAAATCATTTAATTCCAAGGTTTAAGGCATTAAAATTTTAATTCGTTGATGCTTCTACCAAGTTATTTAATTCCAAGTTTTTTATCTCAACTTTTTTATTTATCAAATGAGATAATTTCAGGGCTTTGAAATGAAATGGTGATCTTGAAATAAAGATACGCCGATCTGGCTGAGTTAGTGTAAAGTAAAAGAATAAAACCTCTAATGAGGAGTTTTGGTAATAATTCCTTTCGTTATTTTAACTGCGTCAGTAAGTTGATTTCATTATTATTAATTAAAAAAGGAAATTTCTTTACATATTTTCTGTTTAGTTACATTAAGTAAATTGTTATGATTGTTCAACTGTGAATGGCGTGGTTGACGTTTTTTTCCCTTGGGGCAGCAATCACGCTCCACAGCTAAGTGTACTGAATCTTAGTGTCGCATGTTAAAAGTATGCACTGAAATCTCAGAAAACAAGGAAGATACATATTTGCAATGTGATGTTGCGGTTTCGTTGATCCCAGTGGTACTATGATGGTTGATGCATGGTTATTGGTTGGTTGGTTGTTTGGGGAAGGAGACCAGACAGCGTGGTCATCGGTCTCATCGGATTAGGGAAGGCAGTCGGCCGTGCCCTTTCAGAGGAACCATCCCGGTATTTTCCCGGAATGATTTCGAGAAATCACAGGAAACCTAAATCAGGATGGCCGGACGCGGGATTGAACCGTCGTCCTCCCGAATGAGAGTCCAGTGCATGGTTATTCAAATTGTTCCTAGTCAGAAGTAACAATATCAAAAAACATGTTTCCCACAGCTTTATATTTTCAAACGCGGGTTTGTTTACAGTTTCATTCACATTTTTACCACACAACTGCCAAAAATTACAAGACGTACGGAAAACGTACACATAGGAGTGGAGAGAGTTTATCTCCAGGTTTTTAGGTCACATTACATGCTCGATATCGAGAATGTTTGTGACGTGACAAACGTAAATACTTCCGTGAAGTTCATTAACGCGAAGTTGTCCGGGAAGACGTGATAGCCGCACGGGGTAGCAGTGCGGTCTGAGGCGTCTTGTCGCGAACGTTCGCGCGGCTGCCCTCCGTCGGAGGTTCCGAGTCCTGTCGACGCGGCTAGAACAGGGCCGTAAAGCATCCCACTGCGGGCGGAGAGAGGAAGTGAGCGAGGACGCCGGCGCAGGTGGGCCGTGACGTAGTGAGCAGGTAGGCTTCAGGTAAACTGGGAGCAAATTTTATAGATTACTGTTAGGATGCAAATTTCATTTGGTGCAGTTTTCACGTATCCAGAGAAATAGCGGTAATTTGCAGCATTTTACTGCTCTATATCGATGTCCCACTTGTAAAGGGACGCTTGCTGATGGTTTCTTGGATTCTTACAATTACAACTTGCATCTGTAGGTTGTGCTGTCTTCCAGTTTCACTGTTAACCCTCTGCTCCACTCCGCTCCGTATTGTCATACCGAATTAGTTAGCAAGTACAGGTAGGCAACCCAATCGACAGATTTGTAATGGCCTTCGGGTATGGGTGTGTGTGTTGTCATTAGTGTAAGTTATTTTAAGTTAAATTAAGTAATGTGTAAGCCTAGGGACCGATTACCTCAGCAGTTTAGTCCCATAGTACTTACCACAAATTTCCAAAAAGTCGATTGGGTTGCCTATCTGTACACATTAACTAATACGGTAAGACAATACGGAACGGAGTGGAGCAGACGGTTAAGCACAACCTACAGATGCAAGTTGTAATTGTAAGAATCCTGGAAACCATCAGCAAGCGTCCCTTTACAAGTGGGACATCGATATAGAGCAATAACATGCTCCAAATTAACGCTGGTCTTCTGGATATATGAAAATTGCAGCCAATGAAATTTGCTCCCAGTTTACCTGAAAGCTACCTGCTCACTACGTCACGGCCTCTTTGCGCCGGCGTCCCCTCTCACTTCCTCTCTCCGCCCGCAGTGGGATGCTGTACGGCCCTGTTCCAGCCGCGTCGACGCCATCATGCAAATGACGAACGTGAATATCCTATAGCAAGAGCACCACCAGTTGTCTACATGACGTTCCACAATTTTACCACTTACATGCGCATGTGGCACTGATTCAACTTCTTTTAACGTTTATATCCTACAGTTCCTTCTTTTATGACGCTTATCTACATCTACACCGACAACTACATGACTACTCTGCAATTCACCTAAGGTACCTGGCTATTTCTCTACTGTTACAATATTGAACAGGACGCGGGGATAAAGAACACCTAAATATTTCCGTGCGAGCCTGATTTCTCGTACTTTACTTCGATGATCATCTCTCTCTCTATGCAGGTTAGCGTCAAAAAAATGTTTGCGTGCGGGGAAGAAAGCTGAGATTGAAATTTCGTGAACAGATCTCGCCCCTATGAAGGACGCCTTTGTTTTGCTAATTGCCATGCAACGTGCGTATCATATACGTTATACTCTCTCCCCTATTTCGGTATAATACAAGACCAACTGCCCTTCTTTGAACGTTCTCGATGTCCTCCATCAATCCTATCTGGCAAGTATCCCATACCTCAAAGCAATACGCTAGCAAAAGGAGGACAAGCGTACTGTAGACACTCTCTTTAGTGGAGCTGTTGATTCTTTCTTCCAATAAAACACAGTCTTTGGTTCGCTTTCCAAGCAACAATTTCTATCGGAACGGCAGTTTAAGTTGCCTGTAACTGTAATTTAATTGAATAGGCAGCCATTAGTTTTGCGAGATTTATCGTGTAAACGAGATTTAGTACTGATGTGGTTACTTCAAAAATTGTCTAAACTGCGAGGAACTAACACAACGACTAGCTGAGTTGTGGAAATTGGGAGGGAAGCGGGCAGCTAAAACAATTTATGAGGCTGATGGTACTGAGACACCAACCAGCCACAAATTTAAGTTCTTTTATTCAGAAGGTACCGTTACCGGTTACGAATCATTACGATTCATCGTCAGACGGCTTTCATGCATTCAGTGACAAATCTGAAGCGCTCAGTTATGCAGGTTTATGTGTGCAATGACGTGAATGCGGCGAAAACTACTAACATTGTCTGCTAGACGAAAAGTACGAAAACGAGTACACAAAACCGACATTTCACGATAACTAATCAGTAAAAAACGCAGCACATATTATAGTGAAAGCATGAAAGCCGCCTGACGATGAATCGTAATGATTCGAAACCGGTAACCTTTTGAATAAACGAACTTAAAATAAAATTTTGGCTGATTACTGTCTCAACATCAATATTTGTCTTCAAATAACAGCCATGGTCTCCAACCATGTCATCATATGACAAAATAGCATTTATGCGGTTATTAGAGATTGCTGGGAGAAAAAAAGAATACCGGAAGATAGGAAACAATCCATAATTCATCCGCTATATGATAAGGGTGACAGTACAGACACCAAAAATTACCGAGGCTTATCTCTACTTCCAGTTACCTACAAAATTATGTCCAAAGCTCTACTGAGTAAGATATAAGATCAAGCAGAACAGACAATTGACGAGTACCAAGCAGAGTTCAGAAAACATAGATTGTGCCCAAAGCAAATTTTTAAGCTGAATACTATCCTCAGGATCAGACAATGCGGAACCTTAGTATAGTCATTACATTCATTGATTTCAAAAACGCATACGATTCTGTAGACTGACAGTATTTCCAACATGTAGCAGGTGTCGACAAAACCATCAGACAATTAGTGGAACAGACACTTACAAACACAACGTTAAAAATTAAATTTCTAGGAGTAGTTTCTGAATCCTTCAGAATTAACACAAGTGTTCGGCAGGGCGATGGGCTCTCACCGACTCTCTTCAGTCTGGTCCTAGACAAGGTCATGAGAGAGTGGGATAGAGAACTAAAACAGAAAAATACAGATGGAATCCATCTAGGACAAGGAAGAGGAAATCTGAGGTGAAATATCTCGCTTTTGCTGACGATATTGCAGTAATTTCTGAGGACAAAACACGCAAAAATAATGATAGAAACACTTCACAAAACTGCATCTAAAACCGGGTTACTAACATGATACAAGAAAACGGAATACATTGAACATAAACACAACAGAGAAAATATATACAAACGTGACACGGAAATATCAAAAGAGTTGGTAAGTTTAAGTATTTGGGAGAATGGATAAAACCAAATGGGTTAGATAACACCACAAGTAAGAAAAGATCGAAGATGGAATTAGCATACAAACTCACCAAAAAACAATATAATAAAAGATCAGTATCATTCCAGGCAAAAGTTAAACACTGCGCAACAGTAATTAAACCGGAAGAATTTTACGGATCCGAATGCTGAATACAAGAGGTGAACAAGAAGAACTGATAAAGAAAGGACAATAATCAGAAAAATTTTAGGACCACAGAAGAACAAAGATAATAACTGGACGAAGAGGAGAAATTAAGATCTATTTGAAAACATTGAAACAATCAGAGACACAATAAGAAAGATTAAAATTTTGCGGTCATATGCACAGAATGAATGACGATAGGCTGTGAAGAAAAATTTTAACTTCATTTCCAAACCAAAAAACATCACTGGATGGCTAGAAAAGTCAAGGAAGGACTTGAGAAAACTTAGCGTCCCAGAAAACTCGATACAGGACAGGGAAAGTTTCAGGATACTGATCAGTACTACAAAATTTCCTGTCGAACAGAGACATTCACAACCTAGGAGGATGATGTCAAATGAACAGAGCAGGCCATCAGCCAACGCATGAAGAAGTTCTGGGAAGATAGAAAGAAAAAGACTATGCCTTTTTCTTATGTTCTTAGCGGTCTATAATTGGCGAAATTCTGTAAGAAAAATGGATGACTTCACATATTTCATTATTTAGAATCTACTGCCACCTTTCGTACCACAAGGACGTTTTAAAACCATTTTACAGTTGGTTTTGATCTTCTGATGACCATAGCAGACGATAAACGACACTATCATCTGAGAATATTCTAAGACGACTGATCAGATTGTCTCCGAAATCATTTATATAGCTTGGGAACTGCAGAGGTCCTATAACAGTTACATGGCGACGCCACATATCACTTTCTTTTAAGTCGATGACGCTCCGTCAATTATCTTTCTGACAGTGAACCATGTATCCAGGCCCACAACAGAGAGAATACTCCATAGGCAAGCAATTTGACTACAAATGGTTTGCGGGTACGGTACCAAAAGTCTTCTGAAAACCTAGGAATATGGAATCAATTTGAGATCCAAATAAAATGGTTCAAATGGCTCTGAACACTATGGGACTTTTTTTTCAGAACACTTTTTGTGTGTTTTTATTTGGATACCAAATTAGGCAGTTCACAAACACTAAATGAAATGCATCCTCTGCAAAAACAAAAAAAAATCATTGTAAAACAAATCACAAATGTAAAGGAACAGGGATACAGGGATGTTGTTTTTATTTATTTATTTATTTTCCATAAAGATCACTCTGTTAAAAGGAACATGTAGATCATTTCATGGTATAGTATGTGCATTATATATGGAGCGGTGAGAGAAGCGTGAGGTTCATTATCAGCTGTCAAATGTGCACACCGACTGCACCCGGCACATCCCAACTGCGTGGGGGGTCGAGGAAGACTGCGTGAAGATAGCTGGCAAAGGTTTTCCCATAGTGTGACCATCTATGAACCTCATTGTGGACTTGCTGCAAGAAATACCAAAAGTCGAGTCGCGACTTGGCAGCATCCCCATAGAGGTACGCGATCGTCCAACCTTTGACCCAGATGATCGACTGTGATTTAGTCGCCGGAAAGTAGTCACTCTCCGGATGTAAGAAGGAAGCAGGTGTAATATGTTGCGGGGTCACACGGAGGTAGCAAGCCACCATCTGTCTTCCTAGGAGCCATACGTCCTCCACCGCGATACAAGTTAAGCGGTGATGGTCGTCATCCACTTGGCGACATTTCGGGCATAGTGGAGTGTCCACTAGTCCAATTGCATAGAGTCGTTCGTTGGTGTTGAACTTGCCACAGGTGACAGAGAACCACAATGCCCGAACGAAGGTAGGAAGGAATTTTTGGTGCACATGTCTCCAAATCTTCGGCCAATGCCACTTGGGGTGTTTGAGTTCAATGACATTACGACTTATCCGTCGTTGCAGCCAAACATAAAAATCCTTCGCGCATGGTGGTCTCGTGCGCGGAAGCTCGTTTCTGACATAACTAAGTTCCACGATAAATGTTGATACATGCGCAAAATGTGGCGTAATGTTGCCCACCGCTACCGGAGGTGTGAGGGACGCTGGAACTAGGAGATCCAGTAGGCGGGATGTAAGGGAATCACGCCCGCTGCGCCATTGCTTGTACATCGTGGCTAGAAGGAGCGCCGTCGCTCGGCAGTGAACATTCGTAAGTCCGAGTCCCCCCTTGTCCGTAGGGAGCGTGAGCGTTGTGTATCGCACCTTGAGGGGCGATCCAATCATCACAAAATAGCCTAGTGCTGATTGAAGTCGACGTCCGAGCGTGAGTGGTAGGGGCAGGATCTGCAAAATATGCACCATTCGAGAAACCACATAAGTGTTCAGATATTCGACTCGCTGCAAAGAATCAAGGCGCCGTAGGAGATGTTGTCGGACCATGGTACGTGTTGTCTGTAAAATACGTCGGTAGTTAACTGCCGCGGTATGTTTTACAGATGAGGTAAAGTCTATGCCGAGATAGCGGTATCGTTGCACATAAGGAAACGGACTGATTTCTTCTGGCGTAAGGCCCCTTCCAACCGGCATTGCTGCCGATTTGTTCATGTTCACTGCACTACCCGCCGTCACACTGTGGTCCAACAACAGTTCAAGGACCGTCTTCACCTCTTCTTCAGAACGAACGAGCAGCAGGAGGTCGTCGGCATAGGCACGACATTTGAAGGTGTAGCCCCGCAGTTCTATCCCAGAAAGAGAATTTGTTAGCCTCCCAATTAATGGTTCCAACGCTATCGCGAACAGCAGCATCGAAAGAGGGCAGCCCTGGCAAATGGATCGTCGAATTTGAATGGGCCCTGCTGTACGCCCATTAACCTGTACCAAGGATTGTGCGCCCCCATAAATCCTTCTAATTAGACCAGTAAAACGGTCTGGAAATCCCATTTGTTCCAGTACAGCGTACAGATAGTTGTGGCGCACCTTATTAAAAGCACTGTCAAAATCAAACGCCACCATCGCCGCTTTAAGCCGGCACTCCTCCGCCAGCGCTATCACATCACGGCATTCGCCAGTAGCTGTTTGCACATTCACCGATCCACCCGGTGTTGTCTGTTCTGGAGAGAGAACGCTACGAATTAACATAGACATCGGGACGCTAGCAACCGTGCAAAGATCTTATAGTCGGCATTAAGCAGGGTGGTGGGGCGATAATGTGTGACCGTAATTCCTGGCTTCGGTTTATGTACTGGCACCAAGAGGCCTTCCATAAAAGCCGGTGGAATAGGCACATCGGAATTTAACATCTCGTTGTACATTTCCGTCCATCGCGGTGCCATTTCGTTGCGAAATTCTCGATAAAATTCAGCAGGAAGTCCATCAATGCCTGGGGACCGATTCAACGCACCCTTTGCGATCGCATCATGTACTTCCTCACAGCTAATGGCTTCCAGTAAGGTTCCCGCGGCTTCCACCGTCAGTGTACGGGAGACGTACGTAGCTATACGTTCGAGGTCATCGACAGGGGCTGCTTCTTCCCGATAGATGTGTTGGTAATGGTCGACGAATGCAGAGACAATGTCCACTTGACGCATCACTCTTCGGTCTTCGCGGGTAATTAATTCCCGTACCAAAACGCGTCGTCGGTGCTTTCGTTCATTCACGACGTGGTGCATGGAAGGAATCTCGTGCATTATCGTATCGTGACATCTGGCGCGCACCATGGTTCCCTGAAGATGTTTCCGAGCTAAAGCCACTAGTTTAGCTTTTATCCTTTTGCGTTCGATCCAGACGTCCTGTCCCGGCGGACCATCGTCCAGGTCGCGCAGCGCTGCAAAATAAAAGTCGGTCGTACGGCGGCGCCATTCTGCCATCTCCCTGCTATATGAGATGAACGTACGGCGAAGCGCTGGTTTAGCACAAGTCAGCAATCAAGGTTCGTCGCATACCTTCCAACCCTTCGCTCGCACATCGTCCATGTCTCAAGGACGGCATTCAGGATCATGTAGATGTTGAATGTTTAATTTCCACGGGGCCTTACTGTTCCACACCTCTCTACGGGGAAGAAGCACCGTACAGATGTAAGCGCTGTGATCGGAAAATGCCAATGGCCAGCGTTCCGCGTCCTGGACATCATTTGCATGAGCGCGTGAGATATAAATGCGATCTAACCTGCTCGCCGAATGACTTGTCACATATGTGTATCCCGGTGCATCTCCATGTCGTAATTCCCGCGTGTCACTAAGTACAAGGTCGTTGACAACGATTCGCAACTCTTGGCTGATGTTTGCTTGCGGCCATTGGTCTTTCTGGCTGAGAACACAGTTGAAATCTCCACCAATTATTACACATTCATAACGTCCATGGAAAAGTGGGGCAATGTCTTCTGCATAAAATCGCGCCCTTTCCCGCCGCCGATTGTTTCCCGACGGTGCATAAAGATTGATGATGCGTGTCCCAAACGTCGTGAAAGCCATTCCCCTGGCCGACGAAAGGTAACACACGTTTTCCACTGGGAAGCCATCTCGCACGTAAACTGCCACCCCACTCCCATTGTGATCTCCATGTGACGAATAGGATTGGTAGCCTGCGATGTATGGGAGTGCAGCTATGTGGACTTCCTGCAGCAAAGCAATATCCACATCAGATGCCCAAATCGTTTCCTTCAGTAGGTGTATTTTGGCCGGTGAACGCACGTCATTTATATTTAATGTCGCAATACGGTTCGCATGGCGTTGAATCCCACTCTGTCGATGCGCAACACCATCTCCCTGCATCGGCGCTGGGGGCTGAGTTATAAGACGTTCTCTCGCCCCTCTCCCTACACCTTCAGCAATTATTAGGCCGTCTTCGTGAGTGCCGGCTGCCTCTGTATTACGTCCGGCGCCTCCTCAATATCGTCATACCACATATTTGCAGGCAGTGATATATTCGTGTCCATTGCCACAGCATCTGTGTCTGGAGAGCCAACTGGTTGTGATTCCTCTTCAGCATCACGACGTCCCGGTACCGTCAATGTGACAGACCGCTGCGGGTCTGATCGAACAGTTTCCATTGCCTCATCCTGTTTCGTAGAGGCTGTTGCGTCGTCTTGGTCCACAGGCACATCGTCGTCGGGGCAAGGGGAGTCATCCCTAGGAGATGTCGTGCGACGACGCCGTTTCCTCCTTTTCGGGGAACGTTGTTTGCGTGATCTTCCTTCCGTGTCCTCAGATTGTAGGGAATCACGGCTGCCCGACAGAAAAGCATCCGTAGGAACAGGAAGAGTTTCGAGTCCCATCGTTGTACTTGTCGGGAGTTCGGTCGAAACTGATGTTGTCGTCACAGAGTGCGTTCCAGACGGAACAGCATCCGTAGTGGCTGGAACTGCTTCGTGTCCTATCGTTGTGCTTGGTGGGAGCTCGGTCTCATCTGATGTTGTCGCCGTAGATTGTATGCTCGATGGAGCAGCATCCTCTGTCATCCCGACGTCTGCTACAAGGTTTCGGAGAGTGCCATCTTGATCTTCCACCAGGGCTGTGTCTTTTCGGTCATCAGCGGACGCAGTGAGGGCTTTGGCATAGGTGATCGATAGTACTGTCATCGCCGGCGACGGCTTCCGCACATCTGAAGGCAGTTGCGTAATCCGCCGTTGCATACAGTTCGACCTGAGGTGTCCCTCCTGGCCACAGCCAGAACATGTACGTGGTTGACCATCGTAAATCACCACCGCCCGACAACCACCAATTGTCAGATAGGACGGTACATGCTTCTGAAGATCAATAGTGATCTGTCGCACTCCGTTAAGAACTGGGTACGTGGCGAATTGTGTCCAGCGTTCTGCTGTGTGACCATGTACCGTGCCGTATGGCTTAAACGCCTCGATAACTTCGTCAGCCGGGAGCTCAAATGGCAGCTCAAAAACACGTATTGTCCGTACACCCAGACCAGCATGTTCTACAGTTACCGTGCCGACATTCCCGTCACTATGGCAAAATCGGAGACCTGCTTTTGTCGCCTGTAGAATTCTCTCACACGCCGCGTCATTTACCATCTTAACATACACCGTGGGACTAACGATGGACAGATGAATTCCGACAATATCGTTTGGTGGTATCTTGACGTCCTCTCGAATGAATCGTTCGACTGCTAAAGCCTTTGGTCGTTCGTAGTCTTTACAGAAATTGAATCGTAATGTAGTTTTCCTGTACTTGTTCGCCATGATCGTTGTTACTAGCCCGCGCGCAGACTAAGTCCACAAGTAAACAAACACTCGCACACGCTGCACAGGCGGAAGTATCGGATCTCCACTTCGCACGGCCGCTAGCGCCGAACTTTTTGACTAGAACTTAGAACTACTTAAACCTAACTAACCTAAGGATAGCACATAACACCCAGTCATCACGAGGCAGAGAAAATCCCTGACCCCGCCGGGAATCGAACCCGGGAACCCGGGCGTGGGTAGCGAGAACGCTACCGCACGACCACGAGCTGCGGACGATTTGAGATCCCCTGTCGATATCATTCATTACTTCATGAGGATAAATAGATAGTCGTGTTTCGCGAAAACGATTATTTTCAATTCGTGATGACTGTGTCAATAGGTCGTTTTCTTGGAGGTAATTCATGGTAAAATATTGCAGTGACTGTGTTGTTAAGGAGGCAGAGACAATGTCAACTGAGGTTGACAAGGCGGTCAGATGGTCCCGATGGGCCACTTGTGGCCTGAAGACGGAGTGCTTACGGGCATTACAAAATTTGTGTACTAACACAGGTTGTGACTCAGGAACGACGACATATGAAGGTCTTATTTCAATAGTGGTACAAGTCCGTTTTTGTTCCTTCTGAGATACAGAGTCCTGAAGTTAAATGAGCGCTGAAAAATCTGCAGTTGAGATACCAGAAATATTCAAGCATATGGCTTCTTGCTAGAGGTGAACCCTTCTTTCTGTTTGTTTGGACCATTAATGTCAGAAGCATTATAGACAGAAAAGTGGAGGTAATTGACTTGCAACACTATTGAAATAAGAACTTCATATGGAAGTTTAGGTCTGGCAGTGAGCCGCGCACGGGTAGCGAAAGCGTTTAAGGCGACCTTACGAGTAATGTGGGAAATCTGGGTTCGAGTCCCGGTCCGGCACAGATATGCATTGTCGTCATTCCCTTATACAGCTGAAGGTTGTTCATATTCAGAACATCGAATACATTTTATGTAATTCATAATGTTCAAATGTAGTATATGTTCCAAAACCGTACAGCAGGACGACGTCAGTGATATACGAGTATAACTATCTAAATCATCGGGTTACTCCTTTTTCCTTGAGTGCTAGCGTGACCTGTGCAACTTTCCAGTGTTAAAGTGCGAATCTTTCGTCGGGCGAACGGTTGTATGAGGTTGCTGTACATGAAGCTATTTCATCAGCACACTCAGAAAGAAACCTTACAGGAATACATGTAACCTCCCCCTCACTTATCGACCTTAATGACAGTGAAAAATTAAACCGCGTATACCTAATGGAAATTTGGGAAAAGCAATCGTCACCGAAGTTAATTTGTCGGTAAAGAGGGAGGAAAGGGTTACATCTAAATGAAAGGAAAAGTGCTAATGAAACTGGTGGAAATTAATTTTGAAAAGGGGTAAAGTTAATAAAGAAAGTAAATGTGCAGCCGTTACGTTAACAATTAACTAGCGGTAATTAGGTACATCTACATCTACATCTACATCCATACTCCGCAAGCCACCTGACGGTGTGTGGCGGAGGGTACCTTCAGTACCTCTATCGGTTCTCCCTTCTATTCCAGTCTCGTATTGTTCGTGGAAAGAAGGATTGTCGGTATGCCTCTGTGTGGGCTCTAATCTCTCTGATTTTATCCTCATGGTCTCTTCGCGAGATATACGTAGGAGGGAACAATATACTGCTTGACTCTTCGGTGAAGGTATGTTCTCGAAACTTTGACAAAAGCCCGTACCGAGCTACTGAGCGTCTCTCCTGCAGAGTCTTCCACTGGAGTTTATCTATCATCTCCGTAACGCTCTCGCGATTACTAAATGATCCTGTAACGAAGCGCGCTGCTCTCCGTTGGATCTTCTCTATGTCTTGTATCAACCCTATCTGGTACGGATCCCACACTGCTGAGCAGTATTCAAGCAGTGGGCGAACAAGCGTACTGTAACCTACTTCCTTTGTTTTCGGATTGCATTTCCTTAGGATTCTTCCAATGAATCTCAGTCTGGCATCTGCTTTATCGACAATCAGCATTATATGATCATTCCATTTTAAATCACTCCTAATGCGTACTCCCAGATAATTTATGGTATTAACTGCTTCCAGTTGCTGACCTGCTGTTTTGTAGCTAAATGATAAAGGATCTATCTTTCTGTGTATTCGCAGCACATTACACTTGTCTACATTGAGATTCAGTTGCCATTCCCTGCACCATGCGTCAATTCGCTGCAGATCCTCCTGCATTTCAGTACAATTTTCCATTGTTACAACCTCTCGATACACCACAGCATCATCTGCAAAAAGCCTCAGTGAACTTCCGATGTCATCCACCAGGTCATTTATGTATATTGTGAATAGCAACGGTCCTATGACACTCCCCTGCGGCACACCTGAAATTACTCTTACTTCGGAAGACTTCTCTCCATTGAGAATAACATGCTGCGTCCTGTTATCTAGGAACTCCTCAATCCAATCACACAATTGGTCTGATAGTCCATATGCTCTTACTTTGTTCAATAAACGACTGTGGGGAACTGTATCGAACGCCTGGCGAAAGTCAAGAAACACGGCATCTACCTGTGAACCCGTGTCTATGGCCCTCTGAGTCTCGTGGACGAGACTTGGGGGAAATCACGGTCGCCAGTCCTAAGGACAATTACTATAGTAACTGAAAAAGAAAGGTTATTACACATATAATTAGCACTAGAAGCGTGGCAACTGAAGGTTGACACGTGTAGTGTGAAAACTGAAAGTTTGTCAGAAGTAATAAATTTCGCTACACCCTGACTTAATTTAGCAAAAGAATTAATAAAACCGGAAAATCGAAAGTTAATTTAGTGACTGAAGTTAATAGTGAGCTTTCTTTCGAAGCACATCGAAATTCAGTAAAATACGGTTAGTCTTGGACTACCTTAACAATCATTCCAAAAGCTACTTGAATCTACGCAATTTAGAAAGAAGAGATTTAACTTTGAACTTGAATTAAATGATTCTGAACAATTAACAATAGTAAAATTTAGTACGTACCAAGCTGAGCTGCAGTCACAGGTAAGCTAAAATACGGTAACAAAGCTCGCACTCTTAATTCGTGCTTGTGTAATCTGAATATTGTAGCCAGCTATGAATGCCATAATTGAACTTTGAAATTAAAGCAGTGAAAACGAGTTAGCTATATTACTTTAATGCTGGCGTTTGAATTTCAACGACACTCGGGTTCATTTCGGAAAAGGAAGGGACTCTGCTTGGTAATGCAATTGGGACAATGAGCAACAAACGTTCATGCTAAGTTGCTGTAATTATAGTGACGAAAATGGAACAGTTTGAAAAGCTGAGGTCTGCCATACAGTCTTCCTCGTCGGTTGATTGAAGGTTTGAAGCCGTCGGTCGAGGAGGTGGCGACAGTCACTCATTGTCGGCCGTCGCTGTTGCAGAAGCTGGATGTTGGCGCGCCTTCTTCTCGACACGGTCACCAGACGAAACGGGCTCTTGATGTGCGCTAGTTAATGTTTCCCGTCCGCGACACCATGTCAGAAACTATCATCGCAAGTCGATCGCAATTACATGCTGCCAAACCCCGAAAGCGCGGCAACTCGCGGGAGCGTCACACAACACACCTGCTCCACTCGCTACTCCAGCCAGACTCCTTCTGCTCAGCCCGCGCTCCACGCGGCAGAGTTAACACTACCAAAGATCCTACACACTTTGATTCTTCACACGACCTATCGACGTAATCGTTCGATAGCAGTCTTCCCTAGGCAAGACCCAGCGTAAAATTACAAATAATATTTACGAAACAAACCAATTATACATCGACATAAATGTATAAATATATATATACAAACAGTAAAACAATTACAATATACAAAGAGACAGAAATGTCATATATTGAGGTAACAAAGCAAGGAAAAAAAAATAGTACAATAGATGGAAATAGGAGGCTATGCATTTCCGGCGTTACATACAGCCTAGACTAAAAGACTTGCCTCTTTTAAGTAATTTGGGTTGCTTCGCTATAGCGAGGATATTTACTTCTATGCTACTCATCTTGGAAGCAGTTCTTGATACGAATTTAGGAATATTTACTTCGTCTTCTTTGGTGAAGGAATTTCGGATAGCTATATTTAGCAAATCCGCTTATGTGGCACTGTAATCGGTAATATTACTATAAATATTTTGTCCTCATACTCCAAAATCATAGTACTTCCTCATTTAAAAAAATTATTTGTTACGTAAGTTGTGATGAATAATCCGTTGTTTTGAAGTATACCTTACTTAATATACAATTTTATAAAGCTCATGATCTTCCACTTGACAATGAAGACAACGATACCCTGAATACCCGTGGTCTAAGGGTAGCGTCGTTGATTAGTAATCAAAACGTCTTCGGTCCCAGATTTGAACTGCATCAGTAATTAAAATCTGAATAAATATCAGCAATGGCGGCCGAAGATTTCCGGTATAAGAAGTCACCTTCATTCTGCCAAGGGTTTTTTCAAAGACGTCGGAGGAGCGTAAAGAGGTACGGGGATGGCAATCTGCCCCTAAAATGCTGAAGAATCAATAGAGTTCATCGGTATAAGGGCTGCAGAAGGCAATGGAAACAACTTTATTAAATACACGTGATGTGTATCCACATGAATTGTGGCCTATAATTGGAAAAAGTGCCATGACGGTCTCCCCATCAGCAAAACATTCCGAACTTGTTCCCCTTTCGGATTTCCGAGAGAGGACTGCCAATAGGGAGGTCACCTTGAGAAAAAGACAGACTAACGTTCTACTAGTTGGGGCATGGAATGTCAGGAATTTGAACGTTATTACGAGTTATTGAGAGTGCCATAGTTATTGAGAGTGCCATGGGTATGTCACTGTTAGATGCAGAGGAGAGAGCGGATAGGTGGGAAGAGTACACTGAAGGTCTCTCCTCCGACTTGTCTGATAACGTAATAGAAGAAAAAACAGGAATCGATATAGAAGAGAAATGGATCCAATATTAGAACGAGAATTTAAAAGAGGTTAAGATCTAATAAGGGGCAGGAAGGATAGATAAAATAACGTCAGAATTTGTAAATCCATTGGGAGAAGTGGCAACAAAATTACTGATGTGTCGAATGTAAAAAGTCCGGCGATATACCATCTGACATTCGGAAAAATATCGTCCAGAGAATTCCCGAGAATGCAAGACCAGATGACTGCGAGAATTATCACACTAAAAGCTCTTGCATCCAAGTTGATGACAAGGATAATATGCAGAAGAATGGAAAATAAAATCTAGATCTGTTGATGAAGATCAGTTTGGCTTTAGAAAGGGGAAAGGCCCCAGAAAAGCAGTCCTGACGTTGCCGTTGACATGTAAGCAAGACTAGAGAAACATTAAGAAACCTTCATAGGATTTGTCGATCTGGGAACACTGTTGTCAATTTCAAATGGTGCAGAATGCTCTAAACTGTGAGAAAAATTAGAATTCAAGGTGAAAGTATATCGAATGATAAGATTCGTGGATGAAATATCTATCCTCTGAAAGTTAGGAAGAAATGCTGTAACTGTTGAATGGAATGAGTAGGCTAAAGACTACAGAACATGTCAGAATGGAAGGTAGGAGACGAGGTAATGGTGGAATTAAAGCTTTGAGAATGAGGCGTGAGTCATGCTAGTGTAGTTCAGTCGGTAGGGCACTTGCCCGCTTAAGGCAAAGGTACCGAGTATGAGTCTCGGTCCGGCACGCAGTTTTAATCTGCCAGGAAGTTTCATATCAGCGGACACTCCGCTGCAGAGTGAAAATCTCATTCTGTAAATGTTCACAGCTCAAACAACATACAATTTTAATTTTCAGTGCAGAATATGGATTGAGAGTAAAACGAAGAAAGCCAGAAACACGGGAAGTAGCAGAAATGAGAACAGCGAGAAACTTAACATCAGAATGGGTAATTATGTAATACGTAGATGAAGTTCAGGAATTCTGCTGCCTAGGCAACAAAATAAAGCATGAGGGACGGGGCAAGGAGGACATCAAAAGCAGACTAGTACTGGCAAAAAAGGCATTCCTGACCGAGAGAAATCTATTAGTATCAAACAAATTGAGAAAGAAATTTCTGAGAATATACGTCTGGAGCACAGCATTGTGTGATAGTGAAACATGAACTGTAGGAAAACAGGAAGAGAAGAGAATCGAAGCATTTGAGATGCGGTTCTGCGGAATAATGTAGAAAATTAGGTGGACTGGTAAGGAAAGGCGTGTGGAGTTCCTCCAGAGAATCATCGAGGAAAGGAATGTATGGAAGAAGAATGGACATCATGAAATAACTTCCGTGGTACAGGAGAGAAGGAGAGAAGTTTGCAGTGGGCAGCATCAATCCAATGAGAAGAAGAGAGAGAGAGAGACGAAACTAACGTCCAATATCACTGTGATCCATTCGTTGTAGAGTCTTAGAACACATTATGAGCTCAAAAGTAAAAATATGGAAAAAATCTCCTCCACGCCAAAGAGCTTGCATTCTGAAAAGATAAACCGTGTGCAAACCAACTCAGTTTTTTTACATGAGTGCCTGAAAGCCATGGATCAAGACAGTCACATAGATGCAGAATTTCTTGATTTCCGAAAAAGCACTTGACTCGGTATGTAATCCACACTTACTATCAAAAGTATCATCGTATGGTGTATGAAACAAAATTTGTGACTGGATTGAGGATTTTTTGGTATCGTGGACGCAGCAAATTATTTTGGATTGAAAGTCGTCAACAGAAGTAGGAGTGTGCCGGAGGTAAACGTTGGGACTCCTGTAGTTAGTTTTGTTTAGTAGTGAAATTGCAGTCAGTATTATAGTTAGATTTTCCCCAGATGATGTTGATATCCATAAGGAGGTACTATGTAAAAAAAAGCTGCATAAATATTATGATTTTGATAATATTTCAAAGTGGTGCAAAGATTGAAAACATGTTTGAAATGTTCCGAAATGTAAAACTGTGCTCGTCAAAAAACGAAATCACTGTGGTACCCTACGACTACAGTGTCAAAGAATCACAATTGGAGCCGCTCACCTCTGCAAATACCTAGGTGTAACAGTTCGTAGGGGTATGAAATGCTCACATAGGCTCAGTCGTAGGGAAAAATGATGGCAACGTCGGTTCCGTGGTAGGATACTAGAGAAACGCCACCAGTCTACAGAGAAGAGTGCATACAAAAGACTCGTGCGATTTCCGACTGTTGTGGCCGAGCAGTTCTAGGCGCTTCAGTCCGGAACCACGCTGCTGTTACGGTCGCAGGCTCGAATCCTGCCTCGGGCATGAATGTGTGTAATGTCCTTAGGTTAGTCAGGTTCAAGTAGTTCTAAGTTCTAGGGGACTGATGACCTCAGAAGTTAAGTCCCATAGTGCTCAGAGCCATTTGAACCATTTGATTCGTTAGAAAATTGATCACGTCTGTAGGACCCATACCAAATAGGACTAGCAGGGAATATTCAACGAAAAAGAGAAAGGTAGCACTAATGGTCACTGGTTTGCAGTAATAATGGTCACTGGTTTGTTTGACCAGAGGGAGAGAGTCACGGCGATGCTGAAAAAATGAAGTGGCAAACGCTTGAATATGGAGACAAACTATCCCGTGAAAGCCTGGTTACATTTCAAGAACCCGTTTTTAATGATAAATCTAGGAATATAGTACAACCTCCTACCTGTTGGTCCCGTAGGGACCGTGAAGACAAATTTAGACTAATTAGAGTACTCGCTGAGACGTTTAAGCAATCATTCTTTCCACGCTCCATACGTGAATGGAACGATAGGAAACCTTAATAAGTGGTTCAATATGAAGTACCCTCTGCTATGCATTTCACAGTTGTTTGCACAATATGGAGGTAGATGTAGAATTAGTGTTACAATGGAAGTTGTTTCCATGTTTTAAGTCACGTATAGAGGACGGGCGCATGTAAGACTAAGAATAGAAGAAGAAGCCACGTATAACTTTCATCGCCTGTAAGGCGTGAAACAGAACTCCACCGCCAAACTTTCAGCGGTTCTTTAGGGATGTTTTCTGAGTCGCAGTCTCCAGCGCCTCCTTCCACAGTAATGATGTAATTATGACTTATTTGGCTTCGTTATCGGAATTATCTTTGTGTCTGTGAAAATACTTCTACAACAGTGAAGAAGAGTGTAATATCGAATCAGCAAAACGTAATAACACGAAAGGATTCAGTTATTCGTCGGCACCTATGTACGGATGCAAAGCTACTGTTGTTGCCACCACTGAGGAAACAGCTGAGCACATCGTCGTCGTAACCTTTCGCATTGCATTCAGTGAACAGACAGACGACAAGCATAGCGCGCTGTCCGTGCTGTTGTGTACTACCATTAAGGTACGTGACACTGCTGGAAACTGGAGACTGAACCGAGCAGCAGCACTGATTGCAAGAATGAGGTCGAAAAGTGAAGTGGGAATTACTGCCATCAAGTACCGTGAGTGAATAGAGCAAGATTCTTGTCGAACAAGACACACAGTTGACATCGTCGACATTTTCACTATTGTGCAGATATTTTCAATGCAATCCCAATGTAAGGGGTAAGATATCAAACGAAACGTAATTAATCTGTAACGAGTCACCGGAGACCACAGGTCCATTGCACCAAAATACTAGGAAAATATCCTCGGACAACCACCGAAGCTTTGTCGGTGAATTTACGCTTCACCCTGTATACATGCATAATGTCTTTTTTGTTAGAGTAACAACGCGTCTTATGTATGTTACTGTACCATATGCTGATCCGCGAATATAGTCTATAATTTATTTTTAAGTACACTTTGTCGACTGGAAGACACACGATTTTTAAAATCCATGTTCGTAATTCGGTTTTAATGTTTTCCACTGTATTTCCTGAAGATCTGATAAATAAAAAACATATTATTGGGACCGACAGAAGTTAAAAATTTATGATCGTTTCCGATTGTGAAATTTAGGCGTTCTAATTCTCATTCGAGAACCTTCAGCCATCTTCAGCAGCACACCAGGTAGGGGCAGACCCTCGGTCCTTCTACCACAGAGCACAGAAGTAATCAGAGGGCCTTCGGGCTGCGCGAGGTGTGTCAACTGGTTACCCACAAACACTGACTGATGTGTTAGTCTTTTCACGCAAAACGTGTCGCCCATTACAAGGGGAATTACATTTCATGTCAGCCGATTTGCCTTTAAAAACTTGTTTTACTTATTTAAATCAAAACTACATCCGTTTCTATAGTCAGTTTCTCAGGAAAAAATTCAGTTTTCGAGTAAAAAATAACTAAAAACCACTGTTTTGGGATTCGCACGTGTTCTCCGCTATGCAGTCTTCCTCAATCAGTTTTGAGAAAACTGCTTTTGTTGTGGTCTTCAGTCTGAAGACTGTTTTGATGCAGCTCTCCATACTACTCTATCTTGTGCAAGCCTCTTCACCTCTGAGTCACTACTGCAACCTAGAGCCTTCTGAATCTGCTAGACCTCTTAGTCTTCCTCTACCATTTTAACCTCCCCCCCTCGCTTCCCTCCAGTACTACATAGCTGGTCCATTGATGCCTCAGAATGTGTTTTACCAACCGATCCCTTCTTCTGCGTGCTCTATCCATCTAATCTTCGGCATTCTTCTGTAAGAAGAATGTATTCGGTAAAAAAAAACATTATTTTTCCACATCTTCTTACCACACATTGTAGCTTGATAATGAAGTTGTTTTAGTTTCGTTACAGTCTGAAGTTATTGTGATACTTCGAAGTAAAGTACAACATCGCGCTTATTTTCAAAAGTTTGCAGTGAAAAATGTGGTTTCTGGCCAGTTTACGTTTGGTGGGTTTTAGGACATAGATGGCGGCGTGCGAAATGTAGCGAACAATGGTAGAAGGAGGGTCATATCTGTTCCCATTCTCGAGAAAATATGTGAGACATATTGGAAATTCTCCGCGACAAACTTGACAGCTACGCGCCACATTCGCGGCTATTGCCGCCTGCTATGGCCCCCTGTGCGGAGTGCAAAACTGCCTATGTTTCTTTTCTTCGTACTGTGCCAACACAAACCGAAGCTGGAAGTGAAAGAAAAATTTAATGGCATGGAAAGACAACGGGAGTCACCAGCTCATGACGCTGACTGTATGTTGTTTGTATTGCCTGTTTTCAGGAAACAGAGTTGCCTATATTTTTGAATTTATTCGCTCATTTATTATATCCTGTTCACTTTACAACTGCCGTTTTAGCTGAAGGTGCTGCGAGCTGTTGACATGTTCTGCTATTGGTTGTTACGAATGACGCTCGAGCGATATAACTGCGCTCAGTCAAAATGTTAACACTGATTCTGAACTGTGCTTCTATAAATGTAGAAAATAAACAAACATACATTCCGTTAACTCACATCTACAGAAAAACAATCGAAATGAACAACAAGTATAAAACTTGTTTTACAGTCACACAATGTAGCTGTGCGTGTAAGAGACAACGGTACTTTCGGTTTTAATACTTGTATTCTAGAGAAAAGCGTAGGATATGACAAAAATAAAATGAAGCTTGTGTTACTGTCTAATAACTGAAGCTAACGTGTAATATTCTAGAAATGAGTGTTCGAAACTGAAGTACAATTGTTACTTCAAGATCTAATGACTAGAGTTGAGGTGCAGATCAAACCCGTAGGTTTCTTCGCATTTTTCTCGTTTTCTCTCATTGTTCTAAGAAATTGTGCACGCCATGCTGTAATGTACTCCCTCTCAACCAGAGATGTCCTGTTTCTACATTTTTTTAAACGAAGCAAGCCATCCAGTTTTTCTTCTGGCAGAAATGAACTACGTTATTTATCATCACATTTCCATATGAGCATATTCTACGATAATGTACATATATTTGCGTGATGACTGTCCATTTCAGCAAATGCTCTGAGCACCATGGGACTTAACATCTGAGGTCATCAGTCCCATAGAACTTAGAACTACTTAAACCTAACTAACCTAAGGACATCACACACGTCCATGCCCGAGGCAGGATTCGAACCTGCAACCGTAGGAGCAGCGCGGTTCCGGACGGAAGCGCCTAGAACCGCTCGGCCACACTGGCCGGCAAACAAAATTTAGTTCCGCATTCTGTCGTCAGCAATAACTTGAAAACCAACAAATCAAAGCAAACTCGATACAAATGCGAGATGAGGAAGCGAGTAAATAAGCAGACACAGGGAAAACAGCAGCACAACTGGTGCTGCGCTAGGCCCGGTAGCTACCCAAGGGGTGGGGGGACCGGGCACAAGCCCTCCGGTCCTTCTATAAAGCAAAGGCACCTCTACGTTTATGATCTGTACCTTCTACCTGCCGGGTAAGTCATAGATTTGGGACTGACGGATTAGTGGACCTTTTCTCCACCGTTTCTCGGTGCAAATTTCACTAGGTGCAGGTTTCACTCGGTGTAGTTTAAAGGACACCGGTTCCCTGATGTCCCTATTGTGGAACACATAAGTCCCTACGGTGGTGAAAGTCTTAAAGAAAACTAAATCTAAGACGAAAGTGATGAAGAGTAGTAGATAGAACAACT
Source organism: Schistocerca cancellata (assembly GCF_023864275.1). Classification (NCBI taxonomy): domain Eukaryota; kingdom Metazoa; phylum Arthropoda; class Insecta; order Orthoptera; family Acrididae; genus Schistocerca; species Schistocerca cancellata. Next base: position 348,133,257 of record NC_064627.1, on the reverse strand, counting down.
ACTTTCCTAATATCAAAACTGGGAACGACAACATAGTCGAAAGAATAAAAGTTTTATTATATCGGACGAGTGAGGCCAGGAAGATATTAAAGTGGCTGCAGTGAAGAAACTTTCTTCAATAAATAAACTCTACTGGTACCAATTGTGAATAAGGAGATGAAGAGTAAGACCTTGAAAGTGAATATCTGGAGAACAAAATCATGTGAAAGTTTAATATGCATCGTCAAGTAACCGCTAAAGGAGAAGCATTTGAAGTGTGCTGAAATAGAAAAAAAATTCTAAATTGCGATATGAAGAGAAAATAAAAAAATATGTTAGGAAAGAAGTCTACGGAAATGATGAATTAGTGGAACATTTGAACTGCATCCGGCACTAGATGGAGCGGTGGATGGCAAATGTAGTACAGGTAGGAAAAAAAGAGTAGAGAAACCAAAACAAATCACAGAGGATGTTGGATGTACTAACTACGTAGGGACGACAAGATTAGCACAAAGCAGAAAACATTTGAGGTCAGTATCACAACCGTCAAAAGTTTGACAACTTAAAAAGGGAAATATTTGGTAACTACTGCAGGAAAAACCGACGAAGTGCGAGTAGGACTCACACACTGAAGATTTTGTACAAATTTATTTACAAATACACACATCAAAAAAAGTTTTGCATCAATTCGGTTCCGAGAGTTCCGGAAGCTGTACAGAAAATTGGAATAGAGATCAATATAAACATCATTTCCTCCATTTTTATTGCTCATGAAAACCACACATTGCATGTTGTACCACCATACAGCGAGACCTTCAGAGGTGGTGATCCAGATTTCACCAATACCCAGTAGCACGTCCCTTTGCATTGATGCATGCATGCCTGTATTCGTCGCGGCATACTATCCACAAGTTCATCAAGGCACTATTTGTCCAGACTGTCCCAATCCTCAACAGCGATTCGGCGTAGATCCCTCAGAGTGGTTGGTGGGTCACGTCGTCCATAAACAGCCCTTTTCAAACTATCCCAGGCATGTTCGATAGGGTTCATGTCTGGAGAACATGTTGGCCACTCTAGCCGAGCGATGTCGTTGTCCTGAAGGAAGTCATTCAAAAGATGTGCACGATGGGGGCGCCAATTGACGTCCATGAAGACGAATGCCTCGCCAATATGCTCCCAATATGGTTGCACTATCAGTCTGAGGATGGCATTTACGTATCGTACAGCCGTTACGGCGACTTCCAGGACCACCATCGGCGTACATCGCCCCACATAATGCCACCCCAAAATATCAGGGAACCTCCACCTTGCTGCACTCGCTGGACAGTGTGTCCAAGGCGTTCAGCCTGATCGGGTTGCCCATATGCGACACTCATTGGTGAAGAGAACGTCATGCCAATCCTGGGCGGTCCAATCGGCATGTTGTTGGATCCATCTGTACCGCGCTGCATGGTGTCGTGGTTGCAAATATGGACCTCGCCATGGACGTCGGGAGTGAAGTTGCGCATCATGCAGCCTATTGCGCACAGTTTTGAGTCGGAACACGACGTCCTGGGGCTGGCGTTGCTGTCAGGGTTCCTCCGAGCCATAATCCGTAGGCAGCGGTCATCCACTGCAGTAGCAGCGCTTGGGCGGCCTGGAGCGAGGCATGTCATCGACAGTTCCTGTCTCTCTGTATCGCCTCCGTGTCAGAACAACGTCGCTTCGGTTCACTCCGAGATGCCCGGACACTTCCCTTGTTAAGAGCCCTTCCTGGCACAAATTAACAATGCGGACGCGATCGAATCGCGGTATTGAACTGGGCATGGTTGAACTACAGACAACACGAGACGTGTACCTCCGTCCCGGTGGAATGACTGAAACTGATCGGCTGTCGCACTCCCTCCGCCTAATAGGCGCTGCTCATGTATAGTTGTTTACATCTTTGGGCGGTTTAGGTGACATCTCTGAACAGTCAAAGGGACTGTGTCTGTGATACAATATCCACAGTCATCTTACGTCCTCAGGAGTTCAGGAAACCGGGGAATGCAAAGCTTTTTTTGATGTATTATTCATCCGTTCTGGGAATCAAGAACTCAACGATTTTCGCTTGTTTTCGATATAGTTAGTAGGAAGACATCGGTCGCGGGAATCCCTAGACCGTATCAAAATCTCTACAGTAGTTCCTCTGACTAGCCCGGATACACAACAAGGAGAGAGGAGACTTCAGTTTTATATGTGGATGTACAAGATTTAATAAAATATTGTTAACTATTTAATAAAACACGACTATAGCTTACATTTTGCGTTTAAAATGATGAGTGCAGTGTATGTTCTAATGTGACCTAATTACAGTTTTACAATTCTTGATTTTTTTCCCTTTACTTTTACTGTGAAACGTGGCTTCTTGCCAAATTTCGTGGTTCTAGGTCAACTGGAAGTACTCTGTAGATTTTGATAAATGAATTTATGTATCAAAATTTGTGACATAAATGGACGTATTTTTTGACGGAATTTACGTAGAAACTTGACATTTTTACTCTGCCAAGAGACAAAGACTTTAAACGTGACATAAATTTGAGCTTGTTACGTCTACTCGTTCATGAAAAATGGTTTCCTAACAGTCGTACAGACAGACGACAAAGATCAAATCGAATATATTAGGGTTCCATTTTTACAGTTACAGGCACGGAAACTTGGTGTCTAGTGCATGAAAAATTTGAAGACTCACGTTCTCTTCCTCATTGCACAAACAGAATATCGGAGATCCCTGCAACCCTATTTCGAACAGGTACAACGGAAATGTCATGAAGGCAGTGCCAGATCTGAAGTATTTAGTCCCTAGTATATTGTGGCGTGAAGGGTCCTTCTTATTTTCGTAGGATATCGATTGGTGCTTCGGGCTGACAGCACCGCTAGTTGTGGCAGTGAAACGAACCAGAGGGAAGGTCGCGTGTTGTGACGTGGGATTTAAGGGCAGCATCGGTGCTCAGCGTCCACAGTAAAGTTCCGGGCAGGCAGTGAGCCGAGAGCGAAAGCAGTGTGACTGACCGGTGCTGCGCGAGGTTCGGGCAAGAGCTACGCGTCAAAAGGCGAGTGTTTGCTGTCCTGATGTGCTGGCTTTTGCTGTCTCGCCAGTGTATATCACCAGCTGGAAAATTTGTTCAGACGTGTCGGTTGTGCTTCGAGTCTGGATCTATGAAAGAACCCTGTTTCAGTTGTGGTGACGGGGTTACCTGTCAGTCAGTTCTGGCCTTTGGTCCTAAGACTTACCTCGTGGTTATGACCCATTGGTTGCTGAACTTTCTGAACGACAACTTTACGGCCAAAGTACCCTCTTGTTAGCACTCTGGGGCAGCTGTTGATTTCCGTATTGGCCACGCAGAAATTATAGTGAGCATTTTGATTTACGACTGTTACATCGTTATGTGATTTTCTCGTCTGTGTGCCTTCCATCTTCGTTGCCTTTAAACTCATCAGAAGCACAGTAAAGCCAGTGAATTAGTTATCAAGTGCTTTCCAGCTGATTGTTTGGTATTAGCTACTGAGAATTCTTTCCGGGTTGTGTGGCCGTGGTCCATAGAACTCTTCAATCCCTGCCGTTTCGTCCAAGGCTACGTTGGACACCTTCGGAGGTGCTCCTGGTTGTGCTGAGTCTTGCCGACTGACGAGTCGGACGTCGAAGAGCGGCCTAAATACCGTGGAAAGTGGGCGTGATCTGGATTTCACGTGATAGCAGAGATAAACTTTGTCAACGATAAAAACTTTTTAAATATCGATCATAGCACGTCAAAGATAAAACCTTCTCATCGATTCTGCAGCGCCACAGTCCATTTATCACCGAGTTTCACGGCTTCTTCTTCTCTGTTAAAATTATTAATTTTTGCACTGCCAAGAGGCAAAGACTTCAAAACGTGTCATAAATTTGAGCTTGATACGTCTACTCGTTCATGAGAAATGGTTTCCTAATAGTGGGACATATGGCTTCTCTATATAGCCGTGGATAATAGTTCGTCATAGTACATAAAACTTCAGTTTCCGAAAATTTCACTGCGTGATCACCTAACTGAAGAGCATGTTCCGCCACGGCTGATTTGTCTGTTTTCCCTAGTCGGCAAAGAATTTTATGTTCCTTCAACCGTGTATTCGCACTTCTCTTTGTCGTTCCGATGTAGACGTTGCCACACGTACACGGAATCTTATATGCATCACTTGCAGACAGAGGGGGACGTTTATCCTTAACGGAACGAAGTGCTTGGCCTATTTTCTTAGTTGGTCTGAAAATCGGTCGAACGTCATGTTTCCTCAAAATCCTGCCGAATTGATCCTTTACTTTTTTGATGAAGGGTAGAGAAACCGTGTTCTTCCATCGCTGTGTCCTATCGTTCTCCTTAGGCCTCCTGTTACTCGGTCGCAAAACTTTATTTATTTCCTTACTAGAGTACCCATTCTTCTCAAAATCCTGCTTTAGATGTCTTAACTCAGCGTCCAGGTGTTCCGGCGTACAAATCCTTTTAGCTCTGTCCACTAGACTTTTAATTACACCTCTTTTCTGTTGTGGATGATGATTGGAATCCTTATGCAAGTATCTGTCGGTATGGGTAACCTTCCGAAAGACTTTACGTTTCAAGCTTCCATCAGTCTGTCTCATGACGAAGACATCGAAGAAGGGTATTGCATTGTCTTTCTCTATTTCCGTGGTAAACTGGATTTTTTGATTTATACTATTTAAATAACAAAATAATTCCTCTAAAGCTTTTTTCCCATGTGACCAAACAACAAATGTATCATACACGTATCGATACCATCGACATGGTTTCTTACTCGCTTTTTCCAGAGCTAATTGTTCGAATTTTTCCATGTAAAAATTAGCAATCGTAGGACCCATGGCCGCACCATCAACCTGCTCATAAAACTCATCTTCCCACTGGAACTGACTAGAGGTAAGGCACTGTCCTCAACTGGTACTTTAGTAGGTGTGAGAGCAAAGTTTCCACCTTTTGCAAGGACCGAAATTTCATCCTGAGAATGAAGAGGGATTTGAAGAGTTCCATGGACCGCGGCCATACAACCCGGAATCATTCTCAGCAGCTGAAACATCCGGTCGTGAAAGCCTTCATTGTATGTTTGTTATTAAGCTTACGGCTTTAGTGAAGCGACTAGGCTGAGTTGGGTGGGGGCCATTTCAAAATGCAAGGCTGCATGTAATGTAGGTCACTCTTGCTACTTGGCAGTTAAAGCCTTATCTACTGTTGCAGCTTGTGAGCCGTGGCAGCTCGAGCTGGTCGATCTCCGACAGCAAAACTTGATCTTTACACGCTTTCCGTGACTGGCGGGCAGATCGCGTCTGTTGCAAGAGTCTTGCTGTGGCGTGTGTAGAGCTGCACTGGAGTGAGGAGGCGGCGAGTTCTTGTGTCTAGAATTGCTCGTAAGTGACTGATCGCTTGGGAGGTGAGGCAACCTCTTTGTTGCTGTCTCTCTGGAACCTGACCATTGTTAAGAATCGGTGGTACAGGGCCTCCCTGACGGCAGAAAATTCATGTTCTCGTTGCGTTTGCGGTACTGATGAGGGCTTAAAGGTGACGTTTTTCTTTGGTACCTTTTAATGGCCATCAGAGTTTGCTGCCTGTGAAGTTGCAATGACCGCCTTCTGAATGGTCTGTAGCCAACAGAGATAGAAAAATTGACTCTAATGTTGCCATGTGGAGTGTTCACTCAAATGTGGGCAAGACATTATAATTCTTTGACTGGCAAATGAGATTTTAAACCTTGTGTTTAATATTAATCGCCGGCCTTAGTGGCTGAGCGGTTCTAGGCGCTACAGTCTGGAACTGCGCGACCGCTACGGTCGCAGGTTCGAATCCTGCCTCGGGCATGGATGTGCGTGATGTCCTTAGGTTAGTTAGGTTTAAGTATTTCTAAGTTCTAGCGGACCCCATGACCTCAGAAATTAAGTCCCATAGTGCTCAGAGCCACTTGAACCATTTAATATTAATCAAACACTAAATTTAATTAGGAATAATTTTGGAGGTGTAGTGTACGTTGTGATTTAAGTGTTTTGAAGCCTTGGCGCCGCAATGATATAATGTGAAATGATATGCGGGTTGTAGTGCGCCTGTATAATGGGCGTTGAGATCCTCTGCTGCACTCGAACATACTACTTTATTCATATGACAAACATTACTAGAGTAAAGAAAACATGGAAATCAGAGCAAGCCAAACATTAACTTAGAACTTAACTCCAGGCTAAGTGCGCCATTCAATCTCACGCCTCAGGGGGAAAAGAACTTTAATTTAAACTGGCTGAAGGCCAATAACTTAAGAATTAAAAACGGGAATTTGAATTTAAAAGGCAGAAGGCCTTGTATTAAAACATTTCTCTAAATTAGGCTGAAGGCCCAAACAATCTCACGCCCTAAGGGCAAAACAACTTTTACTTAAAATCGGCTGAAGGCTAATAACTTAAGGCTCAAAACAGTAATTTGAATTTTAAAAGGCAGAAGGCCTTTTTCTAAAATTTCTTTAAATCAGGCTGACGGCCCAATCAATCTCACGCCTTAAGGGCAAAACAACTTTAATTTGAAATCGGCTAGAAGCCGTACATAAACAAACAACAAGGACAAATAAGAAAAGGCAGCACATCAAATGGCCCTCAGAAGTTTCCTAGGGTCAGCCTGGAATTCAAACACTAACGCTGGTTTAAGTGAGACAGGCAGTCGGCCCAACAATACTCAATCTGACAGCAACCCAGCTGACAGACAGTCAACGGACCAAGCGACAGGATTACTTCTACTCCACCCGACCAGCACACAACAGGGAGTTCAATGAACAACGTAGAAGGTATCGGTACCCCAACACACTCAGCTGTCAAACCGCTCGCCATGCTGGGCAGCCACAACCCGACGAGGAAAATACACTGCCTGAATTTACGTCAACGGCCGGGGCAGGTAACCGGAACGTTAACGGCCACAAGGCAGAAGATTCCGCTAGTGCACTTAAATTCAAAAATAATCACGTTAAGTTAAACTCCACAGGAGGGCGGCTAAAATTTCGCCAACTTGAAAACACACGTTGTTGCTCACGGGAATGTCCCGACAGCCTACAACGAAATTCAAGCGACCCAATGTGAACAGTTGGGGCTGGCTGGTAGATTAAGTAAAGACTCAACTTACGTGTCCGGGATTGGTGAGCCACGGGCCTCGTAGCAACGGGAACAGCCCCTCACACTCTGACCGCGCGTGGACGCCACCAGCGGCCAGGCCGGACACGCGCCACGGAGACTTCCTCGCTGCTCCATGCCAACCGACCAACTGCCAGTATACGGCACAGCCGGGAAATATAAGCGCGAGCCCAAAGATAGTACAAGGGTGCAAATAACGATACACGCTGCTGCTGCAACTCGCGGAGACAGAGGATAACATTATAATCGCGATAACTGCGGGAGACTAAGCACAGAATAGCAACCAAGGTTTAATGCAAACCATAACACGAGCCAGCCACGGCTCAGGTGTGGTACACGCCGGTTTGCAGTGGCAGTCTAATTATGAATGGCAAATTGTAAGCAGCTATTAAAATTTTGGTGATCTGTGTCCTAGGCCTTGGTGGAACCTTATTTCATCTTCATTGTGTTGTACTTAAGCGTAATTTTCTATGGTGTCTTGGCCACCTTAGATGTCATTATTAATTGTGGATATGCCATTGTACTGATAGAGCTGAAGATGTTGTAATTACCAGAATTTTTGGTGTCTCTTACTCCTGTGCTAAATTCTATTTAACAGTTGCTGTAGCAGAAGGCACCACGTACACGCCAGGACTGCTGATCTGTGCTTTCTGTGTGGTGAATACATTTGAAGTCGGGTGACCGCCAGGAGCGCCCCGTTGGCCCACATTCCGGCTGTGCAGTTTCTTCTTGGCAGTCCTGCCGTATGGGTGCCGTGCGGGGCATGATACAATACTGGCCATTAAAATTGATACATCAAGAAGAAATGCAGATGATATCGGGTATTCATTGGACAAATATATTATACTAGAACTGACATGTGATTACATTTTCACGCAATTTGGATGCATAGATCCTGAAAAATCAGTACCCAGAACAACCACCTCTGGCCGTAATAACGGCCTTCATACGCCTGGGCATTGAGCCCAACAGAGCTTGGATGGCGTGTACAGGTACAGCTACCCATGCAGCTTTAACACGATACCACAGTTCATCAAGAGTAGTGACAGAGGTATTGTGACGAGACAGTTGCTCGGTCACCATTGACCAGACGTTGTCAATTGGTGAGAGATCTGGAGAATGAGCTGGTCAGAGCAGCAGTCGAACATTTTCTGTATCCAGGAGGGCCCGTACAGGACCTGCAACATACGATCATGCATTATCCTGCTGAAATATAGGTTTTCGCAGGGATCGAATGAAGTGTAGAGCCACGGCTCGTAACACATCTGAAATGTAACGTCCACTGTTCAAATTGCCGTCAATGCGAACAAAAGGTGACCGAGACGTGTAACCAATGGCACCCCATGCCATCACGCCAGTATGGCGATGACGAATACACGCTTTCAATGTGCATTCACCGTGATGTCGCCAAACACGGATGCGACTATCATGATGCTGTAAACAGATCCTGGATTCATCCGAAAAAAAATGACGTTTTGCCATTTGTGCACCCAGGTTCGTCGTTGAGTACACCATCGCAAGCGCTCCTGTCTTTGATGCAGCGTCAAGGGTAACCGCAGCCATTGTCTCCGAGCTGATAGTCCATACTGCTGCAAACGTCGTCGAACTGTTCGTGCAGATGGTTGTTGTCTTGCAAACGTCCCCATCTGCTGGCTCAGGGATCGAGACGTGGCTACACGATCCGTTACAGCCATGCGGATAAGATGCCTGTCATCTCGACTGCTAATGCTTCGAAGCCGTTGGGATCCAGCACGGCGTTCCCTATTACCCTCCTGAACCTACCGTTTCCATATTCTGCTAACAGTCATTGGATGTCGACCAACGCGAGCAGCAATGTCGCAATACGATAAACCGCAATCGCGATAGGCTACAACCCGACCTTTATCAAAGTCGGAAACGTGATGGTACGCATTTCTCCTCCTTGCACGGGGCATCACAACAACGTTTCACCGGGCAACGCCGGTCAACTACTGTTTGTGTATGAGAAGTCGTTTGGAAACTTTCCTCATGTCAGCACGTTGTAGGTGTCGCCACCGTCGACAACCTTGTGTGAATGCTCAGAAAAGCTAATAATTTGGATATCACAGCATCTTCTTCCTGTCGGTTAAATTTCGCACCTGTTGTACGTCATCTTCGTGGTGTAGCAATTTTAATGGCCAGTAGTGTAGCTTATGGCCGTCGTGACACTCCTGTTTCCTGCTCGACGCTTTTATACCAAGTTATCTTGTCTTTCAGTGAGCAATATTTACAACTTTAAATTATATTTTCTTTTCCTTTGGTGCCTACTTAGCCTTTTCGTTGTTCAGATCATGCTCGGCATTTTGGTTTACGTTTTAGAATTGACCCATTTCAGGGATCTGCGTTTAGTTTAACTGCTTAGAACTATTCCTGTTGGTCCCTAATTTATATAGTTTCCTCAGTTCAGGGTTGAAGATCCCTGTGCCTGATTATTCATTGTTGAAAATGTCTTAAGTTTTTGATGTCACTGCATTTTACATGGGTTAGGGAGTTGTTTCTGAAAAAGAAAATGCCCACCCTCTGAGTTCTTACTGTTTAATATTAATCAAGCTGATTAGCCATCATTTTATAATTTTTGGTGAAATTGAACTTAACAAATCTGGTGTTGTCCAAGGAACTTTGTGCTGAAAATCTAAACTGGATGCCTACTCCATAGACTCTTGCAATCTGATTACTATTCGACCTGATTATTCATTATTTTAGAAATTTGTAAAATTAAGTTTAACAAATTTTGAGTTATGTAAAGAATTTCTTGTTGCTGAAAATTTAACCTAAAGCTCGTTTCACAGATTCCTTGGTTTTCTATTAACTGGGCTAATTTTGCGTGTTTTGCATTTTGTGAAGTCTTAAGATTAAGCAGTGTAGTCTAGTCAGATTTTTGCTTTGGGTTTGGTTCCGTCACCACATCATAGCTACATCTAGCGGTCAGATTCTGGTATTGTTCGACTAAAGCTGTATTTCACTGTAAAAAAGAAACTAGGCACTGTTGCTCGGTTACTAATAAGTGTCTGTACTCAGATTTTTTTTGATTGTTCTTTCTGAATAAGATTTAACCCTCATTTTAATGGTGTTGTAATAAAGTACATTTATGCGTTCCTTTTTTTTAACGGTTCTCTGGGTGGTAGTTGTATTTTTATTAATTCACTGGATCATTTCTATTAACCCTACTACGGTGTTTATTTTGCACTTATACTTAAGATGTAAGGATCAAAAAACAATTGTTTTCTCTCTGTTTTCTGTAGGTATTTTTTTACACATTTATGTCCTGAAATCATTTTAGAACAGTGCAACAATACAATAATCGAATATTATAAATATGTGTTTGTCGATTTTACTACACTACGCCAATTTCTACCAACAGTTTTTAATTTGTGTGTAAGATGTTTCTGGCAAGTGAATTTTTTACACTGAACACATTTCACGGAACTTTTTAACAGTTTTTCGACAGAGATGATATCTGCCTTTCTTCACACTCGTAGCATTATTTTCTAATGATGTGAAAGGTGTAGATTCAAACGATGTTCTTCTATACTCAGCGTCTCTTGCTGTATTTCTTCATGGAAGATGTCCTCGTCTCTGCATATCCCCATCAATTAGCTGCTCGCCAAGAGTTTCTAGGAATAGTCTTCTTCGTTGCACGATGTTTGCTTTCCATCGGGAGTAAGTTGCCTTGTATAGCACATAAGAGTTATATACAGATATCTTGATATGTCGACGTGATATTGGAGAACACAATAGTAGGCCATCTATTTGTCTTCCTCCTTGCTGTATAATTCACCACCAGCTTCTCTAGTATGTGCACAGCTCTTTCCTAGCGTTGTAATCTAAAATAATTTGAGGTTTCCTCTTGGTGGCATTACTGATTTCCTCATCATGGTGCAGAGTGCTCTGCACAGCAACACATTTGTTTTTGTTTGTGATGTATGATGTGTCGTGTCCTTTGTGAAAGTAAATGTTGATTTGTAACTAGGAATCCTCGGGTCTGCAATAGTTTCGATGGGATGGAAGGCTTGTTTTTTCTCCTTTCCAGTCATTGTGGTATTTCTCATCATCAGCATTTTTTCCGAGCTCGTTGTTGTTGTTGCTGCTGTTGTTGTGGTCTTCAGTCCTGAGACTAGTTTGATGCAGCTCTCCATGCTACTCTAACCTGTGCAAGCTTCTTCATCTCCCAGTACTTACTGCAACCTACATCCTTCTGAATCTGCTTAGTGTATTCACCTCTTGGTCTCCCTCCTATGATTTTTACCCTCCACGCTGCCCTCCAATGCTAAATTTGTGATTCCTTGATGCATCAGAACATGCCCTACCAACCGGTCCATTCTTCTTGTCAAATTGTGCCACAAACTCCTCTTCTCCCCTATTCTATTCAATACCTCTTCATTAGTTGCGTGATCTACCCATCTATTCTTCAGCATTCTTCTGTAGCACCACATTTCGAAAGCTTCTATTCTCTTCTTGTCCAACCTATTTATCGTCCATGTTTCACTTCCATACATGGCTACACTCCATACAAATACTTTCAGAAACGACTTCCTGACACTTAAATCTATACTCGATGTTAACAAATTTCTCTTCTTCAGAAACGCTTTCTTGCCATTGCCAATCTACATTTTATATCCTCTCTACTTCGAACGTCATCAGTTATTTTGATCCCCAAATAGCAAAACTAATTTACTACTTTAAGCGTCTCATTTCCCGTCTCATTTACTAATCTAATAGCCTCAGCATCACCGAACTTAATTCGACTACATTCCATTATCCTCGTTTTTCTTTTGTTGATGTTCAACTTATAGACTCCTTCCAAGACACTGTCCATCCAGTTCAACTGCTCTTCCAAATCCTTTGCAGTCTCTGACAGAATTACAATGTCATCGGCGAATCTCAAAGTTTTTGTTTCTTCTCCATGGATTTTAATACCTACTCCGAATTTTTCTTTCGTTTCCTTTACTGCTTGCTCAGTATACAGACTGAGTAACATCCGGGAGAGGCTACAACCCTGTCTCACTCCCTTCCAAACCACTGATTCTCATTCATGCCCCTCGACTCTTCTAACTGCCATTGGTTTCTGTACAAATTGTAAATATCCTTTCGCTCCCTGTATTTTACCCCTTCCACCTTTTGAATTTGAAAGAGAGTATTCCAGTCAACATTGTCAATAGATTTCTCTAAGTCTACACAAGCTAGAAACGTAGGTTTGCCTTTCCTTAATCTTTCTTCTAAAATAAGTCTCAAGGTCAGTATTGCCTCACGTGTTTCAACATTTCTACGGAATGCAAACTGATCTTCCCCGAGGTCGGCTTCTACCAGTTTTTCCGTTCGTCTGTAAATAATTCGCGTTAGTATTTTATAGTTGTGACTTATTAAACTGGTAGTTCGGTAATTTTCACATCTGTCAACACCTGCTTTCTTTGGGATTGGAATTATTATATTCTTCTTGAGTCTGAGGGTATTTCGCCTGTCTCATACGTCTTGCTCACCAGATGGTAGAGTTTTGTCAGGACTGGCTCTCCCAAGGCCGTCAGAAGTTCTAATGGAATATTGTCTACTCCCGGGGCCTACTTTTGACTCAGGTCTTTCAGTGCTCTGTCAAACTCTTCACACAGTATCGTATCTCCCATTTCATCTTCATCTACATCCTCTTGCATTTCCATAAATCTCTCCTCAAGTACATCGTTCTTGAATAGACCCTCTACATAGTCCTTCCACCTTTCGGCTTTCCCATCTTTGCTTAGTACTGGGTTTCCAACTGAGCTCTTGATTTTCATAAAAGTGGTTCTCTTTTTTCCAAAGGTCTCTTTAATTTTCCTGTAGGCAGTATCTATCTTGCCCCTAATGAGATAAGCCTCTACATCCTTACATTTGTCCTCTACCCATGCCTGCTTAGCCATTTTGCACTTCATATCGATCTCATTTTTGAGACGTTTTTTGCCTGCTTCATTTACTGCATTTTTATATTTTCTCCTTTCATCATTTAATTCAATATTTCTTCTGTTACCCACGGATTTCTACTAGCCCTTGTCTTTTTACCTACTTGATCCTTTGCTGACTTCACTGCTTTGTCCCTCAGAGCTACCCATTCTTCTTCTACTGTATTTCTTTCCCCCATTCCTGTCAATTGTTCCATTATGCTCTCCCTGAAACTCTGTACAAACTCTGGTTTAGTCAGTTTATCCAGGTCCCATCTCCTTAAATTCCCACCTTTTTGCAGTATCTTCAGTTTTAATCTACAGTTCATAACCAATAGATTGTGGTCAAAGTCCACATCTGCCCCTGGAAATGTCTTACAGCATAAAACCTGGTTCCTAGATCTCTGTCTTACCATTATATAATCTATCTGATACCTTCTAGTATCTCCAGGATTCTTCCATGTATACAACCTTCTTTCATGATTCTTGAACCAAGTGTTAGCTATGATTAAGTTATGCTCTGTGCAAAATTCTATCAGATGGCTTCCTCTTTCATTTCTTGCCCCCAATCCATATTCGCCTACTATGTTTCCTTCTCTCCCTTCTCCTACTCTCGAATTCCAGTCACCAATGACTATTAAATTTTCGTCTCCCTTCACTACCTGAATAATTTCTTTTATCTCATCATACATTTCCTCAATTTCTTCATCTGCTGAGCTAGTTGTCATATAAACTTGTACTACTGTAGTAGGCATGGGCTTCGCGTCTATCTTGGCCACAATAATGCATTCACTATGCTGTTTGTAGTAGCTTACCCGCCCTCCTATTTTTTTTTATTCATCATTAAACCTACTCCTGCATTACCCCTATTTGATTTTGTATTTATGTCCCTGTATTCACCTGACTAAAAGTCTTGTTCCTCCTGTCACCGAACTTCACTAATTTCCACTATATCTAACTTTAACCTATCCATTACCCTTTTTAAATTTTCTAGCCTACCTGCCCGATTAAGGGATCTGACATTCCACGCTCCGATCCGTAGAACGCCAGTTTTCTTTCGCCTGATAACGACGTCCTCCTGAGTAGTCCCCGCCCAGAGACCAGAATGGGGGACTATTTTACCTCCGGAATATTTTACCCAAGAGGAGCCGAGCTCGTAGGAGGTGAAAAAGTAGTCGCAAGTAACGTTATGCTCTTTCAAGATATAAAACAAGTCAGTCACAGTCCTTAGACCTTGGTTTTTTTCAGGGGCACTACCTGCTCATTTCACATCATATGGCTGAATATTCCGTACATAACTTGTTTCATTGTCGCAAAGTATCCGAAACTTGAAGCCATAGTTTTCCTGTTTACTAGGCATATATTGACGGAAATGGCAGTTTCCCCTGAATGCAACAACTTATTTGTCTACTGTACCAAACATAGTGGGATTGTATAATTGGTAATATCTCGACCCACACCTATTACAAAACCCTTAAAACTGTAAACTTATTTTGTCCACGTTTTTTATAATATTGTCTCACGGTCATCAAATTGAAAATCTCTTGATATTTTTTGAACGTTTCTAGCGACACTATTTCTGAAGACTGGATGAACATTGTACTCATCCATAAACATTCATTGGACTCATTTTGTGACTTATAAACTTCTGCTAACAAACTCAGACCTATGTGAGCATCTTGATCAAGAACATCTAATTTTTCCACTTATATCCATATAAACGCATTCCTTCAGCATTAGAATGGGTGAGTAAAATTTTGCAATTGATTGAGGAATGAACAATATAAAAACTGAATATTCATTTTAATGGGAGATTGTGGCATGGTCTAAAATGACCAGAAAATCTTTAGAAGAATTAGTCCTGTGGATGCCATACTAAAGCTCCAAAACAATGTTTTTTTTTCTCTCAAAACATACTTCATTAAGGGGCAAACAAAGTCAATGAAGTAAATATTTTCAAATAATGCTTGAAGGTCAAAATAGACCCAGACACCTCGCAATGGTCAAATTATGCCACCAGTTGCTTATTATTTTTTAAATTTTGCTGGCAGGGGCTTTCTATAAGTGTAACTGTAATCCTGGTGAGCAGTTGCTGTTTTTCTATTGCATAAATTAGTTATTTAAATTCTGCCACCAGTTGCTTATTATTCCTTTAAATTCTGTCCCCAATGGCTTTCTGTAGTACAAGTGTAAACGTGGTGAGCAGTTGCTGTTTTTCTATTAAATAACTATTTAAATTCTGCCAACAGTTGGCTATAACTCTCTTAAACCGTGCCGCAGTGGCATTCTATGAGAAAAGCACTCCTTCTCCAGGCCACAAGCGATCCATCGGGACCGTCCGACCGCAGTGTCATCCTTTAGCTGAGGATGCGGATAGGAGGGGCGTGTGGTCAGCACACCGCTCTCCCGGTCGTTATCTTGGTTTTCTTTGATTGGAGCCGCTACTATTCGGTCGAGTAGCTCCTCAACGGGCACCTCGAAAAATGGCAACAGTGCATGTCGGCCCGGATGGTCACCCATCCAATTTCCGGCCAGGCCCAACAGCGCTTAACTTCGTTGATCTGATGGAAACCGGTGTATCCACTGCGGCAAGGCCGTTGCCAGGCATTCTATAAGTGCAGATGGCCAATTTCCTGATTTGTTTATATAGCATTAAGAAGTCTTTTGAATTCTGCCACCAGCTGCTTTCTGTAATTTGTAATAGTAACCTGGTGGGTAGTTGTTGCTTTGTTTAGTGCATTAAATTCTGCCACCGGTGTCTTATTATTCCTTCAAATTCTGCTCCGACCTTCTTTGAATACATGTAACTGTAAATTGGATGAGCAGTTGAGACATGAGTTTTTCTTTTACACTGATTACTCTCGCAAAAAAGTTCATTATTTGAATAAAGTGGTTTGTTTCATTTTGAGTAAAGTTATTTGGCTTCACCACCTTACCACTAAACACCACAACATTACTGCTTTCATGTCGTGATTGTTTCGTCACCCCTTCAAAGGACGATCACATACAAATTGTTCTACGTGCTATTTACATAGCCGACGACGTTGCTGTTGTTGTGGTCTTCAGTAAAATCTAATGGCTCTGAGCACTATGGGACTTAACATCTGAGGTCATCAGTCCCCTAGAACTTAGAAGTACTTAAACCTAACTAACCTAAGGACATCACACACATCCGTGCCCGAGGCAGGATTCGAACCTGCGACCGTAGAAGTCGCGCGGTTCCGGACTGAAACGCCTAGAACCGGTCGGCCACTGCAGCCGGCTGTGGTCTTCAGTCCAGAGACTGGTTTGATACAGCTCTCCATGCAGCCGACGATGAAGAAGCGTTTTTCATATTGCCGAATGCAGCAGCGGGGTGTGATGATATTAAAAAACAACTTGTTGGAGTATGTGATTATCACACTTCTTTTAATTTGATTTCTGCCATGCAAAAATACTGTAAATCTATAACATGTATGCATACATCCACGACACAGAAGCTTTTCCTTGCTCGTTTTCTTATTTTCCAATTTGTCAGTTACTTCCGGCACTTCCAAACTTTCATACTGTTATCTTTCTACAGTTAGCAGTTCCGGTTTTCTAAATCGCTCACTAACGTTTTGAACTATATCTTTATGAGTTTGGAAAAATTTATTTCTCTCCATGAAAGTGTCACTGGTAATTTGAGGATAATTGCCATTCCTGCTATCAGATATCAAATTATTGGCTATTTCTTAATTGAAGTGATCCTCCTGAAAGTCCATTAACTAAATTGCTATAGTTGTGTTCTTGTTGTAGAGTTAAACTAATTTATTGTATGTTACTGGAAGTTTCAAATTTAGGTACTAAAATATATCGGAACGAGTGTGGTTTAAAACAATTTCTTAAACAGTTTCTTACAGCTTCAGATTAAAATAAAGAAGGGACTAAAACACTGTCTTAGATACATTTGTTTGGGTGCTCACGGAACTAAAAATGTGCGAGCTAGCTACTATGCTGCACAATAAAAATTGCAAGAATACTTGCTGGCGTCCGGACAGTTTTGAGACATGTATCCCATTCGTCCAACTATCAGTCGAGATCCCATGTCCCTACATAAATTAAGAACCGCCCTCTCATCGAAATATAAAACACAATCCGTTAAAATGAAACGCATACGTCATAATTCCCACAAGTTAATACATTTTCTAGCTGAAGTTGAAGCCATGGATAAGAGGAGGACGTGCTGTAAGAAGTAACGTTTATGAGATTTCGTGACGTCTCTGTGCCTGTAACGAAGAAACCATGGCAGGCAGAATGCAAATCAGCTGCAGCGAGTCACGCTGACAGCAGCTACAGGATGTACGAATATTACCCATACTTCCCGCAATTGTTCCCGTGAAGGTGACCGCTATGCGCTGTGAGTGTCCCACTGAAAAAATAACACAGTAGTGACTGGTGACAGTGAGCTGAAGAACAGCTCCATGGATGGGTACGTACAGAATGGTATCGTGCTTTTTTTTCTGTGGCCTTCCGTCCACCTTCATAACGAACAGAAGAAATACTTAACACATTTGGAAATCAGCCGAAAGATATAACATTAAATACAAGATGTACACTATTGTTACGGAGAGCTGAAAATAAGTTTGTATTCTCCCAACCGATACGTAAACTCGCTATGAAACTTTGAGGGTCAAGTTCTCAGGGAACATCGTTTTTTTTCTGTGCTAAGAGATACGTTCCTTTCATGTCGTCATTTTTGAGCTGTGTGTGTGAGACTTTTATGAGACTGAAGATGTATAATATACAGATGGCGATAGGATCCCGTACACAAGGTATAAAATGGTAGTGCATTGGCAGAGCTGTCATTTGTACTCACATAACTCATGCGAAAAGGTTTCCAACATGATTATGGCCTCACAACTCTGAACTCAGACTGGTAGTTGGAGCTAGGCACGTGGGACATTCCATTTCGGACATCGTTAGGGAATTCATTATTCCAAGACCCACAGTGTCAAGTGTGTACCGAGGATATCAAATTTCAGGCGTTATTTCTCATTTCAGGCATTAAATCTCACCACGGACAACGCACTGGCCGACAGCCTCCACTTAACGACCGAGAGCAGCGTAGAGTTGTCAGTGCTAACAGACAAGCAACACCGCTTGAAATATCGCAGAAATCAAAGTGGGACATACGACGAACGTATCCGTTAGGACTGTGTTGCGAAATTTGGCGTTATTGGTCTATGGCAGCAGACGACCGACGCGAGTGCCCTTGCCGATAGCACGACATCCCCTGCAGCACCTCTCCTAGGCTCGTGACCTTATCGACTGGATCACTAGACGACTGAGTCGCGATTTCAGTTGGTGAGAGATGACGTTGGGATTCGCGTGTGGCCCAGACACCACGATGACCTGGACCCAAGTTGTCAACAAGGTTCTGTGCAAGCTGTTGGTGGCCTCAGAATACATTTGGCTGTGTTTACATGGAATGAACTGGGGCGTCTGCTCCAACTGATCCTTCCGTTTGCCGGAAATGGCTGATTGACTACCTGGAGACGATTTTCAGCCATTCATGAACTTCATGTTGCCAAAAAAGATGGAATTTTTATGGATGACAATGCACCATGTCACCAGGCCACTGCTGTTTGCGATTGGTTTGGTAAACAATCTGGACAATTCGATCAAATGATTTGGCCGCTCAGATCACCCGACATCAATCCCGTGGAGCATTTTTCTAGCGTAACTGGGAGATCGGTTAGTGCACATAATTCTGCACTGGAAACATTTTCACAATTAAGGGAGGCTGTGAGGCAGCATGGCTCCATGTTTCTGCCCAACAACTTGTTGAGTCCATGCTACGTTGAGCTGCAGCACTACGAGTGGCAAAAGAAGGTCCGACACGATATTAGGAGATATCCCATGATTTATGTCACGTCAGTGTATTTCGTGTTGTTAAAGTTATGTTCAATTAAATTTAAATTAGGTGTTTGTTCAGTGTGCACTAAATCGCATTAAATGCTTGATATTCCGGGACTAGTACTCTGTCGAGAAGAACCAGTTGCGAAGCCTACATGTTCCTTTGATTCAACTCGCCTTGACTTTTTTCTCTGAGGCCTGCAAAGATTTTTGTGTGTGGTATTGCAGAATAAATGGTTGTAGGTCCATCATAAATTGCATTGAGAAGTGTCTTTTTTTAATTTCTTGATGGATACTAGTTTTGGACATCTGCTTCCAGTTTCAAACCACCCTATGGTCAGTGTGACAATACAGGCACTAGCCTACGTATAGTGATGATCGAAACGGCACTGTAACCGACTCGCCAATATCGTGGTTGTTGAGTTAGCCGTAGTGCCGCTTTGGTCATCACTGCAGGAGCAGATTTTGCACGTAGGTTAATGCCTGTATTGTCACTTACGATAGGGATATTTTGAAAATGTACACAGGAGTGCCAAACTAGTCACTATCAAGAAATAAAAAGATGCTTCTCGATGAAACTAATGACGAAGCTGCAACCATTTATTTCGATTATAAAAAAAGTTGAGCAGCAGTTTCTCACATGCATCATGCTACAAGTTCGACATATGAATATTATTCCAGTTGACGCCACGGAAGAATACACTAGGCGTTTTATGACACGAAACAGAATCCAGCGACGCTCATCAGAGACCCGTAGGGCCCAAGAGTGAGAGTGCGGCCTGTAGGTGACCTTCTGATGTGCTTGTGGTCTCGACATGCGGTGACTTGGTGGGGTGCGTTTCCTAAGGCAACCAAGCGGACCACAGGTGTCATCCCCCCACCCACCACCCCACTTACTCTTCGTCTTGAAGCGCTATCAAGTCGACGAGTGGTGTGAATTAGACTGTCTCAAGTTCTCGAATAAACTGTTCTAGGGGATGGAGGCATGGAGCTGATGGAGGATTGATACTCATTTACTTTCCAGTTACCATTTGCTCCAGGTCTCTCTGATACCTTCGGACAGCCCCTGCCGGCCGCGGTGGCCGAGCGGTTCTAGGCGCTTCAGTCCGGAGCCGCGCGACAGCTACGGTTGCAGATTCGAATCATGCCTCGGGCATGGATGTGTGTGATGTCCCAAGGTTAATTAGGTTTAAGTTCTAGGGAACTGATGACCTCCGATGTTCAGTCCCATAGTGCTCAGAGCCATTTGAACCATTTGGACTGCCCCTCTTATGTTTTAGTCTGATATGGAGGAGACAGTTTTGTGTCACAAGTCCTTTGATTTGTCAGCTGATTACTTACACATGGGGCGAATTGCTGGGAGAGGCATGATGGTAACCTTATCCAGAATCTGAAAGGTAGATATCAGGGGTGACAGTTCGTGCTCAGCCTCCTACGGGTTAGGAATGAGGGAAGCTCTGCTTTCGTTTCAGATCTGTATTTGTGACCCGACAGTGGGTAGGTTTGATGAACTGCGGCTCACAGCCTGTCATATTATGGCTTGAACTCACTGTGCTGACATTATCAAAGCTGTGGTTGTCTCAGTTAAAGAAAGTAGCGGCTGTAGTGATACCACCTCAAGGTGGTCTGGCAGGTGCCAAAGTCTGCTGGCTGGTGCCTAAATATGCTCCACCTTGGAGAGCCAGACACTTTCTCCAAAGGCAATTTTTCTGTCTGTTTCTGGTGATGATGGGTGAAATTTTGAAGTTGATTGTACAGGTGAGGTTACTTGAGCACCTTTGCATGCACGACTGCCGGTAACTAACTCAATGCAGTAGTTCGGATAATTAGAAGCGTTTCTTTACATAACGAAGGGTGGCTCAAGTGGCGGTCTGCAGCACAAAGAGTCTTTTCGAATTACCCGAACTTCTTTCTCGCATTTTATTCAATTTGGTCAGATGATCACGTCAGATAAGATTTCTACATAATGGACTGAAGACCATCGTGAGTTTAACGTTTTATCTAGATGGAAGTGCAAATCTGAATTACTACTGGTTGCTATAAATTTAAACTCAGTTGCAAATCATTTTGTGTCACTTTTCGACCAAACAAAACAAACAAGTGGTTGACAAGCGCATTAGAACTGCAACTGATTGTTAAACATTTTATACCCGCACACTCGCTTCATTTCATTTTTTACTTAAAAGGTACTACTTATGAATATGCAACGTGGTTTTATTTTTCTGTCATACTAAGGTGCCTAAGTCTTTTGTATAGTATGTGATTTAGCAATGCTACCTCATTATATGGAATTAATAGCCTAGCTCTATTAGTTTCTTTGACTTATAGCATCACTGACTGATGTAATGTGATTCCTCTAGCCTTTCAATTTTTAGGCAAGACACTTCAATGAGCTTATTGTTTGAAACTGTCCTAGCCTTATATTTATTTTGAGCTACTGATTTTTATTGTATTACCACACCATTTCTATATCATTGAGATATGATCCTCGGCTGAATAAAAATAAATAAATAATAAATAGTTGTGTGTGAATAAAACTTAATAATGGAAGATGTGCAACCGAAGTGGATTCACCAAGGTATTTTCTAGAGCATGAGAAACCTTCTGATTTTGCACTCTCTCTCTCTCTCTCTCTCTCTCTCTCTCTCACACACACACACACACACACACACACACACACATTGGCTGTCACATGAGAATAGCGATGGAAGCAAGTCAAGACCCATTAATACATCATTTCTTGTAATAAAAATGTTGGCTCACAAGAGCATTGATAAATTAGTTGACGTTAGTAAACATCCCAGGAGAAACGTTCTGTGCTGTATCTCCACGTGGGACGAATTAGGCGGCAATCATTCCAGGAAAAACGTTCTCTGTTGTATTTCCACGTAGAATGGGATATGCTGCAAAGTACATCTGCTTCCACGAAGTACACGCGTTTCAGAAGCTGCCAGTGAATCGACTGCAGCAGGGAGATAAGCCGATAAACAGGCAGCCAGTGGGTCTGCTGTCTGTGGCACAAACTTCATGAGAACAGAAAACGGCGATGCTCTGAAAGTGAGCTACGAAGAAATAACGTCGAAGGAAATGTTCTGACATGCACCATATCGTTGCTGCAGTAGATGAGATACTAAAAACCTTTGGAAACTGCAGAAGCGGAATAGTTATTTCCTCTTGTGTCATAAATTTGTGATATGAAGTACTCGTCGGCCGATATCGACAAAAGCATTATTTTCAGGAAAGAACCAGTGGACGAAAGTCACATATATTAATCAATGTTACATGTCTCACATTTAAGTTACTGATTATAATACGCAGAGCACTGAGAGAAAAATTTAAAAAAAACAACGTTTAGGATGAAGACAATTCTGATTACATAAAAGATCAGCGTATCAGAGAAGGCTTTTTGGGAAAATGGATAATGATTTCGACAATGTAAGACGAAGTAAGGAACTTGCAATCTGACTAGAAAGATTACACACTGAAGATTACAGACTGATTGTGCGAGATACTAGTAATTAGCAATACCAGCAAAATGAAGTGTCTGTATGATATGTGTGACAGTATCGGAGCTTCCAGGCACTGATGCTAAGTTATATGTTGAATAAACAATTAATGATAGAGAAGATGTGAGCTAACGATGGGGAAAATTTTATCACAGATGAAGAAGTGGTGCTGGCCAAAAGTATCGAGGGTTCTGGTGAACTCTCAAATGGCGACCAAGAAAAAATTGGATATTAGAGAAGTGATGACGAGTAACAGGAAAGGAAATAATGATGTACAAAAAATGATTACTTCAGGGAAGCCAACGATAGAAAATATAAAAGAATTCACCTATCAACGAAGAAAGATTGGTGACTGTTTTTGGAGTAAGACAATAATCAGAAGCGGTTTGGCACACACATAAAAGCAGTCTCCGGCAGAAGCACTCTACTGGTGTTGACATGAAGCTGAGGAAGGTTTCGAAAATTTTACACCTGAAGCACATGAGAAGTTGAGCTACTAGAAAATACTAAAAACTATGTTGGCATGTAAACAATAAAGTTTTTTTTGAGTCGGCAATGCTCTGACTGGTTTGACGTGGAACGCCACGAATTCCTCTCCTGTGCCAACCTCTCCTTCCCAGAGTAGCACTTGCAACCTACGTCCTCTACTATTTGCTGGATGTTTTCCAGTCTGTTTCTTCCCCTACAGTTTTTAGGATCTTCATCATCGACTTCTACCATGGAAGTTACAAGCTGATGTCTTAACAGGAGTCCTGTCATTCTGTCTCTTCTTCTTGTCAGTGTTTTCCGTATATTCCTTTCCTATACTCTCCGATTCTGCACACAACCTCCTCATTACTTATCGTAACAGTCCACCTAACTTTCAACATTCTTCTGTAGCACCGACCGCCCCAATAGCTGAGTAGCAGTCTGCTTTCCGCAGCGCTGCGGCGAGGACGTCTTGTTTACGTCCCGTCCGCGCGGTCGCGAGTGCCCGTCGTTGTTTACTACTGCGTTGTCGCTAGTTTAGAGTCTATCACTACCGACGCAACATGGCACATTCATACAGACAAACCACCATCAAGATCAGTTTTCAACCCGATCATGCACGACCGCGAGCTTTCGAAGTGGGACGTTTTCTACGTGACGACGTTAAAATTGAACCGCGAGACATAATTGGTATCCATCTCTCTATCACGAGCAGTGTTGTCTACGTCAAGCTAGTAAGTGACGAGGTGTGCAACAGAATCGTGCGCGCACATGCGAACGATCTTAAATTCAAACATTCTGATGGCCATATTGGGGCGGTCTCTATCGATCACGCGGGGCTTGGCCTCCGTACGATACGCGTCTTCGAACTCCCTTTCGAAGTCCCACCGGACGTAGTCACCGCGGCTTTCCGGCCCTACGGCAGAGTGATCAGCCATATGGCCGAAAAATGGACCACCTTTACAACGTACCCCGTTCTTAACGGGGTGCGACAGATAAAAATTGAACTGACCAAACATGTTCCGTCATATATTGTCATCGGCGGATGTAGGGCGATCATTATGTATGACGGTCAGCCACGCACTTGCTCTGGTTGTGGCCAAGAAGGGCACGTCCGGTCGGATTGTCTCCGACGACGGCTTACTCAAATCCCGACAGGTGAATCTATGACTCCTTCTACGGTGACGACACTTCCTCTCAATTACGCAGAAGTTACACGGGCAGCAACCCTTTCTGATGCTGCCCACGTTAGTCCGATAGCCGCCCCCGATAGCGAGACCGTGATGGCTTCTGCAGTACAGGATCCGGCCTCTACAACGGCGCCCCCACCTGAAGATAATCACCGACCGACCTTGCAAGAAGGCGTGGATGCTAGGATGGACATTGACCCACGGGTTGTGCCGACAGCGGCTTTTCTTCCAGACACCGGAGCAGCTGAAGAAAATCACCCACATTCAGATACTGAAACACACGTCCGTAAACAGCGTTCCCCGCGAAAACACAAGAGACGGCGGCGTGCTCCATCGGACGATTGTTTGCAGCGATCGTCTGACATGGACCGTGGAAATTCCGACGACGGTACCGACGGTACAGAGGCCGCTGTAACATCAAACTCAACAGATCGCCGTGGTGATGGCTCCAGCCCCTCCGACCCCACAGAACAACAGGATCACACGCAGACAGCCGCTGCCGATTCCCAGCCAGCAGAGCCGATGGATTCAGCGCCGAGTGCCGCAGCAGCCACTAACAGCCACCAACAGCCGATGGTATTTCATGGCGACTGGGCGGACGACTGTGAGGAACACTCCTTGCCCATCGTGTCGGACGACACGGGGGGAACTTTACCCCACCAATGTTGATCCTTTCCCGCCATCATTTACAGTGACGAGACAGCCTTACAAGGGTATTGATGGCCAACACGGATGCTATGGATAGACCTCAAACTTATCGCGTTGCAACTATAAACATCAACACTATACGGACGCGCGCTAAGTTATCCTTGCTTCAGGATATGTTGAACTCTGCTTCCATCGACATAGCCCTTCTCCAGGAAGTGTACGTCGACGACTTCCCAGGCATGTACGGTTACGATGCTTGCGTCTCTCCAGCTTCCCCAACAGGCAGCGGTGTCGCTGTACTTCTTCGGGAAGGGATAGTGGCGGACGATATCCTGTTTCTGCCTGGGGCAAGAGGAATGGCACTCACAGTACTGGCTGTCCGCCTTATCAACATCTACGCACCTTCCGGGACGGACAAACGTCGCGAACGTTCACGATTCTTTGCGGAAGACGTCGCCCCGCTCTTCCAAGGCCGCCACGACCATCTGGTGTTTGGAGGTGACTACAATTGCGTACTGGTGCCCAGAGACCAACTCCCACGACATAATCCGTGCCCGGAACTCGAGACGCTAATTCGAGAACTGCAGATGGTGGACACTTGGGAACATCTTCACGGCCATCGACCGGGATTCACGCACTTCACGAGTCACTCCTCCAGTCGTATCGATCGGATTTATGTCTCACGCTCTCTCTCCGCTGGAACACAGGATGCGGAACTGTGGCCTGCAGCATTCTCGGACCACACAGCTTACATTTGTGCAGTCACCCTGCGGCGGCAACAAGTGTGTAGAAGCCGCAGCGCGTGGAAATTAAACATCGCTCACCTGTCGTACCCGGATTGCCGCCAAGCCGTTGAGGATACGTGGCATTCGTGTGAAAATCGCCTCCGTGCATATCCCACAACGATCCGCTGGTGGTTGGACTGCGCCAAACCGGCACTGAGGCGAACGTTGATAACCTACGGTCGCGACCACGCTACTTGGCGAAGACATACACTCGACTTTTACTTCCGGGTCCTGCGCGACTGCGATGCTATGGCGCCGTCTCCGGAACGACAAACGGCGGTCCACCGTGCTAAGGCTCAGATCCTCGCTCATATGCGACGCCACCTAGAGGGGGTAGTCATCCGCTCGAGGACGCAGGATCGGATACCGAGCGAACGCCCGTCAATGTTCCACGTCCTTCGTGAACGTAAACGACGCCAACGAGCGCTGATACGCTTCATCGACACGGAGGACGGTCGTCGCCTCTCCACGCAACAAGACATCAACACAGCGTTCTACAATCATTATTCCCACCTCTATTCCGCTCAGACCCCTGATCTGACAGCACTGGAGGACGTCTCTCAGACGATTTACGGCACCGTCACCCCGGTAATGGAAGAGGCCTTGATGGACGAAATTACAGAAGAAGAAGTGACCGACGCCATTAGAAAAGGAGCTGTCAACAAGTCACCGGGTCCTGATGGCCTCCCCTTGGAATTTTACCGGACTTTTCAATATTTATTAGCCTCCCGATGGACGGGCATCTGTCGCGAACTACTACCCCGGACGTGCCGCTCCCTGCGGCCCCTGTGGAAGGGATGATAATTCCTATTCACAAACCGTCCGGTGGCTCACGTCTGCAGGACTACCGCCCGTTGACGCTATTGAACTGCGACTTTAAGATCTTTTCTCGACTGTTGGCGGCGCGGATACGCCAGACCTTACGAAATGTTATCTCACCCGATCAAACGTCATTAGGAGGCGACAATAATATTCAAACAGCACTCAGTGAATATCGTGACTTGATCTCACTGGCGAGGGCATGTCGTCTGAAGGGTGCACTGGCGGCAATCGATTTTAGTCAAGCTTTCGACCGAGTGGACCACGACTATTTGGAAGCGGTCCTCCAACATATGCGGTACCCACAGCAATTGGTCACTGTCGTCATGCGACTACTCCGTGGCGCGACATCCAAGGTGATCGTCAACGGCCGACCTTCGCAGCCCCTCACCATTTCTCGATCGGTACGCCAAGGCTGCCCTCTGTCCACTTTACTTTACGCTGTGGCCATGGAACCTCTCCTCTGTGGCCTGCGCCAACGACTAACGGGTATGACGTTACGAGGCCACACTTTCCGATGTAAAGCGTACGCTGACGACCTGGTGATTGTCATCCGCAACGGTGACGACACCGCTAGCGCACTGAATTGGATAGAGAAATATGGCATGGCCACTGGTAGTCGTATCAACGTCGCAAAATCGGTGGCGATGAACATCGGGGCCGGATTGTCTGAGAACAGTGTCACCCCTTTCCAGCTCAGAGATAGTTTGAAATGTCTCGGCATTGGTTTTACAGACGATATACGACGGACCGCTGCTCACAACTATCGACGGCTTTTACGAAATGTTCGGACTGGAATTGCCAACAACCGCCTACGAGCCCTGGACATCGTCCAAAGGACCCAGTATGTTAACACACATTTAGCGTCACGCATTCCGCACATCGCCCAGATATTACCTATACTGGTGATGTTAGCTCGCCGTATACTTGCGGCTTTTGGGTCCTTCGTGAGTTCAGGAATGCTTTTCAAGATCAAATGTGAGACTCTCACCCTTCCCCCGGATCGGGGAGGGCTTGGCCTTTATCACGTTCATGACAGAGCGGTCGCCCTATTTGTGAGCACATTAGTCAAACTATGGCACCGCCGTCCGGACAGTTTGACCAGTTTGTTAATAGAAGAACTAGCACCGCCCTCCCTGTTGCCGCCTGTGCCGATACACCACGTCCCCTCCTCGCTCTTCTACATCGGTGTCTTTTACCTCGAACTCAGTTACGTTCGGCTTGCCTTACCAGCGACTCACCTGGCGACGGCAAAGGTGGTTTATAGGGTCCTGCAACGTGGACGACCCGATAACGTCGTGGAGAGGAAGCACCCGAACGTCAACTGGCGAGTAGTGTGGAGGACAATTCACCACGTAACACTGGACACTGACGTCACGGCGATGTGGTATATCACTGTCAACGGTAAGCAGGTGACCAAATCAAGGCTACATGCGATCCACATGGTCGACTCACCCACGTGCACGAGCTGCGGCGTTCAAGACAACGATGAACACCGTCTTAGCTGTGGCGAGTCTACGGCAGTGTGGCACTTAGTGAGGCAAATGTCAGCATACTTCCTTCGGGTAACGCCGAATCATATCGACCCCAAGACTATCCTATTCCCGGATGAGATGTATTACCCACGCACTAAAACTAATGCTATGACGTGGCTTCGTGGACATGCAGTGCATTACTTGTTTCAAGACGGCACTAAGGACACTTTAGACTTTTGGAACTATTTGCAGGAACGACATTGCAAGATCCTCCGTAACCCAAAGTATCGACAATATTTTTCCAATTTTTTGTGGAGTAGCTGGAACATCACGGGTAAGAGAAGTTAAGATTACAAGACGATGATAGAACACTACACGGTACAACGTGGGATCTACTTTCATCATTACGAGAAGTCATACCTGGATGATACAGCAGATGGAGAGGTTCGTTGTGAACCCTCACACTCTGTAGCAGTATTTGCCCCATTTCCTCTTTTTGTCCCCAGTGCGAAAAGGTCTTCGCAGTTTTTGTTTTTCCATCCAGTGCAAGATGTAGCACTGGTTAATGGTGGTAAGGATTCCACCCTTCAGTTTTGTTTCATGGTTTCCTTCGCCCCGCACTTTGCTCTCTTTCTTTATGCCTTTTTCTACAACTATTAGCATGGTTTTAGTTATGTGCGTCCCCAACTCGGCCCAACGAGTGCACTTACTAGTTTTCAGTTCCTTACTGTTAAAACAAAAACAAAAAAATAAAAAAAATTAAAATTAAAAAAAATTAAAATTAAATAACTGAATAAATAAACTATAACAAAATCACAATAATACACCAACTGCATTCTTTGTACCGCATATCCCCAGGATTGGAGGGAGGAGACATCGTGGCCAGGCCTCGGGTCGCGACCCCTGCCCACCTTGCCTCCGCCAACCCACTACCTGATCCATCTCCCCACCCACCAAAAAAAAAAAAGGAGGTTTACTTAAAAAAAAGCGGTTAAAGGCGCTACAGTCTGGAACCACCGCACGACACCAACAAAAAAAAAAAAGTAGCCAGCGCGGTGGTCTGCCACGCCAAGGGGCCTGGGTTCGATTCCCGGCTGGGTCGGAAATTTTGTCCGTTCAGGGACTGGGTGTTGTGTTGTCCTCATTATCATTTCATCATCATAATCAGTGGAAGGCAACGGGAAACCACCACTGGAATCATTTCCCTAGACGCTCATGCGGTGGACCTCTCTGACGAGGCTTCCCCCGTGACAAGACCTGCCGTAAGGCAGAACACAAAGTTTTTTCCTGTAGCACAGCAGCTCAAATCCTTCGATTCCCTTCTGTTCAGTCCATGTTTCACTACCAATAATGCTGTGCTCCAAACGTACATTCTCAGAAATTTCCTCCTCAAATAAAGGCCTGTGTTTGATACTAGTAGACTCCTCTTGGCCAGGAATGCTCTTTTTGCCGGTGCTAGTCTCCTTTTTATGTCCTACTTGCTCCGACGTCTTGGGTTACTTTGCTGCCTAGGTAGCAGAGTTCCATGACTTCGTATACTTCGTGATCCCCAATTCTGACGTTTACGTTTCTCGCTCTTCTAATTTCTTCTACTTCTCATTACTTTCGTTTTTCTTAGATTTACTCTCAGTCCATCCTCTGTATTTACTCTCAGTCCATATTCTGTACTCATTAGACTGTTCCTTCCATTTAACAGATTCTGTAATTCTAATTCACCTTCACACTCAGGATAGTAATGTGATGAGAAAATATTATCATTGATGTCCACCCACCCTGAATTTTAATCCTGCACTTGAATCTTTCTTTTACTTATTGCGTCTTCGCCGTATAGATTGAACAGCAGGAGCGGAAGACTACATTCCTGTCTTACCATCCATTTTAATGCGAGCACTTCGGGCATGGTCTCTTATTGCTACCTCTTGTTTCTGACACACACACACACACACACACACACACATATATATATATATATATATATATACTCCTGGAAATTGAAATAAGAACACCGTGAATTCATTGTCCCAGGAAGGGGAAACTTTATTGACACATTCCTGGGGTCAGATACATCACATGATCACACTGACAGAACCACAGGCACATAGACACAGGCAACAGAGCATGCACAATGTCGGCACTAGTACAGTGTATATCCACCTTTCGCAGCAATGCAGGCTGCTATTCTCCCATGGAGACGATCGTAGAGATGCTGGATGTAGTCTTGTGGAACGGCTTGCCATGCCATTTCCACCTGGCGCCTCAGTTGGACCAGCGTTCGTGCTGGACGTGCAGACCGCGTGAGACGACGCTTCATCCAGTCCCAAACATGCTCAATGGGGGACAGATCCGGAGATCTTGCTGGCCAGGGTAGTTGACTTACACCTTCTAGAGCACGTTGGGTGGCACGGGATACATGCGGACGTGCGTTGTCCTGTTGGAACAGCAAGTTCCCTTGCCGGTCTAGGAATGGTAGAACGATGGGTTCGATGACGGTTTGGATGTACCGTGCACTATTCAGTGTCCCCTCGACGATCACCAGTGGTGTACGGCCAGTGTAGGAGATCGCTCCCCACACCATGATGCCGGGTGTTGGCCCTCTGTGCCTCGGTCGTATGCAGTCCTGATTGTGGCGCTCACCTGCACGGCGCCAAACACGCATACGATCATCATTGGCACCAAGGCAGAAGCGACTCTCATCGCTGAAGACGACACGTCTCCATTCGTCCCTCCATTCACGCCTGTCGCGACACCACTGGAGGCGGGCTGCACGATGTTGGGGCGTGAGCGGAAGACGGCCTAACGGTGTGCGGGACCGTAGCCCAGCTTCATGGAGACGGTTGCGAATGGTCCTCGCCGATACCCCAGGAGCAACAGTGTCCCTAATTTGCTGGGAAGTGGCGGTGCGGTCCCCTACGGCACTGCGTAGGATCCTACGGTCTTGGCGTGCATCCGTGCGTCGCTGCGGTCCGGTCCCAGGTCGACGGGCACGTGCACCTTCCGCCGACCACTGGCGACAACATCGATGTACTGTGGAGACCTCACGCCCCACGTGTTGAGCAATTCGGCGGTACGTCCACCCGGCCTCCCGCATGTCCACTATACGCCCTCGCTCAAAGTCCGTCAACTGCACATACGGTTCACGTCCACGCTGTCGCGGCATGCTACCAGTGTTAAAGACTGCGATGGAGCTCCGTATGCCACGGCAAACTGGCTGACACTGACGGCGGCGGTGCACAAATGCTGCGCAGCTAGCGCCATTCGACGGCCAACACCGCGGTTCCTGGTGTGTCCGCTGTGCCGTGCGTGTGATCATTGCTTGTACAGCCCTCTCGCAGTGTCCGGAGCAAGTATGGTGGGTCTGACACACCGGTGTCAATGTGTTCTTTTTTCCATTTCCAGGAGTGTATATATCACACGTCTTTCCCTATAGGTTATTCCAAATTTTCTCAGGAATTTCAAACATCTTGCACCATTTCACATTGTCGAACTTTTTTTCCAGGTCGATAAAACCTACGAACAAGTCTTGAATTTTCCTCGGTCTTGCTTCCATTATCAACCATAACGTCTTAACTGCCTTCCTTGGGCCTTTACCTTTCCTAAAGCCAAACTGATCGGCGTCTAAAACATCCTCAGTTTTCATTTACATTCTTCTTTTTGCTGTTCTTGTTAACAAATTGGATGCATGAGTAACTAAGCTGACTGTGCGAGATTTCTCTTGGTAATTGTTTGGCTGATGTATTCCCAACAGTCTGAATGTATTTCGCAATTTTCATACATTCTACACCCCAACGTGAATAATCGTTTTGTTGCAACTTTGCTCAATAATTTTAGAAATTCTAATGGAATTTTTTCTATCCCATATGCCCATTTGATCTTAAGTCCTGCAATGCGCTCTCAAATTCTGAGTCTAATGCTGGATCCCCCACCTCTTCTAAATTTAATTCAGTTTCGTCTTCTATCAAGTCATCAGCCGAGGGTTCGATTCCCGGCTGTGTCGGGGATTTTCTCCGCTCATGGACTGGGTATTGTGTTGTCTTCATCATCATTTCCTCCCCATCCGGCCCGCAGGTCGCCCAGTGTGGCGTCGAATGTAATGAGACCTGCACCAAGGCGGCCGGACCTGCCCCGTAAGGGGCCTCCCGGACAATGACGCCAAACGCTCATTTCCATCAGATAGGTCTTCAGGCCTTCAGTGTACTCTTCCCATCGATCCGCTCTCTCGTCTACATTTAACAGTGGAATTCCCGTTGCGTCATTCCTTTTAATTTCACCGAAGTTGGTTTTTTCTTTACTATGTACCGCATTAGTCCTTCCGACAGTAATTTCTTTTGCGATTTCTTTACATTTTTTTATGTAGCCGTTTCGCCTTAGCTTCCCTTTACTTCCTATTTATTTCACTCCTAAATGACATGTATTTCTGTATTCCTGAATTTCCTTGAACATTTTTGTACTCCCTTCTTTCGTCGATTAGTTGAAGAATTTCTTCTGTTACCCATGATTTCTTCGTAGTAACCGTCCTTGTACCTAAGTTTTACTTTCCAGCTACTGTGACGGCCCTTTTTAGAGATATCCTTTCCACTTCAACTAAACTGTCTGCTGTCGCAATATCTATAGCCTCAGAGAACTTCAAGCGTTCTCGTCATTCCTAAGTACTTGCATGTGTCACCTCTTTGGACATTGTCTTTACCTGACCAATCTCTTAAACTTCAGGCTGCTCTTGGTCATTACCAAATCGCGATTTTAGTCTATATCTTCTCGTGGGTACGCCTTACAATGCAGTATCTGATTTCAGAATCTCTGCCTGACCATGTCGTAATCCTACTCAATTCTTATTAGCTGAAATTTGTTGCCACTCCATGATGCCAGAAGTGCCACCGCCGTGCCTCTCCAAAATATTGGAAGAATGAAACCTCTGCCCAGGTCGCCGACACACTCTTCAACGATGATCATCCCGAATAGTACAGAACCGCGAGTCATCGCTGAAAACAATGTAACACCATTCATCGGCAGTCCATGCTTCCCGATCACACTACCATTCCAAACTCAGTTGTCTGCGTTTTGACGTTAACGCCAACCTACACATGGGATGGTAAATTCCTAGTCTGGCTGCTTCTAGCCTCCGAGCAGTGATGCAAGATGACACAAGCCCGCATCTCGTGGTCGTGCGGTAGCGTTCTCGCTTCCCACGCCCGGGTTCCCGGGTTCGATTCCCGGCGGGGTCAGGGATTTTCTCTGCCTCGTGATGGCTGGGTGTTGTGTGCTGTCCTTAGGTTAGTTAGGTTTAAGTAGTTCTAAGTTCTAGGGGACTGATGACCATAGATGTTAAGTCCCATAGTGCTCAGAGCCATTTGAACCAAGATGACACAAATCGTTGCAGGAAGCCCATTATTTGATCTCGGAAGGCAGATGCACATGTGAAGATATTATGATGTGCTTCGTGCACAATACAGGAATCTTCGCTTGTGATGGTCAGACTTGGTCTAGCGGATCCTTCACAACATGTATGCTTGCTAAGACAATTTTCATTTATGCTCCTTCCCCGTTGCAGATTTTGAATTAGATTACATGCTTCGATCGCTCTGGATCATCTTCATACCTATGTAGTCGTGACAGTTGTGATCTGAATAGACGAGACAGGTTACTGGAGCGACTTCTTCTATCTGAAGATGAGCCAGAGTGATCGAAACATGTAATCTAAATAAACATGTGTTACTGTGAAGGAGCAATAAATGAAAATTATCTTAATTACCTAAACAGTCGTACAAACTCTTGTCACGTGATGATAACTCTCTCTCACGCAAGTACGCTGCATTTCCGTGTCCCGCACTGTGATCACGACTCTTATGTATAGTAACAGTTCTGGTAACAAGACTAAACACGAACAACAGTAATTCTTTTCGGTAACCGTCCTGTCTGTCACAGAGAATTGCATCTCTTATAATTTATCATGGTGGGTACATCCAATAATGTATTTTGGATGCTTAACTTTTTTTTCACGCGTTGTATAGTTTATGAAATGACAGCGATGACAAAACCAGTGAAGTTAGATCACATATAGAGTTTTATGAGCACGTTTTGCGAATGGAACATGGAAGGGAGGAAGTGGTGGTGACGCATTATACGCCCTCTGGCGCAGAACGTAAGGTTTCTTGCGGAGCATGGACATATAAGCATATGTAGATATTCTAATTTACATGCCAGGTACTGGTACAGTAATGGTCCTTTCGGAAGCCCTTGTTATTTTTCGCAAATTAAAGGGAGACAATAAAACACTTCAAACTTAGTACACATATGTGCAGTCGTGGGTGGGCTCATTTCGGACTGGCTAGTTTTATATCCCAGCAGCGGACACCAGCTTGTTCGGAGGGTGGCGAATTGTAACAAAAAAATTTAAAAAAAGCGGAAGAGGTACTGGCTGCGGGATGCTTTGACGCAGCGCACCGCCATGGCGCGGTCATCAACCCCCGCAGCCTGCCCTCCGGGTGGTAACAGCGCTGCATAATGGATGGCAGTTTGTCCGCACCAGGCGCGACTTCATTACGCTCCATTCAGCTCTGGAAATTGGACCGCCGGCGAGACAACGGTGCCCGCAAGATGAGAACGGGGTTCGCTCGGTTGCTGGCGAAGGCCGGAGAGCCCGATACTGTCGCTGTACTTCTATGATACACCGTGAACGGTCTGTGATACACTGCGGACGGAGGACGCGTACGTTTAGAGCGGTTGTCTGGTGGTTTACAACGCTTTTGAAAAAGCCTCAGTTCTGTCATAGAGGTTTTTCATGAACATAACTGCACAGAATCTCTTATAGCCTTTTACTAGCTGACTACCCCGGTATTGCTCGGGTATTCATTATTCATTTTGTCAATTTTCTACTAGAAACAGAAACAAAAAACTGTGTTAGTAGTGTAACATCGAAAAAATTTCTTTTCCACATATTCCTGAAAACAATTTGAAATTATGCAATAGTCGTACAAAGAAATATGCATAATGTACAAATATATATGTACATCTGCTTTGCGTGTCTACAACGGTATTTTGCAAACGTCTTTATGGCAACGCCTCTTCAAAGCTCTATAGACGGTTCTTGTTTTCGTTCATAGCCATTTTCGTTTCGGAGTTGAAAGCTGTCAAAAGCACTGTCAGGAATTAGGGATTTCCTTATATTGATTCGACTGTACGGGTTTCTTAATAGTAAAGAAGAACTGTATTAAAACTTCGTGCGTTATGAGGCATTTGTACCACGCATCTCAGTGTTTATGATATCATATCTCTGGAGTTACGTGTAATATACTGCTGTATCTACGTAGATACATTTAGTGACGTATGTGGATACTGTCTGCGAAATATGTTTGTGAATAGAGTAATAAACTTAAGTGTCATGTTTTTCACGCATTTGTGCATATATGAGATCATATTTCATGATCCATATGTTATACAATAATATAATTTTGTAGGTACATCCAGCGGTATATGTGGATACTGTCTGAAAAATTGTTTTTTGAGTAGAAGTAGTAGCAAATGAGTAACAAATTTAAACGTCGTTTTTAATGAGGCAGTTTTTCAAGCGTCTCATTGTTTATGACGTCATGCAGCCTTAATAATGACAAGTAGGCAGTCCTTACTCCTATAGTAATTGTTGCCAGGCGGTAAGGGGTACGTGTATCAAGTTTGATTGAAACTGGGCCAGTGATTTAGGAGAAAATGTGGATCTCTCTCTCTCTCTCTCTCTCTCTCTCTCTCTTTCTCTCACTCACTCACACACACACACACACATTTTTATAATATTTATTGATACAAGTTGAAAACGAATTTCACCGACATAATTGTGAAGGTTGCTCAGAGACATTTACTGATTATTTTGCTGCATGGAAATCATGGTCTACAGTCGCTAGTTATAGAATAACGTCATTAGACTTCATTTCATTCGCTATCTAGATCTAAGTTTGTATTTGCATTCCATTTAAAATACAGAGTGTATCAAAAAGAATAATCAGATTTGGCACTTCTGTGTTTCTGAAAATAATAAACACATACAATGAAGTTTGTTTTTTGATGAACGGGAACTCAAAAAATTTTTTTCATGCCTTTTCACAGGGGTTCAATATGCCGCCTTTGAGATGCTCGGCATATGTTAATGCGGTATTCAGATTGTTCCCTCGTTGCAGCGAGCATGTCTTGAGTTACAGCTTTCACAGTTGTTGTTATACGATTTCTCCGTTCGTTTGTTGTTGCTGTTAACGGAAGCATATAAACAGAATCTTATATAAACTCTAACTAGAAATAATCACATACAGTCAGGTCCGGTGACCTGGGAGGCCTGTAATGTAAGACTGAATCATTCGATCCAGTGCGACCGATCCATCGCTCAGTAATCATCTGATTTAAAAATTCATGCATTTCCAGATGTCAGTGTGGCGGTGCCCCACGCTGTCGGTAAATGAAGTCGTTCGAATCAGATTCCAACTGTGGGGAAAGAAAGTTCTGAAGCATATCGAGATATGTGCTTCCTGTGGCAAAGTAAAGTGGACCATACATCTTTTCCTGTGAAACTGTACAAAACACATTAAGTTTTGGAGGTTCCCTCTCATGTTGTCAAACTCATATGGTTGTTCCGTATCCCACATTTTCACATTATGACGGTTCACCTTCCTATGTAAATGAATGTTACCCTCGTTACTAAGCACTAATCGTGGAAGAAAACTGTCATCCTCCATCTTGCCAAGAATGAAATTACAGAACTCCACACGTTGTTGTTTGTCACCTTCACGAAGAGCTTGCAGTAGCTGAATTTTGTACGGTTTCATATGTAAACGTCGACGCAACACACGCCAGACGGACATCGGGGGCACGTTGAGCTGTCGAGCTGCACGGCGAATGGATTTCTGCAAACTCCTCATGAAACTATGGCAGATGCGTTCGACGTCTGTGTCAGTCTCTCGGGGATGGCCCGGCGATTTGCCTTTACACAAATAACCTGTTTCTCGGAGTTG
The DNA here is from genome assembly GCF_023864275.1 of Schistocerca cancellata. Taxonomy (NCBI): domain Eukaryota; kingdom Metazoa; phylum Arthropoda; class Insecta; order Orthoptera; family Acrididae; genus Schistocerca; species Schistocerca cancellata. The sequence goes on along the minus strand of NC_064627.1, from coordinate 348,096,440 downwards.
TTCATGTCATCGTCTAATGCTCTGTGCTGTAGGAGGAGGATCCACACCATCCCTAGTACGAAAAACACGCTAAACAGTTATTACTGATCCGCACTGTGCAAAACGTAAAACTCAAAACGCTTTCTGTTGTCCCGAAACAACTTTTACTAGAACTGGAGTGGGAGCACTCTGCTTCTACCTACCGGGCACCATGTAAAACTCCAGAGTTTGCTCTTTCCAACAGTACGTTGTTCACGCACATATCTTAAATAATATAATAGTTATTAATTTTTAAATCGGATGATTCTTTTGAACATCCTGCACAAGGGTCGATCAAGAAGTTTCCATCTGATGGGGCTTCTGCAGCTTATATGCAACCCAGCGCGGCTGACATAGCGGACATATAAGCGCAGACGTGTAGACAAGGCGTTAGAGTGGCCTTCGAAAGGAAACCCGTTATATATGCACAATACAGCGAATGTCGACAGTATACTCAGTGTGTACTGCTCGTAAACAAAATCGTTCCATCCATTACCAAGTCTCTGTGTTGACAACAGTAATGCCTGTAACCTCCCCCTCACTTACCGACCTTAATGACAGTGAAAAATGAAACCGCGTGTACCTAATGGGAGTTTTGGAAAAGCAATCGTCACCGAAGTTAACCTGTCGGTAAAGAGGGAGGAAAGGGTTACATCTAAATGAAAGGAAATGTGCTAATGAAACTGGTGGAAATTAATTTTGAAAAGGGGTAAAGTTAATAAAGAAAGTAAATGTGCAGCCGTTATGTTAACAATTAACTAGCGGTAATTAGGTATTTGAGATTTGGGGGAAATCACGGTCGCCAGTCCTAAGGACAATTACTATAGTAACTGAAAAAGAAAGGTTATTACACATATAATTAGCACTAGAAGCGTGGCAACTGAAGGTTGACACGTGTAGTGTGAAAACTGAAAGTTTGTCAGAAGTAATAAATTTCGCTACACCCTGACTTAATTTCGCAAAAGAATTAATAAAACCGGAAAATCGAAAGTTAATTTAGTGACTGAAGTTAATAGTGAGCTTTCTTTCTGAAGCACATCGAAATTCAGTAAAATACGGTTAGTCTTGGACTACCTCAACAATCATTTCAAAAACTACTTGAATCTACGCAATTTAGAAATAAGAGATTTAACTTTGAACTTGAATTAAATTATTCTGAACAATTAACAATAGTAAAATTTAGTACGTACCAAGCTGAGCTGCAGTCACAGGTAAGCTAAAATACGATAACAAAACTCGCACTCTTAATTTGTGCTTGTGTAATCTGAATATCGAAGCCAGCTATGAATACCTTTGAGATTAAAGCAGTGAAATGATGTTACTTTAATGCTGGCGTCTGAATTTCAACGACACTCGGGTTCATTCCGGAAAAGGAAGGGACCCTGCTTGGTAATGCAATTGGGACAATGAGCAACAAAGGTTCATGCTAAGTTGCTGTAATTATAGTTACGAAAATGGTACAGTTTGAAAAGCTGAGGTCTGCCATACAGTTCTAAAACTTTACTTGCTTCCAGTCTTCCTTGTTGGTTGATTGAAGGTTTGAAGCCGTCGATCGAGGAGGTGGCGACAGTCACTCATTGTCGGCCGTCGCTGTTGCAGAAGCTGGATGTTGGCGCGCCTTCTTCTCGACACGGTCACCAGGCGAAACGGGCTCTTGACGTGCGCTAGTTAATGTTTCCCGTCCGCGACACCATGTCCGAAACTATCATCGCAAGTCGAGCGCAATTACATGCTACCAAACCCCGAAAGCGCGGCAACTCGCGGGAGCGTCACACAACACACCTGCTCCACTCGCTACCCCAGCCAGACTCCTTCTCTCAGCCCGCGCTCCACGCGGCAGAGTTAACACTACCAAAGATCCTACACACTTTGATTCTTCACACGACCTATCGATGTAATCGTTCGATAGCAGTTTTCCCTAGGCAAGACCCAGCGTAAAAATACAAATAATATTTACGAAACAAACCAATTATACATCGACATAAATGCATAAATATACAAATAGTAAAACAATTACAATATACAAAGAGACAGAAATGTCATATCTTGAGGTAACAAAGCAAGGAAAAAAAATAGTACAATAGATGGAAATAGGAGGATATGCATTTCCGGCGTTACATGCCCACTTCACCCTTCACCCTCATTCTTGCATTCAGTATTGCTTGACTGTCTCGGGTTTGCTTTTATGGCAATGTTAGTTGTGATACACTGGTGAGGATTTGGCCATTATGCATCTCCTGTGTGTGTTCGCCGCATGCCTTGGATGAGCGGCATGACACTCAGCTGTTGCCGGAGCGACAGCAAATACAAAAATGGTTCAAATGGCTCTGAGCACTATGGGACTTAACCTCTGAGGTCATCAGTCCCCTAGAACTTAGAACTACTTAAAGCCAACTAACCTAAGGACATCACACACATCCATGCCCGAGGCAGGATTCAAACCTGCGACCGTAGCGATCGCGCGGTTCCAGACTGTAGCGCCTAGAACCGCTCGGCCACCCCGGCCGGTGACAGCAATTACACCACAGCACTTCAGCAGCTCTACATTTTCGCTTACGACAAATGGGAACTTTTGATATTACGGTAGTGCATGTTACAAATTTTTTCACTGTTGTGAAGCTATATTCACGGAAAAATAGCTAACTGGAAACAAAATCGAAAAATACTCGTTACGGAGTAAGGATGGAATCATTATTACTCCTGTAACGAGTACTAAATACTCAAATTATTTTCCTGGAAAAATCTCTGAAATTTTGTCGGTGCAGCTGGGGTTTGCTCTTTATTAACCCTTAACGATCTGGTACCTTAGTGAACTAACAATCTAACAATTCTAGGTTTGAGCCCGTTTTGAATTTGTATGCTATTATGGTACTCAATTTTCGTCGCTACTAATGTTTTGCGTTTATGTCAGATGTCGCTTTAAGATCACAGATTTAAGTTTAAGTGTAATTCGTTAACGAAATATTTAGCAAACACAATTCATGCGGTTGTATTGTATCGTATAAAGATTTCTCCTTCCTTGACATGCTTCAGGTAGTCTCGTTTAACTCCATGATAACAGTAATATTCCTAAAGTGTTCAATGCCTCCCAGAAGATGACATGATTTATTATTCAGTATGTCTGATTTTATTCACATAAAGCAGGTTGGCGTCTTCCTTTGGGAGACGAGTGAGACAGGCGTGTGTTGAATCTTTATGTGAGTAGAGAAGAGGCCGTTCTTGGTAGCAAGCCTTCAGATTATCATTGTTGTAGGTAGTGGATCATTGCCAGTACGAGAGTAGTCTGTATTATTGCCATACCCCTCAAAGGTTAGTGGTAGAGGTTTGTTCTCTACACGTCAGTCACTTGGCCTATCACTTTTATTAATGATCTGTCATAATTATAATTTATTACCCAATTATCTAGTTAATAATGACCTGTCACTTTTATTTCTATTAGTAATCACCCAGTTATAACGTTTCGCTACCCAAAAAATAAGGATTTTCCACCACTAGTCAAACAGACTGCTTACTCCCACCCTTCCCCTGGTCTTATTGTCCGACTGGCTCCTCACTCATGTTCTGTACACCATAAGAAAATGATAGTCATCCAGTGCCAACATCTCCTTGCAGAATACAAAAAAAGTACAAATGTTGTGCTAGTCGTTATTGTCCTGTTATTCTACTATATTATCAATAAAATGACATGTAAAGTGCGGGCAGCATTGCACTCACTTTACCCATACAAGTTCAAAAAGCAGTTATCCATTTCACGTTCCTGGTAACACACAAATTACTGTTGCAAAGTACACTCATACCACTGAACAATCATACTGGTTCTAGCAAGAAAACTGTGCCAGACTAGTTCAATTGACTTACCTACGCATGACTTCTCACCCTTCATAGCATATCAAGTACACTATTGCCATTGAAAAATCACACCAAGTACATATAAGTATTATCTTAACAAAGCCACTTACAATCATATGGACACTGTTGCTCATTCTGGCATTTACACTGTGGGGAAGAAATAGTGCAAAATCTTTATTACTCTGTATTTAAAAATCGTCTCCTACAGCATTTAAAATTTTAGGTAATTTTAAGTAATTATAACTTTATTACACTGTTTAAAGTATCTTTATTACTTGATACACATTTACATTGTGGTTTATAGCTCTCTGGTATATTATCAGTTTGATTTACATGTGTACCTAATATTTCTTACTTAATATGGGCATCGATTCTGAAGAACAATGCTAAACGAAAGAATGTAGACAGTTATATCCTGATCGCTATCGCAAGGATATTTATCGAGTACAACAGCGATCAAAAAAGAGATTGTGTAATAGATTAAATGAATTACGGTAGTTGGCAATAATTTTGAATAGGTAAGTGGAAGAGTACGAAATTTAGATAGCAGGCAATTAATTATGGCTGGAAGCCAACAAACGAGTAAAAAATAAAACCACATAATGTCAATGAAGTTACGTAATAACGGTAAGTGTAAAGGACGGCAGTAGTGGGATAAAACAGCATATGCACGAGTTTAATTGTAAAGCCAAAATTAACACAAACAGTATTAAATTGATTGGTAATATATTGCAATTGCTTGCAATTAATAAAAACCAATGATAGTTACTAACCATCAATACATCACGATAAATATATTGAATACACGTTACTGGCTGTAATGGTAAATATTGTCAGGTTCAGTGAAACAAATACCCAACACATATCACTTTCTCATAATAAATATATCTCAGAAAAGCTGGTGATGACTTCATTAACATGAAGCACTTTGGCGTTGTCAACTTAAGAAAATCAGTAGCGTATTAAACATTTGCAAAATACATATCCCGGTATATAAAAGGCAATGTAATGACTGATTCATTATCGCCAGCCCGAACTGTTATGGAAAGAAACTTGAAATTTGGAGGGTCTGTGGACCTTATACTGTACTCATCGTTTAAGGAGAGATTTCTCGAAATTCCATCTCCAAGAGTGTAAAATAGGAAATGAAATGTTTTTTGAAAATATACCTCTATTAATGCAATTCTGAAGCGAGAACTACGAAGATTAATATCTGATTTCTCAGTGAGAAATAAAGAAATACCTGCTTCAGCATTTCTGGGTATTTATCTCCTATGGGGTGAAACTGTTGGTGAAAGTTGTTTTTGCAAACAAATCATTATTAAAGAACTACCAAAGCTATTTAAAGCTACATCCCTGAAAGGTGTATTTGACTTCTCAGTTAGAAATTAAGAAATTCGTGTTTGAGCGTTTTAGGAAATTCAGCCTGTAAGGGGGTGAAATACGGCCTGACTGATTCATTGACTCATTGACCAGCCCAAACTGTTAAGGACAGAAACATGAACTTAGGAGAGGGTGTTGATCTTATACTGTAGGCATCTTTTAGTGAGGGATTGTTCGAAATACCACCCCTAAGGAGACGAAGAAAGGTTTTTTTGAAAATACGTTGCTATTAAGGCAAATTTGAAGCTAGAAGTACGAAAACTAGCATTTGGTTTCTCGCTCAGAAAATAAAAATTCGTGCTTCAGCATTTTTGGAAATTCCATCACTAATGGAGGATAACCTGATGAGGTGAAGTAACTGGCCAAAGTATTTGAAAATAAATCGCTATTAAAGTACTAATAAAGTAATTTTAAAGGTACATCTATGAAAATTGGTATTTGACTTCTAAAGAAATATGTGTTAGGGGTATGAAAGTTTCTGTGGAAATAGTACGACAAAAAATTCAAAAGGTTGGTTTAACAATGACCTCTGACTCTAGCTACAAGAGTCGCTTTTTAGTCAGAAGTCCATTCGTAAAAGACTATGCTTCTATGACTTCAGTTTTCGTGCAAAATTTAGATGATGTTGCAATTTGTGAACAACATAAAAATTCGATACATGAAATACATGAATGTGCTTAAACTGACACACAATATTTTTTAGCGCAACGCAATCTGACTTTCATTAATTCCTACAAGAGAATGGCCCTGACTAAATTAACCTATACGTTTCACAAATCACTTATCTCACAAAAATCTTCGTTACTCGAACTACTGCAATACAGCGAGCGCCACTACTGCCAGCTAAATAAAAGATTCAAACTACTGAAGGCACTAACTACTGATAGGCATAGTTAGCAAAAGAAAGATTTTGATAGAGAACAAACAATGTATTTACCTTAATAGTGTTCAAAAGTCATAATATATATATCAGTCCATGATATCCAATGTTACAAATTTACTCTTTCTGATGGACACACGTCCAGATCATCCGCTCTCAAAATTCCACCATCTCTCTCCCCACATCCACCACTGCTGGCGGCTCACCTCCAACTGCGCAACGCTACGTGCTGTTAACAGCCAACCGCCCAACACTACAATAGCAAATTCCAACAATGCCACCCAGCCACAGACTGCACACAGCCCAGCCAGTGATTTTTCTACAGAGCGCTACGTGGCGGTGGCGTTACCAATATAAGAACCTAAACAGCCTACTTACAGACCATACAGTTAACGTGAGCAAAGCAGTGGGCACTATGGTAGTAAAATTAAAACTTAATTTGGAAAGCACTTGCACTTCGCTGTGAAATAATTTTTACTTTGCTGGTTGGATGCAGTAGAAGCGCTACAATTTACAAAAGAAACTTTGATCAAAATATCCACGGGTGTACTGCCGGTCTGCAGTGTCCAACGGGCACAATATTTCGGCTATCATACATGTCGCCATCATCAAGTGGGCTGACGGACTGAGTTCCTGTGAACGTGCCGGCACGGAGATCCGTACGCTATGGCTGCTCAGAGGGAACTGGGTTCGGTCGCGGCGGCGGCCGTTTTAAATACCCTCCGCCCGCGGCGCACTCCCTCCGCTGTCCGCTGGAACAGATTGCGACGGCGTCTGAGATGACGTCGGAGTGATGGCTCTGTCCGCCGTGGTCGTCACAACTATACGTTTGCTCGATTTACTCTTGATTAACCCAATCGGTGGTTCCCAAGACTTGCTAAGATTATAGCCACAGTCACGGTTTATGAGGTCGTCATTGGTGCGAATTTCGATGGCCTCTCTAACAACGCTGTCCCAGTATCTCGACGTCTGTACCAGAATCCTCGTGCGTTCATACTCCATAGCGTGATTTTCCGACAAACAATGATCACCGACCGCCGACTTGCTCGGATACAACAGTCGAGTGTGCCTCTGGTGTTCACGCCGTCGATCCTCGACGGTATGCATCGTCTGACCAATATACGACTTGCCACATTGACACGGAATCTGCCGGCCTTCCTCATCTTTGGCGCTCCCCACCAGTGCACAAGTTTTATTCGGAGGACAAAACACAGTTCCGACCCGGTGTTTCTTCAAAATGCGGGCGATTTTCCCCGAGAGTGCGCCTGTATATGGAATACACGCAGTGCCTACCTCCTCCCTCGTGATTTCATCCATCTCCACAGGTTGTGCTGTAGTGGTTGGGCGGAGAGCACGTTGAATCTGCCACTCTGAGTACCCATTTTTTCGAAATACAGTTCTGGGATGATCCAATTCCTGGGGTAAACTCTCTGCGTCAGAGATAGTGCGCGCCCTATGTACTAGAGTTTTAAGTATCCCATTCCTCTGTGAAGGGTAGTGGCAGCTGTCTGCGTGCAACACTGATCTGTATTTGTCGATGCATGTTGTCTATGTCTTTTTGCACAATTTGTTTATATTCATTTTCATCCAGTTTTCACTCTCTTTACTCGGTAATAAAGATTTTTGTGCTTCATTAAATGTCCATTAAGTTTATTTCGCCTGCAACTTAAAAGTGTTAGTATCTTGATAATTACTTTTTCAAATACACAATAATTTTAAAATTGGTAATCTTTACCACCAATTACTATGCAATTCCCTTTTACAAGGAACAAAGGAAATAAAAAAATATTTTCATCTCTATATTTATTGCAGTTAATATCATAATAAGAATTTAATTGCTTCTACTGAAGACTGTTCATGGACCACTTAGGTCGCAAATATCTTACATGACATCATTACTATATAGCTACTAAGGGATGTCGAACGCTCGAAGTCATTTACGCCTATTTCTTTACTATACAAACAGTGATGGTTTCTAATCTGCTAATGCATCAGATAAGCTATGTTATCCACACAAAATCTTCTATCTGACTCAGAGTGAAGCAGGTAGAAAGCGTTAGGATGCGGAAAGTTCTCAATTTTAAAAGGTCCATTATAAATAAATTTCAATTTCGAAGTTTCCTTATCTGTCTCAATTGATTTTTCATGAGTTTTCACAAAGACAACGTCCCTGACCTTGAACTTCACTGGTTTTAGGTCCTTATCATGTCTTTTGATTCTTGTACTGTCAGCTATTCTTCCTTTTCTGTAACATCTAAGTTTTCTTGTGGTGGAAACTTCATCAGTTCTCCCAATACGCTTTTCGGTTTAAAATCCAACATAATCTTATTAATAATAAACCCTATACTTCCGTGCGATAGTGAGTTCATAATCTGTTCACCCTCTGTCACATATTTGGCCCACATCCTATGATTGTTGGGGAAATACAAATCGAAACATCTACCCCATTCATGCGTGTAACATTCAGGAAGGTTCCTCGATGAGTGGTGTGCATATATGTGAATAAATTCTACTACTTGGTCTTTGATACCACCATTCAAAATTTTTTAAATAAATTTAGGTCCATTGTCAGATAATACTGCATTTAGTTTCCTGATTTTTACAAACTAGTCTTCTACCAATTTTGTGAACATGCCTTGGCCGTTGATGTACGTAAAATATACAGCTTAACAGATTTGGAAAATGTATCTAACACAACCAATATATACACATGCAAAATTTTCAGAGGGTTTGGGCTATGGAGTGTAAAGATTCATTACCAAAATTTCTAAATTATCTTTCGCCTGGGTGTTTTGCACAGGACCAGGTCTAGTTACAAGCGTTAATTCTACTTTATGACATATATCAAACATTTATAACCTCTCGGTTACTTTTCTGCTCATGTTGACAAACGTAATAGATTCAGCAATCTTATCTATACGCTATTTTGGTTTACAGTGACCAAATCCCAATGAAAATAGTCTATCAGTTTATCCACACATTTACTTGACCAGCATACACGTTATTATTCCCTATTCTCATTCTTTTTCAAGTAAAATATAGCATGGTAAAATTTATAATACTTACAATAATAAATAATAATTTCTCACCTACTTCATTCTTAGCATAAAATTTGGTTTCAACTAATTTCCCATCTTCGTCTTCATTCTGATAGGACTTATATTTTTGCACAGACTCTCTATTTTCTTCTTCCCTGAACATCCTTGACATACAATACTTTAAATGTTTCTACCATATCCGTTTTATTAATTAAACTGTCAGAATCATATGGTACTCCTGACAATGCATCAGCTATGCAGTTGTCTACACCTCTTACACACTACATTTCATTGTCAAATTGTTGTAAAAATTAAGCCCGTCTCGTTCATCTATTGCGCTGCAAACGATAATTCTTAAAAAATGTCAGCACTGTATGGTAAGTATGAACCACAGCTTTGTGTCCCCACAGAAACCCCAGACAATAGCTACGGCTTTTTTTTTTCGGGAATAGTATAATTTCTCTCGTACTACTATGGTTGGTTGTTTTGGGGAAGGAGACCAGACAGCGAGGTCATCGGTCTCATCGGAATAGGGAAGGACGGGGAAGGAAGTCGGCCGTGCCCTTTGAAAGGAACCATCTCGGCATTTGCCTGGAGCGATTTAGGGAAATCACGGAAAACCTAAATCAGGATGGCCGGACGCGGGATTGAACCGTCGTCCTCCCGAATGCGAGTCCAGTGTCTAACCACTGCGCCACATCGCTCGGTTCGTACTACTATGGAGTCCTACTTCTGAAAGCCATTGAGTGACTTTTTTTTCTTTTCTCCTTCCCCTGCTTCCTAGAAAATAGGAACTGCACTACCATAAACAAGAGTTTCCGTTTTTTGAATCATCAATCCTCTACCTGACTTGACATGGCCCGCCGTGAATTACTCTCCTGTGCCACGTTTTCACTTCACAGTAGCATTTGCAACCTAAGTCCTCAGTTATTTGCTAGATGTATTCAAACCTCTGTCTTCCCCTTCAGTCATCTTCCCCTTCAGTCATCTTCCCCTGCAGTCATCTTCCCCTGCAGTCATCTTCCCCTGCAGTCATCTTCCCCTGCAGTCATCTTCCCCTGCAATCATCTTCCCCTGCAATTATCTTGCCTTGCAAGTATCTTCCCCTGCAGTCATTTTCCCCTGCAGTTATCTTCCCCTGCAGTTATCTTCCCCTACAGTTATCTTCCCCTACGGTTTTTACCCTCTAGCAGCTCCCTGTAGTACCATGGAAGTTATTCCCTAATGTCATGACAGGTATCCTGTCATGCTGTCCCTCCCTCTTTTCAGCGTATTACAGATGTTCCTTTTCTACCGATTCTGCGAAGAACGCCCACATTCCTTACCTTTTTCAGTTATTCTATTCTTCTATAGCACCATATCTCAAATGCTTCGATTTTCTTCTTTTCTGGTTTTCCCACAATTCCACTTTCACTATCATAGGATGCTGTACTCCAAACGTACAATCTCAGAAGGCTAATGTTTGATACTAATAAAGTTCTCTTGACCAGGAATGTCCATTTGATCAGTGCTAGTCTACATCTTATGTCCTCCTTGCTCTTTCCATCAAGGGTTATTTTGCTGCCTCTGTAGTTAAATTCCTTGACTTCGTCTACTTCGTGATCCCAACTTCTGATAGCAAGTTACTCGCTGTTCTCGTTTCTGCCACTTCTCATTGCGTTAGTCTTTCTCTGATTTATTTTCAATCCATATTCTGTACTCATTAGACTGTTAATTCCATTTAACATATCCGATTATTCTTCTTCCATTTCTCCAATCATAACATCATCAGTGAATTTTATCATTTTTATCTTTTCACACTGAATTTTAATCCCACACATGAACCTTTCTTTTATTTTCGTCATTCCTCCTTCTCTGTATATAGAGAACAGTAGGAGCGAAACACTACATTTCTGTCTAACACCCATTTTTAATACGAGCACTTCGTTTTTGATCTTCCAGCTTTATTGTTCCCTCTTGGATCGCGTACGTATTTTATATTACCCGTCTTTTCCTATAGCTTACCCGTATTTTTCTCAGAATTTCAGACATATTCCAGCATTTTACATTTTCTAACGCCTTTTCGAAGTCGACAATTCCTATAAAAAACTTGACTTCCCTTCAGACTTGCTTCCTTAATCAGCCTCAACGTCAGTAATGCCTCTCTGGTGCTTTTACCTTTTTTAAAGCCAAACTGATCGCCGTCTAACAGATCTTCAGTGTCTTTTTCCATTCTTCTGCATATTACTGTCGTCAGCAGCTTGGCTGCACGAGTTGTTCAGCTGATTGTGCGATAATTCTCGCACTTGTGGACTCTTGCAATCTTCGGAATTGTGTGGATGATGCTTTCCCGAAAGTCTGATTGTATATCGTCAGTCTTATACATTCTAAATACTAACTTCCTCCAATTTCAGGAATTCCAGTGGAATGTTCTGTATCCCTTCTGCGTTATTTGATCTTAAATCCTCCAAAGCTTGTTTAAGGTCTTACTCTAACACAGGATCCTCTATCTCTTCCTTATCGACTTCTGTCATTCCTCTATCACGTCATCAGACAAATTGTCCCCCTCGGAGAGGCATTCAGTGTACTCTTTTCACCTATCAGCTGTCTCCTCTTCAGTGTGAAGAGAGAGACCATCGTGGCAATTTTTTCAGATACTGGCCACATGCTCTGTACTGTAGATAGACGTTACATGTCATTAATGCAGTGGTTTCCATTGCCTTCTGCATTCTCTTGCTGTTGATCAGTGCTGATCCTTCCGCTCATTCCGAGGGCAAGAGAGTGCCCTGATCCTCTGACCGTTTCTTCGCCCTCTTTGACAAGGCTGAACGAGGGTGAGCTCTTATACCGGAAGTCTTCGGCCGACATTGCTGATTATTTTTAATCAGAATTTAAACAGTGATGATGTTCGATCTCGGGACCAAGGCCGTTCTGATTAGTAGTCAAAGACGCTACACATACACTACGGGTCTGATAAAGTCAGACTCGCATAATGCAACATTTGCTGTCTCACAAGGTCACCTTTAATTTTTCAAAGACTAGTTGTCACTTCGAATTCCAGATAAATGCACTATTTTTGTTTAGTAAATTACACAAATCTGGATCATTAAAGGATATTCTCACCACATATTTGAAAATAAAAATTGTAAATACCAAGAAACAATTTTAATTATTTATTAGCTTCTGGTGTTGGTCAGCCTTTTATTGCTTCTATCTTTCGCAGATCTTTGGTTATCTATGATGTCATTATAACATGATGTAAAAGCTCTACTTTTTTTTCAAGCCGGCATTTCATTATCGTTAACGTCATTGCACAATGGTTAGAAAATTTCATCATTAATTTGTAATGCTCTTCTCATGAAGACGATGCTACGAGCAAATCATCAAGATAAATTGTAATTCTGATACCAAGTTTCCCTAATATACTATCAATAGCTCGCATAAACTCTGGCACTGACATGTTTAGGTGAAAATGAACAACCTTACATTGATGGCATTTTCCTGTAAAGAGGAAGCCTATCAGTTTTATCAGTTCTTGCTCCCGAGGGATCTGCCACTATATCAAACATAGGTTTGTTAGGCATCACAGGTCATGAAATTTCTATAACATGTCATCAAAACATTCCAGACGATCTGCCTCCAGTTTCACTACTTTTCAGTTCATAAACGTCTATTAAAGTGCTGATACCTGCGTCTTTTGCTAACCAAAATCAATGGATTATTGTAATGACTCTTACACCGTTCCACAATTCCACATCGATTTGTTTTTGAATCGTCTCTTCCTTGCTAATGCTATTTGAGGAATTGGTCGACGAAAACATTCGCGTGGCACTGTTTCATTTTTGTATTCGAAATTATCGACCAAGCCATGTTTATCTGAAAATATTTCTTATTAATGATTAAAAATGATGTATCTCCTTTCTCTGTATATTTTATATATTTGACACTTGTTCTACTAAGGTTGGTACTTCACCTTCTAAATGGTAAATTCCGTTCAAATTTCGAACATGACAGTACTCTGACCCATCACTTAATCCGTTACACATAGGTAAATGCAGAGGAGAGAGCAGATAGGTGGAAAGAATACATTGAAAGCCTCTATGAGGGTGAAGGTTTGTCTGATGTGATAGAAGAAGAAACATGAGTCGATTTAGAAGAGATAGGGGATCCAGTATTAGAATCGGAATTTAAAAGAGCTTTGGAGGACTTACGGTCAAATAAGGCAGAAGGGATAGATAACATTCCATCAGAATTTCTAAAATCACTGGGGGAAGTGGCAACAAAACGACTATTCACGTTGGTGTGTAGAATATATGAGTCTGGCGATATACCGTCTGACTTTCGGAAGAGCATCATCCACACAATTCCGAAGACGGCAAGAGCTGACAAGTGCGAGAATTATCGCATAATCACCTTAACAGCTCATGCATCGAAGCTGCTTACCAGAATAATATACAGAAGAATGGAAAAGAAAATTGAGAATGCGCTAGGTGACGATCAGTTTGGCTTTAGGAAAAGTAAAGGGACGAGAGAGGCAATTCTGACGTTACGGCTAATAATGGAAGCAAGGCTAAAGAAAAATCAAGACACTTTCATAGGATTTGTCGACCAGGAAAAAGCGTTCGACAACATAAAATGGTGCAAGCTGTTCGAGATTCTGAAAAAAGTAGGGGTAAGCTATAGGGAGAGACGGGTCATATACAATATGTGCAACAACCAGGAGGGAATAATAAGAGTGGACGATCAAGAACGAAGTTCTCGTATTAAGAAGGGTGTAAGACAAGGCTGTAGCCTTTCGCCCCTACTCTTCAATCTGTACGTCGAGGAAGCAATGATGGAAATAAAAGAAAGGTTCAGGAGTGGAATTAAAATACAGGGTGAAAGGATATCAATGATACGATTCGCTGATGACATTGCTGTCCTGAGTGAAAGTGAAGAAGAATTAAATGATCTGCTGAACGGAATGAACAGTCTAATGAGTACACAGTATGGTTTGAGAGTAAATCGGAGAAAGACGAAGGTAATGAGAAGTAGTAGAAATGAGAACAGCGAGAAACTTAACATCAGGATTGATGGTCACGAAGTCAATGAAGTTAAGGAATTCTGCTACCTAGGCAGTAAAATAACCAATGACGGATGGAACAAGAAGGACATCAAGAGCAGACTCGCTATGGCAAAAAGGGCATTCCTGGCCAAGAGAAGTCTACTAATATCAAATACCGGCCTTAATTTGAGGAAGAAATTTCTGAGGATGTACGTCTGGAGTACAGCATTGTATGGTAGTGAAACATGGACTGTGGGAAAACCGGAACAAAAGAGAATCGAAGCATTTGAGATGTGGTGCTACAGACTAATGTTGAAAATTAGGTGGACTTGATAAGGTAAGGAATGAGGAGGTTCTACGCAGAATCGGAGAGGAAAGGAATATGTGGAAAACACTGATAAGGAGACGGGACAGGATGATAGGACATCTGCTAAGACATGAGGGAATGATTCCATGGTACTAGAGGGAGCGGTAGAGGGCAAAAACTGTAGAGGAAGACAGAGATTGGAATACGTCAAGCAAATAATTGAGGACGTAGGTTGCAAGTGCTACTCTAAGATGAAGAGGTTAGCACAGGAAAGGAATTCGTGGCGGGCCGCATCAAACCAGTCAGTAGAATGATGCCAAAAAAAAAAAAAATAGGCAGCATAATTGGTCGCAACTGAGTCTTATGACCCTTGACCATTCCAGTAGTTTCGTCAAAACTGATTTAAATCTTCTCTTTTTCTACTAAATACGTTATCTTCCTTTTTTGTGCAGTCAATGATTGCTTTGTGTCTTAATAATTGCTTTGTGTCTTATTTCGGTATCCAATTAAGTCACCTCTAACAAGTCATGTTCAAATACAGCATCTTTAATAGAAAACTGTATTAAAGATTGTGTTTAAGGTTTACTATAAATACCAATAGCTCCTATTAACTTTACAGACGTAACAGACACCTCATCTACATCTTATTCTGTTTCAATGTGTTCGTAAAACGACTGAGACAGTACACTGACCTGACTACCACTACCTACTAAAACTTGAGTTTCTGTTCCACATATTTCTCTAGGAATCGTGATTTATGAACATCTACAGATCTTGTTCTCTATTTCCAACTGATCGTACAATTCCATCAACAACTTTACACTCGTAACTGGTATTAATAACACTTTGATTTGTTTGCACCCCATATGATCTATATTTCTCTATATTCACAGATTTCATCTCTATTTGATAGCACCTCTCTTTGACTGATTTGGCGAGCGGCCTTGCTACAGTGGTAACACCAGTTCCCGTCAGACCACCGAAGTTTAGCACTGTCGGGCTGGGCTGGCACTTGGATGGGTGACCATCCGGTCTGCCGAGCGCTGTTGGCAAGCGGGGTGCACTCAGCCTTTGTGAGGGAAAACTGAAGAGCTACTTGACTGAGAAGTAGCGGCTCCGGTCTAGTAAACTGACATACGGCGGGGAGAGCGGTGTGCTGACCACAAGCCCCTCCGTATCCGCATCCAGTGACGCCTGTTTTCTGAGGATGACACGGCGGCCGGTCGGTACCTTTGGGCCCTCCAAGGCCTGTTCCTACGGAGTTTAGTTTAGTTTAGTTCTCTTTGACTGATCGCCGCTTTCGTTTCACACACGTCATAATTATTAATATGCTTTACATTCTGATCACTCATCCTTTTCCACTGTTCTAACCCTTCATTCATTTGACCGAGTTGCTTCAGCCATTCCCTGTCATCTACTACAGTTTCATCATTGACTGATACACTTAGCTTTGTCGCGACCGGACGCTGTGCTATTATTGATATACCTGCGCTACAATCGGGAGCCTGTGTCGTCATTTCTTTAACATTTTCTTCTGATATCGTATTAATTCCACTTCGTATATACAAAGTTCATCATCCTTACACTGATTTTCATAAACATCATTTTCTGTGGAGTCTGCTCGCAATTAAATATGCCATGCCTGTCGTTATTTCTGAAGTAATGACATTACTGCCAGGCACCTAAATGTGATTTGCAGAGTATCCATGCAGATGAGGCCTTTCATTGCTACCCGCTGAAGTCCAACCCTCTGCTGTTGCAGATTTTCGTTTTGTCCGCAGTTATTTTCGCCATTATGAATGCCCCTCCTACGGCCGAAGCGCCTTCCTCCTCCTCAACCTCATTCTACACCGGGCGTGTCCGTCCTCACACTATATTCTTTAATTCGGTTATTTTATATTTGTTGCTGTTACTGTAATATGGTCCTTTCTGATTACTTTTATAATTACGACGTCGGTTCTCATAGTTCCGATATCACACGTAGAGTTCACTTACTCGTCTTAAGAATACGTCTTTATTGCATTCCTGTAAGTTAATATAGCCATGGGCATTTCGAGGTAATTTTGGGTGCTCAAAGCCTGTTACATGCTCAATATTAGTGTATACAGCGATGAAAAAATCATGAAAACAAAAAATAATTAACGTAGAGTAACGAAATGTCTGGATTACTTTCGTCTGAGTAACGTATTTATATTGCAAGATCACAGGTTAATGTAAGTGCGAGATGAGCCATTGCACAACTGAAACTCTGGTATATTAATAGCCGGTGTAACCACCAGAATGTTGAACGCAAGCATACAAACGTGCATAGATTGTGCTGTACAGAGACAGATCTGCTGATCGAGCAGGCCAAGGCACCACGTACACACTCTTCAGAGCATTTTGTGTTACAACAACGGTATGCCAGTTGGAAACGCCCTGGAAGCCTCTTCATGGATGGCAGCACAACACGTCGAATCACCAGACTGATGTACAAATTTGCAGTCAGGGTGCGTGGAATAACCACGACAGTACTCCTGCTCTCATATGAAATCGAACCCCAGACGGTAACTCCAGGTGTAGGTAAAGTGTGTGTAGCACGCAGCCAGGCTGGTTGAAGGCCTTGGGTGGCCTCCTAAACAACGCACGGCCATCATTGGCACCGAGGCAGAACCAACTTTCATCAGAAACCACAACAAACCTCCATCCTGCCCTCCGACGGGCCGTTGCTTGCCATCACTGAAGTCGCAAATGGTAGTGGTTTGGGGTCAGTAGAATAAACACTAAAGGGCTCTTAACTGTCCTTCAAATAACCGATTTGTAGCCATTGCGTCACTGTGGTGTCAACTGCTGCTTAGATTGGTGTTGCAGATACAGTAAGACGCGCCAGAGCCATAGTCTAACACGATGGTCTTCCCCTCCCCCCCCCCCCCCCCTCCTGCCGGCTGTCACGTCGTCGTCCTGAAACCAATCTTCTTGCGACCATACATTCTCGTGACTACCGCTGATAGCAATCATGTACATTCGTTACAAAAAATAAAAACACCTACAGCTGACCTTACGATTTTATTTTGTCGCTACCAATTTCAGCGCTTCATTGCGTGATCTTCAGGCCTGCATGCATAAAACATTAAAGATAGCATTATCAGTGTTGTGACTTGGCAAGACAGCCAAGCCACTATGATTGGTAGCCGAAAGGCACGCGTTAAGCTCACGCAGGCTGGCGTGAGGTCTGGAACAGGACAATGTAATTAATATAGCCAATAAGGTACATTGCTGTTGGAATACTTAACTTTAATCCATAATTGGTGAACATCGGTCTGACGGTACAGGCATCACAAGATAAATAGCAATTGATAATGGCGCCTTGCTAGGTCGTAACAAATGACGTAGCTGAAGGCTATGCTAACTATCGTCTCGGCAAATGAGAGCGTAATTTGTCAGTGAACTCTCTCTAGCAAAGTCGGCTGTACAACTGGGACGAGTGCTAGGAAGTGTCTCTAGACCTGCCGTGTGGCGGCGCTCGATCTGCAATCACTGACAGTGGCGACACGCGGGTCCGACGTATACTAACGGACCGCGGCCGATTTAAAGGCTACCACCTAGCAAGTGTGGTGTCTGGCGGTGACACCACAATCAGCTTATCAATCAAGTTACATAAAAACAGAATGAGAACAATAGCAAGACTCTACAATGAATCTACACCGAACATTTGACAGAAAGAACAGACACATCGACTGTCATATATCTAAAATGTACCATCACGAATTTCCACTCTATACATTGTACTATTATACTATCTTGTAGAGTCTTGCTATTATTCTCATCCTGTTTTAATCTGTTTCTATGTAACTAGATTGATAAGCTGATAATGCTATCTTTAATGTTTTATGCATACAGGCCTGAAGATGACGCAATGAAGCGTTGAAACTGGTAGCGACAAAATGGCGATGGTAAATGGCCGTCGTCCCAGGGACCTCCTGCTAAAAGGATTGACATACAGAAGCATCATGTACAGTGGTTACATTCCTGCCAAGTCTTTCTGCAGTATTGCAGAAGGAACATCCAGCTTCTTATGGCCCTATTATAAGACCTCGCTCAAACTCAGTGAGGCGCTGATAATTATATCTTTATCGCCTTAAAGGCATTCTTGACTAACGTCAACTCACCAAATCCAATCTGAAATGTAACTAACGCTCACGACCGTTATAGCGTATATTTCATTATTATTTGCATCCTCATCGTCGCGCTACTAGCACAACTCTTACGTGACTGGCGCGAAATTTGAATCTACCTCAGCTTTCAGATGTAGAAACAAGGCTGTCAACTTTCGTTTTTGTGGTACAACTCTTAGATGTTGCGATTTTTTTCCGTCAGTGTAGTTCTTCGCAGTAGGACCACATATCCGTCTCTGCGCCCAGTCAATACGGATGAGCATTCAGGAATTCTTGATATATTTCCTTCTGTTTATACGCAACAGAATTTGTCTTAAAATCTATTTAAAAAATAATTTAAAAACTTTTGTTGCGCGAGCTGCCAAATTACGAGCTCTGTTGCCTTAATTAATACGCGGTCCTTTTCAAGGAGCTCTATAGGGACCGAATTCCTACGCCCGTTCATAAAAGTTAGATGGACCTTTTCCCTATGGATCAAATTACTCTATTACTGCACTTACTTGGCTGTTGACATGCCCCTCCTATCTTGAAAGAGGTAACATATCTTTTGATATCTGCTAGACCTTCAACCCGATCATTCATTTTGTTCGCTTCAGATCTGAAAACTCTCTATCCCTTTGTTTTTTAACTAAGAAATTTTTTGGTTTACACTAATCTCCAAGCTTTGAGTCTTAACCTGAACCTTTGCACTAATTGCAGTTAAAGTTTCGAACAATTTGTTGTTAATCGCTATCTCTAAACAGTGTAACTATGTTTCTGTCCCCTATCGTTTTGAACGTGCACATTTTGCCCATTCAAACCGTCTACAGATCGATTCACTTATTCTGTATTCTCTATCACTAAGTATTTTAATTTAGCGGTTGCTTTCGCATCAAGATTACTAAAAGTATTTTCTTGTTTTTTAATAACTATTACAATCTTACTATTCATTCGTTCAATCTACTCTCCACAGAATCCATGTCGTTGCGCACAGTCTAATGTCTCCGTTAATTCTATGCTCATTGTATCGTTGAAATGCTCTAGCCTCCTTTTTAAATGTTTGCTTATTGATTTACTTAAAGAATCTACTGATTTTATGGTCACTGAATCTATCTTATTACTCAGTTCGCTGTGCTTACCGTCCATCTCATCGGTCAAAGTCTCTATCTGGTTAATTTTAGTGCTATTCAATTCATTTTGTTTAGTGTACAAGAAACCTACACCGTTTTTAAGTCATTCCGTATTGACGGAATGTAAGGACTTTTCGTTGTCCGTCAATTAATCCGAAGAATCTATTTTATTGCTTATTTGTCTACCAAAATTTTAAGAATTTGCATGATCGTATCCACGCCGCATGTCTGATTCTGTTTTCGTTTCAGCCTCGTCTGTATACCCCTTATGTTCCGCAACTGTCTCTTCCATAATTTCCTGATAGGATTCTATGATCTCTTGTTTTACCATTATCTAACTTGGGTCTCGCAGATCTGTTGGATTATTTTTTTCGCAGTTGTTAGCTGGCTTAGTATTACATATTCCTGCGCTCAACTAATGAGTTTGTAGTGGGCACTCCGCCTCCATTGTCGGGTTCAACGTTCCTTCAACTTACCGTTCGACATATTAGACTCGCTACTTACAACTGTATTTCAATTAATTTTAAATTTACATAGTCTCAGGACACCAATATGAATTACATATGACGTTCTATCGACAAACTGAGGCAACTTATGACGTAACCAGACTCTTCTATACTCATGATTTGAATGACACGTGTACCTGATGTTCCCTGTTTAATTGGAAAATGTATCGAGTCTGAAGAACAATGTTGGCCGGAAGAATGCGTATAGTTATGACCTGATCGCGTTCGCACGGACATTTATCGAGTACAACAACGATCGAAAAAGAAATTTTGTAATACATTAAATAAATTACTGGAGCTAACAATAATTCTGAATAGGTGAGTCTAATGGTATGAAATTTAGGTTGCATATAATTAATTACGTCAGCTCAAAAACGAACAAAAGGTGAAATTGGTTAATGACTGAACTGACAATGAAACTGCATAATACTTATAAGTGTAAAGATAGGCAGTAGAGGGACAAAACTGTCCACGTGCGAGTTTGAGTGTAACGTCACTTGTAACGTCAACAGTATGACATTGATTGGTAATGTTTTGAGATTATTTGCAATTAATGAAAACCATTAATACTAACTATTAACGTCACGCTAAATATATTGAATTACGTTACTCACTGTAACGGGAACTGTTGTCATGTTCGGTGAAACAAATACTCAAGTCTTGGGTTGGCATAAAAGTCGGTACTAAAATTGGCCTGGAAAAACCAACCTATACTGAGCACAAAACTTCTATAAATATATTAGAAAGGAAGAAAGGGTAACGTAAGTTACTTACATATATAAGTTTTACTCATATTATTTTATGGACTATCCATCAAATATTTGCTTGTATTGGAAGACAAAAATTCTGAGAGTGTACGTTTGAAACACAGCATTCTAGGATAGTGAGTCATGAACTGTGAGAAAACTGGAACTGAAGAAGCTCGAAGTGTATGATAAATGGGGCCTATAAAACATATTAAAAAGTATTTGGACTGATAACGTAAGGAATGAAGAGGCTCTACACAGAATCAGGAGAGAAGGAACATGTGATAAACAACGACAAAAAGAAGTGTTGGGGCAATAGGACATGTCTTGAGACATCGGGGAATAAATTACGTGATACTGGAGGGACACTTGGCAGGTAAAATCTATAGGCGAAAACAGTCTGGAATATATCCAACAAACAACTGGCGACTTGCTGTGTAACGAAAGTTTGAAGCACAGTATTGTATGGTAGTGAAACATGGACTGTGAGAAAACCGGAACAGAAGAGAAAAGAAGCATTTGAGATACGGTGCTACACCGAATGTTGAAAATTAGGTGGACTGATAAGGTATGGAATATGGTGGTTCTGCGCAGAATCGGAGGAGAAAGGGAATATGTGGAAAACACTGGCAACATGAAGGGACAGGATAATAGAACATCTGGTAAGGCATCAGGGAATGACTTCATGTTACTAGAGGGAGCTGTAGAGGTCTAAAACTTTAAAGGAGGACAGAGATTGGAATACATCCAACAAAGAGTTTCCAACTGCCTCATTTTACCTTCCTCAGTATATTTAAAAGTTTTGCCAAAAATTTTAGCATGTGAAAATATTGCGCCCTTTTTCACAAGCAATTCATTTCACATTCCACAAACTACCCTAACTGTAAATCGGTCACACCATCGCTGTAAGTCGCTCATACCCATCCACTCCTACTTATCTATCCTCACTCACTCATTTTGCCCAACTCATTGTCTAATTGTGCCTGACTGTCCCTGCCTCCTGTCTCACTGCCACAGTCTCCTTCGTTCTATCCTACTACTAGTGTTTTCTCTCACTCTCACTGTCTCACTGCTCTCTCTCTTACTGTTACTATCTCATTCATTCCTTCAAACTGCTGCTGTCTCTTCTCTCTATCTCTCATGGACCCTGTCATTATCACTGACTCTCAGCCACCCTTGGCACTGTCTCTTTCACCCATTTCCTAGCACTATTCTATTACTGTCAACTATGTTCCATTGCCACATTATCTCTCTCGTTTTCTCATTCGCTCCTATACCACAATTACTGTCTACCATCTTCTAGTATTTATTACTTTTCCGTATGTTTGCACTGTTAGTGTCTCCTTCTCTCTCAGCCTAAAAAAAATGTATGTTTGCATGCCAAAATTTTCGGGAAAATTTTTGAAGGTGCTGAGGAAGAAATGATGCAGTTGGTACCCCACTTTTCCGATTCTTTTAAATAGGAGCAGAGTGGACTTCCTTATGCACTATTAGAACTAGTGATTACAGAGACACTTTACAGCACATATCTTCGTTCTAAGTCACTTAATTAACTACGTTTGCGCCTCATACCAGATTTTATGTGCGCATTTTACGAGTACGAGTAGGTTAACTTTGAAACTCAGTATCTCGGAAATGGATAAAGATATGAAGAAATTTTTCAAGGTTATTCAAGATCGGAGCTTAGGAACATATTATAAAAATGATAGCCATATGCTTTGCATAGCCGTCTTGCAATCCACGGCTCTGCTTTCACACCCAAAAACCACGTTTTGGGGTGTTTCTAGATAACGGATAAAGATTTCTGAAAGCAGGAAGATGGCGCTTTCGGACAAATATCTAGAGCATAAACTGTTAAAATTTGAGTTACCTTCTGTCGTTAGTTATTTACATAAGCGCTGCTGACGGCGAACAAATGGTGGAAAACGCTTTTTTCAGGTTTTGTCAGCGGCCGCCCATGAAATAAATGGTTTGTCCATAAGCCCCTTAATGAGAATCGTTGACTACTTCTATTGCAAAAAGAGCCAACTGATTTGCTACGTTTGTCTTAGCTGGAGGAGTGTGTAACATTCAATCTTTGATCCCGTATTGTTGGATAGTTAGTCAGATGATTCTTCTGTTGCTTGTAGGAATGGTCCCTAGCGCAAGGGCTGTCCAAAACACTTGACCCTACCTTTCTATCATCGATAGAACCTGAGGTATAAGCCCAGGAAAAATCCCATTTTTCTGCGCGGCATTTTGTCCCATGCATAGAGGTTTGTGTCATAGTGACCAAAATTTTTATAATTATTAGCGTACGTTACAAAGTTTTCCACCTTGTCCACTATGACTCAACGAAAACAGCTCTTCGGTATATTTACTCGTTCTGGGTACATTTGTGATGGGCTCTCATAATTATTAAATACTTCACAGTTGTTTTCCTGATAGTTTTATTTTCTTTGAAGCCAGATGGAACTGTATACATCAACTCATCAATTTTTATGCTGTGACTCTCAAATTTCTTTCTGCAATGGAGACATGGTTATAACACTTACAGGAAAAAGCGGAAGGTTTCAACAGTCTTGTGAGACTTATCAAATTTTCTGCTCGTGGTGATAATGGTACCGAAATTTCCCTACGAAAGGACCATTTTATTGGGCAAAAATATCTCATTTGAATTACCATTGGTAGGGTGGTGCTACATTCATCTACTCAGGTGTGACAAGGTGGCCAAAAAATATACGCAGACTGGGTGGCACGCCAGAACCCCGGCCCTTAATCCGATTAGTGAATTGGAACCGCGCCTGCTCGCCGCTCTGCACTCCGAGCCAAATTTTCACGCTTCTCAGCTGCGCTGCTCCACAAGTAAACAGCATATTTTACTTTAGAAATGGTTTATTTTATGCACCGGGAAAAGTAATGGGAAAGAAATTTGCAAAATTATATACAAAATGTTTGCGAAAGAAGGCAGCATCCCAGAACTGGAACACTTATAATTGTTCCGCTACGTACAAGGAAGGAGAGAGACAAGAGCTACGAGGTGTAGACTTCCTGGTTTCCTCTCAATAAGGTACGAAATGTTAACGAAATTTTTAGGTAACGCACAGAAGAAAGTTGTATTTTATTTGGAAAAAGCATATTTCTGCTATTAACTGTTAAAATTTGTTTCTTTTCTACCACTTTTGACTGTGTGGCGTTATCACCAAATGTGCGCGATTGTAATTGTGTCAAGGCACAGCGTGTTTACACTGAGGTGACCAGAGTCAGGGGATACCTACTAATGTCGTGTCGGACCTCCTTTTGCCCGGGACAGTGCAGCAGCTCGATAGGGAATCGAGTCGTAAGTCCTCTGCAGAAACACTGAGAAATTCTGCTTATGTAGTCTTCCAAAATTGCGAAAGTGTTGCCGATGCAGGATTTTCTGCACGAACAGTCCTCTCAGTTATGTCCCATAGATGTTCGATGGGACTCACATCGGGCGATCTGTGTGGCCAAAGCCTTCGCTCGAATAGTTCTACATGTTTTTCAAATCAATCGTGAACGACTGTGGCCCGGTGATACGGTGCGTTGTTTGGGAACATAAAGTCCACGAACGGCTTCAAATAGTCTCCAAGCAGCCTAAAGTAACCATTTCCAATCAATGATCGGTTCAGCTGGACCGAAGGACCCAGTCTATTCCATGTAAACATAACTCACCTGTCCATACGATTATGGAGCCACCGCCAGCTTGCAGAGTGCCCTGTTCACTACTTGGATCCATTTCTCTGAAGGCTCTGTGCCACTCTCGAAGAGTACCATCAGCTCTTACCATTTGAAATCAAGACTCATCTGGGCAGGTCACGGTTTTCCAGTCGTCTAGGGTCCAACAGATATGGTCACGAGCTAATGGATATTTCGGAGTAGATGCCACACTGATTTCCGCGGTGGTTCAGACAGTGTCGCTTGTATGTTAGTCCTAACAATTTTACGCAAACGCTGCACTTGGTCGTTAAATGTAGGCTGGCGGCCACTGCGTTGTCCGTGGTCGGAGGTAAAGCATGAAATTTGGTATTTTTGACATACTCTTGGCGCAAGGAATCACAAAAATCGGATTCTCTGATGTCGAATTCTCTAACGATTCCGGAAATGGAATGTCCCATGCGTCTAGCTCCAACTACATACCGCATTCAAAGCCTTTTAAATCCCGAGGTGTTGCCATAATCCCCTCGGAAACCTTTTCACATGAATCACCCGAGTACAAATGACATTTCCGCCAATGCATTCCCTTTCATACCATGTGTAAGAGATATTACCGCCACCTGTATACGTGCACGTCGCTATTCCATGACTTTTGTCACCTCATTGTATATGGACCTTGTTAAGGCAATTTTTAAAATTATATATGTTCCACATTTGTATGCCTCATGTAGGGCGGAAATGTGTGGTTGATCCATTGATGTACAATGTTTTCTCTTTGAAGATGATTGCAACAATCAAAACTTGTAGATAATAAACATAAAACTGCACATGTAATGGCACAAATATGGTTTTCACAAATTATTTAACAGCTGTAGACAATCACCTACGAAAAACTCTATTTGTGTGTTGGCTGGGCTGACAAACAAGCAGTCAGTATGAACTATCACAGATTTTAAGAAAATATTTGACTCAAGTTCAACTAAAGCTGTGTCAATACTCCTTGATAAAAAGGGCGTTCATTCGACCTATGTTAACGTGTTGTGGATAAAGTGGTAACTTCCGTTGAACCTGATCAGGGCAGTGGGAAATCAGGCAAAAGAGGAGTTCAGCAAGGACATTATGTATCACCTACGTAAGTAATCATATCTTAAACTGAGAAGATGAGAAGGAATATATCTTAACGGAACAACTTGAGCCAGCTACTTTTGCTGGATTCGCCTTATTATTTACTTCTAGTGTAAATTAACTTCAATGCCGTATGGAAGAACGTAAAAGAACAAGTCTGAAAGTAAGCCTGAAAGTCAGTTACAGTAAAACTAAAATATTGTATTAACATAAAATCGTAACTAGTTGTAAAAAGCATTATACTCATAGGTCAATTAACGATTTTTTTATGTTCAGACAGCTGAAATACGACTGGGCGGATGACAAAAGAAGCAACTAGAAGAGTACAAATGGTATGAATTACTTTTGATATACTAATGCAGATTACATGGTTGATACTATCCAGTAGATACGGAAGTGACAGGATCATGTTAGTATGGCGCTCATCTGTGATTGCAAGAGTGTAGATAGCCAGTAATCGCCGGAATGAAGTCTTTATCTGTTTGCTGTGGTTCACTGTGCGTTCTGTTTTGATAGAGGCTCTGTACTCTGTTTCCCCTTTACTTCTGTGGGACGGTACAGCAGTGTGACGGGTACGTGAAGTGTGATTCCTCAGTATTTGGCCGACGTTGTTTGGCAGCCATTATCGTTGATAAGTATTTTGGTGATGTCGGTTGGCAGACATTGTGGTTGAGCAGTGTATGAGCGATGATGATTTGGCTGTCATTATGCTCCTTTAAGCCATTGTCAATTTAGCTGCGTCTCTTCCGTCATGCTCCTTGCATTCCTTGAGTTGAGTTAATGTTGCCTCCTCAAATGAGCTTGTGTCCTTGTTAAATTGTGTATGTTAGTCCATTGGTTTGTAGTCTGTGAGGGGTTTGTGTTTGAGAGCCGAGATTCTTTCTCGTTCGCCACACGCTAGTGTTAAGTTGGCTTGTCTTCTGCTTACATATCCCTGTAACTCTTTGTCTTTTAAGTCATGCAAAGGACTGTGATGTTTTATTGGGAGGTTAAGTTACAAAGTTTACCACCATTTAATTGTTGTTAAATATTTACTGTACTGACAGCGATAGATTGTGTAACAGATGGTTCGATGTATGTGAAGGGTGTTCATCTTAGTTGCCACCATTTAAATAAGTGGAGGTTAGTGCACCAGTTGTGGCAAAGTAATTGATCTACATTTGTGATGCGTATTTTTAGAGAGTTTTGTGCCGAAGATTTGTTTTTGAGGAAATTTGTAATTGTTGTATTGTATTGAAATGGTGACTTAGAGCCGGCCCGTGTGGCCGAGCGTTTCTAGGCGCTTCAGTCTGGAACCGCGCGACCGCTACGGTCGCAAGTTCCAATCCTGCCTCGGGCATGGATGTGTGTGATTTCCTTAGGTTAGTTAGGTTCAAGTAGTTCTAAGTTCTAGGGGACTGATGACCTCAGCAGTTAAGTCCCATAGTGCTCAGAGCCATTTGCACATTTTGGGGACCTATTAACGGTTGAGAGGCTTCGTCCCCGCCGTAGCCCTGAGTGGTACAGAAACCTACAACAGGCTATAGCAGTTCGCTCACCCCACCGCCGCCCCACACCGAACCCAGGGCTATTGTGCGGTTCGGCCCCCAGTGGACCCCCACATCCGTCTCCCCCCCCCCCCCCTCCTCCGGGGGAACGTCTCACACCAGACGAGTAACTCCAATGTTTGCGTGGTAGAGTAATTATGGTGTACGCGTAAGTGTAGACAGTGTTTGCGCAGCAATCGCCGATATAGTGTAACTGGGGCGGAATGGGAGGAACAAGCCCGCATTCGCCGAGGCAGATGGAAAACCGCCTTAACAACCATCCACAGACTGTCCGGCACACCGGACCTCGACACTAATCCGCCGGGCTGATTCGAGCCGGGAACCGGTGCGCCTCCCTGCCCCCGGAAAGCAGTGCGTTAGACCGAACGGCTAACCGGGCGGGCAAATTGCTAATTATTTTTAAATCTCTTTAAATATTGTCATAACATTGTTTTGAAACTGATCTTCAGCATTGTTTTTTATCGCTTTTGGTGTACGATTTTGCTTTAGTAGTGTATATACATTAAGGCGACAAATGTCAAGGATATGCACACTTACAGGTGGCGGTAGTATCGCGTACACAAAGTATAAAAGGGCTGCTCATTGACGGAGCTGTCATTTGTACACAAATGATTCATGCAAAAAGGTTTTCCAACCTGAGTATTGCTTCACGACGGAAATTAAGACTCAATGCGGAGTGGTAATTGAAGCTAGGAACATGGGAACGCCATTTCGGAAATCGTTTGTGAATTCAACATTGTGAGACCCACAGCGTCAAGAGTTTCCCGAGATTAACAGATTTCAGGCGTTATCTCTCACCACAAACAACACAGTGGCGGATGGCTGCCAGCCGCAGTGGCCGAGCGGTTCTAGGGGACCGCTACGGTCGCAGGTTCGAATCCTGTCCCTGGCATGGATGTGTGTGATGTCCTTAGATTAGTTACGTTCAAGTAGTTCTAAGTCTAGGGGACTGATGACCTCACATGTTAAGTCCCATAATGCTCAGAGCCATTTGAACCATTTGGCCCGATGCCTTCACTTAACAGTCGAAAGCAGGGGCATTTGCGTAGAGTTTTCAGTGCTAACAAGAAAAACAACGCTACGTGAAATAGCCGCAGAAATTCTTTAGGACAGTGCTGCGAAATCTGGGATTAATGGGCTATAGCACCAAACGACCGATGCAAGTACCTTCGTTACAAACACATCACCTGCAGCACCTCTCCTGGTGTCGTGACCATATCGGTTTGACTCTAGATTGGAAATCAGTTAGCTGATCAGATGACACCCGCTTTAAGTTGATAAGAGCTGATGGTAAGGTTCAAGTGTGGCAGAGACATGTGTGGCAACCAAACCGATCATTGACGGGAAATGGCTGTGTTCGGCTACTTAGAGAACATTTGCAGCCATTCATGGACGTCATGTTGGCAACCAACGCAGGAATTTTTATAAATGACAATGCGCCATGCCACAGACAGACTCTTCGCGATTGGTTTGAAGAGCATTCTGTACAATTCGAGCGAACGATTTGCCCATCCAGATCGGCCGAGATCAATCCCATGGAACATTTATTGAATATAATCATGAGGTCAATTTTTTGCACAAAATCCTGAACCGGCAACACTTTCGCAGTTATGGTCGGCTATAGAGGCAGCATGGCTCAATATTTCTGCAGGGGCTTCCAACGTCTTGTTGAGTCCATGCCACGTCGAGTTGCTGCACTACGCTGGCCAAACGGTGGTCCGACGAGATATTAGGAGGTACCCCACGACTTTTCTCACTGCAGTTTACGGCTGCTTCTTGTTTTCTATAATATTCCTAAAAGATTACAGACAAATATTTCTGCTGTGAGTTGTAATGTGAAAGACTTTTTTCTTATTGCCAAATGTGATGGAATATATCTGGAGATTAAACACTGATATGTTCAGATGTGGTGAAAGGGCTGTTCACGGTGAGTTTTTATTAATAAATGAAGAACTGATATTTGTCCAATATAAGCACCAGCGCGCTCCTCTCTCCCATGTACATGCTCCCTACCAGCAATTATGTATTGTACACTCCTGGAAATGGAAAAAAGAACACATTGACACCGGTGTGTCAGACCCACCATACTTGCTCCGGACACTGCGAGAGGGCTGTACAAGCAATGATCACACGCACGGCACAGCGGACACACCAGGAACCGCGGTGTTGGCCGTCGAATGGCGCTAGCTGCGCAGCATTTGTGCACCGCCGCCGTCAGTGTCAGCCAGTTTGCCGTGGCATACGGAGCTCCATCGCAGTCTTTAACACTGGTAGCATGCCGCGACAGCGTGGACGTGAACCGTATGTGCAGTTGACGGACTTTGAGCGAGGGCGTATAGTGGGCATGCGGGAGGCCGGGTGGACGTACCGCCGAATTGCTCAACACGTGGGGCGTGAGGTCTCCACAGTACATCGATGTTGTCGCCAGTGGTCGGCGGAAGGTGCACGTGCACGTCGACCTGGGACCGGACCGCAGCGACGCACGGATGCACGCCAAGACCGTAGGATCCTACGCAGTGCCGTAGGGGACCGCACCGCCACTTCCCAGCAAATTAGGGACACTGTTGCTCCTGGGGTATCGGCGAGGACCATTCGCAACCGTCTCCATGAAGCTGGGCTACGGTCCCGCACACCGTTAGGCCGTCTTCCGCTCACGCCCCAACATCGTGCAGCCCGCCTCCAGTGGTGTCGCGACAGGCGTGAATGGAGGGACGAATGGAGACGTGTCGTCTTCAGCGATGAGAGTCGCTTCTGCCTTGGTGCAAATGATGGTCGTATGCGTGTTTGGCGCCGTGCAGGTGAGCGCCACAATCAGGACTGCATACGACCGAGGCACACAGGGCCAACACCCGGCATCATGGTGTGGGGAGCGATCTCCTACACTGGCCGTACACCACTGGTGATCGTCGAGGGGACACTGAATAGTGCACGGTACATCCAAACCGTCATCGAACCCATCGTTGTACCATTCCTAGACCGGCAAGGGAACTTGCTGTTCCAACAGGACAATGCACGTCCGCATGTATCCCGTGCCAACCAACGTGCTCTAGAAGGTGTAAGTCAACTACCCTGGCCAGCAAGATCTCCGGATCTGTCCCCCATTGAGCATGTTTGGGACTGGATGAAGCGTCGTCTCACGCGGTCTGCACGTCCAGCACGAACGCTGGTCCAACTGAGGCGCCAGGTGGAAATGGCATGGCAAGCCGTTTCACAGGACTACATCCAGCATCTCTACGATCGTCTCCATGGGAGAATAGCAGCCTGCATTGCTGCGAAAGGTGGATATACACTGTACTAGTGCCGACATTGTGCATGCTCTGTTGCCTGTGTCTATGTGCCTGTGGTTCTGTCAGTGTGATCATGTGATGTATCTGACCCCAGGAATGTGTCAATAAAGTTTCCCCTTCCTGGGACAATGAATTCACGGTGTTCTTATTTCAATTTCCAAGAGTGTATAACATGATAGGTACTTATTATTTTTGCGCCAGTGAAATATCTGTGAAATCTGTGATGCTCTTTGAAACTGGTAGTGCCATATTTGAAAATTGTGTATGTTGATTTAACGGTGTAAATAAGTGGGAGTTACTTCATTGTGAGGCCACATACAAAAGCAATCAGCAAGATTCTGTATTAACAAAACTCTACATATAGTCCGTCATTTTGTATACGTACCATGATAGTTTAGCAAACTTTTACTAAGAACACATTATGACTCGGACACACGTTTCTGGCCGGTTGACGGGATAGTTAATATCTTTACGTAACATCTGAAGTCCTGATGCTGAAACTGTGTCTTCGAAATGCACATTGGCAACGTAAAAACGCTAGGGAAAGACAGTAGACACATTTCATTATTTCGCTTTCCAAACCAAATAGAATTTCAAAAAAAGACATGTCTGACACAGAAAGTTTACAGCCTATTTGTAGTGACTTACAGTGAGACATAGGCTTCTGTAACCACCCATACTTCGAAACCAGAGGGCTGTTCGGAGAGTAGGGAGAGTTGTAGGTTGGGAATTATTAGGAAAGAGAGAGAGGTAAAAGGACTAGGGAGCAGATTATAGCGGAAGACGTAATTATGACTGTAACGAAGATGGTGGACAGAGCAATAAATTTCTGTTCTGGATTCCGAGAGATAAGTGCAGACCAAGAAGCCGTTTTTGTGGTAGACGACATTACAAGACGTGTAGCTGGAACACGGTGTGTGTAGCTAAAGATCGTAATACATAGGGGAGTCTAGAGCTAATGGACCAATGTTCTGTTAAACTAGAACTGGAACGCTGGGTAGCGTTCATAGGAGTTGTGAACACTCTTCTGTAGTACCAAAATAGCTGTATGTGTTTCATATTAACAATCATGACATACGTACTATGTCTACTCCATCCAGTATTAACAAGTTTTGGACCCAAGTGTGGCTTAGCTGCGATCTCGTATAAATTCACAGTGGTGGTTGTGTTTGTATCATGTGATCTTTGGAGATTTCGTAAGGACCGTATCAGCCCACGATCTGTTGTTTTGCAAGCTAACTCAAGAGTATATTGGGTGTAGGAATCCACGTCGGTGCTTGCGGAAATCGTATTGATCCCTGCAGAGTAGTAGTTTTCGTCTTCAGAGAACTCACAATACGCGAACAAAAAATATATTCCATAAATATTCAACATATTGTTGTCAAAGAAGTAGGTCTTAGTTCCGCGATTTGTGCTGAGGCACGCCGTGTACACTGAGGTGGCAAAAGTCACGGGAAAAATCCTTCTGCCCAGCGAAATGCAGTAACTTGACATAGCATGGACTCGGCAAGTTGTTGGAAGTACCCTGAAGAAATATTCAGTCAGGCTGCCCCTGTTGCCGCCCATAATTGCGAAAGTGTTGCCTGTGCAGGATTTTGTGCACGAACTGACCTCTCGATTATTTCCCGTAAATATTCGATGGGATTCTTGTCGGGTGATCTGGGCGACTAAACCATTCACCTGATTTGTCCAGATTGTTCATCAAACGCGAGTTATTGTGGCCGGGTGACATTATAACGTTGTTGCTTTATTTTGTGGTGCAAGCGGTGCTGATAGACAATAAAAGCGGTTTAAAAGCTGTGAGCTGTCTGGGGAAGTTAACCTTGCATTACTGCGCAACAGTTTAACCAGGTATCCAGTCTAGCTTACCAAATTCCCAACCAGACTAACATTAATTATAATCTTTTAATAGTCATACGACAACCGGTGATATATATATAAAAAAAGAGAATTTAAATAAAAAGAAATAAATCAGTTTATATTTGGAAATTTATTTTAACATTGATCATTGAAATTTCAGCATATTAAATTTGATTCATAACTAAACTGGTGCCTTATTTAGGATTGTGGAAAATGTGAGTTTGTAATCTTACGGAACACATCAAATATGGAGCCAAGATTGGGAGACTGCATACAACACTGCATTCATAAAATAACACACGAAGAACGTTGAAACATATGCAAGAGGAAATTAACCACAACCAACCGATTCAATTTTCACCCAAAGAAGTTACGTTCATAGCACAATCCTGTCCGTCATGTAATTACCACACACTGGTATACTAAATTCATACTAACTCTCTGTGAAATCTTCCCAAAAGAATAGCTGAGGGCTACTTTGATGATTACACCAAATGCTTCACGTGGTCAACTTGGTTTACACAAAGCGTGTAACTCCACAATAATTTTGATAATTAAAATAAATTAGATCGAAAAGCAATTTACAAAAGAAAAACCTCGAACTGGTTACTAACGTCTTACTATTAACCTGATGGGTCAAACAATTATATAAGCACGTGGTAGTGGTCTCACAAAGTACACCCCACATGGGTTGAACATAAAGAAAAGTTGCTGTGTTGAAAAATATTGTCAAGACGAGATTTTATAATCTCACGCACACTCGCATTTAAGATTGATGATCTTAGTTAGAGTTACTGATCGACACGTGGTTCCACTTTACTCACAAAGTAGTGACAAAGCAACTACTGGAAAATATTCTGAACTTCACACTCGAAATACACTGCGTTGCAATTTAAGATAACATTAGATATTTTAGAGCTAAACCTGAAATAAAGGTGATTAAATTTTCAGTTAGGCTGAACTTAAGAAATCCATTGTCCTACGGACTTACCAGACACGCGCTTAGCCGGAGATCTTACCACTTCAGACGCTCGCCACGGACAGACTGCCTGGTCCCTTCCTGAGGGCGGCTCACAAATACAAACGGAAATGGCCGGAGGGGCAGCTTCCTGTACCAACATGACAAGGGACGGACAGGACCATACTAAGGATAGAAACCTCTTTGCTTTTAGAAAGCGTAGCTACCTGTTCTGACGTTGGTCCTACTGTTCTCTAGCAGACAGGCTTGTCTGCTACCCTCAAGCATGCAACTAGAAATACGTTTGCTCATTCATCCTCTCACACAGAAGGGAAGGGGGATGACAGTATCTTATCATATACAGTATATAAAAGAAAGCGGATGTAGGTTCCGTATGAGACTGTGTGACATGAATTACATATAAACTGTGTTTTAAAGTGTAGTAGTGTGACAGATCGTTCTTGTTTATGTGTAAAAGTAACACGTTCCACTATTCAGTCTCCTCCCAGATAGTCAGAAACGCCACAGTAAATTTAGAATAGGAATTTATGCCGTAAATGGCTGTAACTGGTCTCCAAGTAGTCGAACATAAGCATTTCCAATCATTAGTTCAGTTGGGCCAGAGAACCCAGTCTATTCCATGTAAACACAGCCCACAGTGTTATGGAGCTACCACCAGTTCGCACAGTGCCTTGTTGACAACTTGGGTCCATGTCTTCGTGGGGTTTGCGCCACACTCGAACCCTACCATCGGCTCTTACTAACTGAAATCGGGACTCATCCCACCAGGCGACGGTTTTCCAGCGTCTAGGCTCCAAACGATATGGTCATGAGTCCAGGAGAGGCGCTGCAAGCAATGTTGCGCTGTTCGTAAAGGCACTCCCACCAGTCGTTTGCTGCCATAGCCCATTAACGCTATATTTGGTCACACAGTCCTGACTGATACGATCTTCGTTCGCTTCACATTGATTTCTGTGGTTATTTCCGTAGTGTTGCGTGTGTGTTAGCACTGATAATTCTACGCAAACGCCGCTGTTCTCAGTAAAGGCTATGCTGTCGATGGTGAAAGGTAATTTCCGTCGGAAACCTTTTCACATTACTCACCTTATTATAAATGACAGCTCCCCCAATGCGCTGCAGACTTTAATATTTCAGCCCCCAACGTATCAATTCCCGTTTCGGTGGGGTCATAATTAGCTGTTAACGGAATCTGTGTCTATTCCATTGACAGTCTGGAATCCTTATGAGAAAGGACTTGCAGAGGCGAACACTAACGACGTTATTTCGTTTAGTAGGGGAGAGACATCACAGGAGACCCTCACTGAACACCAGTAACCGACGTTGCAATAGAGGTGTTGTATATCACAGAGAGAATCACTATTCAAATTCCAACAGCGTGTGTACCAAGAAGTGCAACACTTTGTATTACTTCGTCCCGTACTGTTTTAGCGTGCAGTTAATATGATGGTTATTATCTTGTGACTTCATGTCCGGTTTTCGAAAATAAATGAAATTTACGTAGTTTGAAAATTTGGCTTCGTGGAATACCTCATTTGAAATCCGATATACGCTTCATCAAATCGATTTCCACTGGTCTGTTAAAACGCGCACTACCCCTCCCTGGTCCAGAATCCGAGTTCGGCATCGTCTCTAATTACCGCGTTGGACACAGAGCAATAAACAGCAATCTTCTTTTCTTCCTTACGCATCTGCAATACAGCAAGGAGTGAGAGGCGACGGTTATGAATGGACTGCCAGCAACAGTTGTGTGGTCTGGGCTCTTTAGTCCTCAGTATGCTGTGGGATGCCGGATACACGACCCGGCCAGACAACACGCAGCTGGAGTGAGTCAATGGGCCGAGACTGCTGCCAGACACTCAAGGACAGCAAGGTATCCGACCGCATTCCACATTTCCTGTCTCCACCAGCGACTGGTTCAGCTATAGCCACACGCAACTACAGCTGCTGTGCGCAGACCGCAGTCACTGACTTACTGGCTGTTTTCGGAGGAGTTTCACCTATTAATGATCTAGTTTGGTTCTCCGCTTCAAATGGCTCTGAGCACTATGGGACTTAACAGCTATGGTCATCAGTCCCCTAGAACTTAGAACTACTTAAACCTAACTAGCCTAAGGACAGCACACAACACCCAGCCATCACGAGGCAGAGAAAATCCCTGACCCCGCCGGGAATCGAACCCGGGAACCCGAGCGTGGGAAGCGAGAACGCTACCGCACGACCACGAGATGCGGGCCAATCTCCGCTTCTTCATCCCTTGAACAGTACCAGTGATGTGCCACAATGTTTCATGACTCCACTTTAGCTGGAAGGATCTCTACTCAACACAGAGATCACGTTGATAACGACGACAATATTTTGTTTCGTTGAAACGTGCGATGGCGTAAGTCAGGTGTAAACGTGATCTGAGGAAAAGTTTTTGTTTAGGTAGTTTTGGAAATAGTTGTAATGCGAGTGTTTGTGTCAAGTGGACGTCCTGGAACACTGTGCCGCCAATAAATCGAGTAAAATAAGAACGATGAAAAATTTTTACATGTCACAAAGTAAACCAGTAGTCCTCGCAGTTCACTTCCCGACAAAGCTTCCGCTTCGAGTTCTGCTCCTCGCTGTTTACAGCCCAGGTCTCGTGAGATTTATTTGTTTACCACGCGGGGAAGCGCACTATATCGATCAGTCTCGTGCCGGAACGTTCGGGGTTTGGGAGAAGGGTGAGGTAGATAACACTTGAATAAGCTTTTTCCCCCTTCCAGCCACGCTAAATTGAGAGAGGAAGATAGGTCCTGAGCCCTCCCGGGGATCAGTACACTGTATATTTTACCCCAGTTGTCTTGTCGACAGCAGCCGGATAAAAAGATACGCTATTCTGGCCTTACGCTTAAATTAATTCCCTGTGGCATAGGTGAATGCGAGACTGAAAAAGCGATTTTATTTAGGAGTGAGCTATGTTGTCTTACGAACCAAAACTTAAAACGTAGAAGCAGTGGTCCATCAGATGAAATAATAATCACGTTCTAGCGGAAATGGCTTGATTGTAGTATTTCCATGCCTCCTGACTCAATGGTAGTAGGTTCGTATCCAGACGTTGGAAGAAATTTTCATCGCATGAATGTGGACAGCCAGTTCCACAAAGCATCGAATTACCTAGCAGACTGCGAGTGTAGTTCAGTATTTGCGAGAAGTCGAAAATGGGTGCCATATAAATACCACTTACGGGTTATATTTATTTGGTGGAACACCTTACAGCCAAACAATTTGCGGAAATAAGATGCACTGATCCCGCATTTTGTGTGAGCTGTGAACATCCAGTGCGGAGCAGGGAATGCTCAGTTTTTTCTGAAACGGAGGACAGCAGCAGAAGGTGAAGAACTAAATTTGTAATATATGTTAATCTCATTCTAGAAAACAGACATAATGAGTGTACGAAAGTAGACACAGATCATGGATGTCAACGTATGTTGTTGTTGTTGTGGTCTTCAGTCCTGAGACTGGTTTGATGCAGCTCTCCATGCTACTCTATCCTGTGCAAGCTTCTTCATCTCCCTGTACTTACTGCAACCTACATTCTTCTGAATCTGCTTAGTGTATTCATCTCTTGGTCTCCCTCTACGATTTTTACCCTCCACGCTGCCCTCCAATGCTAAATTTGTGATCCCTTGATACCTCAGAACATGTCCTACCAACCGGTCCCTTCTTCTTGTCAAGTTGCGCCACAAACTCCTCTTCTCCCCTATTCTATTCAATATCTCCTCATTAGTTGCGTGATCTACCCATCTAATCTTCAGCATTCTTCTGTAGCACCACATTTCGAAAGCTTCTATTCTCTTCTTGTCCAAACTATTTATCGTCCATGTTTGACTTCCATACAGGGCCACACTCCATACAAATACTTTCAGAAACGACTTCCTGACACTTAAATCTATACTCGATGTTAACAAATTTCTCTTCTTCAGAAACACTTTCCATGCCATTGCCAGTCTAAATTTTATATCATCTCTACTTCGACCATCATCAGTTATTTTGCTCCCCAAATAACAAAACTCCTTTACCACTTTAAGTGTCTCATTTCCTAATCTAATTCCCGCAGCATCACCCGGCTTATTTCGATTACATTCCATTACCGTTGATGTTCATCTTATACCCTCCTTTCAAGACACTGTCCATTCCGTTCAACTGCTCTTCCAAGTCCTTTGCAGTCATCGGCGAACCTCAAAGTTTTTATTTCTTCTCCATGGATTTTAATACCTACTCCGAATTTTTCTTTTGTTTCCTTTACTGCTTGCTCAATATACATATTGAATAACATCGGGGAGAGGCTACAACCCTGTCTCACTCCTTTCCCAACCACTGCTTCCCACCGAACGGGGTGGCGCAGTGGTTAGACACTGGACTCGCATTCGGGAGGACGACGGTTCAATACCGCGTCCAGCCATCCTGATTTAGGTTTTCCGTGATTTCCCTAAATCACTCCAGGCAAATGCCGGAATGGTTCCTCTGAAAGGGCACGGCCGACTTCCTTCACAATCCTTCCCTAATCCGATGAGACCGATGACCACGCTGTCTGGTCTCCTTCCCCAAACCAACCAACCAACCACTGCTTCCCTTTCGTGCCCCTCGACTCTTATAACTGTCATCTGGTTTCTGTACGAATTGTAAATAGCCTTTCGCTCCCTGTATTGTACCCCTGCCACCTTTAGAATTTGAAAGAGAGTAATCCAGCCAACATTGTCAAAAGCTTTCTCTAAGTCTACAAATGCTACAAACGCAGGTTTGCATTTACTTAATCTATCTTCTAAGATAAGTCGTAGGGTCAGTATTGCCTCACGTGTTCCAGTATTTCTACGGAATCAAAACTGGTCTTCCCCGAGATCTGCTTCTACCAGTTTTTCCCTTCGTCTGTAAAAAATTCGTGTTAGTATTTTGCAGCTGTGACTTATTAAACTGATAGTTCGGTAATTTTCACATCTGTTCAAAAATGGTTCAAATGGCTCTGAGCACTGTGGGACTCAACATCTTAGGTCATAAGTCCCCTAGAACTTAGAACTACTTAAACCTAACTAACCTAAGGACATCACACACACCCATGCCCGTGGCAGGATTCGAACCTGCGACCGTAGCAGCCTCGCGGTTCCGGACTGCAGCGCCAGAACCGCAAGGCCACCGCGGCCGTGCGGTTCTGGCGCTGCAGTCTGGAACCGCGAGACCGCTACGGTCGCAGGTTCGAATCCTGCCTCGGGCATAGATGTGTGTAATGTCCTTAGGTTAGTTAGGTTTAACTAGTTCTAAGTTCTAGGGGACTAATGACCTCAGCAGTTGAGTCCCATAGTGCTCAGAGCCATTTGAACCATTTTTGAACCACCGCGGCCGCCTTTCACATCTGTCAGCACCTCCTTTCTTTGGGATTGGAATTATTATATTCTTCTTGATGTCTGAGGGAATTTCGCCTGTCTCATACATCATGCTCCTCGGTGGTAGAATTTTGACTCTCCCAAGGCTATCAGTGGTTGTAATGGAATGTTGTCTACTCCCGGGACCTTGTTTCGACTTAGATATTTCGGTACTCTGTCAAACTCTTCATTCAGTATCATATATCCCTTTTCATCTTCATCTACATCCTCTTCCATTTCCATAATATTTTCCTCAAGTACATCGCCCTTATATGACCCTCTACATACTCCTTCCCCCTATCTGCTTTCCCTTCTTTGCTTAGAACTGGGTTTCCAGCTGAGCTCTTGAAATTCTTACAAGTGGTTCTCTTTTCTCCAAAGGTCTCTTTAAATTTTCCAGAAGGCAGTATCTGTCTTACCCCTAGTGATATGTGCCTCTACATCCTTACATTATTTTGTACTCTAGCCATCAATGCTTAGCCATTTTGCACTTCCTGTCGATCTCATTTTTGAGACATTTGTATTCCTTTTTGCCTGCTTCATTTACTGCATTTTTATATTTTTTCCTTTCATCAATTAAATTCAATATTTCTTCTGTTATCCAAGGATTTCTACTAGCCCTTGTCTTTTTACCTACTTGATCGTCTGATGCCTTCACTGCTTCATCCCTCAAAGCTACTCATTCTTCTTCTACTGTATTTATTTCCCCCATTCCTATCAATTGTTCCCTTATGCTCACCCTGAAACTCTCTACAACCTCTGTTTTAGTCAGTTTATCCAGGTCCCATCTCCTTAAATTCCCACCTTTTTGAAATTTCTTCAGTTTTAATCTACAGTTCATAACCAATAGATTGTGGTCAGAGTCATCTGCCCCTGGAAATGTCTTACAATTTAAAATCTGGTTCCTAAATCTCGGTCTTACCATTATATAATCTATCTGATACCTTTTAGTATCTCCAGGGTTCTTCCATGTATACAACCTTCTTTTATGATTCTTGAACCAAGTGTTAGATATGATTAATTTACGCTCTGTGCAAAATTCTACCAGACGGCTTCCTCTTTCATTTCTTACCCCCAATCCATATTCACCTACTATGTTTCCTTCTCTCCCTTTTCCTACTCTCCAATTCCGGTCACCCATGACTATTAAATTTTCGTTTCCCTTCACTACCTGAATAATTTCTTTTATCTCATCATACATTTCATCAATTTCTTCGTCATCTGCAGAGCTTCTTGGCATATAAACTTGTACTACTGTAGTAGGCGTGGGCTTTGTGTCTATCTTGGCCACAATAATGCGTTCACTATGCTGTTTGTAGTACCTTACCCGCACCCCTAATTTTTTATTCATTATTAAACCTACTCCTGCATTACCCCTATTTGATTTTGTATTTATAACCCTATATTCGCCTTACCAAAAGTCTTGTTCCTCCTGCCAGCGAACTTCAATTCCTACTATATCTAACTTTAACCTATCCATTTCCCTTTCTAAATTTTCTAACCTACGTGCTCGATTAAGGGATCTGACATTCCACACTCCGATCCGTAGACCGCCAGTTTTCTTTCTCCTGATAACGACGTCCTCCTGAGTAGTCACCGCCCGGAGATCCGAATGGGGGACTATTTTACCTCCGGAATATTTTACACAAGAGGACGCCATCATCATTATTCATACAGTAAAGCTGCATGCCCTCGGGAAAAATTACGGCTGTAGTTTCCCCTTGCTTTCAGCCGTCAACGTAAACAAGTTCAAAAATGGCTCTAAGCACTATGGGACTTAACATCTGAGGTCATCAGTCCCCTAGACGTAGAACTACTTAAATCTAACTAACACTTCCATGTCCGAAGCGGGATTCGAACCTACGACCGTAGCAGCAGCGCGGTTCCGGACTGACCCGCGTGTCGCCACTGTCAGTAATTGCAGACCGAGCGCCACCACACGGCAGGTCTAGAGAGACGTACTAGCACTCGACCCCAGTTGTACAGCCGACGTTGCTAGCCATGGTTCACTGAGAATTACGCTCTCATTTGCCGAGACGATAGTTAGCATAGCCTTCAGCTACAGTTGCTACGACCTAGCAAGGCGCCGTATTCAGTTGCTATAATACTTCTGTATCATCAAGAGCAATGTTCTACAAATGTGGATTAAAGTTAAGTATTCCAGAAGCTACGTACTTTTCTTTATAGCAATCATTACGTATCCTGTTTCAAACCTCACGCCAGACTGTTTGAGTTTAACGCGTGCATTTCGGCCTTCTCTAGCTGTACAACAAAAATACTCTCTAATTTTCAGGCAGTTTAATAAGGGATCAGTATTGGACCCCCCATTTTTCATTCTGAATGTAAATGATAATGACATCAGCAGTACGTAACAATGTAATAATGTTTGCAGATGACACTTCACTCATAGTAAAAAGTGACTCGGTAAAAGAGTTGGAGTCAAGTGCTTCTGCAAATATGAGTGAGGCTCACGAATGTTTCAGTGAAAACAACATGCTTGTAAATGCGAATAAGTCAATATACAAACAACTAAAAGTGAATAAAACTCCATAGACTGACATTATTAACCTTTCCTTTTCAAAGAAGTACAGAATTAAAAATTTTTGGGTGTTATTACTGATAATCGTTTGACATTGGAGGATCACATCAGCAAAGTATGCGCAAAAGTAAGCACCAAGATATTC
Source organism: Schistocerca cancellata (assembly GCF_023864275.1). Taxonomy (NCBI): domain Eukaryota; kingdom Metazoa; phylum Arthropoda; class Insecta; order Orthoptera; family Acrididae; genus Schistocerca; species Schistocerca cancellata. The sequence goes on along the minus strand of NC_064627.1, from coordinate 348,054,907 downwards.
TTAATGAGGAAGGTGTCTAGGCCAGTACACACAGACACGCTATTAACAATATACAATGGTCTGTTCTATGCCCACTTATGATACTGCATTTTAGTCTGAAGAAATATGCACATATGCATATCCAAGGATTAGTGAAGCTTTAAAAGAAGGCTGTTACATGCTCCGCATATCTGACCCCAACACAATCCCGCAGATATAAATTAAGAGAACTTAATATCATCATTATGTACACTACTGGCCATCAAAATTGCTACACCAAGAAAAAATGCAGATGATAAACGGGTATTCATTGGACAAATATATTATACTAGAACTGACATGTGATTACATTTTCACGCAATTTGGGTGCATCGATCCTGAGAAATCAGTACCCAGAACAACCACCTCTGGCCGTAATAACGGCCTTGATACGCCTGGGCATTGAGTCAAATAGACAGGGTGTATACGACCCGGGACAACCGGGAGATTCGGGAAAAACCGGGGAATTTTTTCATCCGGGAGGAAACCGGCAAAAAAATTTTTTTAGAATTCCGGGAATTTTTCATTGTTTTCGTTTTCAGTTAAATATTTGTAATTTTGACTGGTAGGAACCGATACACTAACAAAGGATATGACTGTATCCCGCTACTGCAGAATAATACTGCAGCAATAAAACACGAACGAGAGAACAAACGGAAATAGAACTTAACTTGCAAAGGGAATGTGCCATATACAACAACAAAACGCAGTGCTCATACAAGCGCTTGCCAACAGCAAAATGTGTCAAAGGCCTTAGGAAGACGATGCAATGCTTCGTAACAACAAATTGGCTCCGATGAATGTGACGTCATAACTGTTTGCATTAGATTCGTTTTAGCAGTTACGAGCGGGATCATGCGCGTGCGCAGTTGAGTAATGTCCTCTCCCGCTTCTGGCTACAGAAATGTGGCTGTTGGCTGTGTAACCAGTCGCAGCAAGCAGCTAGATGCTACTAGGAAAAACTTTACTGGCTCACCCAAGTGCCAGATTCATGCATGCGCAGCAGGCTCGGATCTAGTTGGGGGGGGGGGGGGGAGCAAATTCATATGAAAAAAACCTTGTTACACAAAGCGCCAAGCATGCAGCGCATGTTGGTCTATCGATTATACATGTGACTTTGAAACGCATTCTAAACGATTTCTGAATGATTTGTGAATGCGTGCATAGTGTACGTGATGTCTGTCAGGGGAATCCTCGTCGCAACTAGAGTTAAACTTTACTGCAGACAAAAGGGACTATACGAGCTGAGTGTAGTAAAGCCGAACAGATGAATGCCAGCCGCTGATTGATTATGTGGTTGATTGGGTTTGCGAATGATGAGCGTTGTTATAATTACAAGTGAAATCCATAGATTCAGACTACCAGAGTGCAAATAAACGACTAACAGGAAAAACAGGTAACAAATACTACGTGTTATCTTCTCGGTGTATCCAAGGAAATGAAATTTTGGCAGAAAATTTTTGGCCAGATCGCTATACTAGTAATGGCCAGTTGTACAGTCCCCGGCTAGCAGCCGCTCTAGTTCTATTCTGGAAGTAGCGCGGAAAACGCGTTGTACGAACATGTAACAACGCCTAACCGGAGAATAATCGCAGGATAATTAAACTGATGATTCTGGCAGAGTTAATGAAGTTAACCGGCGAATAAGCTATGACATTGGCAGTAGTAGTTACAGAATTAGTGATGACAAGAATGTTTATAAGAACGAGGAAGGAGAAGAAACGGGGACACCACACAAATTATAGAAGAATATGACGATTTGAAATTTGTATTCGTACTACTACTTTTCGATCTCATACTTGAGAAACTGGAGCGTATGAATGAAGTGTGAAACTATTTCCTAACATAAAGCTTTTTGCTTGTAGTATCCCTAATAGGCATTTGATATTGGAACTTCTTGAATTATATTCTGTCGTGTTATGAAAATGACCATTTGTGCCAAAATAGTCTCGTTAATTTGGTGTGTGTTAAAATTGCTGCAGTATTAGGAAGGCCTATTTTGTTTTATCTAGGAGGCAGTAACAAAATAGACGTAATCAGATCGAGAAACCATACCAGTCTTGGGTCCTATTTGTATTAACAGCTTTTTCTGTATTAGACAACGACATTTCGATTTTTCATGTAGTAAAACGTTTGACGAACTTTGATAAGATAATAGATTCTTTCGCAGAAAGGAAAGCACGCTATGTAAAGCTGTAGCGAGATTAGAGAGAAAAAAACTCTAGAAGCTAAGGACTGAAGAAATGGGTACTGCCTTACTTGTCTCTTGTCTTTACTTGTTGTATGTATCCTACATTTAATTTTATGTCACACGAAGCAGCAAGTTGTTAGCTATGTTAGCTATAGGGAATAAAGAGTGCAAATTTTCAAAGAAGTTCGTGTTTACAAATAATCCCATCCAGTATTAACAGCGAGGTTCTTTTTCTCAAAAAAAAAAAAAAAGAAAAAAGAGGGGGGCAGGATGGCAAACCGGCTGACTTTTAAGTAGGAGATGCACCACAGGACATTTTAATTTCCTCTGTTTAGCATCAATTACAAAATGGACATGTTTCAATTCCACAGAGCGAAATACAGTGACGTGCGATAGAAGAATGCTGTGTGAAGAGGCGTGGCGCTGCACTTTGGCACACTTAAGACCAAATAACACAGTCAGCCGGGGTGGCCGAGTGGTTCTAGGCGCTACAGTCTGGAACCGCGCGACCGCTACGGTCGCAGGTTCGAATCCTACCTCGGGCATGGATGTGTGTGATGTCCTTAGGTTAGTTAGGTTTAAGTAGTTCTAAGTTCTAGGGGACTGATGACCTTAGAAGTTAAGTCCCATAGTGTTCAGAGCCATTTGCACCATTTTTGAACCAAATAACATGTCTTACATTTTCGCGAGCACATATGTGCTATGCATCAGACTCTTCAGAAAGAGGTGCACTAAAAAATGAACATATTTTTGAAAATTCAATTTTTTTTAAATTTTTGACGTCCCATCTGAAACGCTAGAGCTGGGGGGGGGGGGGGGGGGGAGGGGCGGCGGCATCGTAGATCCGGGACTGATGCGCAGAGCAGTTTGAGTTACAGTGGGGAAGTAGGTAGCCTCCACGTGACCCGTGTTTACATTTAGTGATTTTACTGTTTCCTCGTCGTTTACTGCTCTCTCGTCAAATGAAAACAAAACAGATTTCTGTGGCCGAGAGCTATCAAGTGAATTAAAATACATTCACATAATTACAGAAGGCAAAATTATGTTATTAGTTTCAGATTTCATTTTATTTCCACTTTTCTGAAGGTCAAGCATTAATCGCCTTGCAGAACAGTGAAGTTATTTATGTCGGCCTGCTGAGGCAGTCAATATATTTGAAATTAAGTGTATAATTCCACACTATTGGCTGGTTTCAACTGTTCGCTGCGTTTCAAGTGCATGTTTTCATCTTCTAGCACATATGATAAAGAACCAAACTTGAGATAACATAGTACTGGTGCTCCAAGAAAATTTACGTCTTGAAGACCACAGTGAAAAGCTTAATATCAGGTCGAGGCCTCCTTCTTAGGAAATCTGGACATACGGTTGGGCACTTTAAATGGGAACATTTTAGTATGAGTCACGAAATTCCGATACTCTTGGAGTATCCTCTGATGTCTTGTTTCTTTTATGACATAATGTAAGATCTTTTAATGTTTTACGCATACGAACATACTGGTTTCCTGCGTAGCTGCGCAAGCGCGATGGCGCCTGTTATCTGGCAACTTCTGAAATGAACCTATTTCGAACAGGTCGCGGGAAAATACTGCGAAGGGTGGTTTGAAAAGCGTTACTTTCAAGGTAAATTTCCTTTTATGGAAGTTGAACTATGTGCGAGAATGTACGATGAATTTCTTAAATCACAGAGCATTTTACTTTCATTTAAAAATCAACTCTTTGATGACGAGCCATTTAGAAGAATTCCGAACCCAGAAGATCAGACATTTATGTCGCTACTAAGAATTTTACTGGCACACTTGTGTGATATATCTTAAAGTGTAATACGCGCATAAAAGACCAACATTATATGTGAAAGCTTAACTTATCTTGCAGCGTATTAACCTTAGAGACCAATATTGTATGTGAAAGCTTTTCTTTTCTTGTAGCGACGTTGTGTATATTAATTTAAACCACTGACTTCTCCTGTTAGTGTGTTCTCGCTACTTAACAGTGATGTTCTATTGGCTGACATCATCACATGTCCTAAACTCTGAATATTCGCTGTCATCGGCTGGTGACATCACGTAGCATGATCTATGACTGGCTTACAAAAGCGCATCTAAATCTCGATTTCAGTGCTTCGGAAACTAACATGCCCGGTTTGGTGGAATTCGAATTTATACCTTCGTAATACAAAACTATGCAGCATACAAGTTGCTGCACATCAAAGATCTTTCCAAAACATGTTTTTTTCCCTGAGTTTCGTTTTCTAAAGCGCCGGAAAATTCTACGCCCGTGTATAAAACCATAACCATTCAAAGGATTGAAAAGTGATACAGTTCCGAGAGAAAATATACCGTCAGTTAACAGGGAAAAACTGTGTTTTCACCCGGGAGAAAGTGTATTTTTAACCGGGAAATCCGGGAGAAATCCGGGAATTTTTTTTCCTTATCCACGTATATAACCTGAACAGAGCTTGGATGGCGTGTACACGTACAGCTGCCCATGCAGCTTCAACACGATACACAGTTCATCAAGAGTAGTGTCTGGCGTATTGTGACGAGGCAGTTGCTCGACCACCATTGACCAGACGTTTTCAATTGGTGAGAGTTCTGGAGAATGTGCTCACCAGGGCACCAGTCGAACATTTTCTGTATCCAGAAAGGGCCGTACAGGACCTGCAACATGCGGTCGTGCATTAACCTGCTGAAATGTAGGGTTTCGCAGGGATCGAATGAAGGGTAGCGTATTGTGACAAGCCAGTTGCTTGGCCACCATTGACCAGACGTTTTCAGTTGGTGAGTGTAGTGGACTGGCAAGACAGCCAGTCCACAGTGACGGGTAACCGAAAGGCACGCGTTTACTCACGCCAGCTGGCGTTAGGTCTGAAACAGGATACGTAATGAATGCTATAAAGAAAAGTACGTAGCTGCTGGAATACTTAACTTTAATCCATCATTTGTATACAGCATTCTGGATGATACAAGTGAGACTCTCTCTAGAAATGGTTAATGGCGCCTTGCTAGGTCGTAGCCATGGACTTAGCTGAAGGCTATTCTAACTGTCTCTCGGCAAATGAGGGAAAGGCTTCGTCAGTGTAGTCGCTAGCAAAGTCGTCGTACAACTGGGACGAGTGCTAGTACGTCTCTCTAGACCTGCCGTGTGGTGGCGCTCGGTCTGCAATTACTGACATTGGCGACACGCGGGTCCGACATGTACTAATGGACCGCGGCCGATTTAAAGCTACCACCTAGCAAAATCAAATGGCTCTGAGCACTATGGGACTCAACATCTTAGGTCATAAGTCCCCTAGAACTTAGAACTACTTAAACCTATCTAACCTAAGGACATCACACACACCCATGCCCGAGGCAGGATTCGAACCTGCGACCGTAGCAGTCCCGCGGTTCCGGACTGCAGCGCCAGAACTGCTAGACCACCGCGGCCGGCTAGCACCTAGCAAGTGTGGTGTCTGGCGGTGACACCACAGTGGGAGTTCTGGAGAATGTGCTGACCAGGGCACCAGTCGAACATTTTCTGTATCCAGAAAGGCCCTTACAGGACCTGCAACATGCGGTCGTGCATTAACATGCTGAAACGTAGGGTTTCGCAGGGATCGAATGAAGGGTAGAACCACGAGTCGTAACACATCAGAAATGTAACGTCCACTGTTCAAAGTGCCGTCAATGTGAACAAGAGGTGACCGAGACGTGTAAACAAAGGCACCCCATACCATAGCGCCGGGCGATACGCCAGTATGGCGATGACGAATACACGCTTCCAACGTGTGTTCACCGCGATGTCGCCAAGCACGTATGCGACCATCATGATGCTGGGAACAGAACCTGAATTCATCCGAAAAAATGACATTTTGCCATTCGTGCACCCAGGTTCGTCGTTGAGTACACCATCACAGGCGGTGATGTGATGCAGCCTCAAGGGTAACCGCAGCCATGGTCGCCGAGCTGATAGTCCATGCTGTCCCCATCTGTTGACTCACGGATCGAGACGTGGCTGCACAATCCGTTACAGGTATGCGGATAAGATGCCTGTCATCTCGACTGCTAGTGATACGAGGCCGTTGGGATCCAGGACGGCGTTCCGATTTACCCTCCTGAACCCACCGATCCGTATTGTGCTAATAGTCATTGGATCTCGACCAACGCGAGTAATAGTGTCGCGATACGATAAACCGCAATCGCGATAAGCTACAATCCGACCTTTATCAAAGTCGGAAACGTGATGGTACGCATTTCTCCTCCTTACACGAGGCATCACAACAACGTTTCACCAGGCAACGCCGGTCAACTACTGTTTGTGTATGAGAAATCGGTTGGAAACTTTCCTCATGTCAGCACGTTTTAGGTGTCGCCACCGGCGCCAACCTTGTGTGAATGCTCTGAAAAGCTAATCATTTGCATATCACAGCATCTTCTTCCTGTCGGTTAAATTTCGCGTCTGTAGCACGTCATATTCGTGGTGTAGCAATTTTAATGTCCAGTAGTGTATATTTGAAACAATTATGCACGTGTAAGCAAACAGAACTATCAAACTGAATGGAGATATAAACGATTACAAGACGAAAAATAGGGATGATTATTGTCTACACAAGAATCCTAAAGGGATCCTATAACTGCTGAGCGCATTTACACAATAAATTACCACCCAGAGTAAAAAAGCATTGAAAAGTCCTTTGTTTTCAGAAACGAACTAAAAAATTATTTAGTCTCTTTTGTCCTATACTGTTCAAATGAATACACAGAAGCAAAATTGTAGAGAAGAACTTTTTCAAAAGTGAGACCATCATAAAATGTGTATCCGTAAGCCAGTAAGCACAATTATGAAATACATGGACTGTCTTATTATATAAGAATGATTCTGCTGGTGGTTGTCCTTTTTTTGTTTGTTTCAGGTGCTGTGAAAAACATGCTGTTATAATGTGAGAGTGTCAGAGTATAAGATGCTAGGGATTACTCAGTGCATGGTGTACTCTCCTGAAGTGTGATGGTAAAAGTGTAATATTGTGAAGATGAGCATGTGATTATTGTGTTGTCATGAAAGTGTTGATATCCATGTTTCCGTCTCTTTCAGATTATGTTAAAGCCACCTTTCTTTCTAGTGAGTAGGTACTTACCATAGAGATATAATTTACATTTTGCTAAATTATGTAAGTCTGTTTCATGTGATGTATAGCGTGACCACACCTATACAACGAAAATTGTCTACAAATGGATTAAGAAATACGTAAATAAAAATAAATGAAATATTTTCGTATTTGGAAGAAAAAGCCAGCCACTCAATTTTCCTGAGAAGGTCCAGTCGCAAAGAAAAACGCATTTGTTTTAATGATTTCCACCCCTATCTGGTATCATGTCTATGACACTCTCACCCCTATTTCTCAAAAATACAATACGTCCTGCCCTTCATTGAACCTTCTCGATGTAGTCCGTTAATCCTATCCGCTTAGCAATACTGCAAAAGCTTACTCTTTACAGATCTGTAGATCTAAGCGTTCAGTCTTATCCACAACATATTTATGTGTTGTTTCCAGTTTAAGTAGCTCATAATTGTTGTTCCTAGCTATTTAGTTGAATTTTCGGACTTTAGATTTGATTGGTGTATCGTGTAATCGAAGTTTAATGAATACCTTCTAGCATTCATGTGAATAACGTCATACTTTTTATTATTTAGGTTCACTTGCTAATTTTCGCACCTTACTGGTATCTTATCTAAATTGTTTTCAGGTGGTTTTGATCTTGGCTTTACTATACGATAAACGACAGCATCGTCTGCAAACAATCTAAGAATGCTACTGAGATTGTCTCCTGAGTGGTTTTTGTAGGTAAGGAACAATAGAGGGCCTATAACACGACCTTTGGAATGTCAGAAATCACTTCCGTTTTACTTGATGACTTACCATCAGTTACCACGAACTGTGTCGTCTGACACGTCCAGTCACATAACAGACGATATTCGTTAAGCACACAATTCGATTACAAAGCACTTGTGAGGTACGGTGTCAGAAACCTTTTGGAAATCGGGAAATACGGAATCAGTTTGAAATCCCTTGTCAATAGCGCTCAACACATAGTATGACTAAAGAGCTAGTTGTGTTTCACAAGAATGATGTTTCTAAATTCTTGTTTGTAAGTGTCAATAGACGATTCTCTTCGAGATAATGGTAATTTTCAGATAATGCGTTCAACACAATTTCGGACGATTTTCTTATGCGTACTCTCGTATGTGAATACGTATTTTCGCCAAGATATCGAGGATAAACTGAAATCACCGCCAACCATAAATGTATGAGTCTGGAAGGTGTTTGAAATTAGACTCAAGTTTTCCTTGAAACTTTCAGCAATTTTATCATCTGAGAGGCAGGTCGGTAAAAGGATCCCACTACTATTTTACTCCGACTGGCAAGAATGAACTCTACCCATACTAGCTCACAGGAACTATCTATTTCAATTTCGCAACAAGATAAACTACTTCTAATAGCAACAAACACACCACCGCCGACTGTATTTAGCCTATCCTTTCTGAAAACCGTTAGGTACTTCGAAAAAGTTTCGGCTGTAATTATCCCCGGCTTTAGCATCTTTCAGAGCCTGTAACGATTTGATCATGAGTGCTTTCTATTAGCGCCTGGAGCTCTGGTACTTTCGCAACACAGCTACGACTATTTACAACTGTTATACCAATGGTTCCTGGATATACGTTCTTCCTGTGTTCGACCTGCAACTTTGAGACTGAAGCCCTTCTTGTGTTTCCCCGAGACCCATTAACCTGAGACCCTTTAACCTAAAACAACCGCCCAGTCCACGCCACACAGTCCTCGCTATCCGTGTAGCCGCCTACAGCGTGACATCGTGTAACGGACTCCTGTTAGTGGAACCCAGAATTTCACCACCCTGCGGCGCAAGTCGAGCAATCTGCAGCTTACACTGATTCACCCCCCCCCCCTACTCAGCTCTGTACCAGAGGTCCGAAATCGGTTTGTCGACTCTGCTGCAAATGGTGAGCTCTGCTTTCGCCCTGCAAGCACGACTGACAGTCTTTACTTCAGATAACCGCTCGAAACCTGAGAGAATATCTTCCAATCCAACTCAAAAATGGTTCAAATGGCTCTGAGCACTATGGGACTCAACATCTTAGGTCATCAGTCCCCTAGAACTTAGAACTACTTAAACCTAACTAACCTAAGGACATCACACACGTCCATGCCCGAGGTAGGATTCGAACCTGCGACCGTAGCGGCCGCGCGGTTCCAGACTGTAGCGCGTAGAACCGCATGGGATCCAACTCCGCGGCTGCCGGATCTTGTAGGCTGAGAGGTTTGATCTGAAACAGGACAAGAGATTGAATCCTGCCGAGGGACGTTATAGCTACAGATAGCGCCTGGAACTTGTCGGACTAACCGGGGAGGCCTTACGTTTGATCTCCGGGAAGTCGTTTATAGCCTGCCATGCTCCGAGACGCCCTCCAATTCGACCAACGGTGAGGGGGTCAATCTCAGTGCTAGCAGTAAATGGGCTACGGGTAGCACCTTCGATTAGTAATCAAAACGTCCTCTGCCCTGGGTTCGAATATTTTGGATAAAAATCATTAGTTTTGGTGGCCGAAGACTTCCTGGAAAAATAAGGCACCCTCATTCTGCCAAGGGCCTTGTCAAAGAGGCGGGAAGCGGATAGGGGTTTAGGGCATTCTCTTGCCTTTGGGGAGGGAAACTGCCCCTATAGCCGGAAGAATCAGCTATGATCAACGGCACGAGAATGCAGAAGGCAATGGAAAGAACTGCTTTACAGAAGCATAATATGTATCAAGAGGACATGTGACCTGTAATTGAAAAAGTTTCATGATGACCTCTCCATTAGCAAAAGATTCAGGAATAGTCCGCCAGTCGGACCTCTTGGAGGCGACTGTCAACGGGGAAGTGACCATGAGAAAAAGATATAATAACCAACGAAAAGATAACGTTCTACGAGTCGGAACGTGGAAGGTAGGAAGCTTGAATGTGCTACGGAAGAAACCTTAAAAGGGAAGTTCAAAGGCTCAATCCATATACAGCAGGTATCAGTGAAGTGAAATGGAAAGAGCGCAAGCATCTCTCGTCATACGAGTATAGGGTAATATCAACAGCAGCAGAAAATGATATAACGAGAGTAGGATTCGTTATGAATAAAAAGGTAGGGCAGAAAGTATGGTACTGTAAACAATCCAGTGATAGCGTTGTTCTTATCAAAACCGGCAGTAAACCAACACCGACAACGATAGTTCAGGTATACATGACGACGACGCAAGCTGAAGATGAAGAGATAGAGAAAGTGTACGAAGATATTGCAAGGGTAATGCAGTACGTAAAGTGAGATGAAAATCTAATAGTGATGGGGTCTGGAGTGCAGTTCTTGGAGAAGGACTAGAAGAAAAGGTAATAGGAGAATATGGACTTGGGACAAGGAATGACATAGGAGAACGACTAATTGAGTTCTGTAACAAATTTCAGATAGTAATACTCTGTTCAAGAATCAAAAGAGGAGGATGTGTACTTGGAAAAGGCCGGGAGATACGGGAAGATTTCATTTAGACTACGTCATGGTCAAACGGAGATTCCGAAATCAGATACTGGATTGTAAGGTGTGCCCAGGACCAGATATAGACTCAGATCACAGTGTAGTAGTGATGAAGACTAGGCTGAAGTTTAAGACATTAGTCAATAAGAATCGATACGCAAAGATATGGAAGTACTAAGGAACGAAGAGTTAGGCTTGAAGTTCTCTAAGGCTATAGATACAATAATAAGGAATGGCTCAGTAGGCAGTACCATTGAAGAGGTTTGGATATCCCTAAAAAGAGCAATCAAAGAAGATGGAAAGAAAAACGTCCGTACAAAGAAGGAAATTTCGAAGGAAGGGTAGCAGAAGAAACACTTCAATTGATCGATGATTGGAGGGAGTACAAAAATGTTAATGGAAATACAGGAATCCAGAAATACAAGTTACTTAGGAATGAAATAAGTACGAAGTGCAGGGAAGCTAAGGCTAAATTGCTGTATGAAGTAAGTTAAGAAATCGGAAAAGAAATTATTATTGGAAGGACTGACTCAGCAACGGAAATGTCAAACAATCTTTCGGTGACATTAAAAGAAAGTGTGGTAAGATTAAGAGTGCAGTTGGAATTCCATTTTTAAACGCACAGAAGAGAAGGGATAGATGAAAAGAGTACACTGAAGGCCACTATGAGGAAGAGACTTGTCTGATGTGATTGAAGATGAAATGGGAGTCTATAGGGAAGCGATATCAGATCATGTATCAGAATCAGAATTTTAAAAAGCATTGGAAGACTTAACATCAAATAATTCAAAAGGGATAGATAAGATTCCACCAAAACTTCTAAAATCACCGGGGGAAGTGCCAACAAAATGACTACTCATTTGGTTTGTATAATGTATGAATCTGGCGATATACCATCCGACTTCCGCAAAAATATCATCCAAGCAATTCCGAAAACTGAAACAGCTGACAAGTGCGTGAATTATGGTGCAATCAGCTCAAGATCTTAAGTATCCAAATTGCTGACAAGATTAATATGCAGCAGAATGGTAAAGAAAATCGAGGATCTGTTAAATGACGATCAGTTTGGCTTTAGGAAAGGTAAAGGCACCACAGAAATAGGTTACAGCTGATAATGGGAGCAACTTAAAAAAATCAAGACACGTTCTTAGGATTTGTCGACATGGAGAAATCGTTCGACAGTGTCAAATGGTGCAAGATGTTCGAAATACTGAGGAAAATGGGAGAGGCGGTTAATATACAACTTGTACAAGAGCCAAGAGGGAACAATAAGAGTGGACGACCAAGAACAAAGTGGAATAACAAGAGTGGAAGATCAAGGAGGACATTGAAGAAGCAACGATGGAAATTAAAGAATGGTTCAAGAGTGGAATTAAACTTCGAGATGAAATGATATCAGTGATAAGAATGTTACCAGCGTGGGATTCGTTGCTGACATTGCTATCCTCAATGAAAGTGAATAAAAATTACATCAACTGAGTGGAAAGAAAAGTCTGATGGGTACAGAATATGGATTGAGAGTAAACAGAAGAAAGACGAAAGTGATGAAGTAGCAGAAATGAGAAAAGCAAGAAACTTAACATTAGGATTTACGCTCACAAAGTAGTTGAAGTTAAGGAATTCTGCTGTCTAGGCACTACAATAATCCACGTCGGAGCAAGGAGGATACAAAAGCGGACTAGCACTGCAAAACATGGAATTTCCTAAGAGAAGTTTACTAGTATCAGACATAGGCCTTAATTTGCAGAAGAAATTTCTGAGAATGTATGTTTGGAGCACAACATTATATGTCAGTGAATTATTGACTGTGGGTAAACCTTAACAGAGGTGAATCGAAGCTTTCGAGACGTGTTGTTACAAACGGATGTTGAAAATTATGTAGACTGGCAAGGAAGGGAATGAGGAGGTTCTCCGCAGAATCATAAAGGAACATCTGGAAAACACTGACAAGAAGAACGGTTCAAATGGCTCTGAGCACTGTAAGACTTAACTTCTGAGGCCATCAGTCCCCTAGAACTTAGAACTACTTAAACCTAACTAACCTAAGGACATCACACACATCCATGCCCGAGACAGGATTCGAACCTGCGAAGGTAGCGGTCGCGCGGTTACAGACTGTAGCGCCTCGAACCGCTCCGCCACTCAGGCCGGCGACAAGAAGAACGATCAGAATGGAAGGACATCAGTTAAGATATCAGGGAATAACTTCCATGGGGGAAGACAGAGACTGGAATACACCCAGGACGTCGGTTGCAAGTGCTACTCTAAGATGAAAAGGTTGGCAAGGAGAGGAATTCATGGCAGTCCACGTCAAACCAGTCAGAAGGTTGACGAACAAATAAAAAAAGTAAAAAGCTGCAGCCTCAAGCTTTGTAACCGAAGCCAACACAGCCCGGAGCTGAGCACCAAGTGTCACCTAATCAGCTCACATCTGCACAGCGAGTCACAGTCCCTACCCATACTATAGACAGTGGAAAACTACACTGCACAAAAAAACAAACGACTATCGACACGTGCTGTGGAACTCCAGTGTAGACACTAGTCAATTAAACTAACACCCAGAAATTCAAAAACTAAACTACCAAAGCACACAGGTGAGACTGAATAATTCGTTCCTGGCTAGGAACTTGTAAAATGTCACATAGTATTTTACTTTCCAACAGAAATGAAAACTTGAGAACTCTATCGAATAAATACTAAAATATCATGCAGAAATTCAAAAACTTAACTACCAAGGCAGACAGATGAAACAACATAATTCGCTCCTGGTAAGCAATTCGTAATATGTCACAAAACTGGTTATTTCCCTCTTGCTTCTATTGCTCGGCCGGCGGCTGCTGCCTAACTCGAGACGAACTTTCGCTGTGGGTCTTATTTTGACAGTGTGTGCTACCTTAACTGGTATGAAGAGAGAGCTGATTCTAAGTACGTCTTGTGTGAGTACAGAGGTAACAGAGTGTACGGATGCGAAATTTTCAGTACCCTCGTTGTCTGTAAATGATCAACCATGCGTACAACTAATTTTATTAGAGTTTTAATAATTGTTAAGTAGAGGAAGAGCAGTCCAAAAAGAGTGTTATTTATATGTAGATGATACCTGTTCAGAAATTAAATTCGTATTTTTATTGTGTGTTCGGGTTATTCCTTCGACGACATGCAGCAGACACTTCGACAGCAGAAATCCTTACGTCACAACAGGTGCTGCTTGGAGTTACCAACGCCTTAAAGAGTACCAATCTCAGACTACTAAGCTCATATGTAACACTGTGGGTGAGTCAGTTAACAATATTAAGAATAATTTATGTATACCTTTTTGTTTAGCACGATGGTACCTACTGATCATACCAGATGTATGTACTTACAAATATGCAATAAAAGTTCAACTATATTCAGAAATGGTAGGATCATTTTATTTAGTAAAAGTCAGAAGCAAAAAATACTACATCAGTAAGTTTAAAGAATAATCTTGCTAATGAAATGTTGAAAAGCGACGTTGTACCAATCGGAGGAATAAAATACAAGGGGAAATCCGATACTGAAGTACATCACACGGTTGCCGTTATTGAAAATCCAGAGTGGAGAACAGACTTTTTGACAAGCAAATATTAATCAATACTAATCATTTTAATTTAGATTCCAATCCTGGCAAATTTTGTCTTGATGAAACAGCTGTTAGATTACTGCTAAGGTTCATTGTTTGGTGTGAATGTATAGGGAGAGCCATTTGCCTCAGTAAGTGGTCCGGGAGACCTCCAGAAGCATTCCGCCCCTCATCGATCACCTAACAAAGTTTTTTAGCAGAGGTTGAAAATACCGCTTCAGTTGTAAATTAATTTATTTTCACACGACCGGTTTCTGACTGGTATAACACCATCGTCAGGTGTCGTAGCTGTGCTGTGGTCCCCGAGCGCCGCGTGAACCAGCGCTCCCTGTTCTGCCTTCATAGGCAGCACTCCCCGCCTGGTCTACGCGGCGCTCGGGGACCACAGCACAGCTACGACACCTGACGATGGTGTTATAACAGTCAGAAACCGGTCGTGTGAAAATAAATTAATTTACAACTGAAGCGGTATTTTCAACCTCTACTATAATGCTCAGTTGCGTAAGTTCTGCCAACAGGATTGTTTAAAGTCTTTTAGCATTCAAGCATTCGGTTCCACCAAGGAAATCATGCCTGTTTTCTTTCCCCGGATTAGATATAACTGAGACTAGTTTTTTCCCCACGCCTTTTTCAGTTTTTTCGGTGTTCGATATTCAAGTGGAGGGAGAGCCTCTCACTGGAATCTGAGCTCTAAGCTGCTTTTCATCTCCCACATCGTTATCCTAGAAACACCTATAGCCTCTTCAGCATTAAACGCTTCCAATTTCTGTTCTACAAATTATGATTCAGAAAATAAAAGGTACCAAAGAAACAGTTCCACTGTTGGATAAGTAATGAAAGGATGGCCGAACAAAAGGTAGGGTAGCTTCGTGAAATGGGTGCGTATGCAGAAAACCAGTTGGGCATGGAAAGTAGAGTAAGATGTCGATATTCTGAAGACGCAGTGAATAAAGCACAAAAAGATATGAAGAAATTTCAACTTGTAATAGACGAAGTTAATGTAGTACAAATGAAAGACAGAGTTGTATGTGGCAAACCAGATGCCGGTGAATGAATACCCGATCAGGAACAAGTCGAAGGCGATGAGAAGGCGGTGTTGCACTTCATAGACATTGTTCCGGGTGGCTGAAAATAAAGAAGACTTGGAATATTGGCACAGAATCGACAGAATGCTTAACTTTTTTGTAAAATGCATTTTAACCATCAGCTGTTTATTGGTCTCATTAATCATTTACAGGTTTCGGTTTTAACCATCATCCAGGATGTAGGGTACAACAGATTAGTTAAAAGCATCCCATATTCCTTTGAAGCTGAACAATACTGAAACTATCCAGTGAAATTGTGCTAACACCTGACAATTTTTCGTTGAATACTGACAGTCATATCTCATGTCAAATAGATAGACATCACAGGAAAAACAATATAAACGATGGTCTGGTTTTTCTTGTGTTGTCTGTCTATTTGACATGAGATATGACAGCTTTAAAACTTCTGACATTCCATGCCCCGACTTGTAGAACGTTATTCTTTCGTGGGTTATTCAATCTTTTTCTCATGGCCACCTCCCCTTTGGCAGATCCGAATGGGGGACTATTCCGAAATCTTTTGTCAATCGAGAGATCATTATGAGTCTTTTTCAGTTACAGGCCACATGTCCTGTGGATACACGTTATTTGTCTTTAATGCAGTCGTTTCCATTGCCTTATGTATCCTCATGCCGTTGATCATTGCTGATTCTCCCGCCTTTAAGGGCAGTTTCACAACCGAAGGGCAAGAGAGTGCCGTGAACCTCTGTCCGCTTCTCCACCCTCTTTGGCAAGGTCGTTGGCAGAATGAGGCTGACTTCTTATGTCAGAAAGTCTTCGGCCGCCAATACTGAATATTAATCGAAATTTAAGCGGTGACAGGGTTTCGAACCTGGGTACGAGGACGTATTGATCACTGCTCAAAGGCGCCATCCCTAGACCACTGGTGTGACATACGCACAGATGAAACATATAGTATCTCAATACCTTTAACAAATTGCGCACGCATTTGTACATACATTTCACCCGTACGTCTAGTGAATTCCGTCATGCAGTTTTATTTTCACCCAGTTTCATTTTCATCCAGCTCGATATTTATAACGGCAGTTTTTCACGCATCTCAGTTTTATGGTGTCATATGTCCTGAACTATATGTCGAACAGAGAAATATTTCTTTACGTACTTTCAGCAGCGTATGTGGATACTGTCTGCGAAATGTGTT
The DNA here is from genome assembly GCF_023864275.1 of Schistocerca cancellata. Classification (NCBI taxonomy): domain Eukaryota; kingdom Metazoa; phylum Arthropoda; class Insecta; order Orthoptera; family Acrididae; genus Schistocerca; species Schistocerca cancellata. The sequence continues at coordinate 348,038,301 of NC_064627.1, read as the reverse complement.
GCGAATAGAGTTATTAGTAAACAAATAATAAATGAAAACATCGTACATCATGCAGCAGTTTTTCACGCATCTGATTATTGGACGTCATATATCCTGACTATCTGTCGTACAACGGTATGACTTTGTCGGTACATTCAGCAACATAAGAGGATACTGTCTGCAAGACGTGTTGTGAACAGAGTTAGTAGCAACGAAGTAATAAATTTGAAAGTTCTGCATAGTGCGGTAGTTTTTCACACATTCAGTGTTTATGATACCTCCTGAACTAAGTGTCGTACAATGATGTAATTTTTCTGGTACATTTAGCGGTGTATGTGAATACTGTATCCAAAACGTGTCACTAATGAAATTAGTCGTATAGAATTAATTAATTAATACGTCGTGTTTCATGTGGCAGCCTTACTGCACGAATAGCGAAACAAGAGATAATTTTTTTTTCTTTTTCCCATTTTGTGGGTGCCGTCAGCGAGGAAAAGTTTCATAAAGGTTTGAAGTTATATGAATAGTATGTTGCAAGTCTCTGAGTGCTCTCATTCTCAAATACTGGAAACCAGTGTATTGGTATTCACGCGACAGGGGTTGAACTGCTTTGTCACACCCATTCCCTCTCTTTTGATAGGTGGCTGGTTCTTACCCCCAAAGCGATTCTTTCCAGACAGTGAGACTTTTGTGTACCATATTCAGCTGAAGTCGGTCCATTGGTTTAGGAGTTGTGGAACATACATACACTATGTGAACAAAAGAATCCGGACACCTGGCTGAAAATGGCTTACAAGTTCGTGGCGGCCCCCATCGGTAATGCTGGAATTCAATATGGTGCTGGCACACCCTTAGCCTTGATGACAGCTTCCACTCTCGCAGGCATGCGTTCAATCAGGTGCTGGAAGGTTTCTTGGGGAATGGCAGCCCATTCTTCAAGAAGTGCTGCACTGAGGAGAGTGTCCGTTGGTGAGGCCTGACACGAAGACGGCGTTCCAAAACATCCCGAAGATATTTTATAGTATTCAGGTCAGGATGCTGTGCAGGCTAGTCCATTACAGGGATGTTATTGTCGTGTAACCAGTCCGCCACAGGCCGTGCAATATGAACAGATGCGCGATCGTGTTGAAAGATGCAGTTGTCATCCCCGAATTGCTCTTCAACAGTGGGAAGCAAGAAGGTGCTTAAAACACCAATGTAGGTCTGTGCTGTGATAGAACCACGCAAAATAACAAGGAGTGCAAGCCTCCTCCATGAAAAACACGACCTCACCATAACACCACTGCCTCCCAATTTTACTGTTGGCACTACACACGCTGGCAGATGACGTTCACCGGGCATCCGCTGTACCCATACCCTGCCATCGGATCACCACATTGTGTACCGTGATTCGCCACTCCAAACAACATTTTTCCACTGTTCAATCGTCCAATGTTTTCGCTCCTTACACCAAGCGAAGCTTCGTTCGGCATTTACGGGTGTGATATGTAGCTTATGAGCAGCAGCTCCACAATGAAATCCAAGTTTTCTCACCACCCGCCTAACTGTCATAGTACTTGCAGTGGATCCTGATGCAGTTTGGAATTTCTGTGTGATGGTCTGGATAGATGTCTGCCTATTGCACATTAAGACCCTCTTCAACTGTCGGCGGTCTCTGTCAGTCAACAGAGGAGGTCGGCCTGTACCCTTTGGGCTGTACGTGTCCCTTCACGTTTCCACTTCACCATCACATCGTAAACAATGGACCTAGGGATATTTAGGAGTGTGGAAATCTCGCGTACAGATGCATGACACAAGTGACATTCAAACACCTGACCACGTTTGAAGTCCGTGAGTTCCTGCTCTCTCACGATGTCTAATGACTACTGAGGTCGCTGGTATGGAGAACCTGGTAGTACGTGGCAGCGCTGTGTACCTAATATCAAAAACGTATGTTTTAGGGGTGTCCAGATACTTTTGATCACATAGTGCATATAAAAAATGAACACGTACGTACATATTTATGATTTGTATCTATTAACATATATCAAAAAATGGCTCTGAGCACTATGCGACTTAACTTCTGAGATCATCAGTCTCCTAGAACTTAGAACTACTTAAACCTAACTACCCTAAGGACATCACACACATCCATGCCCGAGGCAGGATTCGAACTTGCGACCGTAGCGGTCTCGCGGTTCCAAACTGTAGCGCCCAGAACCGCTCGGTCACTCCGGCCGGCTAACATATATCAACGGTATGAACATATATACTGGACATAACGTGTGAGATTTTTTTGTAACTGTTGATATAGTTATATGGCCGTTGCTCTCCATTTTAACAAGTGTGACTACTCGCACACCAGTTCCACGATCTTGATAAGTGTCGCTGATGACGACGCAGTCCACCCACACATAAACTGCTCGACCATTGCCTTCAGTTGCACCTTAAATAAAGTGTATGTCTCGCAAGTATCTCGATGTGAAGTTGACACTACAGCGCTACATTCTGTTAGCGACACAATGTGGACGTCAGAGCGTCACAGCACTAGTGACTCCGATCAACTTGGATGAAATGATCTCTGAAGAACGTACTTTTTGTTTCTTTCCTTTGCCACGGGCTTAGTGGTTACGCAATACACATTTCCGAGGCCTGGTTGCTTAACGAAATACATTTGTTGTTGGCTCCGTCATAAAATTTGTCTGTTTAGGCACTGAACATTTACCTAATTTACTTAACATACAATTACGTGACACAGTCTACACGCTCCCGACGAGCAGCGAGGTGCCTGCTGTTTAGTGCTGCAAGGTAGTTGTAGTCACTGAGAAAAATGTGTGACTTACCAACCCCAATTTTCTTCTCATTGAGTGTAAGGGATTCGCTAGCTCATTTCTTTTCCCTCCCTGAAAACTACACAACGAGTTATTGTCCGAATCATCATGGCGAAATGAATGAGTTGGAAGTGGACGAATGTGGCACAAAATAGATCAGGTGAAGTCTAGTTTTGCGGAAAATAATAAGTAAAAGCTTAATTGCTTAAAGAAATCATGGCAATTAATTAATCAAATATAATTAGTAATTTGAGAGCATTTCTCTGAATTAATTACTTTGGGAGAACTTGTCCGAATTTTCATAGGCAAATGAAGAGTGGGAAACGGGCAAATGAGGTATCAAACAGATCAGCATGAGGTCTAGTTCCGCAAAAAGATAATAGCTTGAAAGAAATAAAGGCGATTAAAACAATTAATTAGTAATTTGTGGGCAAATTGAAATACTTCAGGATCTTCTGCTGCTAGCTTTGTATGTGAAGTGTCAGAAACTTCATCTCTTCACGGCATAGCTCTTTTGCGCATAAAAACTGCCGTTACTACAGAAATTGTGGAATTACGTCTCTCATGTTGAAAAAAATAAATAACTAGGGCAATCAAAATGTTTCAGTTTGAAGGGATTGCTGCAGCGTATATGCAATGTAGCGCAACTCCGATGCGAATACAGGGTGGTCCATCGACAGTGACCGGGCCAAATCCAAATATCTCACGAAATAAGCATAAAACGAAAAAACTACAAAGAACGAAACTCGTCTAGCTTGAAGGGGGAAACCAGATGGAGATATGGTTGGCCCGCTTGATGGCGCTGCCATAGGTCAAACGGATATCACCTGCGTTTTTTTAAAATAGGAACCTCCATTTTTTATTACATATTCGATTAGCAGATCTGTCGAAATTCGCCATTGTGGAATGATGCACCGAGTTCATGATAACGCACGAGCCCGTATTGCAAACTGCGTAATGCAGAGACTTCGCTAACTCAAGTGGAAGACACTTAATCTGCCGCCCTATAGTCTTGATCTCTCCCCATGCGAGCCTCACCTTCCGCATCCACCTTCCGTCCCCCACGCGCATCCTCTACGACCTCGTCCCCTTCCCCCACCTTCTCCTCTTCCTTGAACACATCCACACACTATATATTGTCCGCCGCCTTGATCCCCCTCACCCCCTGGTGTCTCCCTTCCTTTCCACCCTCAACCAGTTGCCGCGCCTTTACCGTTGTGTCCCACCCTCTCTCCATCTCCACACCCTCCATCTCCTTTCCCCACACAACTTCCACCGTCTACCCCTCCCAGATGATGAGCTTCGCCCTGACATCTACCCTTCCTACCAACTAACCCTATCTTCCTGCCTCCTCCTCAGGGCTCCCTCTCCTCCCCCTCCCTCCTCCTGAGCGGCTTCCCCCTCCTACTCCCCCTCCATCTCTTGTGCCTCCTTTCAGTGTCTCTGCACTCCCTCCTGCCCTGTCTTCCCTCTTCATCTCCCACCCCACGTGTCTCCTGCCTCTTCGTGTACCCGCTGATGCCCCTCCTCTCTTCATCCCGCCGCTTCCCCTGCTGCCCCATGCTCTCCCCTCCTTTTCCATCCTCTCTGCCCTTTCCCTCGCCAGGTCCCGCCTGGCAGTTTTATTCTTTGTTGTGTGTGCTCCAAGTGGGTTTTAAGTGTGTTGTTCCAGAGTGTTTTTACTACTCTGGCCGACTTTTAACGTGTGCATGTCTATTCAGTGTCTTCTCTGAGTTTTGAAGACTCGCCAACTGTGTTTTTTAACTTTTTGATGACTTTTAACTGTCCTCCATGAACGTCTCTGTGTTAGTCTATTTTTTGCCTCCATTTTCTCCGATTATTCTGTTTTAAGTTTCCCTTTCTCGCCTTATGTATGTAACATTTTTATTCTTATTTTAAGTTATGCCACTCGGCTGAAGAGCAGCGGATTGTGCTGCTGACAGACCTCCCCTGCCCATATGAGGCAGGGGAATGAAATCACAATAAAGAAAAAAAAACATGTGATTATCACACCTACGGTCCCTTAAAAAAGGCCTCAAAGGGTCGACGATTCCTATCGGAAGAGGATGTGCAGCAAGCAGTTACGCACTCTAAGCTGGTCGTAGGTTGTGTTCCAAAAATGAACAGCATAGAGACAGAAGTGGTGACACTTCCTGCAGGGACCTGACCATCATTTCGCAGGACAATGCCCAAGCACATACAGTACAAGCTGTTACTGATTTGTGTGACTGATGGGGTTACTAAGTGCTATACCACCTACTGCACTCCCATGACTTACGCCCTCGTGAGTTCAACTCGATTTCTGAAGGAAACACTTCACGGCATTCGCTTCAGAACTGCTACAAATTCGTCGGGCAATAGACCGCGCCGCTCGAATTGTCAAAACAACTGGCGCTGCTTTTTAAGGGTATCCTACGACTTCCAGATCGCTGGCAACGGGTTATACACAACGCTGGTGACTGCTTTGAAGGTCACTAAAACTTTGAAACATGTATAAACATGTATCTATTTTGTACGAGCTGTAAATAAATAGTTGACCCTTGTAATTGCAGCATACACTGAAACGTCTCTGCATCCTTTTGTTCTATATATTCTTAATGACAGTAGAATACCGATCGGTATTTAAATATATTGTATATTACATGCTTTCTGAACAAAACTGGGAAAAAAATTTTTATACAAAAACGGCCAAATGTTCTGTGAAATTGTCTGTCTAAAAGTAAAAAATAAATTAGACTGCATAAACATTTGACGCACCTCATATGCTGTACACTGATTTCTAGTAGCATTCAAAGGCGCGTCAAATGTTTCTCCAGTCTCATTTATTTCTTACTTTTACCCATTTCATTTCACAGAATATGCGACCGTGTTTGTATAAAATTTCTCTTCAGAGAAGGAACATAAGTACGCTAACGTACATATTTATCTTACGTTTGCTTTTGACGACGCTTCGCAGGTAGTGTCCATGCAATTACATTCCAAGATGTGAACGCCGGTTCATGGTATATCGTTTCAGTTACGTAAAAAAAACGATGACTCTCTGCCCCAGTACACGCAAAATAATTACATTTTCAGTTTCCTTATCCATCAAAGTATATTTCCTCCGCTCATCTCCATCCTTGTTATGTCACTGTAGCAAAAGCATAAATATTTTTTTAAATTTCGAGATACTTGATATATCGACTGTGTATATTACATATACTATTACTTGCGAGACATCAGAGGACATCCATGGGACAGACCGACCATAATTTCAGGAGAGCAAATCTATTTTTTTGCAAAATTGTGTCAATGAAATAAACAGGGAAATGTTAGCGCTGTTTTACTTACGTCAAAAGTTCGACTTGCCTTATATCTGCCTCGTAATGTATACGATCACTGGCTAGTCAGGACCGTTCTTCTGTTTTCAACGCGCTAGTGAAAAATAGTTTATTCTCCCGCTTGTTTTCTTATGGAACAAATCAAGAACAACTATACCTTTAAGAGACAATCCTAAAAAAATGTATGCCTCTAAGCATTTTACAAAATTTTTGCTGTGCATTTCTGAATGACAGTCCGAACTGTTGCCTTTTGAGTCATATATCAGAAGTGGAAACGAAACGAAAGTCACCTACTACTTGTAAAACAATTAAAAGTTGACTGGAACCTTCGTTTGACAACACTCCTCGCACATCGATACTTTGGCAATGTGCATTCACAGTCAGATGATAAATCACAGCTACGGTCGCAGGTTCGAACCCTGCCTCGGGCATGGATGTGTGTGATGTCCTTAGGTTAGTTAGGTTTAAGTAGTTCTAAGTTCTAGGGGACTGATGACCTTAGAAGTTAAGTCCCATAGTGCTCAGAGCCATTTGAACCATTTTTTTGATAAATCACACCTCGTGTAACTAAATCACAAGCCTTCTTAAAAGTAATAAATGTTCAAATGTTTGTGAATTCCTAAGGGACCAAACTGCTGAGGTCGTCGGTCCCTAGACTTACACACTGCTTATACTAACTTATGCTAAGAAAAACACACACACTCATGACCGAGGGAGGACTCGAACCTCAGGCGGGAGGAGCCGTGCAGTCCGCGACATGGCGCCTCAAACCGCGCGGCCACTCCGCGCGGCTTAAAAGTAATATTTTACTACGTGATTGGTAGTATGTCTTCTGTTGTGAAGTTTTTGTGAAGTTGGTAATTCACTGTATTGTTCATGAAACTCTGCCTAATAAACTTACGTATATAGTCATTGTTCTCCATTGTATGATCTTTGGTACTGCTTATTTTTGGGTAGGTGCCTAACACCCATCCACCTAGTATCATGTTCCTCTTTCCGTAATTTGCGCACCAGTTTTAAATTCAGCTTGAACGTTCCGTCAGCACTGTCACTGCATTCTGCCTTTTGATAATCACTAAATTTAATAACATTACCAGAAAGCCGTTGCCCCTCCACAAATACATTTTCCGCGACCACATACCTTGCCTTCACTGAGGTGTAACAGTGCGCTGCAATTGGAACTGGACTGAGGCTGCGACAGCCACGTGCTCTTGTTAGTTCCTGCAGTGGCTGTGTCTACGGTTAGTTTGGTAGGGTAACACTGTAGTTCATTTATTGATCGTAAACTGATCGTGTGATAGTGCTACATCCTCATTACATTGGGTGTGTATCAACATGCGGAATTCCTTAAGGTCAACGCTGATAACCCCGCCTTTGAGCGCCCATAAGCTCCTCCTTGCTAAAGGTGAACAAAATACCGAAAGGAAACCACTCACACAATAGCTATTTCACGTTATACAACTGTCAGAAATATTTACGGTGCAGATTATCAAGAACAAGTTAATGTTCAGCGTTACGTGTAGTATTATTTTTCGCTTTTTTTCGAATTCGTAGGATCAGCTTAATGAAAGGAGCGTATTTTACGTGCAGCGCCTGAGCTTCCAGAAATGTCCTCCCATATTTTCTTCACCACTTCAAAGGTTCTACAGTTTCCATCGAGCACCGGGTGAATTCGCGGTAACCGTAACCGAGCGTCGAGTTCCGCACGCATTACGCAAAATGCTCCCCGGCCTCTCTTCACGAGAAAGGTCTTTTCGAGTCAGAGCCAAATAATTCTCCGAAACACGAAGTCTGCTGATTCAGCGCTGCAGTTCTATAGCGTTGCGTCTCAGCCCAGAGCGTCAGTTGTTCCACGGTGTGAACGTATTCCAGGAATAACGAGGGAGTGCTCTTTGGACAGCTGCCTTCATACCAGCTTGAGCGCGCATTCAGGAGACATAAAGTGCGTGGCGTGACGTAGCATGACCTGCGTTTGTCGGTGTTTATCTGTATGTTGTGAAATGAAAGAGGCGAGAAGAGTTGCAAGATTATATAACACTGCCTTGTATGCGGAAGTAATTCGACTTACTATTCATGACACAATTCGGTTAGCTCTGTACTAGGAAAATTCGACCCTAAGAAGAGAATTTTCAGAGCTTGTTACAGAGAAAGAGCCATGGATACTTTTGATACCTTCTTTGAAAAGCAGAGGAGATCGACACTGCCAGCACTTCCACCTCAAATTTTCAGCCGAGTACTGTACAATTCCATGAACCAGTTATGTGGTATTGATTCAATAATAATTATATGTTTTGTAAACTTTTGAGCCACAGTATTTTATACTTAGTCGTTTACCTAGGCAGGGTCCTATCCCAAGAGATACGAAGAATCCGAGTATCCTATTTTACTGAAATAAAAAGCAGTTATTTTCCTTAACAAAAGTTATCAAACTTTGTGGACTTGTAAAGTACATAATTATTTAGTGCACGTAAGTATTGAAACACTCCATGTAGTTTTCACAAATGGCCAGTTAAGGTTTCATCTAAGTGCAATTAATAAGAAAAGAATTAAGGTATTCAGTTCAAAGATTCTACTTATTGAAATAATGGTGTTAAAAATTTCATGTGTTATGCAGTTAACCGTATTTCCCATAATTAATTGTGACTATAATGTTCAGCCTCGAACTGAGTATGTCGATAGATTAGTTTCTGGGTCCCCATGCTAAAATTTGAGCTACATTTAAATATCATATTACATAACAGCAATGAAGAATAAGCAGTTGTCTACAAATATTTAAACTATACTAGAACCAAATGTAACATGTTTCACTTGAGCTAAATATACGGAAGTGAATGTTCCTTGACAATGCAAATAATGATCAGTACAAAAGACACTATTACTTCATATGTGTTTCAGTAGCAGTAATTAAACTGACAAAAGGACCTCTTGTCCAAGTCACTTGTGTTCCACTATTAGTAATCATTTACCTATAATTACCATTATCTTCTTACTGCTGTAATGTACAGATAGTAAGTATTATTGAGAGCCAGTTGTTGCCTAAACGCCATAATACTCCTGTGTAGTTCAAGTCAAATCACTGGTACATTACTTACTAAATTGCGCACCTGTCTAGTATCTTATCAGCAAAACAGAAGTTCAGTATCAAGAAAAGTCAACCCCAATAGTTAACTTTCTTTATGAACGATGCTAGTACTGGGTACAACTTTGCCTAATTAGGCTGGCGAACGTTTCCTTTTACGTAACTACAGTTTACTTGATTACTAGTGGAATCGTGGTTCGATTCCCATTTATGTTGCTACTGCTCTCTTTCAGTAGAAATGTTTAGCGAAACAAAATTAGTCGCATACCTTAACATCACCCACCGTCATGATCACAAAATAAGTATATTTTTACAGGAACAATATTATCGGTACATATCTAATTTAATAGTAGCAGGTACTGTTATATGGGGCTTTTCCCCTGACAAGACTAGTTGTTCTGTTGGGGGAACAGTGTTGTAAGTTGACGGTCACTGCGTATGATCGACAATACGTCGCAGGTAATGAAGGAAATTTGGAAATTTGTGGTAAATTCCCATGGGACAAAACTGCCGACAGCATCGGTCCCTAGGCTTACCTGAAATTAACTTACGCCAAGGACACCACACACACCCATGCGCGAGGACGACTTGAACCTCCGAACCTTACAAGGTGCCACAGACCTAGCGCCTACCTCGCGCGGCAGGTAATGAGGAAGGTGATGTTTAAAATTTCAGTTCATACATGTGCATTTATTTTGTGCATTTGCAGTGTACTTAACTAGATTCATGTTTATAAAACAGAGGTGAAAAAACAGGAGAAGGAAAAGAAATGTCATGAAGTGCTCTCGCCAAGAAAAATTGAGTTGACACAACAGATAAGAATGGTCACTGAACACGATATCAGATGTGCAGGGCCAGGATGGTCAGGTATGTAGGCATCTGAAGGGACTTTTCGTACTAAAAAGCTCAATTAATTTTCAGTTCTCTACATAATTTTACTAGAAATAAGTAAGGGGCGTGCGTAAGGGGCGCGCTCAGGACGGCCAGTGAGACCGTCATGAAAAGAGCTTAGATTTGGTGTCCGAACAAAATCCGAAAATTAAGGAGAAAGAGGAAACCATTCACCGCAATTGCTAGTAGAAAGCCGGAGCAAGAGAGAGCATCCACTCCGGATCCGATGTTCCAGCAAAGTCCAGCAGCCATCACGAGACTTCTTTGCCGCGCTCGCCATTGGCTGCTCACTTCGGTACGTAGTGGCTTGTTTGTCAGCACGTTCCGCAGGAACAAACAACCTTTGCTGAAATTCTCTACGTAGATTGCAATGAACTGTGTTTGAACAACGCAGACGAAAATTTAAGTGAAAAATTAGAAATAAAAATAAAAATTTATGCCCTCTCCTAGACTGCCTAGGTTACGTGCACGTAAATTCCGATACTTGGTTCTTTGAAGAAAACGTTTAGCGAGACTATGATATCAAAAACAACATTAAAACTGGTGGGTATACCCATTGGTTGTAGGGAGCATACTTGATTGCCTGAACATTTTAAAATCCTACTAAAAGTTCTTTAAAGAACCGTTTTGATTAATTAAAATCCACTGTCTAAACAAATAAGTCAACTGTATTTAACTCATGATTGCTGTCTTTTTTTTTTTTTTTTTTTTTTTTTTTTCATCAGTCTACTGACTGGTTTGATGCGGCCCGCCACGAATTCCATTCCTGTGCTAACCTCTTCATCTCAGAGTAGCACTTGCAACCTACGTCCTCAATTATTTGCTTGACATATTCCAAACTCTGTCTTCCTCTACAGTTTTTGCCCTCTACAGCTCCCTCTAGTACCATGGAAGTCATTCTCTCATGTCTTAGCAGATGTCCTATTATCCTGTCCCTTCTCCTTATCAGTGTTTTCCACAAATTCCTTTCCTCTCCGATTCTGCGTAGAACCTCCTCATTCCTTACCTTATCAGTCCACCTAATTTTCAACATTCGTCTATAGCACCACATCTCAAATGCTTCGATTCTCTTCTGTTCCGGTTTTCCTACAGGCCATGTTTCACTAACATACAATGCTCTACTCCAGACGTACATCCTCAGAAATTTCTTCCTCAAATTAAGGCCGGTATTTGATATTAGTAGACTTCTCTTGGCCAGAAATGCCTTTTTTGCCATAGCGAGTCTGCTTTTGATGTCCTCCTTGCTCCGTCCGTCATTGGTTTTTTTACTGCCTAGGTAGCAGAATTCCTTAGCTTCATTGACTTCGTGACCATCAATCCTGATGTTAAGTTTCTCGCTGTTCTCATTTCTACTACTTCTCATTACCTTCGTCTTTCTCCGATTTACTCTCAAACCATACTGTGTACTCATTAGACTGTTCATTCCGTTCAGCAGATCATTTAATTCTTCTTCACTTTCACTCAGGATAGCAATGTCATCAGCGAATCGTATCATTGATATCCTTTCACCTTGTATTTTAATTGCACTCCTGAACCTTTCTTTTATTTCTATCATTGCTTCCTCGATGTACAGATTGAAGAGTAGTGGCGGAAGGCTACAGCCTTGTCTTAAACCCTTCTTAGTACGAGCGCTTCGTTCTTGATCGTCCACTATTATTATTCCCTCTTGGTTGTTGTACATATTGTATATGACCCGTCTCTCCCTAAAGCTTACCCCTACTTTTTTCAGAATCTCGAACAGCTTGCACCATTTTATGTTGTCGAACGCTTTTTCCAGGTCGACAAATCCTATGAAAGTGTCTTGATTTTTCTTTATCCTTGCTTCCATTATTAGCCGTAACGTCAGAATTGCCTCTCTCGTCCCTTTACTTTTCCTAAAGGCAAACTGATCGTCACCTAGCGCATTCACAATTTTCTTTTCCATTCTTCTATATATTATTCTTGTAAGCAGATTCGATGCATGAGCTGTTAAGCTGATTGTGCGATAATTCTCGCACTTGTCAGCTCTTGCCGTCTTCGGAATTGTGTGGATGATGCTTTTCCGACAGTCAGATGGTATATCGCCAGACTCATATATTCTACACACCAACGTGAATAGTCGTTTTGTTGCCACTTCCCCCAATGATTTTAGAAATTCTGATGGAATGTTATCTATCCCTTCTGCCTTATTTGACCGTAAGTCCTCCAAAGATCTTTTAAATTCCGATTATAATACTGGATCCTCTATCTCTTCTAAATCGACTCCTGTTTCTTCTTCTATCACATCAGACAAATCTTCACCCTCATAGAGGCTTTCAATGTATTCTTTCCTCCTATCTGCTCTCTCCTCTGCATTTAACAGTGGAATTCCCGTTGCACTCTTAATGTTACCACCGTTGCTTTTTATGTCACCAAAGGTTGTTTTGACTTTCCTGTATGCTGAGTCTGTCCTTCCGACAATCATGTCTTTTTCGATGTCTTCACATTTATCCTGCAGCCATTTCGTCTTAGCTTCCCTGCACTTCCTATTTATTTCATTCCTCAGCGACTTGTATTTCTGTGTTCCTGATTTTCCCGGAACATGTTTGTACTTCCTCCTTTCATCAATCAACTGAAGTATTTCTTCTGTTACCCATGGTTTCTTCGCAGCTACCTTCTTTGTACCTATGTTTTCCTTCCCAACTTCTGTGATGGCTCTTTTTAGAGATGTCCATTCCTCTTCAACTGTACTGCCTACTGCGCTATTCCTTATTGCTGTATCTATAGCGTTAGAGAACTTCAAACGTATCTCGTCATTCCTTAGTACTTCCGTATCCCACTTCTTTGCGTATTGATTCTTCCTTACTAATGTCTTGAACTTCAGCCTACTCTTCATCACTACTATATTGTGATCTGAGTCTATATCTGCTCCTGGGTACGCCTTACAATCCAGTATCTGATTTCGGAATCTCTGTCTGACCATGATGTAATCTAATTGCAATCTTCCCGTATCTCCCGGCCTGTTCCAAGTATACCTCCTCCTCTTGTGATTCTTGAACAGGGTATTCGCTATTACTAGCTGAAACTTGTTACAGAACTCAATTAGTCTTTCTCCTCTTTCATTCCTTGTCCCAAGCCCATATTCTCCTGTAACCTTTTCTTCTACTCCTTCCCCTACAACTGAATCCAGTCGCCCATGACTGTTAGATTTTCGTCACCCTTTACATACTGCATTACCCTTTCAATATCCTCATACACTTTCTCTATCTGTTCATCTTCAGCTTGCGACGCCGGCATGTATACCTGAAATATCGTTGTCGGTGTTGGTCTGCTGTCGATTCTGATTAGAACAACCCGGTCACTGAACTGTTCACAGTAACACACCCTCTGCTCTACCTTCCTATTCATAACGAATCCTACACCTGTTATACCATTTTCTGCTGCTTTGATATTACCCGATACTCATCTGACCATTGGAGGCTTATTGCTAGGGATATTTCTTTGGTGCGAGGACTCTAATGGGATACAGTCCATCTCGTAAGGGCAATCTAGGAACTAGCACAATGAGAAGTGGCGGCTCTGAGGTCTCGAAATCTGCTGGCAGACCGAGTGAGTAGAGTGATGGCACCGTGTTGTACTTAGTTGGTCTGTGTACACCGGGATGACCGATTTTCGGCATTTTCGCGTTCACACTTAATTTTCACTCTGGGTTGGTTGTGTGTGTTCACTGTATGTAGTGTTGCCAACTGTGGCTGTGTATTTTTCATTCTTTTTTGTTTCTGTTGTACTGTCTGTATGGAGTTTGATATTCGTTTGTTTAGTCTCGTTATGTTTTATATCTCTGTTCGCTATTGTTCTGTAATTAACATGATTAGTGAGGTGTTACTTATATAGACTCGGTCATTTATTACTTTATTGTTCATCTAGAATAATGATACAACACAGTATTATAACTTAAAACAAACATGGTTATTATAACATAAAACAAACCTGTAGTACAGTTCATTGAATATGCTCTCCAGAGGTAGGAGGGGGAGTGAGGCAGGAAAACCGTAGCACCAACCAGGACGGCAAATTTTTGGGGGCAGAAAAATCTTAAAATTTAATATGTTTCCAAGAGACTGAATTAAATTAAACAAGTCACTAAATCTCTTTACACAAATGAAGAAGTGTGGGAATATGTTGGAAATTCAAATAATTCATAAAATCTAATGTATTACCGGGAATTATCTACGGAATTCTGAAACAGATAACAAATGAGGCGCTGAATTTAGTCATAAGAGGTGTGTCTTTCAAAATACGAAAGCTTATTAGTGGCAATGTTGTCAACTCCGTTCCTGCTATGCGCCTACACAAGACTTGAAATGTACCTGTGTCAGTTTGAAAGCCTCTACAGAAACAGAAAACTTTATAACAAATAAATAAAAGCAAATGTCAGCGTATGATGGCCAGACAGCTCCTTTAAAGCAACGTTAAACATATGTAGCAGTATTACTGACAAAAACACTTTGTAATAAATAAACTCAGAATAAGTAAAATATGCACAGTAAACGTTTCAGACTGGTGCCCTGTTCTTGGTTCTGAAGACGTATCCACGTCACGAAGACGTATGAGTAAGTGTGATATGTGAAAATGGTCGTAACGGTTGATTGAAATTTTCGCAAGTGGCAGCATAATCTTTGAAGCCGAACATGTTCACATACCTTTAAGGAAAGTGAAACTCGTATGGCACAAAGCAAACAGCCTTTGATATGATGGCGTAGACGAGCCACACCTCCAAGAGAAAGAGAAAGTCAGAATTCATTTGATGACTAAATAGCGAAATTAATGGACATTTTCGTTCATTGCAGGTGGTTCTTGTCCTTACACAGTGAAACCTTTCACGACAAGTTGTCTTAGCTGCTAGTGAGTCTTCCAGGTTGTACGGTAGTGTTCCACGAAACTTTCCTTGTCATTGTTACCCATTGATTTTGTTTGGCAGATAGTGACATCGCGGGCAGCAGCCATCGCTTTTATCCTGTAGCTGGTGTGATATGTCAGTAAGTTGACCCCTTTCGAAAGGTCCAGTTGCCTTGAAATTAAATGAACTGCAGTATTTCGAGAAGGACGTGGAGGAGCACACACCGTACACAGTGAAGAAAATCATTACGCTATCGCCATCACTCAGGTGCCTCAGCATAACAAAATTAATATTCAAATTTATCTACTTAAGGACTCATAACTTTTTCGAGAGAGGTTTTATTTTATTCTCAGGTAAAAAAACATGGTATCGCCTGCCCTTTTGTGTGTGGCTTCACACCACCTGGACCAATCTGCAGACTTAGGGCGCTCGAGTGAACTCTGCTACGGTAGTGGACGGGGGAATTGAGTCTGGGCGTCCCCGAGGGCTCGTGGATAGCGTGAAGCAGTGCCGGCGGCGCGGCCGTAGCGCTGACGCCGGCCGGCCACTGACAGGGTCCGTCCAGCGTTCGTTGTCCTCGCGGGCAGCGTGCTCGATACGGCGGTCGTAGCCCCGCCCCCTCCCACGCCCGCCCCCACCCGCCCCCCGGCAGTCTGGTCGCGCCGGCGCCGCTATCGACCGTAAGACGCCGCCGGCGAGACACATGAAGCTGACCCATCGCGGCGACCACTGTACCCACGGAGCGACTGCGTCCCCGCCAACTCCCGTCCCGGTCGCCGTAGTAGGCTCTTGCTCACTGCTACACTACTGGCCATTAAAATTGCTACACCACGAAGATGACGTGCTACAGATGCGAAATTTAACCGACAGAAAGAAGATGCTGTGATATGCAAATGATTAGCTTTTCAGAGCATTCACACATGCTTGGAGCCGGTGACGACACCTATAACGTGCTGACAAGAGGAAAGTCTTCAACCGATTTCTCATACACAAACAGCAGTTGACCGGCGTTGCCTGGTGAAACGTTGTTGTGATGCCTCGTGTAAGGAGGAGAAATGCGTACCATCACGTTTCCGACTTTGATAAAAGTCGGATTGTAGCCTATCGCGACTGCGGTTTATCGTATCGCGATATTGCTGCTCGCGTTGGTCGAGATCCAATGACTCTTAGCAGAATATGGAATCGATTAATTCAGGAGGGTAATACGGAACGCCGTACTAGATCCCAACGGCCTCTTATCACTAGCGTCGAGATGACAGGCATCTTATCCGCATGGCTGTAACGGATCGTGCAGCCACGTCTCGATTACTGAGTCAACAGATGGGGACGGTTGCAAGACATCAACCATCTGCACGAACAGTTCGACGACGTTTGCAGCAGCATGGACTATCAGATCAGAGACCATGGCTGCGATTACCCTTGAGGGTGCATCACGGACAGGAGCGCCTGCGATGGTGTACTCAACGACCTGGGTGCACGAATGGCCAAACGTCATTTTTTCGTATGAATCCAAGTTCTGTTTACAGCATCATGATGGTCGCATCCATATTGGCGACATCGCGGTGAACGCACATTGGACGCGTGTATTCGTCATCACCATACTGGCATATCACCCGGCGTGATGGCATGGGGTGCCATTGGTCACACGTTTCGGTCACCTCTTGTTCGCAGTCACGGCACTTTGAACAGTGGGCGTTACATTTCAGATGTGTTACGACCCGAGGCTATAACCTTCATTCGATCCGTGCGAAACTCTACATTTCAGCAGGATAATGCACAACCGCATGTTGCAGGTCCTGTACGGGCCTTTCTAGATGCAGAAAATGTTCGACTGCTGCCCTGGCTAGCACATTCTCCAGATCTCTCACCAACTAAAAACGTCTGGTCAATGGTGGCCGAGCAACTGGCTCGTCACAATAGGCCAGTCACTACCCTTGATGAACTGTGGTATCGTGTTGAAGCTGCATGGGCAGCTGTACCTGCACACGCCATCCAAGCTCTGTTTGACTCAATGCCCAGGCGTATCAAGGCAGTTATTACGGCCAGAGGTGGTTGCTCTGGGTACTGATGTCTCAGGATCTATGCACCCAAATTGCGTGGAATTGTAAACACACGTCAGTTCTAGTATAATATATTTTTCCAATGAATACCCGTTGACCGTCTGCATTTGTTCTTGGTGTAGATATTTTAATGGCCAGTAGTGTAGAAGATACGAGTCCACAGTCCAACAACCTCACAAGTCAGTTAAGGACTACGCCTTACTTTATACTCCCATGGGAATTAGTTATTTACAGAAACCTAGGAAACGAGCTTTTCAAAAACCCAGGCCCAGAAGATAACAAATCGACTTCTCTACGTTCTGTCAAAGTTACAAAAGTCCTTGCTCCGCTGCTGACAGTAGAAATGGACATCGTGCCATCTTCACTTGTTTTTAGAAATGTAGCTTACGGTAAATTCTTAACAGTTGACATTACTTAACACGACAAGCATATTCTGAGGGCTCGCCTTGTCGATGCAGCCACTCTCTTCTGTCACTGGCTGTTCATTTCAGTTCCACGTAACTGTCACACTCTATCCTCTTCTCGATGTTTTCCGAATACTTCATCGTAGGCCGTTCTCATCCTTTCTTTCCCAGTACACTTCCTTCACGAATATTAATGATGATAGTGTCTTGTCCGATGACATGTTCAATTAATTTTTTCTTTTCTTCTATCTTCATTACATCTTAGCTATAGAGTGTACATGTTGTGGAGTTAAACATTTTAAGCAAGGATTTGAAATTTATTTGTCAACAGCATTTCAGTTCGAAATACACAATGTGTTCCAATAATAAGACCGTGAGATTCAAAATGATGTTGCAGATTTTCGGCATCTGTGTGGCATCCCGATACCAAAGAGAGCTAGAGATCTCACAATCACAGCAAACGACTTTTCCATAAAACTTCTTAGTAAGTTTCAGTATAATATTCGAACGGGTAATTCCTCACACACACACATACACACACACACACACACACACACACACACAAACCACATTAGACGGAACAGTATTCCTGGAACAATTCCGATTCCTGCCAAAAGAAAGTGCAGAGATCCAACTGCTGCAACTAACCATATCATAAAGAACTTTAACGACACAAAGACAGTAGCCACCGTCTTACTGCACAGTTAATGTGGCTAAGATCAAGTTTGGAAGGCGAATCTGCTTAGGAAAATTAGGGAGACCACCAGTATGTCGGAGTATGCTAAATTCCTCCAGTTATTCTTCAGTGTTCGTTGAAGGAAAACGGTCGGAAATTTAAACTCTAATTGCCGGCCTTCCCCAGGGATCAGTGTTGTCCACTATTTTGTCACGGTACATATCAACAACATTCTTAGCGCTCTACGTGACCAAATCTCCTAATTCGCGATAATACAGCTTGCTGACACGAGACATACATTCGTCGTCGCTAAGGCCTATTGGATCTTACTTGCAAATGATGCCGAAAGAACAAAATCAAATTGAACGCAGAGAAGACGAAAGCAGTTTACCTCAGAAAGCAAATAGCCTTTTTTACGTGACACGCTATGATTAGAAAGCAAGAATATCTCGTTGAGCTCTGTTGTCCGGTAGCTGAGCATAATGTAGACAAAGATTTGTTGTTCCACTAACATGTGAAGAAGTACGAACAGAAATGATATGGATAGCAAGGAAACCCATGAAACTCATCCCTATTTTTCTGATTAGTGAACAAAGAGTGTCTACTAAACAGACTATGCAAGAGTATGGCACTACCAAAGAACTCTATGACACTACTGTTTCGGGCTTAATGTGTCAAGCACATCTCAAAAAGTGGTCCAGAATAAATATTGAGAGGGACCTGATACTCGAGAATCACACACCTCCATCAAGAATCCCATATGTTTATGTCACAGACAGGATAGACCAGATCCGTAGGACCATTAGACACCTGGGACATATATGCACAACGAATCCTCGTCCAAGGCACGTATTCAGAATTCCTAAGACGTAATCCACATGGCATAAGATAAATTTAGAACAAAATTATGGAAAGCAGGTTTATGGATCCCTGTGCATCTTAAAACCTTTCTTCGTAGTGAAATAAAGTAAACAAGACCCTCAGCTCTCACACATAATGATTAAGTCAAGGTCGCCTGAAGGTGGTGGGATCTCACACACACTCGGAAAATAAGTGTGTGTTGGAACAGGTATCTGTGCTCACGTAACATATAGAAGCACATATTTAATCGACGCAGCTGTAACAAAAGTTACAGTTTGCAAAGTGAAATAAATTAAAAATGGTTTTTCTTTACATTTTTATTATGTGTAATCTCCTTCATATTTGATACTGCAGGCATTTAAAAATGACCGCAGGCCCAAACTGACCGGTATAAGTAATACATGATAAAATAAGTTCATCTCTATTATAAATTTCTGACAGCACACTGTGGACATAAAAACTGATTCTAGCTCTCAGCTTAAGAACTATGGGCACTTGTTCATCTTTGCTTCTGTGAAACACACGTTTTCTACTGACCAAATGCTCATAGCTCGTAAGGTACGCATTGAAGTCTAACATACCATCTTCTTTTCTTATTTTGGTCTACATTACCTCCTGCCAAAATATGGGAAGCAAAGAGGTTGCAATAAAAGAAGTCCACTGCCAAAGGTAATGAGAAAGATTTTCGTTTATAGCTTTCGATTCGCTCGTTTCCTGACCACGATCCGTTACCTGAAGTTGATATATTTACCCTTCTCCACCATCCCTGAGAGTTTTTAACATCATCATGGAATCATCCTGTATAGTCAGAAAAGACGGCGCAGACTAGTTTACTGTTGATTTGGGTACTTTTTTTTATCAAAGATTGAGAAATTTTTCTAATTTTTGTGTACTACCCTGTTACGCAGCACATTTTAATGCGTTATCTGTAAAGATGGCTTACCTATTTATTTTGTAATTGATCAACCAGCCATACTATTTTGTCACTTTTTCTCTTCACTTTTTTTCTTCGCGCGTTTCAGTAAGCACATCTTTTTTCAGCTTGAGTAATAGAGCGTGGCTGCATAGGTGAAAGTATCAGGGTTTCTGATACTGTAAAATTACTACTACTTGACGCCTTTGTAAATTTAAAGTACTCTGATAGCCATTAATTCGGCAACACCGTTTTTATTAAACGGATCTGAAGATGCTCATTATAGACCGAAACCGATAGTCTGATGACAAAAAATTTGTGACCATTGACATGAAGTAAAGGAAATTTGTTCCATATTCGGGTCACTGTTCAATTCACGACCATGTCCCAGCTTGTGGAACATTTTCTTATTCGGTGTATACAGTATAGTACGTAGAACACGTAATTAAATTTTGAGTGATTTAACATCTACAAGGTAGTAAATTTCGTTCACACAGCTGCTACCATTGGCAGCTCAATCGACTCTAACTCCGCTGAGCATCGAGTAGAAATAACTCGTGTGATAGTACGTGTTCAACAATTATAGCAGCAGGTGAGTCATCGTATGCCAGTGTCTCGCCGTCACATGACAAGATGTTTTCAGTGGGTGAGACACACTGATGAGCCAAAACATTATGACCACCTGCTTAATAGCTTGTTTGTCCGTCTTTGTAGTGAAATACGTCACTGATTATCCGTATCAGCGACCCGACAGTTTGTTAGTAGGTTGATGAAGGCGTGTGGCATCACGTGCCTACGAACAGATCATGTAATTCGCGTAAATAACGGACTGCTGATTTGCGTATGCGACCCAGATGGTTTCCATAGGATTAACATCAGGCGAATTTGGTCGCTGAGACATCAACGTGAGTTCACTAGAATGCTCCTTAAACCACTGTAGTAAGGTTCTGGATCCGAAACACGGACAGTTACACAGCTGAAACATGATATCGCTGTCAGCAAGGCATCAAGCCTGAAGGAATGCAGATGGTTCGAAGCTGTCAGCGCGTCTCCTATTACTACCGCAAATCTCATCAAGCGCAGGAGAATGTCTCTCATAGCATAATACTGCTCCTCACCAGCCTTCATCCGTAACGCGCTGCACGTTTCAAGCCGCAGTTCACTTCGATGACGGCGTATGGGGAGACGACCATCGACCTAGTATAGAAAAAATGACACCAGAAGAGCCGACATCTTTCCATTGATCGACGGTCGAATCCCATTGGTCCCACGCCCACTGCAGTCGTAACTGACGATGTCGTTGGGTCAACATGTGAAGACGTAGCTGTGGTCGGCTGCAGAGCTCCATGTTAAGCAATGTACGGTGAACAATGTGCTCCGAAACACTTGTGCGTCACCAGCATTGTGCTCATTCGTTTGCCTCGGATCGCCGTCTGTTCTACTTTACAGAGCAGACAAGCCTGGGTGGGCGGTAGTCATAATGTTTTGAGTGATAACTGCATGTAGAGAACGTGAAATACGTGGAAACTGTTGAACGCTCTCTATATAGAGGTAGGTCGTGGAACACAGACAAAAGGTGGTCCTCCGTTATCTACTTGAAAGATAATGTCTTGTTGAGTACCCAATGCATTTCGATGCAATGAAGCCTGGTGCTAAGTTTCTGTGTTGAAACAGTCTGGCCATGTCCGTTTCCGGTTCCTCAGAACCTCCTCACACGGTATGTCCACTGTGATGCAGTACGCAAAAACAATACTATCATTAAAAGATAGTGTGGTGCCACTCCTGTGGGTGATTTGTATTTGGGTGCACCAGTCCACTGTCGGCGCATCCCATACCCGCTGCCGCGTCAAGTGAAACCGGAACAATGGTCCCCATGGTGATAGTACGTGGTGCTCCAGGCGTCACTGCTCGCCTGCGTCAATTCTTGCCTTGCTGCAAACAAGACTGTTTAATGACTGGGGGTGACTGAAGTGGCTGTACCGGCTGCGCGGCGGGGTGTCAGGCGCCAGTCCCGCGGAGCCGCTGCTGTCATGCGCGATCCGTAACATCGGAAACAGCCACATCCTGCAAGGACGAAGCTCAGTGTCCACGCGGGACGATCCTTCCGCTGTCGAACAGACGCATGATGATAGACGCCTGTCTTCCTTCCACGAGCCATAAAACGATCTTCTCATAAAAGGTACTCAGACCGATTTCTGAATCTACGTCTACATCTACATTTATACTCCGCAAGCCACCCAACGGTGTGTGGCGGAGGGCACTTTACGTGCCACTGTCATTACCTCCCTTTCCTGTTCCAGTCGCGTATGGTTCGCGGGAAGAACGACTGTCTGAAAGCCTCCGTGCGCGCTCTAATCTCTCTAATTTTACATTCGTGATCTCCTCGGGAGGTATAAGTAGGGGGAAGCAATATATTCGATACCTCATCCAGAAACGCACCCTCACGAAACCTGTCGAGCAAGCTACACCGCGATGCAGAGCGCCTCTCTTGCAGAGTCTGCCACTTGAGTTTGTTAAACATCTCCGTAACGCTATCACGGTTACCAAATAACCCTGTCACGAAACGCGCCGCTCTTCTTTGGATCTTCTCTATCTTCTCCGTCAACCCGATCTGGTACGGATCCCACACTGATGAGCAATACTCAAGTATAGGTCGAACGAGTGTTTTGTAAGCCACCTCCTTTGTTGATGGACTACATTTTCTAAGGACTCTCCCAATGAATCTCAACCTGGTACCCGCCTTACCAACAATTAATTTTATAAGATCATTCCACTTCAAATCGTTCCGCACGCATACTCCCATATATTTTACAGAAGTAACTGCTACCAGTGTTTGTTCCGCTATCAGATAATCATACAAAAAAAGGATCCTTCTTTCTATGTATTCGCAATACATTACATTTGTCAATGTTGAGGGTCAGTTGCCACTCCCTGCACCAAGTGCCTATCCGCTGCAGATCTTCCTGCATTTCGCTACAATTTTCTAATGGGGTTGGGTTGGGTTGTTTTGGGGAAGGAGACCAGACAGCGAGGTCATCGGTCTCATCGGATTAGGGAAGGATGGGGAAGGAAGTCGGCCGTGCCCTTTGAAAGGAACCATCCCGGCATTTGCCTGGAGCGATTTAGGTAAATCACGGAAAACCTAAATCACGATGGTCGGACGTGGGATTGAACCGTCGTCCTCCTGAACGCGAGTCCAGTGCCTAACCACTGCGCCACCTCGCTCGGTAATTTTCTAATGCTGCAACTTCTCTGTATACTACAGCATCATCCGCGAAAAGCCGCATGGAACTTCCGACACTATCTACTAGGTCATTTATATATATATTGTGAAAAGCAATGGTCCCATAACACTCCCCTGTGGCACGCCAGAGGTTACTTTAACGTCCGTAGACGTCTCTCCATTGATAACAATGTTTTACAAATTGTGTTACTTGAGCCGTGCACGGCTAACGTTTATCCCATTTATTGTTTGTCATTTTCTGTTACAGTACTGCCGTCTCGTTTTCTTACTCCATTTACTAGCGTCACTAACTCCCTGCCTTACTTGTCCGTGAGCGGCAGCAGCAGCGCGTATAAGTGCACTGTCCTACCATCTCTGGAGTGACCGACAGTATTTCCGGGTCGTCGTGAGTCTGGCTGTCAGTTGGAGACGGACCAGCAGTGCAGTCGGGACGCAGCATCAGTGAAGTAGGGCGAAGGAGCGCCGGTGAGGCGCCGACAGCCAGTGCCCGCCGACCGCTGCCAACACACATGAACTGTCCGACGGAGGCAGATTGGAGCGGGACGACTGGTGGTTGGTCGTTCGGTCGGTCGTCTCATCGGCCGATGTATATTTGGTCCTTTCACCGTTTTTGGGCCTCGGCAGTTGGTCGGTTGGCGTGGAGCAGCGAGGAAATCACGGCGACATGTAGTTCGGCCGGGCCCGCTGGCGGTCTCTATGCGGTGTCGCAGTGTGTGGTGCTGTTCTGATTGCTACGAGATTCGTGGCTCACCGATCCTGGACATGAATGTTTAGTTTTGACTTAAGGGGATACGGAATCGGATTTTGGGTTAAAAAATCTAATTTTTTTTTATTGGCGTATTATATTCTGCCATGTTTCCTCTTTAAAATGACGTATCATACATAGCTCTACTACAATTATAACTATTTTATTTTTATATATTTGTGAGATCGGGTATTGCGCTTTAGTTATACACGTCTCTCGTGGCTGACCATGAACTTTTTGGCAGTACCTTTAAAGTGACATGAATTCAAATATCCCGGTTTCCAGCGACTATTTATACACTAGTTGCCCGAAAATGTTTCTCTCTGGTTTCCTCAAGTTACTCTTTGACTTTGTGGCGGGACTGTTTTGTAAACAGTGTGATATAAGAAAGTAGTTGTTGTTGAGTTATTTCGTACTTAGTGCTTCATTTTTCGCAGTGAAAATGCCTAGAGCTAAAGCAAAAGTATTTAAAAAGCGTGTGAACTGGCAAAAGAAAAGAAATAATGATTCATTAGCAAAGCAAAGCAGTTCATCATCATCACTGTTGGAAAATGTGAATCCACTTATTACTGATTTGCCGAACGAACTTACACCAAATGAAAACAGTGCTTCTCATAAAAAACTAAGAGATTTGGAAGAGAAATATAATTTACTTGATAGAGGGAATGAAGTTTTTGAACTCATTGATACGAATATATTGTGTGAAGCTCTTGAAAACAGTTTGTGCTGCAAAAAATGTCATGGAAACGTTTCTCTGAAAGTAGAATCCCATGTTGGCCTGGCTGCCCAGTTTAATTTAATATGCAGTGTTTGTAAATACAGCTGTAAGTTTCCAAGTTCGGTTTCAGTAACTGTAAATAATGGATACAAGAAAACTGAACTTTATAGTGTAAATATTAGGTTAGTTTATGGATTGCGAGCAATTGGTAAGGGCAAAGCAGCTGGTGATATGCTATGTGGTGTTCTAAATCTTCCAAGTGCACCTTCAAAGTTTGAAGCTTACAATTATGTACTAGGATCTGCAGTTGAAGATGTAGCACAGAAGTCAATGCAGGTTGCTGTGGAAGAAGCAGTGGAAGAAAATGACGGCAGTCGTGACCTCACAGTGGCGTTTGATGGCACGTGGCAGAAAAGGGGCCACACCTCCAACAATGGTGTTGTAACAGCAACTAGTGTTGATACTGGCAAGGTTATTGATGTTGCAATAATGTCTAAATACTGTAGGTGCACAGGCAGGCTGAAAAATGAACACAGTGATGACTGTATTGCTAATTATTATGGTAGTAGTGGTGGCATGGAGGTTGCTGGGGTGAAGAAAATTTTTCATCGCTCTTCACAGTGGTATAATGTTCGCTATGTCAAATATCTGGGAGATGGTGACTCTAAAGCATTCAAAGAAGTTTTGGAAAGCAAACCATATGGGAACAGTGTAAATATAAGCAAACTTGAATGTATAGGACATGTGCAGAAGAGAATGGGTGCCAGGCTGAGAAGGTTAAAATCAGTTATGAAAGGGAAAAAACTAGATGATGGGAAAACCTTGGATGGCAGAGGAAGATTGACTGATTCCATAATAGACCACATTCAGAACTGCTATGGCCTTGCAATCAGGCAAAATACAGGCAATCTTGAAGAAATGAGGAGAGCTATATGGGCTTTATATTTCCACACCGCATCCACGGATGAGCATCCACAACATGGTTTGTGCCCCAAAGGTGAAAACAGCTGGTGTAAATACAATAGGGGACTAACAACAGGAGAGAAATACATTCACCACCACAGTCTACCATCAGCCATCATGGCAGAAATAAAGCCCATTTTCAGAGATCTGGCTGACAGAAGTCTTCTGATGAAATGTCTTCACGGAAAAACGCAGAACCCCAACGAGTGCTTGAATAGTGTGATATGGCATCGTCTCCCAAAAACAGTGTTTGTCGGAATTAATACACTACATTTTGGTGTGTATGATGCTGTGGCAACCTTCAATCTTGGAAATATAACTAAATGCCAGGTCCTTCAAAAGTTGGGTATGTGTGTTGGTTCCCGTACGGTACGTGCTATGTTCTTTTTACATCAGCACAGACTAAGGCATGCTGATAATATAATCAAGACATTAGTGAAAAAAGCAAGACAGGTGCAGAGGGGTGCCAAAAGAAGACTTGAAGATGATTATGAAGACTGTGAAGGGGGTATTAGCTACGGATCAGGAATGTTTTAATCTTCTTTCTCCGTTTCCCGTAAGTTTACTTTTTACTTCATCTAGGAACATTATCTCAGGTACTGGTCAACCTAGAAGTCTGAAATTTTTATGACGTAGTGACATAGGTCCCTATTACATACTGAAACAACGATTTTTTAATTACTTGATTTACAAAAGACTTAGGGGTGATAGTCTAGTAAAAAGCGATGGAAAAAATTTACTTAAAAATAAATGTACAATATCTCTGTAAGAAAATACTTTGACAATAAACTGTTGTTTCAGTATTGTTGTAACATATGAATGCACATACAGTAAAATTTTTACCTCTCTGTCTCCAGTAGTTTGTGAGAAAATGTTCCCTATAGTAGGCGTATATTAACATTGCGGGGATAGGTGATTCCGTATCCCCTTAATCTACCAGCAAGTCAAGGCTGTTCACATTGTGTCGTCTGGAGTTCGTTGTAGGCTGTTGGGATATTCGCGCAAACAACAACGTGTGTGTGGCCGGCCGAAGTGGCCGAGCGGTTCTGGGTGCTACAGTCTGGAATTGCGCGACCACTACGGTCACAGGTTCGAATCCTGTCTCGGGCATGGATGTGTGTGATTCTTTAGGTTAATTAGGTTTAAGTAGCTCTAAGTTCTAGGGGACTGATGACCTCAGATGTTAAGTCCCATAGTGCTCAGAGCCATTTGAACCATTTTTTGAACAACGTGTGTTTTCAAGTTAGCAACTTTTAGCCACCCTCTGCTGGAGTTTAACTGTACCTGGTTATTTGAATTGAAGTGCACCAGCGGTATCTTCTGCCTTGTGGCCGTTAACGTTCCAGTTACCTGCCCAGGCCGTTGACGTAAATTCAGGCAGTGTATTTTACTCATCGTGTTGTCGCTGTCCAGCATGGTGTGTAGTCTGACAGCTCAATGTATAATTGGTTGTGGGCATCAATACCTTCTACGTTGTTCCATTGAACTCCCTATTGTTTGCTGGTCAGATGAAGCGGAGGTTATGTTGTCGGTGGGTCAGTTGACTGTCTGTCGGTTGGGTTGTAGTCGGATCGACAATGGTTGGGCCGACTGCCTGTCTCACCTAAGCGACCCTTGGAACTTCTGAGGGCCCTTGTTTGTACTGCCTTTTCTTGTTTGTTCCTGTTGTTTGTACTTGTATGGCTTCTAGCCGATTTTTAGGTCTAGGTTGTTTTGCCCTTAAGGCGTCAGATGGTTTGGGTCTCCAGCCTAATTTAAGAACTACTTTACGTAAAGCCTTTTGCATTTTTAAAATTAATGCTATTGAGTCTTATGTGTAGGGCCGTCAGCCGATTCTGAATTTAAGTTATTTTGCTCTTAAGGTGTCAGGTTCTTGGAGCCTTCAGCCTAAGTAAGGAACTGTTTTAAGATAAAGCTTTGCCTTTTAATTCTTGATTTTGGTTGAACTTTAAGTTATTGGCTTTAAGCCGTTTTTAAATTAAAGTGGTCTTGTTGTTAAGGCATGGGATTGTACGGCACATTCAGCCGATAATTAAGTTCTAAAACTAAAGCTGGCTCTTGGCTCTTGTAATGTTTGATCAAATAAAAGGTTGTATGTTCCAGTGTAACTGACAGCCGCTTATTTTGGCCGCTTTCCACAACTTAAACTACCTGTCCTGTCATGCGGGTTTAGCAGGGCGTCTCATTACTCTTTCCTGTTTTATTAGTTGCCTTGAAATACTAATCGTTTGACCATTCACTTCGCTACAAATTGACGTCTTTTGCTGGTTACATTCATCATGCTGCAATTTTAATAGATAGTAGTGCAATTTTGTCTCTAACCATTTTAAGAAGTATACTAACAACTCTTCTATTGACCACCCCAAATCTCCGAAGATATACACATAAACTAAAAAAATGCATTTCCTTGAACTTGTAAATTTTTGGAAATGGACTAAGCCTCCACAAAGGTATGTGATATGTTACATTTTGAGGCGGCAATGGGCTGAGCAGTGGAAGTGACTGGGGACTGTGGGAGCCGAACTGTGAAGTAAAGAGCGCTATCGAGAGGGGCTGTCACATTGATTCCATATTTTAAGATTTCCAGAAGGCTTTCGACACCGTTCCTCACAAGCGTCTTCTAACCAAACTGAGTGCCTATGGAATATCGCCTCAGTTGTGCGACTGGATTCGTGATTTCCTGTCAGAAAGGTCACAGTTCGTAGTAATAGACGGAAAGTCATCGAGTAAAACAGAGATAATATCCGGCGTTCCCCACGGAAGTGTTATAAGCTCTCTGTTGTTCCTGATCTGTATTAACGACATAGGAGACAATCTGAGTAGCCGTCTTAGATTGTTTACAGATGACGCTGTCATTTACCGTCCCGTAAAATTATCAGGTGACGAAAACGAATTGCAAAATGATTAAGATAAGATATCTGTCTCGAGCGAAAAGTGGCAACTAACTCTGAATAAAGAAAAGTGTGAAGTTATTCACGTGAGTTCTAAAAGAAATCCGCTAAATTTCGAATACAGGATAAGTCGCACAAATCTTGAAGGCTGTAAATTCAACTGACTACTTAGGGATTACAATTACAAATACACTAAATTGGAACAATCACATGGATAATGTCATGGGTAAAGCCGATCTAAGACTGCAATTCATTGGCAGAACACTTAGATGGTGCAACAGATCTACTAAAGAGACTGCTTACACCACGCTTGTCCACCCGATTCTGGAGTATTGTTGTGCGGTGTGGGATCCGCATCAAGTGGGACTGACGGAAGACATCGAAAAAGTACAAAGAAGGGCAGCTCGTTTTGTATTATCGCGAAATAGGGGAGATAGTGACATGATACATGAATTGGAGTGGCAATCCTTAAAACAAATGTTTTTTTCGTTGCGACGGGATCTCCTCATGAAATTTCAATCAGCAGTTCTCGCCTCCGATTGCGAAAACATTCTGTTGGCACCCACCTACATACGGAGAAATGATCATCACAATATGATAAGAGAAACCAGGGCTCGCACAGAAAAATTTAAGTGCTCGTTTTTCCCGCGCCGTTCGATTGGTAAACGTAGAGAGACAGCTTGAAGGTGGTTCATTGAACCCTCTACCAGGCACTTTATTGCGAATAGCAGAGTAATCACGTAGATGTAGATATTTTAGAAGTCAGCGTTATTGTCTAGACCTATGTTGTGTTTGATTGATGACAGTCAAACACTACATAGGTCTAGCTCGAATTTTTTTTTAATACATGAGGAAGGATATAAGGATTTTGATGGTAACCAAGAAATTCTGGAGAATACGTATCCATATCTCCGATCTGCACTGCATCGCACAAAAAAATAGTTCTGACGAACGATTCCTTTTAAAGTAATATAATAGCAAAAAGAATTGATATAAAGAAACTAATTTCATCTTAGAAACGACGACTAATTAAGTGTAGAATTTGGCTGTATGTTTAATTGTAGAGGCGGCAAAACTGCATTTTGAAAGCTACGGAACTGCAGATTTGAGCATCTCATATTGATTCCGTCAAAGGGGAAAGGCTCGAGAACATGAAGCACAGTAGCTTACAAAAATGGCTCTAAGTTACTGAGAGACTGTGGTTATCAACTACAAAACACAGCAAATCTACCACCTTATAGTCGTTGCCTACTACATTAAATGTACTCATTTGTGAAAGTAGGGTTTTTATAAGATTTATAAATATTATTTTGATGTCAAGTGGCAGATAAAAGCTAGTAGGGATATGTTGCATAAATGCTTTGTGAGATGTCGCGGTAATTTAGTTGCACTATTACAATACTTTTGTCTTGACCACAGATTTCATCCACAGATTTTATTGACTTTACATGTTTATTGACTTTAAACGTTTTAGATTTGTGCCATTTTCAATAGCTTAATACCGTGTGGACTGACAAATAGCAAAATCAATCTGTGGAACACATTTAGACATACAGTATCTCGTCAGTCCTAGTGTCATGAGATGATACTAAGTTTGCTCTTATATCTCACGACATGGAAACTGACGAGACACTGTGTATCAAAATACGTTCTATAGAGTAATTCTTGCTATTTGTTGTTCTGTAAGACGTTGTGTGTAATATATTAAATCTGTTCAAAATGGCGTAACACCGAAACGCGTAAGGTGTAACGAAGTTAATCAAAACTGTGGTCAAGACAAAAGTGCTATTACACGGTCCTGTAACGTTGGTGAGACCATCGTCTATGTTCGACGTCAACGTGCGATAACAGGCGGCAGGTGGTAGCACTAGCAGTGGAGGGTATATAAAGTGTGTCGGGGGGGGGGGGGGGGTGCGGAACCAGTACAGTAGTTGTCGTAGTGCGGAAACGGAGCGATTCATCCGCCGTCCAGGAGAACATGATCATTGGCTTTCGGGCAAAGGGTGGAATCATTGCCGGAAAGACTAAGTTTGTGAACAGTTCGCGTGCCGCCGTGGTTAAACTGTACTGTGCATGACAAAACTGTGCGCCGAGGTAACTGTGGTGCGCTACTGGCCTTAATGGTAGGGATATGAAGATGGTACCATCGATGAACATGCAGCTCTCTTAGAATGAAATGATAATTAAGTCAAGACCTTAAACTGTCAACAGGCGTTGATATACATCAACGGGGACAATTGATAATGTGTGCGCCGACTGGGACTCGAACCCGGCATCACGTGCGTACATTGCAGACGCTCTATCCATCTGAGCCACCGAGGGCACAGAGGTTCAAATGGCTCTGAGCACTATGGGACTTAACATCCATGGTCATCAGTCCCCTAGAACTTAAAACTACTTAAACCTAACTAACCTAAGGACAACACACAACACCCAGCCACCACGAGGCAGAGAAAATCCCTGACCCCGCCGGGAATCGAACCCGGGAACCCGGGCGTGGAAAGCGAGAACGCTACCGCACGACCACGAGATGCGGGCAGGGCACAGGGGATAGCGCGACTGCAGGATTTATCCCCTGCACGCTCCCCGTGAGGCCGACACTCCCAATTTAATGTCCACACACTACATTCGTAGTGCCCCTGCCCATTACACTTATTACTCGCGGCAGACAATCTTACCCAGTCCAGTAAGAGTGTAAGTAGGCTGTTTAGGTTTTTATGTTGGTAACGCCACGTAGCGCTCTGTATGAAAATCACTGGCTGTGCTGTGTGAAGTCTGTGGCTGGTTTGCATTGTTGGAATTTGCTATTGTAGTGTTGGGCAGTTGGCTGTTAACAGCGCGTAGCGTTGCGCAGTTGGAGGTGAGCCGCCAGCAATGGTGGATATAGGGAGAGAGATGGCGGAGTTTTGAGAGCGGATGATCTGGACGTGTGTCCATCAGAGACAGTAAATTTGTAAGACTGGATGTCATGAACTGATATATATATTATGACTTTTGAACACTATTAAGGTAAATACAATGTTTATTTCTATCGAAATCTTTCATTTGCTAACTATGCCTATCAGTAGTTAGTGCCTTCAGTAGTTTGAATCTTTTATTTAGCTGGCAGTAGTGGCGCTCGCTGTATTGCAGTAGTTGGAGTA
Source organism: Schistocerca cancellata (assembly GCF_023864275.1). Taxonomy (NCBI): domain Eukaryota; kingdom Metazoa; phylum Arthropoda; class Insecta; order Orthoptera; family Acrididae; genus Schistocerca; species Schistocerca cancellata. The sequence goes on along the minus strand of NC_064627.1, from coordinate 348,006,746 downwards.
ACGAAGATTTTTGTGAGGTAAGTGATTCATGAAAGTTATAGGTTATTGTTAGTCAGGGCCATTCTTTTGTAGAGATTATTGAAAGTCAGATTGCGTTGCGCTAAAAAATATTGTGTGTCAGTTTAGTGTTGATCAGAATAAGTAAAGAGGGAAATGTCTGAGTACGTTCAGTTCTGCTCAGCTGTTTGAAGATCAAATAATATAAGAGGTTTATCAGCACAGTAATTCATAAATTTTTCTAAGGGGACGTTTCAAGAGTTTGGTCAATGCATGTGCATCCAGCAGAGAAGAAGAAGGTCAATGGCCGGTTAACCTTAACTACGAGGTGCATTCAAGTTCTAAGGACTCCGATTTTTTTTCTCCGGACTGGAAAGAGATAGAAACATGCGCATTGTTTTAAAATGAGGCCGCGTTCATTGTCAATACGTCCCAGAGATGGCAGCACCGTACGGCAGATGGAATTTTACCGGCAGCGGCGAGAATGAGAACTGTTTTAAATACTTAAAATGGCGACATTTTCCTTACTTGAACAGCGTGCAATCATTCGTTTTCTGAATTTGCGTGGTGTGAAACCAATTGAAATTCATCGACAGTTGAAGGAGACATGTAGTGATGGATTTACGGATGTGTCGAAAGTGCGTTCGTGGGTGCGACATTTTAATGAAGGCAGAACATCATGTGACAACGAACCGAAACAACCTCGGGCTCGCACAAGCCGGTCTGACGACATGATCGACAAAGTGGAGAGAATTGTTTTGGGGGATCGCCGAATGACTGTTGAACAGATAGCCTCCAGAGTTGGCATTTCTGTGGGTTCTGTGCACACAATCCTGCATGACGAACTGAAAATGCGCAAAGTGTCATCCATTTGGGTGCCACGAATGCTGACGGACGACCACATGGCTGCCCGTGTGGCATGTTTCCGAGCAATGTTGACGCACAACGACAGCATGAATGGGATTTTCTTTTCGTCGGTTGTGACAATGGATGAGACGTGGATGCCATTTTTCAATCCAGAAACAAAGCGCCAGTCAGCTGAATGGAAGCACACAGATTCACCGCCACCAAAAAAATTTCGGGTAACCGCCAGTGCTGAAAAAATGATGGTGTCCATGTTCTGGGACAGCGAGGGCGTAATCCTTACCCATTGCGTTCCAAAGGGCACTACAGTAACAGGTGCATCCTACGAAAATGTTTTGAGGAACAGATTCCTTCCTGCACTGCAAAAAAAAAAAGTCCGGGAAGGGCTGCGCGTGTGCTGTTTCACCAAGACAACGCACCCGCAACAGTTTCTTCGTGATAACAACTTTGAAGTGATTCCTCATGCTCCCTACTCACGTGACCTGGCTCCTAGTGACTTATGGCTTTTTCCAACAATGAAAGACACTCTCCGTGGCCGCACATTCACCAGCCGTGCTGCTATTGCCTCAGCGATTTTCCAGTGGTCAAAACAGACTCCTAAAGAAGCCTTCGCCGCTGCCATGGAATCATGGCGTCAGCGTTGTGAAAAATGTGTACGTCTGCAGGGCGATTACGTCGAGAAGTAACGCCAGTTTCATCGATTTCGAGTGAGTAGTTAATTAGAAAAAAAAATTGGAGGCCTTAGAACTTGAATGCACCTCGTATATATGAAGATGGTATCAGTTCTTCCGGACATGCCCGCACTCTTACGGGACTCGGTAAGATTGTCTGCCGCGAGTAATGAGTGTAATGGGCAGGGGCGCTACGAAAATAGTGTGTGGACATTAAGTTGGGAATGAGGGTCTCATGGGGAAGATGCAAGGAATAAATCCCTGTAGTCGCACTGTCCTCTGTGCCCTCGATGGCTCAGATGGATAGAGCGTCTGCCATGTAAGCAGGACATCCCGGGTTTGAGTCGGGGCACACATTTTCAACTGTCCCCGTCAACGCCTGTCGACAGCTTAGGGTCTTAATTTAATTATCATTTCATTAGACTGTAGGGGTCAGCCACGGCTGTGGAGATGTGTACGGCCGAGTAGACGTGCAACTGCTCAGCAAACGACAGCCCACATGAATCAATTGGCTCCCAACAGTGTCTCCTCAATGACCATCCAGCGAACGTTGTCGCGTATGGGCCTCCGCAGCAGGCGCCTGGGTCATGCTTCCATGCTGACTGCCGTTCATCGGCGACGAAGGTTGAAATTTGATTACCAATACCGCAACTGGACGTCCAGGCGACGGGTGGCCTTTTCAGATGAATCACATTTCGTGCTGCATCGGACAGATGACCGTTGTCGTGTACGGCCATTCAGCTATCGTCGGTAGGGTCCAGTCAGAAGGACGGTACGTTATGGTCTGAGAGATGTTTTCGTGGCGTTCCCTGCGTGGTCACGTCATTATGGAAGGCGCAGTGCATCTACACAAATGGGCATTTATTCTCGGTGACCATGTCATATTCCTACATGCTGTTTCCTTTTCCTCGGCACGACGGTATCACCCACCAGAACAATGCAACGGGTCACACAGCTCGCAGTGTACGTGCGTGGTTCGCAGAGCAGCAGGATGACTTTACCGTAGGGCCCTGGCCACCGAACTACACGGAGTTAAAACGCAATCGAGAATCTGCGGGCAGCCTCGATCGAGCTGTCTGCGCCATAGATCCTGAACCGAGATGCCTAGCACAGCTGGTAAGGGCGCTGGAATCGGCGTGGCTCCACATCCCTGTCGGTACCTTGCAGAACCTCGCTGACTCTCCTCTTGCACGTCTCGCAGCGGTCCGAACAGCAAGAAGTGGTTATTCGGGCTTTCGACAGGTGGACTCATTAATGTGAGCGGGCAGTGTGTAACACATGCTAATACTTATAATTTTTAACATTGGATCGTAAGACGAGAAAGAAATACAGACTGAACATAAAATACTAACCGCTAGTACGAGAGTTATTCGGAAATTAAGGAACGATAGGTGGCGAAATGAAAAACACAGTGAAAATCAAAACTGTTTTATTTGCAACAGTTAGCTATAACTACCAGCTACTTATCTCCAAGTCGCCGAACCTACTTAGACGTTTGTCGTAGCGTTGTACCAACTTTCCAATACCCTCGTTATAGAAGGCCAGTGGTTTCCGCCAATTCTCTTCGCTGGCCTACAGCTCGTTGTCTGTGCCAAAATGTTGTCTTCATAGCCAGCAGTTCATGTGAGCAGTGATGAAACTCAGAGGGAGAAAATTATGAGCCGTATTGTGGGTAATCAAACATTTTCAACTGGCAACGATGCAGGAGCATCTTCTTTGCCCCTGCAGAATGCTGCTGAGAATTGTCTTGAAGAAGAAAGCACACGACAGCTGTGCAATTTTGGTTGCTTAGCTTCATGCGAGATTTCTCACCAGGCCCTCGTACTTGGCGGGAGACACTACTGCTTTTGGTATGTTTATGTGTTCCCTGTGTGCTCAGAACTAAAAAGAACGACGTAACGCGATGAGGGGCGTTCTAGAGACACTGCCCAACACACCCGTGCAAAACTTCATCGGATTTTCACTGTGGTTTCCATTTCCATACTTTCCGAATAACCCTCGAATCTGCAGCCGAGAGCCGTCTGGCAGGTTAGGTCTATGCTACAGTTTCTTTGATTTTTCTTTGATTATTTTTTCTTGGTTTCCTTAAAATTTTTGTGCTTTTGTAAAGTGATTTATTATTTCTGTTTAAATGTATTTTATTTACTCAAAAGTGTTATTCTTCCCTATTTATTCACGTCGGCTGACAGAGGTAAATGGCTCCCTAGCTGTCGATGGAGTTCAAATTCGAGCCTTATGCCTCGAAACTGTTTGTCCTCTTTAATTTCTTGTCCTATCGCCTGTTTGTCCTCAGATTTCTGCTGTAATTGTATTCCGTTGCTTATTGGCTACTCAGAAGTGGGTATGCTTAGACTTAGACTCATAGTGGTATACCATTCAAGGTGCGTCTGAAAAGTTGGGTGTAAAGTCTCAGAAAATAAAGGAAACAAGTGTTACAAACAAAATGCCCTTACTGGTCTGCAAATTAATCATCATTAGCTACAACACACTTCTGACATCGGCTCTAAGACTGTTGAAACCTGTCAGCAAACGTTTCTTCTGGGACCTCTCAAAACACCGTCCTTACACTTTGTTGTATATCCGCATCCTTACAGAAGGTGAGACCTAGTGCTACCAGTACCAATCGAAGACAAAGCGACAGTCAATGACATGATATTCATCGTCTTCTCCACCTCCTAAAAAAGTCGGCTGGCAAGATTATGTTGATCGCCTACTTCGACAACAAGGGCTTGATCCGTCATGGATTTCAGCAAGTGGGAAATGGGGAAGACGATGGACACAATGCCACTGACAATCGTTTAGTCTCCGGATGCTATTGGTTGTACCAGGTCTCATCTCCTTCAACGATACGAGTATCCAACAACGCGTGATCATGGTGCTTCGAGCGATTCCGCAAGAAGCGATTGCTGACGTTTCCCAGCAGCTTTACAACCGATGTCAGAAGTGTGCTGTATGTAACTGTGATTGCTTTGAAGGCTAGTAAAGATATTTCATCTGTTAACTGTTGTTGTCTTTATTTTCTGAGACCATTCACTGAACTTTTCAGACGCACCTTGTGCATTCAAAGGAGTTTCATATTGGCAGACTGTAGTTTAGTATACTGAACAATACTTCGACTGGGTACCAGCCAGTCATTTTCAGGTGAGTCAACAAAGACTGACGTAGACTTCCCCCGACATGTGAATTTACTCGTATTAGCGCACAGGGTATATTCCGCGCGTGCGCTAATACAGACTGACCAAACTACTCGGTCGGTGGCACCGCTGCTGGAAGAACAGGGCTGCCGTTCGCTGTGGCCTGCTCTGTCGCTCTGTCGTCTTCGTTTGGTGCAAACTGTACAAATATGGTGTTCCATGCATTACGTAAGTGGTATCCGTTATCACGGTTTATCACATTCTCCGCCATGCGTATTTTGACGGATTTTTTAATATCGAAATTTCAAAAAGATATTAATATGGCACTTCAGGTATTTGTTCTGGCTGTCTTCCTATAGTACTGAGTTGAAACTCTATCATCATTACAGGACAGCATGCGAGCTTGGTTTGTAATGATGCTAATTTTATTTAAAACTTAGCCTAAGCAGGTATATACAGGGTGGTCCATTGATCGTGACCGGGCAAAATATCTCACGAAATAAGCGTCAAACGAAAAAACTACAAAGAACGAAACTTGTCTAGCTTGAAGGGGGAAACAAGATGGTGCTATGGCTGGCCCGCTAGATAGCGCTGCCATAGGTCAAACGGATATCAACTGCGTTTTTTAAATAGAAACTCCCATTTTTATTACATATTCGTGTATTACGTCAAGAAATATTAATGTTTTAGTTGGACCCCTTTTTTTCGGTTTGTGATAGAAGGCGCTGTAATAGTCACAAACACATGGCTCACAATTTTAGATGAACAGTTGGTAACAGGTAGGTTTTTTAAATTAAAATACAGAACGTAGGTACGTTTGAACATTTTATTTTGGTTGTACCTTTGTGAACTTATCATTTCTGTTACAGCGTGATTACCTGTAAATACCACATTAATGCAATACATGCTCAAAATGATGTCAGTCTCAATGCATTTGGCAATACGTGTAACGACATTCCTCCCAACAGCGAATAGTTCGCCTTCCGTAATGCTCGCACATACATCGACAATGTGCTGACGCATGTTGTGAGGCATTGTCGGTGGATCGCGATAGCAAATGTCCAACTTTCCCCACAGAAAGAAATCCGGGGACATCACATCAACTGAACGTGCGGGCCATGGTATGGTGCTTCGACGACCAATCCACCTGTCATGAAATATGCTCTTCAATACCGCTTCAACCGCACGCGAGCTATGTGCGGGACACCCATCATGTTGGAAGTACATCGCCATTCTGTCATGCAGTGAAATATCTTGTAGTAACATCGGTAGAACATTACGTAGGAAATCAGCATACATCGTACCATTTAGATTGCCATCGATAAAGTGCCGCACGATACATTAACCCGCCAAGGTCGCTGATGTTCCACTTGTCGCAGCCATCGTGGATTTTCCGTTGCTCAGTAGTGCATATTAAGCCGGTTTACGTTACCGCTGTTGGTGAATGACGCTTCGTCGCTAAATAGAACGCGTGCAAAAAACCTGTCATCGTCCCGTAATTTCTCTTGTGCCCAGTGGCAGAACTGTACACGACGTTCAAAGTCGTCGCCATGCAATTCCTGGTGCATAGAAATATGGTACGGGTGCAGTCGATGTTGATGTAGCATTCTCAACACCGACGTTTTTGAGATTCCCGAATCTCGCGCAATTTGTCTGCTACTGATGTGCAGATTAGCCGCGGCAGCAGCTAAAACACCTACTTGGGCATCATCATTTGTTGCAGGTCGCGCTTGACTTTTGACATGTGGGTGAACAGTTCCTGTTGCCTTAAATAACGTAACTATCCGGCGAACGGTCCGGACACTTGGATGATGCCGCCCAGGATGCCGAGCAGCATACATAGCACACGCCCGTTGGGCATTTTGATCACAATAGCCATACATCAACACGATATCGACCTTTCCCGCAATTGGTAAACGGTCCATTTTAACACGGGTAATGTATCACGAAGCAAATACCGTCCGCACTGGCCGAATGTTACGTGATACCACTTATACGTTCGTGACTATTACAGCGCCATCTGTCACAAAGCGAAAAAAGTGGTCCAACTAAAAGATTCATATTTCTTTACGTACTACACGAACATGTAATAAAAATGTGGGTTTCTATTTAAAACAAACGCAGTTGATATCCGTTTGACCTATGGCAGTGGCATCTAGCGGGCAACCATAGCGCCATCTGGTTTTCCCCTTCAAGCTAGACGAGTTTCGTTCTTTGTAGTTTTTTCGTTTGATGCTTATTTAGTGAGATATTTGGCCCGGTCACTATCAATGCACCACCCTCTATATATATTCAGAATTTGACGCGCACAAAAAATGTTTTCATAAATAGTCATCTCTCAGCACGTCTGCGTGTTTAGGGTGTAGTGTTACAAATATTTTGACGGCTCGACTGTATAAATAAGAAACTCATACGTCAGTGAGAAGTTCCTTTTGGATGGCCGGAAAGACGGTTTCATATCGTCTCTTTGGATGGAGAGAGGCACATAACTCCATGTTGTTTATTTCATAGATTTCAGCTAGATATCGTCCCCTTCAGTGACTCAGTCTCCCACAGGTGTGTGACACAGCGCTTCATCAGTGATATCACAGTGTGCAGAGGGACGGCGTACTAAGATAACCAATTTAATAACACCCAGCGAAACTTCTATGGCGTCTCGACACACGACACTGCAGTGCCTGTGTTGTTAAGAACGATGTAATGTTCGTTCGGACACGCATGTACGTCCGAAGGAACATTGCATCGCCCTGCTTAACACCACAGGCACTGCAGTATCGTGTTTATCGGCCGACACCGGTTAGCGACTGCCAATTAAAAATGTCCTCCCCGTTTCGGGAAATACATAATGTGTGTACGAGTACAGGTTGTGACGCAGGAACTACGACACATGGACGTTTCAGTCTGGCCGTGAGTCGTGCACGGGTGGCCAAAGCAGCTGAGACGACTGTTAGCGTAAAGTGAGAAATCTGGGCCCGAGTTCCGGTCTGCACAAATTTTCATTATCGTCATTCCCTTATACAGCTGATGGTTCTTCGTCTTTTCAACTGCGAATACATTTCGTGTACTCGAAAAAACTTTGGCAACATGTGTGAGGGCCCGTTATGCTGCAGGAGTTTCGCTGGGAAACCCTTACACATCCTCTATACACCTCCCGTCTGTCCGCAAGCGATTTCCATATTTTTTGGGGCCCTGAAGAAAGTTATTCGTAGCTATCGATTTGCTTCGGACGAAGAGATGCACGTTTGGGTACAATCATGATTCCGTAGGCACCGCAAACATGTTTCCATTAAGACACTGACCGTCTTGTCTCGCCATGGGATAAATGTATTAACAGCTATGGCGATTACTTTTGAAATAATAAAGAGTTTACTTACTTTTTGTGGTTTCCTACAAAATTTGTTAAAAACAGAACTATTTTATCAACATTTCGTTGTCTGTCTGTCCGTCTATTAACGTACCATTTTCTCAGGAAAGGGTGGAAGTATCATGTTGAAATGTATGTCAAATACGTTCACTAACTGGTTTCTGTCCGTCTCTTAAGACCACTTTTCCTCAGGAAAAGGTTGACGAATCAAATTGAAATTTTTGTCCCGTACTAGATTCTGCGTTGACTACGTGATGTAAAAAACTTCAGCTTCAAAGTGAATACAATCAAAAGATTGATTCTCGCTAACTCCCTCCTCAGGACCTATAGGATACTTCCCGTTGTCCTAGAATCATGAAATTTGGCAAGATTTCGCAGTACAGCCAAACGAAAAAATCAGAAAACTGCAAATTTTTAATTAAAGCAGACGAATTTTTTTTTTCTTATCTGACTCTGTCAGGAACGGATATACATATCAAGTTGAAATTTATGTCACATACTAAATAAAGCCTATAGGCCCTTGACGGTGTAATAAACGAAAGCTTCTAAGTCAATGCAGCCAAAATCTACCTCCATTGAAGTTACATATTTTGATTCTCGCAAATTCACGCATCGAAACCTATACGGTACTTCCCGTTGATCTACTATGTTGAAATTTGTAAGAAGTAAGGTTTCACACTACTATTAAAGGAAAAGATCCGAAAATTGTTAATTTGTAATTATATCACACGCAAAAATTTCTTTTGAAAATTGCTATGTGTGCGAAAGTTGATTTCACGTACAACTTGAAACGCCTCATCTACGTGCAGTAATCGCTCCTGGATATCTGACGATGCATAAATTCCGAAGCGAATTCCGAAGGGCGTCGTATGAGCAATAAAGTCATTCCTTGTCTGATGTTTCTCCTTTAGCATTGCGACTTAGCCAGCTTGAAAGGAAAACTACTGACTATTGTAATAATGGTCGCCGAGCGGTTCTAGGTGCTTCAGTCTGGAACCGCGCGACTGCTACGGTCGCAGGTTCGACTCTTGCCTCGGGCAGGTTAGTTAGGTTTATGTAGTTCTGAGTTCTGGGGGACTGATGACCTCAGATGTTAAGTCCCGTACTGCTCAGTGCCAATAATGGTCGCCCTCCTCCTGTCATATTTATGTTACGGAAAAAAAAACATTTTCGAAAATCTTGGAATCCCGGGTACAGATATCTTGAGATTATCAGTGGCGATAACAGGTAAAATGGTAGAGATCACTATTTCCAGAATGCATGAACTGTCCATATACATAATTAAGTGCGCGAGTCCTACTCCCACGTAGCCAATTTTTCTTCATCTGATTCTTCTTCGTTTCAGTGTCCCCTTATAATAACACAGTTTGGGAAACGCCCCCAGTTCGATACATGTACACTACCTGAAATTTACGATTCTTACACAAAATTTTTCGTACATATTAAACTGGGACTCTAATTGCAGCCCTTGCCTGTTACAGGCGTTTCTTGCTTAATATTACATGACCTGTGGTGAAGCTACGTGTAGAGGTTCCTGATTTTTGATGCCACGTCACCATTGCAAGAATACTTAAATTACGAAACGTTTGACACTGAACCACGATGCCTCCCGCCGGAGGTTCGAGTCCTCCCTCGGGCATAGGTGTATGTGTTGTTCTTAGTACAAGTTAGTTTAAATAGTGTGTAAGTCTAGGGACCGATGACCTCAGCAGTTTGGTCCCTCAGAAACTCACACACATTTGAACATTTTTGCACCACGATGAGTAACCATTTCTCGGAATAAATCGTTAGTAAAGAGGCAGAAACGTCGAATCGAAAGATTCTCGCAAGAATCATGTGGTACGAAAACCCCAGGACTGTTAGCTTCGCCAACAACTGCGGCAAAAGCCTGTCTCCTTGGGTAGGTGATTTTTGACCGTAGAGTTGCGATCTATGGCAGAGGACTTCCTAAACCGCATCAAAACACGTCTGGTGCCAATAATCAAGGTGGAAATTAATTCCACCTTTTTGCTGAGACATTCGTGTATACCAGATAACACTCCGCCAGACCTTGCTGCTCCCATATCTCCAACCGTTCGCATGTACCTCCTTTGAAGTGTCGATTAACAAAGTGAAGCGACCTAACATTCGGAAGACATTTTCACAATGATTCAGGTACGTTTGAGCGTCTGGAAATTAATGTTGTTGTTGTGGTCTTCAGTCCTGAGACTGGTTTGATGCAGCTCTCCATGCTACTCTATCCTGTTCAAGCTTCTTCATCTCCCAGTACTCACGGCAACCTACATCCTTCTGAATCTGCTTAGTGTATTCATCTCTTGGTCTCCCTCTACGATTTTTACTTTCCACGCTGCCCTCCATTACTAAATTGGTGATCCCTTGATGCCTCAGAACATGTCCTACCAACCGATCCCTTCTTCTAGTCAAGTTGTACCACAAACTCCTCCCCAATTCTATTCAATACCTCCTCAATAGTTATGTGATCTACCCATCCAATCTTCAGCATTTTTCTGTAATTATTACGATTCCTTAATTTCTCTGTCACCGAGTAGTCACTGTAAATTCCGTGTGGCTAGGGCCTCCCGCCTAGTAGACCGTTCGCCTGTTGCAATTCTTTCGAGTTGACGCCACTTCGGCGACTTGCGCGTCGATGGGGATGAAATGATGATGATAAGGACAACACAACACCCAGCCCCTAAGCGGAGAAAATCTCCGACCCAGCTAGGAATCGAACCCGGGCCGTTAGCTATGACATTCCGTCGCGCTGACCATTCAGCTACCAGGGTCGGACACCGAGAAGTTAAATGTTTGGTGATCGTATGTCAGTTGCCTATCGCATACACTGTTTTCTAGCCGAACACCGTTGCTTTGCTGTCCGCAATACATTAGCTGTCGCTCGGACGTGAACAACATTGCATGAAATACGAAACGAGCTAAACAAAACAACTGCGAAACAATGTATTCCTAGATTCAACAGACGTCACGAATCACACACTTAGTGAACTCGGACCTTTCGTTAGAGGCCATAATTGAAGAAACAAATATCACATAATTGTGCTGGGTGCTGCAGAGTGGTAGCATTGATCCTCAACATGAAATTCTTTCATAGAAGTCTGAGTGAATTTGTATCACTACTGAAATAACGTTGTAGAAAACTATTAACATTTTTTCTGGTCGATGATAACACTGACAGCAGTATACAGCCATTGGGGTTGCTGTTGTAATCGTTCAGTGCAGTACTATTAGAAAAGCAACGAACACTCTCTTTGCGAAAGTGACAGACTTCCTAAACAGACAGTGTATTACGACTGGAGTGTCAGCTTGTGGGTTGCAACCGTACCTTGTCTACTTGAGGAGACAGATGGTTCAAAATGGTTCAAATGGCTCTGAGCACTATGGGACTCAACTTCTGAGGTCATTAGTCCCCTAGAACGTAGAACTAGTTAAACCTAATTAAACTAAGGACATCACACACATCCATGACCGAGGCAGGATTCGAACCTGCGACCGTAGCGGTCTCGCGATTCCAGACTGCAGCGCCTAGAACCGTACGGCCACTTCGGCCGGCGGAGATAGATGGAAGATAGAGAATATAAAGAATATAGTCTTCATCATCTACTACTTCCCGGAAGGAAAGCAACTCAGTAATGTTAATTTCTGTTACTTCAGCCTGGTGTTGGAGAGAAACGCAAAGTTACAGGCGTGGCTCAAAGTAATTTTCTAAAGTCGAGTGCATAACGTGATCGGTCAGTCACGTTACGCTGTATGAATACTGAGTACCGAACTTCGTTTCTGAGACAATGCATGTCCAATGGTGCACAATAAAAGATATGAGTTCCCCGTTTCGATTCCCGGCGGGGTCAGGGATTTTCTCTGCCTCGTGATGACGGAGTGTTGTGTGCTGTCCTTAGGTTAGTTAGGTTTAAGTAGTTCTACGTTCTAGGGGACTGACGACCATAGATGTTAAGTCCCATAGTGCTCAGAGCCATTTGTATCATTTTTTGAAAAGATATGATAATTTGCTGATCAGTATTTGGATCACACCAGTTGCGGACTGGCTCCACGTCAGCACTTTCGGGATTCTTTCACGAACAGCTGTAAACGATGCTGATAATTACGACAAACTAATGCTTAAATAAGTAAATCTGAAAGAGATTAAGAGATTAATTTCGATATACTTAAATATATTTATTAAGAAAACTAAAGTATAAAAGGCTACGTGAAATAGCAAAGCATTCCCTTGCTGGTAGCAGGACAAACCTGAAATCTGCGCCTTCCTTTAGTATCACAGAAAGTCTTATAAATACTAATTAACATTTGTGGACTCTCTGGTCCACACATTTCAAACACGTAAAGAAAGAAATATTTATTGGTGGTCTTACAAGCTGAATTACGTCGTCAGTACAATATCTAATCAAAATAAAAGAAAGGAATGGTTAGGATTAATCATTTACTTCACAGATAAATCGACCAGATAATAAAAGAGCCACCACCATCCCAAGAGCGTGCAATACTTCCACGAGTTTTGGAGACGGTTGTCTGTTGCTTTGGTATTGAATGGCGAATGTTACGGTTTTAGGAATGTTCACCATCTGTCTGAAACTTTCACAGTTATTCACACATGTTGGCCAGATTCCTCCTAGCCGCCTCTGACTTATGGCGCGGTGCGATCTGCCGTCCCAAGAGTAGGAATTCTGGAATCTTTGCGAACCAGCCCAGAAGTGTGACAGCTCTTAAATCTTCCTCAAACCGAAAAATTTGAGGAAGAAATTTCTATGAGTGTACGTCTAGAGCACAGCATTGCATGGAAATGAATCATAGACTATGGAAAAAATAATAAGGATGAGAATCGAAGAGTTTGCGTTATGGTGTGTAACCTCTTGTTACATTTCAGGTCTTTCTTGAAACGAAAATTGATTCCAACTGGCCATGGACAATTCCCATAGTTCACACAGAATCACGAATTTCGCTTTCAAAGCAAAGAAAAAAAATGAGATAAAAGAACAATAAGAGCCAATGGAATACAGTATTAAATGAAAAGTAGCAAGGGACTTTATTCAAAGAGTTTCTAATGAACGCCCGTTTTGTTTCACGACTCCTATACAAACCCAACGCACATACTGTTAACGTCTTTAGCGCCTATGTGTCTTTGGGCCTGAGAGTCTTTAGCGTTTGAGATTTTAGTGTCCGAGATTTTAGCGTCTGAGTCCTGAATATTCGTGTCTCTTAAGTTCATACACCACTGCGTGAAATAGTTTACTTCATTGGAATCCGGGCTAATTAAAAGTAGGTCTCGGCGGAGGTTCGAGTCCTCGGGCACGAGTGTGTGTGTTTGTCCTTAGGATAATTTAGGTTAAGTAGTGTGTAAGCTTAGAGACTGATGACCTTAGCAGTTAAGTCCCATAAGATTTCACACACATTTGAACATTTAATTAAAAGTATATTTTGGTTCGTTTGATTTATTGTCAGAAATACGAAAACTGACAGAACTGAGATAACGCTAATACCCAGCTAACATCTCAATCGATAAAACATTAATATAATCAATTCCAGTTTCAAAACTTCAGTCATTCCAGAAGTTACTATTCAAACATTGAGTCGCAACTTGACTTGCGACTATAGACCCTGTTTGGACATTTATTATCGAGCTTAAGTGTGACCATTCATAGTAGTGAATCGTATCAACGAAACTTCGTTAATAAAATCCGAGTTAAGGAAAAACTATAGAGTCCTACGATTTCAAACACAATATCAAGAGAAGCCAAACGTGGATTGGATTTTATCTGGACAATAATAATATTTTATTCCATATTAATATTAAAGGAATAATTTCTAACCGACAAAACATCGTGCTGTGTTAAATGAACCCTGTGACTTTTGAAGGAATTAATTCGGTGTACATCAAAGATATCAATTCATTTTGAAAAGCGAATCGGCCGCCTAGTAACGGAGCATCTACCATAACACAGACTACAGTAATAATTTGAATCTAAACTTACTGATCAACAAATGTTGACTGCAATGATAGTATTGTGTCGCCTCGTTTACATGTGTCTCGACAAGGTGAAAAATACTGGCTGGGCACAGAAAAAGGACATTACACTTTCTCTGATGGTGGAAGTGCCAGTAGGTAGAAATAGGAGATGCTATAGAAGAACTTTGACAGTTGGGTGGACTAATAAGAAATGAGGTGCTTCTCCATACACCGGCGAGGAAAGGGATATGTGGGAAAAAACTGCCAATAGAAGAGACAGAATAATCGGCCATGTGTTATGAAATTTGGAAATTTGTAGTAAGGTCTTATGGGACCAAACTGCTCAGCTCATTGCTCCCACTACTTAATCTAACTTAAACTAACTTACGCTAAGGACAACACACACCCCTACGCCCGAGGGAGGACTCTAACCTCCGACGGGGGGAGCCGCCCGGACCGTGACAAGGAGCCATGTGTTAAGACATGAAGGAGTTGGGAGGAGCTGTAGAGGCTGAAAACTTTCGAAAACTCTAGGGGAAGACAACGAATAATTGAGAGCACTGGGTTTAAGTGCTACTCTGAGAGAAGAAGTTAGCACAAGAGACAAAGCAATGAGCCGGCCGGAGTGGCCGAGCGGTTCTAGGCGCTTTAGTCTGGAACCGCGCCACCGCTACGGCTGCAGGTTTGAATTCTGCCTCGGGCATGAATGTGTGTGATGTCCTTAGGTTAGCTAGGTTTAAGTAGTTCTATGTTCTAGGGGACTGATGACCTCAGATGTTAAGTCCCATAGTGCTCAGAGCCATTTGAACCATTTGACAAAGCAGAGAACTGACACTCCCTTCTCGAAAAAATAAAAGAAGTAATTATTTCAACACGTTCGACTTTATAGTTGTCGTTCTGAAAGAAAGAGCTTCCAGAGCTATGATAAAAAAACTTCTGTATTCACAAATGTCTGGAATACATTTGGTAGCTTTACGAAGCTTCAGCGTTTTCGATTCTAAAAAGATTTCGTCAGAACCAGTACCTTGTTACGAAAGCAGCACCTCAGATCTTCATTCAGCACTCATCGCCGTCACTTAAGTGATCAGGATATCCGTATATATCATACAAATTTTTATTTATGTGGTATATGTGATATCCAAGAGAACAGACAACAGATATATAACTAAGGCAAGGACTGTTGTGTATGACTTTGTACTAGAGATGGGTAGTTCGCGAACGAACGGGTGCAAAGGAATGGTTCACCAAGATGAACGAAAGGACCGAGGAACGAATTCCAAGGAACGATCGGTTCATAGTTCACTTCGGTCGCGGCGGTCTACTAGTAGTTCCCGGGAACGAGGAACGATCGGTTCATAGTTCACTAGTTCACTTCGGTCGCGGCGGTCACTTCGGCAGTTCTCGTTCCAGCCTCGGTCACGTGCTCGTCTCAGGCTCGGTCTCCCTCGGCCGCACTCGTCGTTCTTCGCATGACCACCTGTCTCAGTTCCACGGTCGACTGCTCCTAGTTAGTCCAGTATCCAGTTGTTCGTTTCGTTCACTGCGCTCGCCTATTTTACATATGTTCCAAACTGTTCTTGCACTTAGGTCTGGCTATTCAGCGTCCACGACCGGTAATCAAAAAGTGTTTTATAGCTACGTAAATTACATAAAAATTACGTTGTATGTAATAGGTACGTCTTTTCAGGTAGCAAAATGGCATATCAGCTCTCTTCATTATATCGATGAACAGCAGAAGACATACTTATAACAAAGCAGGTTTTTTGGTTATTCATATATTTTTTGGTTTCATCGACTTGATTTAGCAACTAACTTTCAATAATTTGCTTAATTTTTAGTGTAAGAAAATTCATATAAAACGACTTTCGTGTATCTTTCATATACAAAACATTACCTTTAGGAAGGCTCTAATTATTTTTAAGTTTAGTTGTTTCCAATTTGCGTTACCTGCTAGTTTGGTTTCTTTGGAAAAAAAAAGAAGAAGTGGGTTGTGGGTCATTTTGGCTCAGTAGGAAAAGCGGTGCCTCTCCATTTGAAAAGACATGGAGTGCCATAAAATCGTATTTACTTATTATCTCAAAAACATTTGTTCAGAAGGAGCTTTCAAACCAAAAACTTTACTACTGCGAACTTAATTATTATTATTATTGCTGCATTAACATTAATAATGCAACATAAAAACCTAATTTTTACTAAGCGTGACGCAAGTATGATGAGAAAACCACATTTTGTTTTATGCTTCCATAAAGTGTACTTAGCCTACGAACACAGAGCCAACGAGAAGTATATATAGGGTGTAAACGATTATTGTTTACAACGTAGCATAGCTGTGTAGTGGAAGTCGAAACGAAGAATTTTATACAAGACACTTGTGGTCTATTAAGTTGGGAAATAGCCACCAACAGGTTTACGAGACTACATGTGCTATAGCCCATGCACGCCGCGTGAGATTTTCATGTTCTCTTCTCCAGGTCTCTACACATCGTCATCGATTGTTTCGCCATTGTTGCTTGCATTAGCTTGTTATTTCTTCACTGCCTAATTATTACGTGTTTGTCTGTTTGTTGTATCTGCTCGTAACAGGCAACACATCGTCCGTAATTGGCGAGCAGTCTGTACTCGGGGCCGGTTTTCCGTGCGCCACCCTATATTATTACCCCGCGATCAGCTACACAACGCTACAGTTGGCTAAACGAGAGGTTCTGCAGAATCACAGAAATTACTTCTAAAAGTGTGTAAGAATTCTGTAATGAATAAAAACTCTATACTGCACGGGGGAGGCAAGTGCTCCCTCTTGGTGCTCTCCATCCTTCAGTCACCTACACTACTAGTTTTCAGTTTTTCATAAGAACCATATACCAAGCACAAATGAACGGTGAACGAGTAAAAATGAACGGTTCCCAAAAAAGAACGATCAGCAGTGAACTAGTTCCCAATGGTGAACGAGTTTGCCCATCTCTACTTTGTACGCAGCAGTAATGAGAGGTGGGGTACAGAGTGGTGTCGCAATTGCCATCGTAGGCAAGCAGGAGCAGAGATGATCAGCGAAAAAGTTACCATAGTAAACAGAAGATTTACTTATCTTCTATTTCTCAGAGCGTGTGAAGAGTCATTACAAATAATACAGGAAGAAAAAAATTCCAGACCATACAACTGCAACAAGGATGAGGCTCTCGAAAATAAAGCACAAACTATGACATCAAAGTCACGACTAAGCGGCGTCTGCGTAGCGTCACGAAGGAAAGAGGCGCCAACTACAAGTGGGGCCCGCATCTCGTGGTCGTGCGGTAGCGTTCTCGCTTCCCCCGCCCGGGTTCCCGGGTTCGATTCCCGGCGGGGTCGGGGATTTTCTCTGTCTCGTGATGGCTGGGTGTTGTGTGCTGTCCTTAGGTTAGTTAGGTTTCAGTAGTTCTAAGTTCTAGGGGACTGATGACCGTAGCAGTTAAGTCCCATAGTGCTCAGAGCCATTTTTTTCTACAAGTGGGCGTCTGTCTGCCACCAGTAGTCCTGTACTGTCGCGGCAGAGGGCGCTCCTGGTACTGAGATACTGGAGGCATGGCTCAGCAAGCGTGCTCCATTGGGTCCGTGGGTCCTGAAGGCCGTTATCGGTGTCTGAGGGAAACTTGCGACTCTCTTGACGACTTAAAGAAGCCGGTAGGGTGCTATAGATATGTGATACCACAAGGATGGCCAATGATCACTTCAGTGAGGATGCACACCACTCTCGAACTCTTACAGGAATCAGAGATATAAATGAGGAGTAGTGAGGATAGTGAGCAGGAGCACTACATCAGTAGTGTGTGCATAAGTTGAAAATCTGAGTCTGATGTGAGGCATGCTAGGGTAGTCTGTGCAGTTGCAGTGACCACTGTAAACAGCTTGTGCAGTTGTCAGTCATTTCCCTTGCAAGCGGGAGATCCAGGCTCGAATCGCGATCTCACACAAATTTTCAATGGTCCCCATTGAACACTAGCAGCTATTGTCATTAATTCCTGTGTGTCTTGATTTATGGATGTTCTATGTATGTGTGTTCCTCATCTCCTCATAAACCACTGGATCACCTACTGTCTGGAAACCGCTGTGAGCGTTACAGCCACCTACCTATCAACCTATCAAAGGGGTGGAAGTGAGGAAGCTGTGTAATCCACAATGTGCAAATACCCAAACATTATTCATCCAGTATTTGAATGTGAGAGAATTTAGTAACTTGTAACCTATTTTACACATAATTTCAAACTTTTTCTATACCAAAAAGTTTATCTCTTACCATATTTTCTCTGTTAATGAACTGCCGGCCAGGGTGGCCGAGCGGTTCTAGGCGCTACAGTCTGGAACCGCGCGACCGCTACTGTCGCAGGTTCGAATCCTGCCTTGGGCATGGATGTGTGTAATGTCCTTAGGTTAGTTAGGTTTAAGTAGTTCTAAGTTCTAGGGGACTGATGACCTCAGAAGTTGAGTCCCATAGTACTCAGAGCCATTTGAACGATTTGTTAATGAATTAAAACAGCCTCATCAGGCGTTACGTTTTAATATAATATTTCTCTACTATTAACTATATTAGTGACGCACTTTGCAAACAGAATTCACAAATAACTCTGAATGTACCTGCACTGTTACATCATTGGACGGCACATAGTGCAAGAGATATGACGTCGTAAGCACTGAGATGCATGAAAGTCTGTCGTATCATGCATGACTTTTAAATTTATTACTTACACCATTCGCAACACATTTCTCAGACCATACACATATGCCGCTGTATGTAACTACAATATTATAGCATTGTACGATACACAATTCAGGAGAGATGACCTCATAAATATTGATCTGCGTGAAAACGAAATTGCTGGGTGAAATTCGCTAGAGATACAGGTGAAATATGTGTACAAACATTGGTTAAATATGTTAAACACTGAAAAATATGTGATATGTGCGCATGCAGGGAAATTCCTGGATAAAGATCTCCTAAATCCCTGTATCGATTTCCATCAAATATGGTACATGTATTACTCATTATCTGGACAGAAATAGTGTGGAGGCAAGAACGAACAACCTCCTTTTTTGGAGCGGGGGTGATAACATAGAGAGAAAAAACGGGAGGAACAGATGAACAGGAAGGCAGAGGGAAGGAGGGGGGAACACAGATATGGGGGAGCAGGACATGAACAGAAAAATGGGGAGGGAGAAGTGCACAGAGAAAGGTAAGAAGAGGAAAATGACGGAGAGAGGGGAAGAAGGAGATGAACAGATGGGGAAGAGGAAATGCAAGAAAAAGGGAAGACGAGATGGAGAGAGAGAGATAGGTGGGGAAATTTACTGGGAAAGTGCGAGGAAGAGGTAGAAAGAGAGAGGGGGAGTAGGAGATAGAGGGAGCAGGAGGGGTAGATGGGCAGAGGGCGAAGGAGCATAAGAACAGAGGAGTAGGAGCACATTGACAGAGAGAGTGGAAAGGAGCAGATGAACAGAGAGATGGGGAAGTATCAGATGAACAGAGGAGCAGTAGGAGATGGACAGAGAGCAAGAGACGGAAGAGGTGGGCAGGAAGACAGCGGAGAAAGAGATGGAGGGTTAGTGGATATGGACAGAGAAAGGGTGAGGAGGAGGAGGAAGAGGAAGAGATGGAGTAACGGAATAAATATTTACCAAGGCAACGCCGGATACTCAGCTAATTTCTGCACGAAGTATTTTTCAAAGAGATCGGATAATCCAGTTTGACTACGCAAAATTTCGCTGGATGCTTTGGTTATCTGGGAGATAATGGGCAAACGGCTTAATGTCACAGTAATTGCTTAGGTGTTTCAACTTAAGCAACTTGTCATTTCAACCGAAGCAAGTAAAACATCCTCACAAGACCACAGACCGTATCCAGTTTGCACCATCTGTTACGTGCAGACCTCGAACGAGGTATCCGGTGAACTGTGACGGACATGAAACCGGTTTGGATCTATCTCACAAAGGGAGAAACGTGACAGGTCTGATCAGATAATAGATTTACAGTTCTCTATGATCCATTATGTCTGTTCACCGACTTTACCGATCAATTTTCCTACCTTGAGTGAACAAGTCTCTTTCGCGCATGGCTGCTCCATATGTGCAAGCGTTGCAGTTTCAACCTGACAGCTGGGTAGAACCTAGTAGACAAGAAACGTTATTTCGGTCGTGGCAAGTTTTCTGACTGCCAGAGGAGTGACTTTTTAACGTCGAGTCGTCAGGAGTAAACAGCGATTCACAATTGAGACCTACCTCTTCCTCCACTAAATGTTCATTGATATATGTGAAGCCAATTGTGAAAGAATGGTGGAAAGAAGCTGTCGTTGTAGGTTAAGTAGCACCAGTACAAAATTTTATGTTATGTTTTATCTAGTTAACAAATACAGAAGATGATCTCTCGTATTAATCTAATAGGCAAGCCGCACACAAGACACAAAAAAATCCCTCCTGTGCCACTAGACACAATATAGGTGGTCCACAGATTCCAAAGACGTATAGTACACAGGAGGAGCTGACAATTACGCGTGATTTATTTCAAACATAAGATAGCTACCGTATTCAGTAGTAGATATTTACTTTCACATTATCCATAAAGTAGATTAACAACAACGTATCTCCTACCGTTCTCCTATTTTTTTAGTTTTGATATTCGTTTCATGATTAATAAATTATGGTCAAAGGCCAAATCCTCCCCTGAAATTGTTTGAACGTTTAAAATCTCGTTTCTACGTCTCTGATGTGTAATTATATTATCTAACGGAATCCTTTCGCTGTCCTCATGTCCCTTCAATGTGTCAAACTTCTTTTATTATTCTTAAGCCAAGTGTTGGCAATGATTAAATTTTGCTCTGTGCAAAATTCTTCAAAGCGTCTTCCACTTTCATTCTTTCCGCCAATGTGTGCACCTATTTCTATTTTCCGTTCTCTTCTTTTCTTGCTACCGAATTACCGTCCATTATGACTAAATATTCGTTTAGTTTGACCTGATGAATATTTTTTTTTACGTCACGCAACATTTTGGTTCAAAAATGGCTCTGAGCACTATGGGACTCAACTGCTGTGGTCATAAGTCCCCTAGAACTTAGAACTACTTAAACCCAACTAACCTAAGGACAGCACACAACACCCAGCCATCACGAGGCAGAGAAAATCCCTGACCCCGCCGGGAATCGAACCCGGGAACCCGGGCGTGGGAAGCGAGAATGCTACCGCACGACCACGAGATGCGGGCCGCAACATTTTCTTTCAACTTCTAGGTAGTGGGCAGATCTTGGGCTTGTGTTCACCTTAAGCGTGATGATCCGTTTTTTATACTGTCCATTTTCTTCTACATTGTTAGCCACATTCCTGCATCGGTCTTATTTGATTTTTCAAAACTGTTTTATGACCCAGTACTCAGCTGATTAAAAATTCTGTTAATCTTGCCGCAGTACTTCACAAGTGTCCATTACACCCAGCTTCAATCTGCCTATTTATCCTTTCAAATTATGTGTCCTATCAACCCGATTAAAGGATCTAGCATTCCATACTACGGCCCCTAGAACGCCAGTTTTGTTTTTCCTGATGTCAGCATCCTGCTGACATCCTGGAGATCCGAATGTGGGGACAATTTCCCTCACGAAAATTTAACACAGAAGGACGCCATTACGATTAAGCATACAGTAGAGTTGCATGCCCTCGGGAAATATGACGGTCCTTGTTTTCCCTAGCTTTCAACCGTCCAACATAATATGGCATATTCATGATGGGTAATGATACAAGGCCAGTTCAGTCACGCACTTACATTATTGCTCTGTAACTGTTGGCCAGGCTCCTACCCCTCTCCAGAAACCATACGTTAGTTTAGTCTCTTCATAGATATCCATCTGATATGGTTACAAGGGGAATTAATAGCGATATTTTAACATTAACAGAAAAGTTATTTCCTTCGGTTCGTATGAGAGAAAGCAGGAAAACGTTGACTTGACAGTGAAAGATTTTGTTTTAAGTAAAAACTGCGTTAGTGTTTCGACAATGTCTTATATATGAGGGATAGTCAAATGAAACCCGAATACCCGCAACAACAGGACCATGGAATGTTAAAACATTTCTTCCGCTGGGAGACGAGACGATGTTTCGTAGAAGGCGGTCAGCCACGACGGCTCCATATCAGCACCCCATTCTTGCTCGTCTGAATGAAACCGGCCCACGTCTCTCTTCGTGTCGCCAAAGATGTGAAAATCATACTGTGAAAGATCCGGGCTCTGCGTAGTATGCTGCAGTGTTTCCGAACCAAATCTCTGAAGTGATGTTTTTGTCCGATTAGCTGTATATGGTTCGGAAACATCCCACATATCTCCTGCCAAAGAAATCCAAAGTTGTACACACAAGTGCCGGTAAGGTTATCATGAGATTCTTCTTCAACTGCAGGGACCCACTTCTCGTCGAGTTCTTCGACCATGGAACCATAAACAGCTATGAAGGCACTTTACAGAATCTACAACGTTCCATAAAGTCAAAACGGCCAGGAATGCTGTAGGGCGAACCATCCTGTTGCATGATAACGGCCACCCCGACACTGTCAATCGGATGAAGGCTGCGCTGTAGCGATTTGATTGAGAAACGCTGCAGTGTCCTCCGTACAGCCCGGATCTTTCACCGTGTAATGCTTACATTTTTGTCGACCTGAAGAAAGACATGGTTCGACGTCGGTTGGAGTCTAAAGGGGAAGCGCAGGAGTGGGTACGGTTGTGGATCCATCAAAGGCCGACCCCTTTCTACGTAACAGTGGGAAAGATGTCTTAAGGCGAGGTGTGATTACATTTGAGTGGTCCCGTTGTGACGGATGTTTGGTTTTCATTTGACTACCCCTTATAAATGCTATTTTTTATCCAACGTTTCAACGATGAAAACATTTCGTCCCTAAAGGGAAATTTTGGATGTCAGTAACATATGCTCAAAGCATTTCGTTGAGGTAGAATCTTTTCTCGCGGAGTATTTGATGAAAGCAGGTCTGACACGTAAGATACTTAATGTGAACACAAGGTGGACGTTTCAACTATTCGTATCTAAGATCACTAAATTCAGCTTTTACCAATGTATTTGCTGATGATTTATTTTTGTTTTGCGACCTTCGCCTCTATCCACTTATTTTAGTATTCACGTGCTCGTGGAAATTTGAATAGTATTCGCTAGTTATTGTTTGATAGTGTACCAGGTAATCAATTAGAATAAACACGTAAAACTGTGGTTGGGCATAACCCTTCCAGCAGTAGATTTGATGGACAAGCGTCTGCTTCTACCACTGCTTTGATTGCCGTTCGTTTCTGACGTAAGATCCTGAAAACTACGTCCTATCGAGCGTACACCAACTTATTTGAGTTTTTCTAAGCGCAGTGCACACATTACTGAAAAATTCATTTTCTATTTAGTTTTTCCAGCATTCACTTACAACTTGCCGATTGTAAATATCGTATTATGCACTGCTTCGACGTTTTAATTTTTGACTGTAGCTTACAAGTGCTACTCTCAAATGAAGTTTCGAACATCATGGCCACACAGATGCACAGTTAGTATTCAGTGCATTAAATGAAATGTGAGAGGAAAGTAGAAACAATATGATTTTACGTCCTTGTCATTTGATAATTAAAGATGAAGTATAAGACAAAATGAGACAGGCAAAGAGCAAAACATCGATGTATTTGTTCAACATAATCATTATTTCTCATTAAATGATGCTGAAGAACCTAAATCTGACTGAACACATCCTGGTTTAAATCCAGTTTCCACCGAATGCGTGTCCAGTAACTTTACCAACGCGATAACTAGCTCATAATATGAGATACGGTCTCTATTGCTCCTCGCTTGCATAAAACGTGCTGATGAGTAAAATTCCACGATTGGAATGAGAGGAACGAGAACAACTCGTGGCGGGCTGCACCAAACCAGTCAGCAGACTGATTCCCCCCCCTCCTCCCCCCACCCCCCCCCCCCCACCAAAAAAAAGTTTTGAGACGTGTTTCACGTGAATCGCCTCGAAAAGAAGAAGATCTACATTTCAGTTCGGTCTTCCATTTTTTACATGTTGATGACAGAAGAAAGGAGAAGCGAAAGCCCGAAGCTGCTTTTTCTATTACAATCGTGGCACTATTTCCACGCGACAAAATTTTTGAGTTGTTTCGCCAAAGAGACGGCACTGAAAATATGACGCTTTCCAGGCAGTCACATCAGAGACACATGACACCTGTCCAAGTTTTTCCCACACAACGTAATATGAAAAGTGTTTAACAATGTGTATTTCGGAGTTACTTTAACGAAACCAGACAGGCGAATAATGGAATTTTACTCATCAACACGTTCTATGCAAGCGAGGCACAAGAGAGAACGTATCTCATTTTCTGAGCGAAATATCGCGTTGTTAAAGTTACTGGACACGCATGCGGTGGAAATGGGATTTCAACCCGCTTCTGGTCAGTAACATTTAGGTTCTTCAGCATTATTTAATGAGAAATAATAATTACGTTGAAGAAATATATCGATGTTTTGCTCTTTGTCTGTCTCATTCTGTCTTATGCTTCATCTCTAATTATCAAACGACAAGGATGTAAAATCATATTATTTCTTCTTTCCTTTCACATTTCCTTCAACGCACTGAATACCAACTGTATATCTGTGCGCCCATGATGTTCTAAACTATTACACAAGCACTGTGTAAAATAAGGCGAGGAGTATTGTGTCGTCAGTACAGAAAAAGTAACAGCAGAACGTGAACTAGTCATTGGATGTCACCTGAGTAACAAATCCATCAGGGACATTTCAATTCTTCTAAAGCTACCCAGGTTAACTGTTGATGTGTGACTGTTAAGTGGAAACGAAAAGTAACAAACACAGTTAAACCCAGTCAAACTTCATGTACTGGCAGACACGAACAGCCGACCATTGCGCAGGATGGTTGGAAAAATTGCATGAAATCAGTGGAAGGAATCATACGGGAGTTCCAAAGTGCTATAGGATGTCCAGATAGCTCAATGATTGCGCATAGGGAATTGAGAAGGCCCGCATCTCGTGGTCGTGCGGTAGCGTTCTCGCTTCCCACGCCCGGGTTCCCGGGTTCGATTCCCGGCGGGGTCAGGGATTTTCTCTGCCTCGTGATGGCTGGGTGTTGTGTGATGTCCTTAGGTTAGTTAGGTTTAAGTAGTTCTAAGTTCTAGGGGACTTATGACCACAGCAGTTGAGTCCCATAGTGCTCAGAGCCATTTGAACCATTTGAATTGAGAAGGAGTACAGTGGTCGAGCAGTTCATGATAAGCCACACAGTTCTGCAATCAATGTTGAGCGATACTTGAGGTGGAGTAAAGAGTGACGACACTGCACACTGCATGGCTAGAAAAGAGTGATTTGGAATGATGAACCACGCTGTGCCCTGTGACATCCATTGGAAGTGTTTGGGTTTGCTACTTGCCAACAGTGAAGTATGGAGGAGGTGGAATTACGGTATGGGGCTGTTTTTCGTATTAGTGTGTAGGCCCTTGTACTGCTTAAGGATATGAATACATTTTACATCGTTGTGTGCTGCGTATATTTGAACAGTTCGGAGCAATGCAATGCGCGCTGTCATAAGACATCAAGTGAGACAGTGGTTAGTGGACAGTAATGATCCTCACATGGACTTGCCTACTCAGGGTCCCAACCAGGATACAAAACGTCGACTTCGCTACAGGGTCCAGTGTCCAACATCAGTATCTTCTGTGGTTTCGTCTCTTGGAGGAAAAATGGGCTGCCATCTCTACAGACATTGAGACACCTCACTGAATATAACCCAGCAGTGTTCAAACCGTCATCTACATCTACATCTACATGGATACTCTGCACATCACATTTAAGTGCCTGGCAGAGGGTTCATAGAACCACCATCACAATCCTCTATTATTCCAATCTCGTATAGCGCGCGGAAAGAATGAACACCTATATCTTTCCGTACGAGCCCTGATTTCCCGTATTTTATCGTGGTGATCGTTTCTCCCTAAGTAGGACGGTGTCAACAATATATTTTCGCATTCGTAGGAGAAAGTTGGTGATTGGAATTTCGTGAGAAGATTCCGTCGCAACGAGAAACGTCTTTCTTTTAATGATGTCCAGCCCAAATCGTGTATCATTTCTGTGATACTCTCTACCATATTTCGTGATAATACAAAAAGTGCTGCCCTTCCTTGTACTTTTTCGATGTACTCCGTCCGTCCTATCTGGTAAGAATCCCACACCGCGCAGCAGTATTCTAAAATAGGACGGACAAGCGTAGTGTAGGCAGTCTCCTTAGTAGATCTGCTACATTTTGTCATGAAGAGGAAGAGGGGACACACCTCTTATTAATGTTCATTAATAGGTGTCCGTATACTTTTGGTCAGATAGCGTACTTAGAGAAAGGAAATCTAGCAAGCAGCAACTATTTTTGTGGAATTTGTTGATAGAATGGAACAGTGCTTAGTTTGCGACGGGACGCCATACCGGTACCTCTGACAAAAATAGCGTTAAAATAACGTTGTCAGGCGTTTAAATTAGAAAAAAGAGCCAGAAGGTCACAGTACTGGAACCCGTTTTTTCACAAATCAAGCATTGAAACGGACCAAACCTTATATATCATTATTAATGCTCTGTACAAGGTATTAAAATAACCTTCACAGTATACAGAAAATGTTTGATATAAAATCCCAAAAACGTGAAAGAAATTTGCAAAGAAATTTGCTCCATCATTTAATCAATCTTCGAAGAAGTCAGTTAATTGTCTTGTATCATGTATTGGAACCAATACGTTTACTTGACTGATTTTTTTTGATGAATTGGTCTGTCTGACATTCTACAAAATAATCGTACGTTTACTCGCACATTCGCTACAACACGGACCCAATTTCTTCCACATTTTTGAGATTTTATGTAAGTTACTTTATGTATATTTTGTGTATATTGTACATACAACTTCAGCTTATTGTTCGGAGAACTGATAATGGAGCTACAGGCTTTAAAAGTGGCCTGCTAGGAGATTGCAAAAAAATATTGCTACTTGCTGCATTTAATTGCTCAAAAAATGTATTTTGTAAGAGCGGATCCACTGCAATCAGCCGGCTCGTGGAAACACGTCAAAGTTGAAGATATATCTGATAAAATAAATGAAAACAAATCTATGACAGCTGATGTATTTGGTAATATCAATGTGTGTTCCAGACATACGCAGTGTACCGTTTCCCCATACTATGATAGCTGACATAATTTTTGACAGAAGCTTGCTGCGCTGTCGCACTTAAGGTTTTGACCTTTAAGAGTTCATGTCATAGTTTACTTCCATCACTTAAGTTCATGCAAACAAGATGCGGACGATTCATTGTCATCAGCTAAACGAAGATATTCAATTAACGAATATTTCTTCTCATTTCTTTCACTTGTAGATCAGAAAACTTTCTACTGAACTGCTGAATATAATCTTGGTGATACGGAATTTCATTATCTGTCACTATCCCGGCAAGTCCAATGGAAAATGTGGTATTCATGTGCGTATGTTACACTTTACTAACATAATTTTCCTAGAAGATTTAGTTCATTTTTTTCGCTCAAAAAGGGAGACGAGGAGCTGAGAGATATACTAAATTATTCTTAATTACTGGGCTGTAGTTCCATATAATAGATTTAGTGATATTTCTGTTTATGGTTTCATTATTTTAGTTACGATGGCTGTCAGCTGTTAAAATTAAATTTACACCTTCTGCAGGCGCAGGGACACATCTCTGTCCGAGTTTCTTGATGGCAAGGCAGAACAGTGGGCGGCAAATTTACACAGATTTCCGTTTTAAAAAAACTCCGGTCCTGGTAGGAGCTATGCCTTTGTAATCAACCTTCGTTGTTTTCCACCAAGTCACTATTTCCTCTCCCACATTCTATTTCTTCGAAACATGCTACTGGCACTGTGATAAAGTCATTTCATAACGAATGTAGACCTTCGATAATAGCCACGTTGCTACCCGCTGTTATCGCTGTTCGCAGTCTTAAGTATACAATCAAACGAAGCTAAATTTCCTTCTGCATAATTTTCTTTGAGAAATGTGTCATTTTGGCTTTAATAAACGTAATTTATGAGAGCAGACAATGCAATCACTCAACGTGAGACCGACCTTCACCACAGCAAGAATTGTCAGGAAACAGGAAGCTAGCTACAGAAACAGCAGTGGCCCACTGTACCTCTCACTCTCAAAACGGGCAGCCTGAAGTCCAGAGGCAAAATTTCGGAGTTTGGATTCAGCACTTTTTTGGGTTTGCTCCATTTGAGCGTTGTTGCATCACTCTGTGTTTGGTGTAAGTTTTGATACAGTGTAGGCGATATTGCGAAAGTATTTTCACAGCAACAGAGGTAGCTGGAGTAACGAACTGAATAAACTGTGAAACTTCCTGGCATATTAAAAATGTGTGCCGGACGCGACTCGAACTCGGGACTTTTGTCTTCCGCGGGCATGTGCTGTACCGTCTTTTTTTAAAATAGTTTTTATTCGGTTTTATGTAAATTGAAGGAAGAGGGGGAGGAGAAAGGAAAGGGAAGGGATGGGGCTACTGATATTTTTTTTCCTACCAACTTTTTTTTTAATTTTATTTATTTATTTATTTATTTGAAAAGAGAACAAACACCTATTATATGAGCAAAAGTTGCAGGCAATGAGAAAACAAATAAAAACCTCTAGTGTATGAAAACAAAAGACGACGTTCTTCATAAAATAACACAATAACCCTTGAAAACATAAATAGGTAGCTATATTTTGCCAACATCCTTTTTTTTAACGTAAATGAGTACACAGTCTCGCCATCAGTAGCAATCCAACTTTATGTTATTTTTACGGGGGAGCACAGGAGAAAGAAAACAAATAGGCTGCAGATACAGAGGTATGCGTGAAAGGGTAAACATGTGTAAGGGAAAACAATTTAGAAGAGAAGGAGAAAGGAGAAGTGCAATAAATTAGGAATACTTTCCGCGTCATGTTCCATTATGGGCGCCATCAGAACAAAGTGCATTCTATCACTGACCATGAAAAAGGGAACGTGGGATCGTCCAGTCCTGACTGGCACGGTTCGTTGAGATGCCAGCTTTGAGGCGGGTTGGTGAAAATACTCAGTAAATAGTTCGCGAAAGTGGCCCGATAGTGTCAATGTCGGCGAAGGGTGTGGTGATGTACTTGGAGGCGTGTCCAAAAGTCCGCCGGATCGACGATGTCGTCCCGGAAGAGGTAGTTGACAGCCATGCCACTGATCCATGTGATGGCGTGCCACTTAGACGATGGAAAGCAGGTCGTGTCGGGACATATCATCATGGTAGGAGAAACGTGATGTGGCGGTACTCGGAGGTAGAAAGCTACAATCTTCTGTACGAGGGTCCAGACAGCTGCTGCTAGTCCACACTCAAAACGATATAAATCTGGATCTTCGACATTGCACTTGAGGCACAGGGGTGAGTCCACCAGCGCGATGCGATGCAGTTTCTGTCTTGTAGTATATCTGCCGTTGACGAGAAGGTACTACCCCGCGGTGGTATCAGTGGTGTGATATGGTTGGTGGATCGTTTTCCAAACTGTAGGCCATGAAACCTGGGGGTGACGTGTTTATACGGGGTTTCGGGGTGGGGACTTTCGGAGAAGGCGGTAGATGTCGCGGGTGGTCGACCGGAGCTATCCAAGCACGACTCACGACCCTTCCTCACACTATCAATCCCCGCTCAACATCGTCTCCTTCCTTCCAAACTTCACATAATCTCTCCTGCAGAAGAACTTCTCTGAAACTTGAAAGGGAAGGTCGTGAGTCGTGCTTGGATAGCTCAGATGGTAGAGCACTTGCCCGCGAAAGTCAATGGTCACGAGTTCGAGTCTCCATTCGCCACACAGTTTTAATCTGCCAGGAAGTTTCATATCAGTGCACACTCCGCTGCAGAGTAAAAATTTCGTTCTGAATAAACCGTAATCACATCATCAGTCTGTAACGGTCCACTGGAGACTACAGGTCCTTTGTAGCAAAAAAATCTGGATGTTCTTTTTCTGAATATTTTTCGAAATGGTCTGTAGAGCTGAAGTTCATCCTGTATTTCAACAAATCTTACCTTATTCTACTCAGTAGGCAGTTTAAGGATTAGTGCTTTAAATAAATAAAAAACCTTTTAGCGTCAAATACAATGTTTCGCTGGCACTTGTTTTGCGTTTTGGTTTTTCTTACATCTGATCTTGTTTCTGGTAATCAAACCAGATGTAGGGAGCACTAATTATGTCTAGTTCAGTTAAATAGCTATTTCAAAATCGTTTTATGTCCTTGACAATGAGCCATGTTACCTCATCTCTCAAACTGGGCTTCACTGTCCACATGTAGTGAGCCCCTGTTTCGAACGGATTAATTCTGTTGTTTGTATCATGGCTACTGCTTGCTTTCCCGTGCTCCTCTGCCTGATAACAAAGGTCTGCAAAAAATATTTCTTTTAAGTTGTTTGAAATTTGATAACTAACTTTTATGTACTTTTCAGCCTGATTTCAAAACTGCAACCCATTTTTTTCTATCACATCGTGTTTTCTCACAAAAAAGGGGTATTTTTGGGTATAATAACAAAATTTAAGCAATTTATCACATTTTTACTAACGTTATAAAATTTTATTTATAAATCATGTTCTAAACTACAGTTCCAGTACACTTCCATTTCTCTTGAAGCTCATAAGTCCTTATAATAACGCTTTCGCTTTCTGTCAAAGCTTCTTTTGTTGCTTTTCCGGATGTGGACTCATTGAGGATCATCGCTTTTTATCATCCAGCAGTAGTCCGCTATCATGTTGACGCTCCATATTCTTTGATATCTGATTTCTTTGATGTCTTGGTGGAATCTTTCGCCCTGCTCTTCACTTACATCACCAAGGTTTGCAAGGAAGTAGTCAAGATGTGAGTGGAGAAAATGAACTTTAATGCTCATGTTACAGCCCAGCTTCTTAAACGTGTCCAGCATGTCTGCGACGATTGTCTTGCAGTTTGGATATCTTTTGTTTCCTAGGAAACCGGTAACAATTAATTTAAAAGATGTCCATGCTGCCTTTTCTTTCGTTTTCATTTTGTCCACAAACTTGGGATCTGTCATTAGTTTTCTAATGTCTGGTCCGACAAAGATTCCTTCCTTTAGCTTTGGCTCGGATAAACCAGGAAGCTGTCCACAAAGATATCTGAAACACTCCCCTTCTTGTGGCAATGCCTTAACAAATTGTTTCACCAGCTCCAACTTAATGTGAAGTGGCGGAAGTAACACGTTTCTGGGATCCACAAGGCTTTTCCTCTCAACATTTTTAACCCCTCTGTAAGGTTTTTCTCAAGGACCAAGCTTTTTTATGTAGTGTTGCTTTGTGTGTCTCTACTGACCCATTCACAGAGAAAGCAAGGGAACTGTGTATAGCCACTTTGTTGACCAAGAAGCATTGAAATCACTTTTAAATCACTACATACTGTCCATTTGTGGTCTGAAAAGCAGAGTTTGTTTAAAACCAGTTCAAGGTTTTCGTAACATTCTTTTACGTGAACCGAGTGTACAATTGTTATAGAAGCATACTTACTGCCATTGCATAGAAGTACTGCTTTAAGGCTTCTTTTTGAAGAATCAAAAAGTCTCCACTGACCAGGAGCATATTCTATTTTGAAACGTGCCATAAGTCCAGCAACATCACTACGAAACACAAGTTCACGTTCTTCAGAGAAGAAAAATTCAAACTCCTTTTCCCTCCATCGATACCACGAAAAGGGTGTACCCGAAGCGAACATGTGTTTATCTTTCAATCTAGATCCTAAAACCTCTGCCGATTCTTTAGAAAGGCCTAGGTCTCCAACAAAATCGTTCAGTTCAGATTGTGAGAATAGAGTGGGATCGGTTGTGCCAGGATCGTAGCAATCTCTGTCTTCTTCACTATCACCTTGGTAAGCCAATGGCTCGTGGTCATCTATATCATTTCGTCGGTCGCGTGACCGAGCGGTTCTAGGCGCTACAGTCTGGAACCGCGCGACCGCTGCGGTCACAGGTTCGAATCCTGCCTCGGGCATGGAAGTGTGTGATGTCCTTAGGTTAGTTAGATTTAAGTAGTTCTAAGTTCTAGGAGACTGATGACCTCAGAAGTTAAGTCCCATAGTGCTCAGAGCCATTTGAGCCATCTATGTCATCCAAAGAATCTGGAGGAGAGGGTACTGGTACTTCAGGTCCATGAGGAACAGGGCGAATACCTCATTGAATGTTAGGATAAGACATATAAGTTTTGTTTTTCAAATTGAAACCTCGTACGTTGCAAGAACCAAAATAGCAGACATCACTATGATTTTTGGGCTCCCTCCAAACCCATTGGTATTCCAAAACGTAAGGACTTCCTTTTACGTTGAAACCATTGCCTCAGTTCTTCAACACACACTGAACAAACCTGGTGTGGGGCCCAAGGCTTACCTAACTTTATACCAAAATAAGCGAAATATACTTTTTCAACATCATCGGAAGTGTTTCTTTGTTGCTTTTTAACGGTATAGTTACCACAAATTTAGCGGAAGCAATCTGGCGAGTTTATACACCCTCTGGTAGCCATTGTCCATTGTCCATAAAACAACTTCACAAGAAAACAGTCACTACTTTAAAGCACTAGCAACAACAACGCGTGGATAGCACAGAGTGAAGAGGTACTGTGAACTGAAGGACAATAGCAGAAGCTCACTGCTTGGTGATGGCGGGGGAAGGAGCAGCGGGACAGACAGGCACTGACATGAAAATACTGCTGGTTTCTCCTAATTACTCTTTATTTTACGTATATCTAGTATAAAAACGGCTAAATAACAGTTTATGGAGATCCTAAAAATCAAAATTCAAACTCACTAAAGTGCTTAAATAGCGAAAAAAGTTAAAAGTAGACAAGCAGTTTGTGAAATAACTGTACGTGATGGAATTTTTTTCACTATTATTCCCAAAATCAGCGTTGAAAACATGAAATTCACTTAATAAATTTGAAACAATTTTTATGTCGCAGACCTGTGTAATACTGGTAGGCCACCGATTAGAAAAGGGAATGAAATTAAAAATATTCTTAAGTTCACGTTAGCACAACCACAGGCGAAACCAGACAGTGATGGTGATACAGATACACAGCATATAGAAACAATCAATACAGTAATTGATACATCGGCACCTATCGTCTGGCATAAGTTACACATTCGGCAAAGTTTCGGTGCTTCAGTACATCATCCTCAGGCCTTAACTGACTCTGAGGGTGTTGACCCCAATCCTGTACAAGATACATCAGTGGCCAACTTCTATGAACTGGTTGTGAAGACTACGTGTAACAATGATTTTTGTGTCTCCAAACATCAACTACGTGTTGGAGTTCTCCTCCTCAGCGTCAGTTACGGCCAGAAGATGGTCTACTGAAACATCGGAAGTGATAGCCGTATAAACAAATAACACCGTAAGGACGGCAACAGGTGTTCCATTTTATTACATAGAGAGAGAGAGAGAGAGAGACAGACAGACAGAGAGAGAGAGAGAGAGAGGGGGGGGGCGAGGGAGAGGGAGAAAGAGAGAGATATTCATTACCTCTTGTTAAGTGAACAGACATGCTATACAGCTATACCCTGGAGGCAACAACACCTATCAGACACTTAATAGTGCAGTTAGGACCCTGTAGAAAAATTGTAAAAAGCTGGTAAGCAAACATAGCAGCACGTAGACTGCTGACCACTCGCAAAGAAACAGGCCACATTCGGTCATAACGAACAGAACCTCATCTCGCTACCTCCTGCACGTTTCCCTAAATATCGCAATTCTCCAGCCCTAAACGTAATTGGTCATTAGTATCGATGGCATCCATATCAAAGCACTCAATTCTGTGATTATTATGGTGTGGTGACAACCATGTATTAGATGTTCAAACACTCCTTGTGAATAAACTGCTTGCCATTCCAGATATAACATCCAAGTAACCGCGACCTGTTGCTCACGGTACTTCACTTTGGGCGCCTACCACGTTGCTGATGGGGAGTCTGAGGATCTTCCCACACCAGTACATCTCGCGGTCCTTGTCTCACTAACGTCATCGTCACTGCTGTGTCAGATAGCCGGCTGATGGTTCTGTCTCTGATCATCAGTTCCGGGTGCCAGAACCTAACTGTCTGGTGGGGCCAGATTCAGCCGGCTACACTTCTTCATACGGCACGGTACACCCCGATGGGCCACCGTGGTTCACTGTCATCTTCCGGAGTGGGATCGAGGATGCTCTGAGACAGTGTGGGAGCATAATCTCGCGCTACGACTGCGGACGTCAGCCCAAAAAACTTTAACCGAATTGCTCGAGCAGCAGCCTTACCAGCCAAGCCAACAACAGGACAGGACAGGACAGCAGTGTCAGTGTCGTCGTCACTGCCGCCTGCTTCACGTCTGCTGTGCAGCGAGCTACCTTAATAAAAGTATTAACTGTATTTTTCTTACTTGCCACTTCTTCCCTGTGTTTTTGCTTTTAGGAAGATTTAATTGTCGAGTGCTAGTAATAGTGTTCCATAGATTTCGTGTTTGTTTTGAATACAGTCAGAGAGAGTCCCTTTAGTCAGCCATAGTGCCAGTAGTGTCAGTGTCGTCGTAGCTGCCGTCTGCTTCACGTCTGCTGTGCATCGAGCTGCCTTAATTTAAGTATTAACTGTATTTTTCTTACTTGTCACTTCTTCTTCCGTGCGTTTTTGCTTTTAGGAAGCTTCAGTTGTCGAGTGCTAGTAATAGTGTTCCATAGATTTCGTGTTTGTTTTGAATACAGTCAGAGAGTCCCTTTAGTTAGCCACAGTGCCATTAGTGCTAGTGTTTGTTTTGAATACAGTCCAGAGAGAGGTAGTGCTATTTTCATTGTTTTCTACAAGAAGTGGTTAGAAATCACAGTTTAGTCAACGATCAGCTGCCTTTAGTGATTTTTGCAGTCTAGTTAAAAGTTTATTAACTCTCTACTGTAAATTGATTCCTTAGGATGGATAGGATGTGTGACTGCTGTGAACGGACGCGGGAAGAGCTGTCACTGTTCGCGAACAGCTGAGCGTGTTGATGGCCGCGGTCAGCCGTCTTCAGGCTGCTGCCTCGGAGTGTAGCGGCAGTGGGGACTCTGGTGCGTCGCATGGCACACCCCAGGTGTTACATGCTTCACCCACTGTCCCTGGTGTCGAGACATCTTCGCGGGTACCGGGCGCGGTTGGGCCACCCTCTCCCCAAGGGGAGTGGCGGGTTCAGCGGCGATCGCGGTGCACGAGGCGGAGGGTCAACGTGGAGGCTGGCCGTGTGGCATCGCCCGCTCTGACTGTGAGTGGACATGTGGCTGCTCCTTCAGCAAGGTCCGAGCAGGCACACGGGGGGAGGGGTTTATTAGTTATTGGGAGCTCCGACGTTAGGCGGGTGATGGAGCCCCTTAGGGAAATAGCGGAAAGGTCGGGGAAGAAGGCCGGTGTTCACTCTGTCTGCTTGCCGGGGGTCTCATCCGGGATGTGGAGGAGGCCCTGCCGGCGGCGATAAAGAGCACTGGGTGCACCCGACTGCAAATTGTTTCTCATGTCGGCACCAATGACTCCTGCCGTCTGGGTTCAGATGTCATCCTCAGTTCGTACAGGCGGTTGGCAGAATTGGTGAAGGCGGAAAGCCTCGCTCGCGGGGTGGAATCAGAGCTAACTATTTGTAGTATCGTTCCCAGAACCGATCGCGGTCCTCTGGTTTGGAGCCGAGTGGAAGGCTTAAACCAGAGGCTCAGACGATTCTGCGGAGATCTGGGGTGAAAATTTCTCGACCTCCGCTATCGGGTGGAGAAATGTAGGGTCCCCCTGAATAGGTCAGGCGTGCACTAACGCCGGAAGCGGCTGCAAGGGTAGCGGAATACGTGTGGAGTGCACATGGGGGTTTTTTAGGTTAGAGAATTCCCTCCTTAGGCCCGACAAGACGCCTCCTGAGACGCGGCAAGGTAGGAGTAGGCAAAATGCAACAGGGAATAACAATATTAATGTGCTAATAGTAAACTGCAGGAGCGTCTATAGAAAGGTCCCAGAACTGCTCTCATTAATAAACGGTCACAACGCCCATATAGTACTAGGGACAGAAAGTTGGCTGAAACCAGACGTAAACAGTAATGAACTCCTAAACTCAGATTGGAATGTATACCGCAGAGACAGGCTGGACAGTGAAGGGGGAGGCGTGTTTATAGCGATAAGAAGTGCAATAGTATGGAAGGAAATTGACGGAGATCCGAAATGTGAAATGATTTGGGTGAAGGTCACGCTTAAAGCAGGCTCAGACATGGTAATTGGATGTCTCTATAGGCCCCCTGGCTCAGCAGCTGTTGTGGCTGAGCACCTGAAGGATAATTTGGAAAATATTTCGAGTAGATTTCCCCACCATGTTATAGTTCTGGGTGGAGATTTTAATTTGCCGGATATAGACTGGGAGACTCAAACGTTCATAACGGGTGGCAGGGACAAAGAATCCAGTGAAATTTTTTTAAGTGCTTTATCTGAAAACTACCTTGAGCACTTAAACAGAGAACCGACTCGTGGCGGTAACATATTAGACCTTCTGGTGACAAATAGGCCCGAACTATTTGAAACAGTTAACGCAGAACAAGGAATCAGCGATTATAAAGCGGTTACGGCATCGATGATTTCAGCCGTAAATAGAAATATTAAAAAAGGTAGGAAGATTTTTCTGTTTAGCAAAAGTGACAAAAAGCAGATTACAGAGTACCTGACGGCTCAACACAAAAGTTTTATCTCAAGTACAGATAGTGTTGAGGATCAGTGGACAAAATTCAAAACCATCGTACAATATGCGTTAATGAGTATGTGCCAAGCAAGATCGTAAGAGATGGAAAAGAGCCACCGTGGTACAACAACCGAGTTAGAAAACTGTTGCGGAAGCAAAGGGAACTTAACAGCAAACATAAACATAGCCAAAGCCTTGCAGACAAACAAAAATTACGCGAAGCGAAATGTAGTGTGAGGAGGGCTATGCGAGAGGCGTTCAATGAATTCGAAAGTAAAGTTCCCCAGTACTGACTTGGCTGAAAATCCTAAGAAATTTTGGTCTTATGTCTGAGAGGTAGGTGGATCAAAACTAAATGTCCAGACACTCTGTGACCAAAATGGTACTGAAACAGAGGATGACAGACTAAAGGCCGAAATACTAAATGTCTTTTTCCAAAGCTGTTTCACAGAGGAAGACTGCACTGTAGTTCCTTCTCTAGATTGTCGTACAGATGATAAAATGGTAGATATCGAAAAAGACGACAGAGGGATAGAGAAACAATTAAAATCGCTCAAAAGAGGAAAGGCCGCTGGACCTGATGGGATACCAGTTCGATTTTAAACAGAGTACGCGAAGGAACTTGTCCCCCTTCTTGCAGCGGTGTACCGTAGGTCTCTAGAAGAGCGTAGCGTTCCAAAGGATTGGAAAAGGGCACAGGTCATCCCCGTTTCCAAGAAGGGACGTCGAACAGATGTGCAGAACTATAGACCTATATCACTAACGTCGATCAGTTGTAGAATTGTGGAACACGTATTATGTTCGAGTATAATGACTTTTCTGGACTCTGGAAATCTACTCTGTAGGAATCAGCATGGGTTTCGAAAAAGACGGTCGTGTGAAACCCAGCTCGCGCTATTCGTCCACGAGACTCAGAGGGCCATAGACACGGGTTCACAGGTAGATGCCGTGTTTCTTGACTTCCGCAAGGCGCTCGATACAGTTCCCCACAGTCGTTTAATAAACAAAGTAAGAGCATATGGACTATCAGACCAATTTTGTGATTGGATTGAAGAGTTCCTAGATAACAGAACGCAGCATGTCATTCTCAATGGAGAGAAGTCTTCCGAAGTAAGAGTGATTTCAGGTGTGCCGCAGGGGAGTGTCATAGGACCGTTGCTATTCACAATACACATAAATGACCTTGTGGATGACATCAGAAGTTCACTGAGGCTTTTTGCAGATGATGCTGTGGTGTATCGAGAGGTTGTAACAATGGAAAATAGTACTGAAATGCAGGAGGATCGGCAGCGAATTGACGCAAGGTGCAGGGAATGGCAATTGAATCTCAATGTAGACGAGTGTAATGTGCTGCGAATACATAAAGATAGATCCCTTATCATTTAGCTACAAAATAGCAGGTCAGCAACTGGAAGCAGTTAATTCCATAAATTATCTGGGAGTACGCATTAGGAGTGATTTAAAATGGAATGATCATATAGAGTTGATCGTCGGTAAAGCAGATGCGAGACTGAGATTCATTGGAAGAATCCTAAGGAAATGCAATCCTAAAACAAAGGAAGTAGGTTACAGTACGCTTGTTCGCCCACTGCTTGAATAATGCTCAGCAGTGTGGGATCCGTACCAGACAGGGTTGATAGAAGAGATAGAGAAGATCCAACGGAGCGCAGAGCGCTTCGTTACAGGATCATTTAGTAATCGCGAAAGCGTTACGGAGATGATAGATAAACTCCAGTGGAAGACTCTGCAGGAGAGACGCTCAGTAGCTCGGTACAGGCTTTTGTTAAAGTTTCGAGAACATACCTTCACCGAAAAGTCAAGCAGTATATTGCTCCCTCCTACGTATATCTCGCGAAGAGACCACAAAATCAGAGAGATTAGAGCCCACACAGAAGCATACCGACAATCCTTCTTTCCACGATCAATACGAGACTGGAATAGACGGGAGAACCGATAGAGGTACTCAAGGTACACCGTCAAGTGGCTTGCGGAGTATGGATGTAGATGTAGATGTAGATGTAGATGTAGACACAGGTGTAGTGGCGACTTCTGCCACCGAATGTTTCAGGATGACCAAATGTAGCGGGAAGACACCAAACACAGTGGGTGGTTTCCAGGAGGTGCTTTATTAAAACTAGGAGAGAACTTTCCAAGTGGATTATTGCTTTTTAGCTACAGTGTCCTCGTGCCTCTTAGTCTGCGTCACTGGGCCCCGCAATGCTGAGGAAATACCCCAGCGGCCTGTGCAATGCAATGCTGTGTCGTGCCAGCCTCGGCCAGCCTGCTTAAGTTCCGATGATGTCAGGATGCCTGCGCCAGCAGCCGACTCAGCGGCCACCGTCCTCGATGTCTCTGCACTGCTCCGCCGGGAGCCGTAGGCCATTCCCGCTGCTGCTTCTTCGTTGCTGACGCAGCTGTGATAGCGGCGGCAAGCGCCAGCGATCTGGCGTCCAATCTGCAGCCCTCGCCTCGGGATGTCTCTGGCCTGTGTCGGGAGCCAAGACGTCTGCCCGCCGTAGTGAGCCGAAGAGTGGCCAGCTGCTGGCTGACTGCAGATCCCGCGTTGGCCTCAGAGGGTCGAACCAACGACCCGCCACGGACTGGGATGCTGGCGCCCCATATGTTGCTGCGTGCTGGCCAGATTGGCCGTGTAGTTCTAGGCGCTACAGTCTGGAACCGCGCGACTGCCACGGTCGCAGTTTCGAATCCTGCCTCGGGCATGGATGTGTGTGATGTCCTTAGGTTAGTTAGGTTTAAGTAGTTCTAAGTTCTAGGGGTCTGATGACCTCAGCAGTTAAGTCCCATAGTGCTCAGAGCCATTTGAACCATTTGTTGCTGTGTGTAGCCTGGTGGTGTGATATGCCCCGCCGTCCAGGAGAGCTGCCACATTTGAATGAGTCTCGTTAGAAAACGACACCTATTTATACTCGACTGTGTGCCTATGTTTCACTAACGCACCGCTTCGCGTCACGTATGCACAACACTTAGGCTGGCCAGTGGCCCCCTTCTGCCTGCGACTTACTCCATGCAAACTGCTGTGTGTGCCTTCTATGGCGGTTTTACGTCCCTGTGGCCTCCATTTGCCTTCGCAACTGCTAGTATGCATAACTTACTGCAATCCAGCCCACACTTGGCTGTAACTTGTGCTCAGAATATTACACAAAACTACCTTTACCTATTCTAAATGGTGGTGCCGCTACACAGGCTAATTTCACCCTCGCACTGGCACGAGACGAGCCTAGGCTGACAAGAAGACACAGAAGTGTAAATATTAATGAATAAATATTAAACGGCTGCTCATGCTTTGTTAGCACTGAAAGACTCTCTACAGATTCTAGAACACCATCCTGACAACGTAGAGGTGTTCCACTTGGCTCACCTACAACATGGTCAGTAAGTGAAGTGGAAATTGGCTGGCCGTGGTGGCCCAGCGGTTCTAGGAGCTTCAGTGCGGAACCGCGCGACTGCTACGGCCGCAGGTTAGAATCCTGCCTCGGGCATGGATGTGTGTGATGTCCTTACGTTAGTTAGGTTTAATTAGTTCTAAGTTCTAGGGGACTTACGACCTCAGAAGTTAAGTCGCATAGTGCTCAGAGCCATTTGAACCATTTTGAGTCTCCAGCATACAAAGTTTTGCTGATGTACGGATAAGAGGTGCATCACAGTCTGGTAGTGAAATAGGTCAGCAACTGCAAACTTACTTCAAAGTTGAAACACGCGAGAGACAAAATCTCTAAAGGCCATATAGATCCACCGTGAACATCTCGCAGTACATGGAGCAAAAGCAGTGTTGCGTTCGGCTGCAGTGAAATAGTGTCAACAGTACGACCAAGGCGGCATAGACGTGGCTGAAGCTGATCGGGAAAGAAGGCTATCGACATCAACCACAGACGGAAATTTCCATGCAATCGAGGAAATGATTCGCAGCAATCGAAGCTTTTCCGATGACGAGGATGTTCATACTGTGGTTATCGAGTGGCCCTGTGGCTAAGGAGTGGATTTCTACCGTCGAGAAATTGAACGACTGGTAGGACGGTCCGACAATATTTACAAAGACATCTACATCTACTTAAATACTCCATAAGCCACCGTACGGTGCGTGGCAAACGGAACCCTGTATCTTAATAGTCATTTCCTTTCCTGTTCCAGTCGCAAACAGAGCGAGGGGAAAACGACTGTCTGTATAAATCCGTATGACCCCTGATTTATCTTATCTTCGTGGTCCTTACGCACAATTTATGTTAGCGGAAGTAGAATGTCCATCACTTAGCTTCAACTGCCGGTACTTCAAACGTCCTCAATAGTGTTTCTCGAAAAGAATGTCGTCTTCCCTCCAGGGATACCCAATTTGAGTTCCCAGAGCATCTCCGTAGCACTTACCTGTTGTTCGAACCTAGCGGTAACAATTCTAGCAGCCCGCCCCTCAACTGCTTCAGTGTCTTCGTCTGGTACGGATCCCAAACAATCGAACACTGAAACTTCCTCGCATATTAAAACTGTATGCCGGACCGAGACTCGAACTCGGGACCTTTGCCTTTCACGGGCAAGTGCTCTACCGACTGAGCTACCCAAGCACGACTCACGCCCCCTCCCCACAGCTTTAATTCCGCCAGTACCTCGTCTCCTACCTTCGAAACTTCACAGAAGCTCTCCTGCGAACCTTGCAGAACTAGCACTCCTGGAAGAAAGGCTGTGGCTAAGCCATGTCTCCGCAATATCCTTTCTTCCAGGAGTGCTAGTTCTGCAAGGTTCGCAGGAGAGCTTCTGTGTAGTTTCGAAGGTAGGAGACGAGGTACTGGCGGAATTAAAGCTGTGAGGACGGGGCGTGAGTCATGCTTGGGTAGTTCAGGAGGTAGAGCACTTGCCCGCGAAAGGCAAAGGTCCCGAGTTCGAGTCTCGGTCCGGCACACAG
Source organism: Schistocerca cancellata (assembly GCF_023864275.1). Classification (NCBI taxonomy): domain Eukaryota; kingdom Metazoa; phylum Arthropoda; class Insecta; order Orthoptera; family Acrididae; genus Schistocerca; species Schistocerca cancellata. Next base: position 347,965,071 of record NC_064627.1, on the reverse strand, counting down.
TTTTCATCTGCCAGGAAGTTTCATATCAGTGCACACTCCACTGTAGAGGGATTCATTTTAGAATCGAACACTGCTCAAGAATAGGTCGCACCAGCGTTCCATACGCGGTCTCCTTTACATGTGAACCACTCTTTCCTAAAATTCTCTCATTAAATCGAAGCCGGTCACTCACCTTCACTGCCTCAGTTCTCATACGTTCGTTCCATTTCATTTCGCTTTGCAGCATTAGTGATATGAAATGGAACGAGCCTGTGAGAAATGTAGTAGGGAAGGCGAATGATCGCTTCGGTTTATGTGGCTACGTTAAAAAATTCTGTCATGTGTGAGTGTCGCTTTGAGACGTAATGCAGCATTCAATAAAAGTCAGCTGGCTTGCCATAGTAGCGTGTAACTTACTTTTTAAAGTCCCCTCGTAGATGAAGAAGTGGGCTAAGTCCTATCCTTTCGCCGAGCGAGGTGCACGGTGGTTAGCACAATGGACTCGCATTCGGGAGGACGACAGTTGAAACCAGTGTCCGGACATCCTGATTTAGGTTTCCAGTGATTTCCCTAAAACGCTTCGGGCAAATGCCGGGTGGCTTCTTTGAAAGGGCACGACCACCTTCCTTCCCCATCCTTCCTTATTCCGATTGGTCTTATAACCTCGCTGTTTGGTCCCCTTCCCCTAATCAACCAACCAACCAATCCTTAGCCCTGTATACATTTGTGTCCAGCTTAATACTGGACAAATTCCTTCTCTCTCTCTCTCTCCCTCTCTCTCTCTCTCTCGTCCACACATACACATACACGAAATGAACCACCTGGTTATTCAGTCGGAATTAGCAAAGCCGTTTCCGTAAATGAAAAGGGAAAACCATTTCAAGAAATATAATCTCCGAACTTTCACAAAGCAACAAGCTGGCAGCAATTTCGATCGTTTCTTCATGTGGGATACCACAGCCGTATGTTTGTTAAAGGACATTTTGAAGCATTCCATCTCAGCTGTTTTTTTAAAAGTATTCAATTCACTATGTCTTGCAGTAGTGGCAAATTTCGGGCTTACAGACCATTTTCAAGCGCAGTAGGTGTCGATGAGTTGTACAATTCTGTTGTTAAGCATCGGATGTAGCCAATCTGAAAGCGATCACATGAAATGCAGGTTGAAAGCTTACTGGTGCCCTGGGTGTAGTAATAATCGTCTTAACGACTGCTGCCAAATTATCGGATACTATACGTGTTCGCTTTCATTGTTGTTCGTCTTCATGTGTTCATGTGTTCACTTCCCTATCGGCTGTATCCACCGTTTGAAAACAGAATAATTATACAACGCACCAACACCTAACTGCGTTAGGAAATGGCCTGTAAGGCGAAATTGGCCAGTCGTGCAAGATATAATAAATTGAATACTTGTGAAGAACAGCCTAGTTGGAAAACTTGGACGCTGTAATGAACTGGTGTAGGAATAACTTCGGGTGTGCCCCAGAAGGGTGTGATGCGAACCTTGTCGTTCACGTTGATTATGTAGACAATATTTATAGCAATCTCGAAATTTTGCAGATGATTCACTCATCTATAAGGAAGTAAAGTTTGAAAAAAGCTGCACAGATATTGTCAGAACTTCATAACAATTCAAAGTGGTGTAAAGTTTCGCAACTTGCTTTAAATATTCAGAAATGTAAATTTGTGCCCTTCACAAAAAGAAAAAGAGATGTGCTATGACTACAGTATCACAGTTGAAAATTGTCAACTCATTCTAATACCTGGGTGTAGCACTTTGTAGAGTTATAAGGTGGAACGATAGTTTCAGTCGTAGGTGAAACAGATGTAGAATACTAGGGAAATGCGATGAGCGTACAAAGCGTACAAATCAGTCGTGCGAACCATCCTAGAATACAACTCAAGTGTGTGCGACTCATGCTAAATAAAACTAACAGGGGATATTGAACGTATTCAGAGGGGAGCATGAGTGATCACAAGTTTGTTTGACCCGCGGGAGATTGTCACGGAGATATTGAAGAAATGAACTGGCAGACCGATAAACGCAATCTATACAGAGAAATCCAACTTAAAATTTTTAATAACTGCTTTTAAGTGATGACTAGAAATGTGCCACATCCTTCCATGTATCGTTCATGTAGGGATCGTGAGGACTATATTAATTACAGAGTGCACAAAGGCATTTGAACTCATCTTTCCTACGTGAATGGAACGGGAAGAAGTCCTGATAACTGGTAAATGGGAAGTACCCATTGACGCCAAAGTGGTTTGCAGAAAATTGGTGTACATGTAGTTGTAGATGAAGACATAAATAAGTGGTCGAGCGATTGAAAAAATTTGGAAGAAACGTGAAGCGTCAGAAACAGATTTCAGCACAGCCTGTACTAAGAAACTGCGGGATACTTGCCAAGTCAGGACATCAGAATGATACCATCATTGCCAGATACTGTATGATCGAAGAAACAGTTTAGAATGAACCAGCTCAAAATTCCCCCGCCACTGGGTGACTTCGGTCCGTTCAATAATCTTAGCACAGACACAATCGAAATTTACATACTCGGCTCAAAAAGAGATTTTTTATGTGGATGATGATGCAACGCAGTGAAACAGACTTTTTCCGTATTCTTCAACAAGACTGCATCACCCTTCCTTCAGATGGAGGGTTGTATTCTAATCGTTTCGGCTTGTTTCATATTAAATCCTGAAGTAGCCACGTTTTCATTATGTTTATGTGAGTCTATAATTATTACAATACCACACTACAACGTAGCCAGCCGTAGTGGCCGTGCGGTTCTAGGCGCTACAGTCTGCAACAATCGCGTGACCGCTACGGTCGCAGGTTCGAATCCTGCCTCGGGCATGGATGTGTGTGATGTCCTTAGGTTAGTTAGGTTTAAGTAGTTCTAAGTTCTAGGGGACTGATGACCACAGCAGTTGAGTCCCATAGTGCTCAGAGCCATTTGAACTACAACGTAACTTATTTACTGGCTTAACAGAAGGCAAAGTTCACCAAAGAAGGCATCCACCATATTTCGGGCCAGCTGGGCAAACTCCATCTTTCCCATCGACATGTGGACCGCGTCTTTTTTGTCCATCCTTGGTGGATGGACTGAAGGTAGAGTGCCGAGGTGTCTGTGGAAGAGATGTAATTTGCACGGCTGCATGCCCAAAATTTATTGGATTATTGACTAGCTGAAAACGCGTATCAAAGAAATCATTTGTGAAGATTAGAGGTTTGAAGACTGCTATTTTTGCGGAGAAGGTTTACGGGTCTGGATTGAGATACAAAGAAAAGTAGTTTATTGGCACCAGATTGGCTTCACGGTGAAGTGATATGCACTGACGTAAATTCTGCCCCTAGTTACAAAACAGGAATCTAGATCTCTCCCCGTTAAGTTATGTTATTGTAAGCACAGATCGAGTTCTTAAAACGAGGCCACGGTTTCTCCCTTCTTCCTGCCAGAGATGTCTGTGTACTTTGCTGTCAGCTGGTCTATGATTTTCGTTGAAAGAGTAAAACAGGAAAGCAATAGACATCAAAAGTCGTCAAAGCTCAGAACGGAAGTAGATATCATCAGTAGAGCAGGAGCTCCGGGAGCCTGCAAGACTAAGTGGCCCGCTGAAATTAATGGCCAGACGTGTTTCCCGCTGGCGGCTGATCAGAGCTTTTGACGCAACCTGCTAAGCTAGGAAACCTCCAGCGCTTGTTATCGCCGACAGTAAACAGCTAAAAATACGCCGCCCGTGTCCGGGGCACGCCCTCTCAACCACCAGCTGCCGTAAATTACTGTTGCGTGCGTACCCCTTCCAGAGCACGTATTTTTCGCTTAAGCTGGCGAGGCGATCTCATTGACTCTTTAATAAATTGAACGACATAGTCATGTTGCTCTCCTTATATCTCGCTCTTCCTGATTTTATTTTAATACAGTTTCTAATTTCACGCATATTTACAGAAGTTGAAAACTACTTTTGCACTGCTCGGCGTTTACACAAGATCCTGGTAGAAATTGTCAGTTGAAAGCTATAAATAGCTTTGGTGAATGTAAGTGATCATGTAGACCTGTAACACCAATAATCGATAGAGTTACGTATATTCCGTATACGTTCTCTGCTGACATTGTACACAAGCGTATCTGCGTAGTCAAAATCTTTGGTTATGTAACTATGTAACAATTATGTTAATTATTTTGAGTTGTAAGAAATTATAACTTGAAAGATCTAAGGCGAAACAAGGCCCCAGGGGTAGACAACATTCCATTAGAACTACTGACAGCCTTGGGAGAGCCAGGATTAACAAAACTCTACCATCTAGTGAGCAAGATATATGAGACAGGCCAAATACCCTCAAATTTCAAGAAGAATATAATAATCCCAATCCCAAACAAAGGAGGTGTTGACAGATGTGAAAATTACCGAACTATCAGTTTAATAAGCCACGGCTGCAAAATACTAACGCGAATTCTTTACAGACAAATGGAAAAACTGGTAGAAGCCGACCTCGGGGAAGATCAGTTTGGATTCCGTAGAAATGCTGGAACACGTGAGGCAGTACTGACCCTACCACTTATCTTAGAAAATAGATTAAGGAAAGGCAAACCTACATATTTAGAATTTTTAGACTTAGAGAAAGCGTTTGACAATGTTGACTGGAATACTGTGTTTCAATTTGTGAAGGTGGCAGGGGTAAAATACAGGGAGCTAAAGGCTATTTACAATTTGTACAGAAACCAGATGGCAGTCATAAGTTTCGAGGGACGTGAAAGGGAAGCAGTGGTTAGGAAGGGAATGAGACAGGGTTGTAGCCTCTCCCCGATGTTATTCAATCTGTACATTGAGCAAGCAGTAAAGGAAACAAAAGAAAAATTCGGAGTAGGTATTAACATCCATGGAGAAGAAATAAAAACTTTGAGGTTCACCGATGACATTGCAATTCTGTCAGACACAGCAAAGGACTTGAAAGAGCAGCTGAACGGAATGGACAGTGTCTTGAAAGGAGGACATAAGATGAACATCAACAAAAGCAAAACGAGGATAATGGAATGTAGTCGAATTAAGTTGGGTGATGCTGAGGGAATTAGATTAGCAAATGATTCTTAAAGTAGTAAAGGAGTTTTGCTATTTTGGGAGGAAAATAACTGATGATGGTCGGAGCAGAGAGGATATAAAACGTAGACTGGGAATGGCAAGGAAAGCTCTTCTGAAGAAGAGAAATTTGTTAACATCGATTATAGATTTAAGTGTCAGGAAGACGCGTCTGAAAGTATTTGTATGGAGTGTTTGTTTGGAAGTGAAACACGGACGATAAATACACTCCTGGAAATTGAAATAAGAACACCGTGAATTCATTGTCCCAGGAAGGGGAAACTTTATTGACACATTCCTGGGGTCAGATACATCACATGATCACACTGACAGAACCACAGGCACATAGACACAGGCAACAGAGCATGCACAATGTCGGCACTAGTACAGTGTATATCCACCTTTCGCAGCAATGCAGGCTGCTATTCTCCCATGGAGACGATCGTAGAGATGCTGGATGTAGTCCTGTGGAACGGCTTGCCATGCCATTTCCACCTGGCGCCTCAGTTGGACCAGCGTTCGTGCTGGACGTGCAGACCGCGTGAGACGACGCTTCACCCAGTCCCAAACATGCTCAATGGGGGACAGATCCGGAGATCTTGCTGGCCAGGGTAGTTGACTTACACCTTCTACAGCACGTTGGGTGGCACGGGATACATGCGGACGTGCATTGTCCTGTTGGAACAGCAAGTTCCCTTGCCGGTCTAGGAATGGTAGAACGATGGGTTCGATGACGGTTTGGATGTACCGTGCACTATTCAGTGTCCCCTCGACGATCACCAGTGGTGTACGGCCAGTGTAGGAGATCGCTCCCCACACCATGATGCCGGGTGTTGGCCCTGTGTGCCTCGGTCGTATGCAGTCCTGATTGTGGCGCTCACCTGCACGGCGCCAAACACGCATACGACCATCATTGGCACCAAGGCAGAAGCGACTCTCATCGCTGAAGACCACACGTCTCCATTCGTCCCTCCATTCACGCCTGTCGCGACACCACTGGAGGCGGGCTGCACGATGTTGGGGCGTGAGCGGAAGACGGCCTAACGGTGTGCGGGACCGTAGCCCAGCTTCATGGAGACGGTTGCGAATGGTCCTCGCCGATACCCCAGGAGCAACAGTGTCCCTAATTTGCTGGGAAGTGGCGGTGCGGTCCCCTACGGCACTGCGTAGGATCCTACGGTCTTGACGTGCATCCGTGCGTCGCTGCGGTCCGGTCCCAGGTCGACGGGCACGTGCACCTTCCGCCGACCACTGGCGACAACATCGATGTACTGTGGAGACCTCACGCCCCACGTGTTGAGCAATTCGGCGGTACGTCCACCCGGCCTCCCGCATGCCCACTATACGCCCTCGCTCAAAGTCCGTCCACTGCACATACGGTTCACGTCCACGCTGTCGCGGCATGCTACCAGTGTTAAAGACTGCGATGGAGCTCCGTATTCCACGGCAAACTGGCTGACACTGACGGCGGCGGTGCACAAATGCTGCGCAGCTAGCGCCATTCGACGGCCAACACCGCGGTTCCTGGTGTGTCCGCTGTGCCGTGCGTGTGATCATTCCTTGTACAGCCCTCTCGCAGTGTCCGGAGCAAGTATGGTGGGTCTGACACACCGGTGCCAATGTGTTCTTTTTTCCATTTCCAGGAGTGTAGTTCAGACAAGAAGAGAATAGAGGCTTTCGAAATGTGGTGCTACAGAAGAATGCTGAAGATTAGATGCTTACATCATGTAACTAATGAGGAGGTATTGAATAGAATTGGGGAGAAGAGAAATCTGTGGCACAACTTGACTACAAGAAGGGATCGGTTGGTAGGACATGTTCTGAGGCATCAAGGGATCACCAGTTTAGTATTGGAGGGCAGCGTGGAGGATAAAAATCTTAGAGGGAGACCAAGAGATGAATACACTGAGCAGATTCAGAAGGATGTATGTTGCAGTAGGTACTGGGAGATGAAGAAGCTTGCACAGGATAGAGCAGGATGGAGAGCTGCATCAAACCAGTCTCAGGACTGAAGACCACAACAACAACCACAATTTACAATTCATGGTGGTTCTTCAAACTGGGACCCCATAAGCTACTTATGTGATAAATGAAAGTAAAGCCTCTTTCTGGGCAAGTGCAGCAATCCGTACAATCAGTTACTATGCACCAATTTTTTTCTTATAAATAATAACTGCACTACCCGTTTGTATAGAGTGACTTCATGTCCAAATTTCTGAAGCGTATAGTAACCAGTACAGTTTCAACATTATGATCTTTTTGTGATAGTTGCTTAAAATAATAGTAGTTCATGCTTTTGCCAGTCAGACTTTAGTGGTAGATTCATATGTACCTCTGCATTTGTTCATTATACTGCATAGCAAGGCCATTCTGTGTTCTGCTTCAGAGTTAGCTGTTGGTTTCTCTAGGGCAGGTTACTATATAGAGTAACTGAGAAGAGATTGGTTAGGGCATCAAGTGAAATTAGTTTTCTTAGATGAAGTTCCTGTGAGGACGCAAATCAGGTTTGTTTTTAAATACACTCTGTAACGGTCGTAAGCGTTAGTTACCATTGAGACTGAGCGTAGTAAGTTGACGTTAGCCAGGAATACCCTTAAGGCGAAAAAGACTCCATTATTAACACCTCACTGAATTTGAACGAGGCCGTGTGATAGGGCTACGAGAAGCTGGATAGTCCTTCTTCGATACTGCAGGAACACCGGCGGGGTTGTTGCCACTGCACATCATTGCCAGCAGCTGTGGTCACGAGATAGTACGGTCACAAGAAGACGGGACTCCAGGCGACCATGTGGCACTACTGAGAGCGAAGACTGTCGTGTTCGGTGTAAAGCTCTGGCGCACCAGCAATCTGAGAAGCAGTTTGCACCACAGATAAACAATGAAATGGTACAAATCGCTTACTTGAGGACAGCTCCGAACCAGACGGCCTGAAGTGAGCATTGCACTGACTCCAAACCACCGCTATTTGCGACTTCAGTGATGTCCAGCCAGGGCACACTGGAGGGCAGGGTGGAGGTCTTTCTGTTTTCTGATGAAAACTGGCGCCAGTGACGGCCGTACGTCGGTTAGGAGAAGGCCAGTTGAGAACCTGCAGCCAACTTGTCTGCGTGCTAGACACACTGGACCTACACTTGGAGTTATGATCTGGGGTGCGATTTCCTTTGACAGGAGGAGCACTCTCGTAGTTATCCCACGCACCCTGACTGCAAATCTGTACGTCAGTCTGGTGATTCAATCTGTTCTTCTGTTATTCATGAACGGAATTACTGGGTGTGTTTTCCAACAGGACAACGCTCGCTCACATACCGCTTTTGTAACCCAACATGCTCTACTGATCGTCGACATGTTGCCTTAGCCTGACCGGTCACCAGATCTGTCCCCAAGCGAGCACATATGGGACATCATCAGGCGAAAACTCCAGCGTCATTCAAAAACAGCATTAATTGTCCCTGTATTGACCGAGCCACTGCAACAGGTATGGAACTCCATCCCACAAACTGACTCCGGCACCTATAAAACACAGTGGATGCACGTCACATTTTGGCGGTTACACCGATTATTAATGTACGAGCATTTCGCATTTCCAATGCCTTATCTCACGCTACATTAACTTGTGATTTTGCAGTATTAATCACTTACATGTGTTACATAGTAAAATGTATTCCAGAAATTTGATTGCTTACATTAAAAAATGTTAGGTGCTGTGAGTTTTTCCGTCACTGTAGATCAAGTTATGAAACCCATGCTATTTTTTTACCTTACAGATTTGCATTATCTTGCTAATTGTAAAAATTTCGTTCGATACCCGCACGCATTATGAAACCAAAAGTAAAATATGTAAAAAAAGGATCCAACAAAAGATCAGTAGATCAGAGTGTGTGTGTGCCCAAATTACGGCGATAGCTCTCAGCTGAACATGACTGTCTTTTACAACACGTAGCACACTTGGATACAAACGCAGGAAGACAATCAACAAACCAAATTAAACACTAAATTCAGCTAAGTAGGACAAACAAAGAAGTTTCACATTCGAAAACAGACCACTCACTTGTACTTTCACTCCACACACTGAGCTATACGGTTTAACAGGAATACTAGCTCAGGCACAGCAGACAACACTAACAGTGAACTAGGCAAACATGACATCAAAGGCACCAGAATAACAATACCCAACGCTATATGAACCACAATGGACGACAAAACATCGCTCACAGACAGATCGAACTCTGGTAGCCCCATCTGCACACCATGCTAATCTTGTGCCGTCATTTTAGCATTTACAGCGACAGAGTTGTGACAGGCGTAATTTGTACCTGGGTACCGGATCCCACAAACATCAGCGAGAAAAGTGGCAAGCTGCCAGCACATACCCGTCGCCTGTGGTATATAGGATATGGCACAGAATTCATGACCAGCAGAAAGCTTGCATTAAATCCGTCTACACCACAACATCCATACAGGCACCGTACCCCGTCCACGCCACCGAGAAGTTGGCAGACAAACAAACAACATGCACTCGGCGGCCATGGCTCAGGCTTCGTCGCTCCTCATTCGTAGGCTGACCGCAGACTCAGTGCCCACACCAGCCAACGCTGGTACACTCCCGCATCGGCCACAGGTGACAAACCCAAAACTGCACTTGCGGCATGGGTTTCTGATATCGATACTCAGAGATGTGCTGGAATGGCTCCCACAAGGGATATGTGAAACAGCTTGAAGCACAGTGTGCACTCGAAGATGTCCAGGTTATTCTGTAATTCAAAAACTAGACATCTGGACATCTTAGAGTGCACACTGTGAAAATTAACGTTGTAATATATTACTCCTGATAGCGCCAATGGGGTAGACCTCTTGCCAATCCCGGTTCACAAACCCTGCCTACGATACTCTGTGGTCGGGAACCGCTAATTTGGTTTAAAGGCTAGTAACTTTACCATCCTCTGTTGGGAAAAAAATGTCCTGAAAAGTCCTTGAAGAAAGCGACACTTTGAAGAGGAGTGTCATTTTCGGGAGCAGGAAACGACCAAAGGAAATGAATTCTGCTGCAGGGAGTAGGAAACGACCAAAGGAAATAAATTCTGCTCCAGAGGCCGACTGCTTGAAAGGCCTGGATTAAAAAAAAAAGGCGAAATCGGGGAGTTGGCCGACAGTTATCTTGGGTATAGGGCACATCCTAGCGGAGCAGCCGCTGATGCTGGTTCTCGTATCAGTACAATGACACCTTCTTAACTTGTCTTTGCAACTGGACAAGGGTGTCCTGAATATTATGCTCTGTTTTACATGCTGGTGCGTACCCTTGATGCTCTGCTGAGCACTGAGTGAATCAGAAGACACCAGTTATTTCATCCCCCAACCACATCTAATCTGATCCAGAACTTTCGGATTCGCATAGAGATTATTAGCTGAAGTTTCCTGAAGACACGCTCGGGAGGAACGGCAAAACAACCAGTTGTGTCTCCCTGTGTTTGCCCATCAATAAACACTGTGCTAAAATTATTTAAAAGGCCAAGTTCTTTTCTTAGAAACGTTGCCTTGAGTTAACAGTTTATTGCCTTTTGTGAAGCCTGCTCTTCATCAACAACCACGGCTGCGTTTTGTACCAAACCGAGCGAGGTTGCACATTGATTAACGCAATGGATTCGCATTCAGTAGGACGACGGTTCAAATCCGCTCTGGCCATCCAGATTATGTTTTCTGTGATTTCCCCAAATCGCTCCAGACAAATGTGACCTCGAAGCAGATGGGACGATTGATCCTAATCTTCCTTCCTGCCTTTGCACCAACCCTGCCATTGAGACACACATGGATCCATTAATTTCTTGTACTCTGGGTCCTCAGCTCCTGCACTTTCTATTTTTATAATTACATCCCATTGACTTTAGCTGTTACTGTTTTTATTTCAGTGTTACAGTTCCGGGATTTGTGCTATCTACAAGCGTCTACAAAGCATAATATGTGTACAAAGTATTGAGGAAACAAAGTATGAAATTGGTTCAAATGGCTCGGAGCACTATGGGACTTAATATCTGAGGTCATCAGTCCCCTAGAACTTAGAACTACTTAAACCTAACTAACCTAAGGACATCACACACATCCATGCCCGAGGCAGGATTCGAACCTGCGACCGTAGCAGTCGCGCGGTTCCGGACTGAAGCGCCTAGAACCGCTCGGCCAAACGGCCCGGAAAGTATGAAATTAACTATATGTACGAACAGTTTTTGCAGTTTGTTAACATTCATACGTACTTACAAGCACTAATGTTATATTATTCCATAGAAATAGATAAAAATAGCGTTGCTGTACGACTGTATTACTTTTGATGGAACGCATTGGTTATAAATAATGACTTTAGTAGATTTGTTATTGCCATGAAGATTGACGTGTGGCAGAGACAACAATGCAAGAGGTATGAACATCGAAGAGTAACTAGTCAGCAGTACATTATCAATCATGATAGTCCATTTTAGGTACTGTAATCTTGAGCGGAGTATGTACATTCCTCCAATAACGTTATTCTTATGTCTGTCGCATAATACCAGGAGGGCTCAATAAATAATACAACACTTTTTTCTTGGATAGTTTCGTTCGAGAAAATGCGGAATTTTGTTGTGGGATACCCGCTGCACCCCTACAGTTTCATGAAGTTCCGATTGGAGGCTACGGTATTCGTATCCTTGAAAATGGCATCTGTGACGGAGGTGCGTTTCAAGCAGAGAGCTGTCATTGAGTATCTTTTGGAGGAAAACGAGAACATCATGGATATTCATGGGCGCTTGCCGAATGTCTACGGAGACCTACTTGTCACAAAAGCACTATGAGTCGTTGGGCGAGGCGTTTAACATCACAACAAGATCGCGCAAACCTTTCCGATCTCGCAGGTGCCGAGCGGTCGCACACAGTTATGACAACTGCAGTGTTAGAACGTGCGGACACTCTCATTCGAGGTGATCGACGGATCACAATAAATCACCTCACTGTTTAACTGGACGTCTGTTTTGGCAGTGCCGACACACTCATTCACTTGTTGAATGTTTGCCCACTGGGTTCTCCGCCGCCTAACAGAAGTCCATAAAGAGGAATGTAGAACCATCTGTGCGGAACTGCTTGCGCGTTAAGAGGCTGATAGTGACAATTTTTATCGAAGATAGTCGTAAGTTATGAAACATGGGTGCATCACTTCGAATCGGAAAAAACGGCAATCCAACCCTCGAGTGGCACCACACAAATTCTCCTCCGAAGAAAATGATGGAAGCTGCACCATCAGCCGGTAAAGTCATGGCGACGGTCTTCTGGGACTCTGTAGGTGTTATTCCGTTTGACGTCCGCCCCGATAGCTGAGTGGTCAGCGTGACGAATTGCCGTTCTACCGGCCCGGGTTCGATTTCCGACTGGGTCGGAGATTTTCTCCGCTCAGGGACTGGGTGTTGTGTTGTCTTCATCATCATTTCATCCCCATCCGGCGCGTAGGTCGCCCAATGTGGCGTCGAATGTAATGAGACCTGCACCAAGGCGGCCGGACCTGCCCCACAAGGGGCCTCCCGGCCAATGACGCCAAACGCTCATTTCCATTTTCATTCCTTTTGACGTCCTCTTCCAAGGTGCAACGATCAACTCTGAAGTGTATTACGCTACCCTCAGGTAACTGAAGGAACGACTTAAGCGTGTTCGTCGCGAAAAAAATTCAAACTAACTTCTCCGCCTCCATGACAACGCAGGGCCCCACGTAAGTTTGAGCACATGAGAGGAACTCTAAAAACTTCATTGGACTGTTCTTCCTCATTCCCTCTACAGCTTGGATCTCGAATCTTCCGACTTCCATCTCTTTGGCCCAATCAAGGACGCACTCCGCGAGAAGTAGTACGTGAATGGGGGAGGGGGGTGGGGAGGGTTATTGATGCAGCAAGACGTTGGATCCGACGTCGACCAGTAGAGTGGTCCCATGTTGGCATACAGGTCCTCTGGGTAAGATGGGAAAAGGCCGTTACATTGGTGGAGATTCTGTTGAAAAATAAGGTTTTCTAGGCAAAGGAGCGGGAAATTACATGGTGTATTGGAATCCTGAATAAAACCAACCGGCTTTAAAAAATGTGTTGTATTAGTTATCGAAAGCCCTTAGTGTAACATCAAATCTTTTAAGTATTTGAATGTTATCAAACTGCTGAATTGGCTGTACATAGTATGTACTATTATATTTCTCAATACTATATTATGCTTTGTAGATACATGAAAATCCCAAATGCCAAAACTGGCCTGGTGGATTATAAATAGTAACAGCTAAAATCGAATATGACGTAATTTAAATAGTACCTGTTTTCTTAAGTGCTGTTTTGTTAGTATAACGACGGCGAAGTCGTTCCAAGGTAGCACGGATATCTGTTGTTGTCGGGAAAGCCAGTGACGTCGCAGTCGAGCGGAGCTTGAGTGCTTGTTTAACCACAAGGAACCTACATCGATTTGATAATGGCGGCTCACCTGCCTCCGCGCAGAAGCTCGTTATATGGTTTGTCCCGAAAGCCCCTGAGGCCAATCAGTTGGCATTTTGATGTATGGTAGTCGAGCTCTCAGAAACGAAAGCGCACGAAGCTCTTAAAAATTGCGGCAAGAAGGGTCTGTATGCACCCCAGTTCTTTTCATTGAAACACTTCATTACGTCCAGTGCTTTAAAAGCTCTTTTTTTAGCTTATCTACGGTACCCAATTGAGTTTTCTATCAGTTAAGAGGCCAAGATACCTCAGTATTTCGATGTAAAATCGCAAATACGTTTTCTCTCTTAAATATGCTACTCTGTGTTGCTGTCGCATCTGGCTGTGGTTACATTATGGTTCAGAGGTGTGGGCTCTAAATTTTGCACCTTGAACAGACTAGCTGCCTTGGAAATGTGGTTACTTGGAAGAATAATTCGAATACTTTGTAAGTCCTCAGAAAGAGGTATTATTGAAAGGACTAACAAATAGAATAAAACTTTAAATAAACAACGTACGTGCATCGTCTACTGAGAGTAAAATATGCTACTTAGTAATTTAGTGCTCAAAATGCAAACAAAAGGCACACGTAGCACATTGTTGTTGCATATAATATCTTTGGTCACCACCAGCGCTTCGAAGTCGATAGCGAGTAATAATAATAATATAAAACACAGCTGTGTGAAGTGGATATCAGAATGAAGAGAGAGAATCATTATTCGCTCTAATATAACTGGAGCTCTCTGTCTTCATCCCTCATGATGTAGGCCTAGATGTTTTTCTTATTTGCCTGTCGTGCAGTTCTGGCAACTAAGTACATAATCAATCCATTTATTCCAGCGTACAAACAAAAATTCGAAGTTCTCCTGTTAGAGTGGCAGAGTTATCGCAGAACACGTATGACTTCGCACTGTCCACTCAGTCATATCCGGAGCAGGATACACTATCCCAAATTGATACATTTGTCTTTATCCATCGTCACCATCATCATATTTGTCCTAAATGGGGTAAATTTAATCCTATATGTAGGAAGAATTGCTTTATAATAAGTGTTGTATATGGAAGCTTTGAACAAGACGGCTACAACATATAATCTATCATACAGCCATGTATTCCTTAAAGAAGAAAATGAACGGGATTAGGCTTGACACCCCGCCGACGACGATGTTATTAAAGACGGAACGGAACTCCAGATGAGGAAGGATTCTTTTTTCTTTTTTTCCTGTTGCTGATAGAAACCATCCTGGCAATCACTCGAAGTGATTTGAGATAATCATGGAAAACTTAAATCTAGAAGAGGATACGAACGCCGCTATTCCCTCTTGTGAGTTCATTGTATTCTCCACTGTACCGCCTCTCACGGTCGAGAATACAGTACCTAGATTTTTCACGTAGGCCTATAGCTCGCCATCAATGAGTTGAATTGTGACGAACAATAAGGTAATCAGCGCACGCCGATTCCCGAGCACATCGTTCAACTTTTTAAAGCTGCTTTTGTCTCCGGACTTACTTCCATAGCATTAGAGGGAGCCGTAGAAGACAAAAACTGTAGAGGAGACTGGATTGTATTCAGCGAATAACTGGTTACGTCGGGTACAAGTGCTTCTCTGAACTGAAACCGTGGCGGACCTCATCAAACAAAACTTACAGTCCCCCTCACCCTACCCTTCAAACACTCTCCCACCCCTCTACCCCCCCCCCTCTCCGAAAAAAAAACAAAAGAACAGACTACGATAAATGTACTAATGAATCCTATTACTTTTGTCCTTATGCCATTTTCCAACGTGACCCTTATATGAATAAAATCATTTCAGGTTTCAATAAAAGAGTAATAAAACTATATCACTTGTCAAGTAATTTAGTTTTGCAAGGAAGTTTTCGTACTCGGAATAACTTTTTTCCCAGTTATCTCGATTGAGAGGCACCGGAGCGTTTTAACTTCTCGTTTAGCTAACTCGTTAAAATGCAAGGCGGTTCGCTAGGTGCATAAGAAATGGTAGTTAGTGGCCGGAAGGTGAGAACGCTGCTTTTCTAACGGAGGATAGTGGAACAGAAAAAAATAAATGCAGGATTTTAGCAGTATTAATTTCGCTCAAGTGTACCGCAACATTAACTTCGTAAGTGTGTATGCAAATGGATATGAAACATAAAAATTCGCCTGTGTATGTTAACATGTTTTAAGTTACATTCATTTGACGTAATTTTATTTGCTGACAGTAAAATTAATTTTCAGAGCTCCTCGATAAGTTCTACGACAAAGTAAGTGTGTCATGCAGTCGCATAGCAGTCAGAGAAAAACTGAACGATTGTGGCAGAAACTGATCAGCGCCTTTGTATTGCCATATTAAAGTTGGTTGTGATTATAAAGAGCAAACTAGTAATTTTGTTCATCGTGGTTATGTTATAATGCTATTCACGTATAGTTTTATAATCTGCTTCCAAATGAAGGCAACGATAGCGACACCCATACGCTAACCTCCCAACGCTAACCTGATCAGTCACGTAAGGTACTTATGTTTCCAAGACGATACGCGTGGTATTCTAAAATAATTGTGTTGTCAGATTGTGCTTGAAGATTTAAGAAAAATTGTTAGAAAGCTCACAGGCAAGAAAACTGTGCGTGTAGTGTGATGTGTGTTAACTATTACAGAAGGATAATTTTCTGTATTTAATGTGACAGGTTAGGTATAACACTGGGGTGTTTTAGGAACATTCGTGCAAGATTATAGCAGTATCATCGCGGTTCTGTGCTGTAGAGCAATCAAGTGGTATCAGACACACTGGGAGTGTACGCACAAACCTTTCATTAGTATCACGTAACCAACTACAAACGCAAATTTGTTTTCCTCGTGTTCTATTCAAAAAATGACGTTGCAACTGAATTTCGTAAAATGGAGAAACATGAAGACAACGTCCCACTGTTCCTGTTTACCAGCGCAAGCCAGCAGTGAAGAGCGGAAAGACAAAGTTTAAAGCAATGCCCTAGTTTATCTCGGCCACACATCCTATTATGTCTCCAGCGTCACCAGACTTGACTGCATACACTGTCCCTAAGCGGCAACGTGTGGCTCACAAGTTTTCATATGACTAGACATGACCAGACACCCCGTAGCATGCATTCCACTGGCCAAAACCACCGCAGTTTTGGACTTGGGATGTGTAGTGAGAGCTCATTGGACGGAGGACGTCTATTACGTTTCCTGCTGAAAGCCGGTCCTGCCTCGGTGCCAGAGACGGCCGTGTGTTCGTTAAAAGGACGCCAGTTAGGGACCTGCAACGTATATGTCTGCGTGCTAGACATATTGGACCTACACCTGGAGTTATGGTCTGCAGTGCGATTTCAGATGACAGCAGGGCTGTCGTGTCTATCCCACGCAACCTGACTGCGAATTTGTACGTCAGTCTGGTGATTCGATCTGTTGCGCTACCATTCATAAAAAAGTATTGCAGGGTGTATTTTCCAACAAGATATCACTCGCCCACAAACCACTGTTGTAATCCAACATGCTCTGCAGAGTGTCGACTTGTTGTGTTGGCCTAACCATAACCAGATCTGTCCCCAATCGAGCATGCATGGGACATAATCGGAAGACAAGTCCAGCGTCATCCACAAAAAATATTAACCGTATCCGTATTGACCGGCCAAGTGCAACATCCGTGGAACACCATCCCAAAAACTGGCATCCGGCATCTATAAAACACAATGTATGCACATTTGCATGTTTGCATTCAACATCCTGGTGGTTATATCAGTTATTAATATACTCGCATTTTGTATTTGCAGTGACTCTTTTCCCGCTTACATGAACCAGCGAGCCGGCCCGTGTGGCCGAGCGGTTCTAGGCGCTTCAGTTTGGAACCGCGCGACCGCTACGGTTCGAATCCTACCTCGGGCATGGATGTGTGTGATGTACTAAGGTTAGTTAGGTTTAAGTAGTTCTAAGTTCTAGGGGACTATGACCTCAGATGTTGAGTCCCATAGTGCTCAGAGCCATTTGAACTATTTTGAACCATTAACCCGCGAACTTACAACGTTAATCACTTATTCCTAGACAATTGTTTTCCCGAAATTTCACCACTTTACAATAACTATTTCTAGGTGTTGTGATTTTTTCCGCTGGTGTAGATAAAGACTAAAGAGCTTATTCACAGTTTTTAATATCCGATGCAGAATCACTTCAGTACCGCCTAGTGTTCCAATGTGCATACGTCAACATGTCTGTTCTGGGCGTCGAAACGTCCACGTTGTCTTGGCTGCTATCACCGTGGAGTACCGGCTGTTAGTCGCAAACCACTGCGAAGTGCATACCAAGGTGTACGTCCATGTGACACTTATTAGGTTTTTGGTGCCTTTCATCCGCTTGTGGAGTGTAGGATGAATGATAGCCTAAATATATCTGTACGCGCTGCAGTTATTCCAGTCCTGCCTTTGTGGTTCTTGCTGTGCTAATTCGTAAACCAACAGGCTCCACTTGATACTGGTTATTGATAATTTTATGTTGTGGACAACCACAGCCGACGTAATTCATTTTGACAAATAAATCGCTTCTAGCTGTATATTAAACTTTATTTATAGGAATACGACCCTTTTCGTGGTAACAAATCGCATCCCCTAGTTTACATACGTCGCAAAAACATTAAGCCTATAAGATGGGCAGCAGAGGGACCTTCCTCGAATAAAATTCTGTTACTCTCAACAAGCAGGGTGTCATGAATCAAATTCTTCAGTTGAAACATAATCTGTGATGTGATATGCCGTTTCAACATCTCATATTTTTCTACTCCAGAAATTGATTCGCGCTGTACGGTTTGTTCTGGGTAACAATAATTTATTGAGAGAAGGTTGAATCTCCCTCCTACCCATCTTATGGGGTGACATCGACAGTTACGTGATAACTCCGTATTTCACAATGAAGTGCCTGGCAGATGGTTCATCAAACTATCTTCAAGGTAGGAGACGAGGTACTGGCAGAAGTAAAGCTGTGAGTACCGGGCGTGAGTCGTGCTTCGGTAGCTCAGTTGGTAGAGCGCTTGCCCGCGAAAGGCAAAGGTCCCGAGTTCGAGTCTCGGTCGGGCACACAGTTTTAATCTGCCAGGAAGTTTCATATCTTCAAACTGTTTCTCTGCCGTTCCACACTCGAAAAGCTCTGATTTCTCTTATTTTATTTTGATGTTCATTCCTGTCTGTGTTGGTGGACGCCAACAAAATATTTTCACACTCTGAGGAGAAAGTTGGTGATTGAAATGTCGTGAGAAGCTCCTGCCACAATGAAAAGCGCCTTTGATTTAGTGATTGCCATCCAAGTTCACTTATCATATCCGTGGCGCTGTACCCTGTTTCACGATATCTGATGCGGATCCCACCCCGCAAAACAGTACTCCAGCAGAGGACGTACAGGCGTAGTGCAGGCGGTCTCTTTAGTAAACCTGTTGCATTTTCTCAATGTCCCGTCAATAATCCTAGCATTATATACGTGATCGTTCCATCTTAAATGATTCAATTTTGTAATCCTTAAGTATTTATTCGAATTTACAGTCTTTAGATTTGTGTGATCCATCTTGTAACCGAAATTTAGCGGATTTCTTTTAGCGCTCATCTGAATGACTTCACACTTTTGATTTTTTACAATCAATTACCACTTTTCGTACCATACAAATACTTTGTATAAATCGTTTGGCTGTTTGTGTTAATCATCTGATAACTTTATAAGACGGTAACTGACAGCATCATCTGGAAACAATCCCAGGATGCTAATAAATCTCCTATATCGCTTATGTGGATCAGGAACAGCAGAGGCCCTATAACACTCCCTTAGGGAACGCCAGATATTACTTCTGTTTTACTCGATGACTTTCCGTCAATTATTATCAGCTGAAACATTTTTTACAGGAAGTCACGAATCCAGTCGCACAAGAGAAAGCACGCAGTTTAATTAGAAATCATATGTGAATTATTACTGTGTGAAAAGCCTTCTGGAAATCTAAAAATATGGAGTCACTTTTAAATTCGCTATCAAGAGCATTCACTACTTGGTGCGAATAGAGAGCTAGTTTTGTTTCACAAGAACAATATTTTCTGTACCCGTGTTGGCTGTTCGTCCATAAATCGTTTTCTTCGAGATAACTGCTAATGTTCGAACACAGTATATGTTCCAAAACCCTACTGCAAATCAACTTTAGCGAGTTGGGTCTTTAATTCAACGGATTGCTCCTATTTCCTTTCTTGAGTATTAGTGTCACTTGTTCAACTTTCCAGTTTTTAGGGAGGGATCTTTTTACGAACAATCGGTTGTATATGATTGCTAAATGTGGAGCTATTGCATCATCATTTTTGAGAGGAATCTGACTGGGATACAATAAGGAAATATTCCCATTTTCCTACATTCATTAAGTTCTTTTGTTTTGTTGAAGTTGTCTTTGTATTCCATATGGACTGTAGTTTGAGTAGTTAAGGCTTTCTTTTAACTGGTACTTGTATTACTGTCCATGTTTAACACCCCTTGTAGTTGTCTCATAAAATATTGTTCATATTTTACTTTGTTCATTTATTTAATGCAAACTGTTACACAGCCACTGTTTTGATTATAATGTTAATGTTAAAATGCAGTACCACCACACTCTTAAAGATTCCATTTACTGTAGGTTCCCTCAAACATGTTCATTTTCCAGCATTTATTTATTTTTGTTTATCTTATTGATATTGCTTAAGTTCCTTATATATTCTGCAGTTACATTGATGATTATCTCTTCCTTTAATTTATTTGTGTATCACCCTCCATGCTTCATACCTCCTGATGCAGCCTTGTCTAGTATTAATTTAATTTTATTTTATTAGTTTTGTTTATTAATAGAAACTGTTACGTAGGCATGCTATTCCTATATTGTGTTTAAGGTTTTCCTGTCTACTCCATTGTTATTTATGTACTGTTCAATTTTTACTTTTTCATTTCATTACCACCACACTGTCAAAGATGTTACTTACTGTGTGTTTCTACTTCAGTCTAGACGTGTTACTTCTCTTCCAATGTTATTTGCAAACGTTGTAACTTCTTTGGCGATAATACTCAGTAAATGTCTGAAGATGGCCTTGTAAGCCGAAAACCGGTTAACAGTAAATGTAACATTGTAGAACAAACGCAAACTGGTGCTTTTCATTTATTATACCACGAATTATTTTTTTCATAGTCACCTCCCTCTTGGCAGTCCCCTCCCAAAGATCCAAATGGGGGACTAGTTCGAAATCGCTTGCAAATAGAGAGATCATCTTGAAACTTTTTGAATTACAGGCCCATGTTCTGTGGATACATATAATATGTCTTTTATGCAGTGGTATCCATTGTCTTCTGCATCCTCGTGCCTCTGAACATTGCTGATTCTTCCGCCTTTAGGGGGTAGTTACCCACACGAAGGGCAAGAGAGTGCCCTAAACCTCTGTCCAATGTAAACTTCGAAAGGTTGGGATGTTTATCTTTCCTGTATTGATATACCGAAAGTGAAAAAAACAGCCTTGTTTCTTAAAAATTTGTAGCTCTTTCTGCTTTCCTCGTCTCTCTCTCTCTCTCTCTCTCTCTCTCTCTCTCTCTCTCTCTCTTTGGTACTTTCTCATTTTTTTCTCCTTCTCTTTGTCAG
This sequence comes from Schistocerca cancellata, assembly GCF_023864275.1. Classification (NCBI taxonomy): domain Eukaryota; kingdom Metazoa; phylum Arthropoda; class Insecta; order Orthoptera; family Acrididae; genus Schistocerca; species Schistocerca cancellata. Next base: position 347,943,922 of record NC_064627.1, on the reverse strand, counting down.
CATTGCCTGCATCCTACCAGCAGTTACATCTGAAACTACAATATCTGAGCAGTTACTGCTGCCTTGATATACTAGTGTTTAAATTCGATACAGCGTCTAGCTTTACGATTTTTCTCGTTGGTATGTTAACTATTTCCGCTAGTTTATCACAAAAGCAATTTCTGTTGTTTGCTGTTCTGGTCTTCAGTCCGAAGATTGATTTGCTTCAGCTCTCCATGTTGCTCTATTCTGTGCAAACCTCTTCATCTCCAAATAACTACTGCAATCTACATCGTTCTGAATCTGCTTAATGCATTCACCATCTGGTCTCCCACTACGATTTTCACCCCACACTTTCCTAGAATACTAAATTCGTGATCCTTTGATGTCTCAGAATGTGTTCTATCAACCGATCCCTTCTACTCAGTTTCTACCACAGATTTCTTTTCTCAACAATTCTATTAAGCACCTTCTCATTAGTTACGTGATCGACCGGTGTAATCTTCAGCATTCTTCTGTAGCACCACATTCCAAATGCTTCTATACTCATCTTGTCTAAACTGTTTATCGTCCAAGTTTCACTTTCACTCATGTCTACTCTACAGACAAATACCTTCATAAAAGAATTCATAATACTTTAGTCTATACTGGAAAAAATTTCTCTTCTTCAGAAACGCTTTTCTTGCCATTGACACTCTACGTTTTATATCCTCTACATCGGTAATCATTATGCGTTAAATTTGATGAATTTACAGTTGCTATTGAGTTATTCCTGTGATACTTTATTTGCCGCTTTTGTAGTCCATACTTCTTATGGCTGAACTTCTTTCGACAGTGAAAGGTTGATCGTACCCGTACCATCAGTCTCTGGAAGGGGATGGACGTGCTTTCGCTACAACACTGCAGGTATTTCACAACAAATGAACTGTACAAAGACTGTAAACACAAATTATTCTCGCCTATCTTTGCTGATGGCGAAAAAAGTAACTCAAGACAGAGCTCAGATCTAATGTCCGTCTTCCTGCGAAACTACCTTCGTACCTGAAAACAGGAAGATTCCCGATATCTCCATGATTCAAACGTACCATGTCGAGAACCCTTTTGAAAAAGCTAGGAAAGGGGTTTGTTTGGCCTACAAGCAAGTCCAGAATCAAATATGATGTAATGACAATTTATTATCGAGACGCGGTGGCCTCTATTACTCTTACTTCACAGGTGTTTTATAGTTTCGACGTAGTCTGTGCTTGGTACCACTTCGCAAAGAGCAACCACAGAAAAATGTAGTTAGAACACGCATTCCCTTTACATTCTATGCAGCGTTACGGAACCTTTGGCACATATAACACACAGCAACGAACATAAATTCTCGTTCATGAAAATTCAGTGCTACACAGGGATAATTCAGTAAGACTGTAAGAGATTCAGAATGCTGCCTCTACAATAAGAAAAATCGCTTCATAAAGTTAAAACAATGTTAAGCATTCACAAGCTGCACTGTGCAGTAACCAAGCGGTCAGCAGTGGTACCACACTCACACTGAAAAACGGAAACAACGCAACAAGAGTGTTTGGCGTAGGCCTTCCTGTTTGGTATGGAGAGAAGCAAAATCTCCTACTAGCAGCTCAGTTACTGAATTCAGTGTTCCCTGCTTGAAGTTCAAATCAGACTAAACTTCTGAAAAAGCTGCCTGAATTCTAATGGACCGCAGACATAAGGAATTTACAGTGCCCTCCAGGCTGCGTTCCCTGGACACTGACGCCATTCTACTCCCTCCGCCAGTCAAGTCCCCAGTGTAACACTTATCTTGAAAAAGGCATTGAATAATCATAATACGGTGCAGTATGTCACAAGACCTGTTGTCTGCGCGGAAGGACAAAGCGACGTTTCCAGCGGGCAGTTTTGCTGATGCGTCAGGCGTCATCTCCCACCTGGTAACAGCGTCCTCGCTTGCTATTCGCTGCCGGCCGCGGTGGTCTAGCGGTTCTGGCGCTGCAGTCCGGAACCGCGGGACTGCTACGGTCGCAGCTTCGAATCCTGCCTCGGGCATGGGTGTGTGTGATGTCCTTAGGTTAGTTAGGTTTAAGTAGTTCTAAGTTGTAGGGGACTTATGACCTCAGATGTTGAGTTCCATAGTGCTCAGAGCCATTTGCTATTCGCTAAGCAAAGCTCAACCATATATGGGAGCACGAAATTTTCTATGCAGTAGCTGGGTAAAACGCTCGAGACAGAAGCTCTTTAGTATCGGCAGCAGGAACTAGGTAACGACACCCAAGATGGGCGGCTGCGCCAGTTGCGGCTCTAGTCGACTGTCATGAAGTACTGTTTTATGAAGGAGTCTGGTGGGGGCGGTCACAGTGAACGATCGCGCATGTAAGGACATCGTTGAAAAGTTCGCAAATTTATTAAGGAGTCGGGTGACGGCAGGCACAGTCTAAGACGTGAGACGTGGGCCGGATGTGAGTGCGGTCGCGTAAATAGACAACTGAAATGAATCTACAGTAGACACCACAAGATCCTGTAGAAGATCCCAGCGGAGGGGTAAAAACGTCGATTGTTTGAAGAAAAATGAGGTGGCTTAACAGCCCAGAAGACTTTAGTTTCAGTGACAACGGCCACGAAAGCCTACAGACTTACATAAATGGACAATTGTTTGCTCTATAGAGAATACGATATCAGCATTGCTTACGAGTATACAGTACGGATCAACATAAGTGCCATATTGTGCCATACAAGTACTGTAATGTTGAACGTGTAGCTTTAAAAATCACAGCACTTAATAAAAGATATCGTTTCGAACAATAACTGTGTGTTCTTCATTGACAAGTATTTAATGATTGTTTACGATTCTTACGGTTACCGCGCCGTTTCTGAACGAAGCTCCGACCCGGAGTATCCACTGCGGAGGGAGGGGTATGTTTACAAAACACGAGGTGATTGCTCTGCAGAGAATACGGTAAGAAGGGCATGACGTGGTTCGTTCCCAACAACAATCCTCGCTTGCTCGCTAATCTGCTACGTTACCCTAACGAGTGGAAGGTGTATCACGTCTTCCGCAGCTCTCGCGTCGACTGTCAAGCCCGCTTGTTACCTCGAACCCAACTTCTTCAAAGATCGAAATATTCTCTGTGCACTGAATAAAGTTTGTGCCTCTTACGTCGTCCGTTGGCATGAGTGAATGCTGTTCCCTACTAACGGCGTAAACATGATTGATAATTAATCGAAACCCTCAGCTGCCAACACGTGTTGTTGGTATACCTCAACGAGGACAGTTGAAAATGTGTGCCCCGACCGGGATTCGAACCCCCGATCTCTTGGGAATGTGAGTTTCACGGGAAGCGTGCAAGGGGAAAGTCCCTTCAGTTGCTCTATCCTCTGTGCCCTTGGTGGCTCAGATGGATATAGCGTCTGCCATGTAAGCAGGAGATTTCGGGTTCGAGCCCGCTCGGGGAACACATTTTCAGCTGTCCCCATTGAAATATATCAACAACACTTGTTGTCAGCTGAGGGTTTCTATTAATTATCATTTCTTTCTAGGGAAGCTGCATGATCATCATTGGTATCTGTTCTTTCAGAACAGTTACTGTCTTCATATAGGAAACAATTGTTTCTCTTGCCTGTCCGGACGCATTGTCATTATTTATTATTGCATAGACTAATTGTCTCCTACTAAAACTCACCTTTCTTTTATTTCTGTATTCGGTTTTCGAGGACTGGTCGCATTGTGGAAACATTGGTATTTCTCCTAGTGCCTTGCTGGCGTTGCTTCTCATATTTCATACACTGTGCACGTAGAGGCGAAATCAGATACGTTCGTTACTTGTGTCTGTACACTGTTAACTAGTTTGGTTTCCACAGATCCATGTTTGAAATAACACAGAAAAAACCAGTTACATTCAACACAATGTTTTGATTTTAAAACTGTGTCAAAGTATTGATCTGCAGTTAAAGAAAGAGGGTATACGTAGTCTGCTGTTTGTGACGACCAAATTATTGTAGCCGAGAATTAAGAGGAAACAGGTTCCATGTCTGTAAAACTAACGGGAGGTTACGTGGAGTGGTGTACGAAGGAAAAAGAAAAACACGGAATATGAGCAAGGAGAGCATTAAGAATAAACGAACGGAAGGGAAATTGAAGATGTATACGATGAAATAAGGAAAGAAAAGGAAATCGGATAATTTTTTATTTAGTCCGTCTCAGCTGCGGTCGCCCGTCTCAGTAGCATGCAATTTCCTCAGTAGTAAACAGTTGTGGATCTACCATCCCGTGCCTCGGATAATCAGGGAAATGCCTCAAATGGCTCTGAGCACTATGTGACCTAACTTCTGAGGTCATCAGTCCCCTAGAACTTAGAACTAATTAAACCTAACTGACCTAAGGACATCACACACATCCTTGCCCGAGGCAGGATTCGAACCTGCGACCGTAGCGGTCGCGCGGTTCCAGACTGTAGCGCCTAGAACCGCTCGGCCACCCCGGCCGGAAATAATCAGGGAAACCAAAGGTCACAAGAAAGTATTTACAAGCAGTATAATGAAATGAAAATATCTCCAAAGTTACAAAGAGTCGACTAAATTAGAATTTAGTGGAAATGGCTACTTCATTTGGAGCAAAAGTATGGACACTCAGACAAGTCTTTCTCTCATAGAGGCTTTCAATATACTCTTTCCACCTATCCGCTCTCTTCACAGCAGTTAACGGAAGTCCCATTGTACTCTTAACGTTACCACCTTGCTTTTAATTTTGACTTTTCTATATGCTATGTCAGTCCTTACGACAATCATTTCTTTTCCTATTTCTTCACATTTTTCTTGCAGCCAGATTGCTATAGACTGCTACTCACCATACAAAGGAGATGTTGAGTCGCAGACAGGTATAACAAAAAGACTGCCATACATTACAGTTTCTGGACAAAACACCTTCTTCTAAAGTAGGAAACACACACACAGTCGTGCAAGCACAACTCACACACACATGGCAATAGCGACTCCAGCCTCCTCTTTGCTACCACAACCAATACATTACTTCTCCCATCACGTGCGGTCTGGCATGAGGGGCCAGAGGCAGTAGTCCTTTGTGTGTGTGTGTGTGTGTGTGTGTGTGTGTGTTTTCCGTGCTTGTGTGAATCTGTTTGTGTGTTTTCTAATTTAGAAGAAAAACGTTTAGGAGTCTTTATTGTGCCTGTTTGCGAATCAACATCTCCTCTGTATGGTGAGTAGCAATTTGTCCTTCTCAAAACATTGTCGTTATTCCATCGTAGATATTCTATAGTTTGAGCAGGTGTGTGATATTTCACATGTTCCTGTAACGTGATTTGTCAAACAGTATCGTCACTTGAAAATGCATTGCGACAAATGGGCCCAATTATTGCTTGTGATGTGAGTCTAAGATGTAGATTATTATCAAATATTGGATAGTTCCTCGTAGTTAATATCGGAATGCTTCGCTTTCATCCTTCAGTAATAGATTGGAATATCATTTCAGATGACAATTCTGACACCTTCTGGAGTTTTTCTAATTCAAATGGTTTGTCTGCTATTAGTAATCGGCGTTCGCGATCAAAGCAGATTACAAGATGCATTAGTGGTTAGTACTTCGTCTGCGTGTATATCATTAGAGTTGGATATCAGACTCTGATTAGAAAGGTTGTCAATGGAAGTGTGCCTTGCATGTCGTGTGTCACTCACATAAAAAAAACACACACTTGAGTTGTGTACATATGTATGACCACAATCTGTGGCCTAGTGCTACAACTCAGAAGAAATTTTATATTACATTTTGGTATTGCAATATAGAGTTAACCACGTTTCTAAGGTTTTGCGAAATTAAATTTGCTCTATTGTATCTCAGTGCATTTTTGTAGGCTAGAAAAGATCTCGCTTAAGCACAAGAGGTTAATAATGCACATTTTATACACACTATTGCTCACAGCCCCTCAGTACAATCCATCTTCGAAGTTCTCCCCCTGAATACTCGCGGGCACTTTCAAAAATTCCTACATCCGGTATTCCTGAGAAGTATATTCCTTAATTTAATGACGTATGCTATACTCACTGAAACATGTATTTCCTCCAGATGCGTCTGTATCTCGGAGATTTGGTCTACAGCATTTTTTTCAGTGCTAGAAATGCGGACTCCAGGCTTTGAATTGCAGCAGGTAGATGTTGGAAGTGAGCTCTGAGAAATGCAAAGGTGCAAGGTTCTTGTTATTGCCTAGAGCCTACTTCGCTTTTCCAACAAAAAAGGTTTCACTGAAGTCGAATGCACATACTTTCTCTGACTCTTTCTGACATAATATTGAGCTGCCAAGAACCAAGTTAACCAATGTGTAGGTGTAGGTGAAGGGGATGTTTAGAGCTATTTCCTTAAAGGGCTAAATGCGGGTAGGAGGTTTGAGAAATACTTTCTATACTTGAGGAATTGATACTGTAACGCTCAAGAAATTTATTCCGGAAATCCTCTGCCAGACTTCGTAGGCCACAAGAGAGGGAGGTGCAATTGATCATACTCGGATAGAATTCTTACAACATTTCTCCCGCTTTTAACATGTAGCTTGCAGTCTGTCACCATAAGCAAAAGTTTCTCCTTCTCCTGACCATAGTCAGCGTTGGGCATTCTGACAATGCGGGCTACCGTACTGTGATTCATCATCTCCAATTCTTTATACAGGAGTAGGTGGGCTTTTCCTGATGCCACGGAATCTAATTTCCCCACCATGAGATAAGCTATAAATTTGCCACAACTGTCAGTTGCTTCCTCGATTGGAAACAAAATATAGTGGTCGCCAATGTCTGCTTTAAATGAGCAACAGTGTTTTCATACAACTGTTTCATACCATTTTTGCGAAGTGTCGATTCTTGTGGTATATCGACTCCTGTGGTATACTGTGCTTCTTGTCATAGTGGAAATTAATGGCTGACTCTTTTGTCTGATCTTCTTTCTTGTGACACTCGTAATGTGAGCTGTGGAATCTTTGTTTTGAAGGAAATGTGGCATTTTGTCGTGGCTTACCTGAAATTAAAATACACCAACACTAAGAAGGTAGCAACACCTAAAAAAATAAGAACGTGATCACATGAAGCATAATCTTCAATTGATCGTATTCGCATGTCACTGAACTACTTTCGAATTTCGATTTTTAGCAAGAAGAACGTTAGATAAAATGAATGATGATAATACCAATGATAATAACCAGTGTTTTACTACGTATTTTTGACAGGCTTGGCAAAAGATACTCGGCCGTCAGTTTCGTAATTGGAGTCTTCCACAGTCCGCTCACTGAAAAAAAATAAAGATTTGACTTTTTCTGTTCGGACATGACAACGTTACATTCAAGGCGCAATACTCAATGCGAGTCAACTCGCCATGCAACTTTACTTCCCAACTGCAAAACTTCTCTAGTGTCAGACGACATTTAAGTAAAGATTGACTGGATTTGTCTCAACCCAGCAGGGTGTTAATACTGGACTCGCATTCGGGAGGACGACAATTCAAACAGGCGTCCGGCCAGTCTGATTTAGGTTTTCCGTGATTTCCCTAAATCGCTTCAGACAAATGCCGGGATGGTTCCTTTGAAAGGGCACGGTCGACTTCCTTCCCTAATCTCATGGGACCGATGACCTCGCTGTTATGGTCCCCTACCCCCACGAACCGACCCACTGTCTTGTCTTAACATGTGCAGATTCACATTACTGATTTTCCTTAATAAAAGGGGCGATCAAAAAATTTCCGTTCGAATGCCACACTGACCCCTTGGCAATACGTGGTGCTTATACACTCTCATCGGAGTCGCTTTGGGTTGCATATAAGCTGCAGTAACGCTCGCAAACGGAAAGCTTTTGATCGCTCCTTCATTTAAGCACTCCGTCTTCAGGCCACAAGTGACCCATCGGGACCATCCGACCGCCGTGTCATCCTCAGCTGAGGATGCGAATAGGAGGGGCGTGTGGTCAGCACACCGCTCTCCCGATCGTTATGATGGTTTTCTTTTACCGGAGACGCTACTATTCGGTAGAGTAGCTCCTCAGTTTCTGAGTGTTCCCTGAACGCCTTCATTTAATTAACCGTATTTTTCTGCAAAAGTCCTCTTTAGATCTATTTAGCTTCTTGTAGCCCCTTAAGTACGATTTAACACTTTTTAGGTTCTATGAAAATAAAACTTTTAAATCAGGGCACTGGCCATCAGTCTGCTGACTGGCTTGATGCAGCCTGCCACGGATACCTCTACTGTGCCCCTCTCTTCAACTCAGAGCAGCACTTACATCCTGCGTCCTCAATTATTTGCCGGATGTCTTCTAGTTTTTCCCTTTACAGCTCCCTCTAGTACCATAGAAGTTACTCTGACGCCCTATTATCCTTTCCCTTCGTCTTGTTAGTGTTTTCTACATCTTCCCTTCTTTGACGATTTTTCGGAGAGCTTCCTCGTTCCTATCATCCACCTACTTGTAATTTCAAAGGTCCTTCCCTAACATCACACCTCAAATGCACTGATTCTCTTTAGCCTCGATCTTTCCACTGGCCATGATTCACTACCATACAATTCTCTGCTCCAGGCGTACACCGAGCGAGGTGGCGCAATGATTAGCACAGTGGACTCGCATTTGGGGGGACCACGGTTGGAACCTGCGTCCAGCCATTCTGATTTAGATTTTCCTGGCAAATACTGGGATGGTTCCTTTCTAAGATCACGGCCTATTTCCTTCCCCATCCTTCCCAAATGCGAAGTTCTTCGACTCAAATGACCTCGCTGTCGATGGGACGTTAAACACTAATCTCCTCCTCTTCCTCCTTCTCCAAGCGTACATTCTCATAAATTTCTTCCTCAAATTAAGGACCATGTGTGACGCTAATAGACTTCTTTTGGCCGTGTACGACCTCTTTGCCTGTACTAGTGTGCTATTTAAGTCCTTGCTCCGTCCATCATGGGTTGTTTTGCTTCCGTGGTAAAATAATTATGTAGCTTCGTCTACTTCGTGCTCACCAATTTTGATCTTAAGCTTCTCGCTATTCGCGTTTCTACTACTTCTCTGTACTTTCATCTACAGTTGACTCTCAATCATTATTCTGTACTCATTAGACTGCATTCAACAATTTCTGTAATTCTTCTTCACCTTCACTAAAGGTAGCAACGTTATCAGCGAATCATATATTGATATCCTTTCCCCCAAAATTTTAATTCGGCTCTCGAACTCTTCTTTGAGTTCTATCATTCGTTCTTCTAAGTGGAGTTTGAACGATAGGGGCAAAAGACTGCATAGCTGTCTTACATCGTTTTTAATCTGGGTGCTTCATTCTTGGGCTTCCAATCTTATTATCCCCTCTTCGTTCTTGAACATATCGTATGCTACCCGTCGTTTCCTATACTCCTATTTTTCTTAGGATTCTCAAGATATTTTTATACTGTCGAACGCTTTTTCGAGGTCGACAATTCCTATGAACGTGTCTTGATTTTCCTTCCATTGTCGAGCACAGCGTTCAGATTGCCTCTGTGGTGCCCTTTGCCTTTCCTAAAGCCAAACTGATCACCTTGTAACAAATACTTAGTTTTATTTTCCATTATTCTGTATATTTACGATATGTATGTGTTGTTCAGAAGTACGAAGCAATGTTCCTTCGTACATGCATTCACTGCAATATCGTATTTATCCGCCGACACCTGGCATAATGGATGTAAGAGTGCGGTTGTAGACACATCGTTGACGATTTAAGGAAGCTCGGGTGTGGCTGTGAGGCGTGCTCCGATAGCTAAACAGAGGTCTGCCTTTGGTATGTACACAACGAGAGGTCGCCATGTTTACATTCTGCCGGGCGTTGCTTAAGCCGTCGGCACACGGACCGTGCATCCGAACGTTGAACGTCGAGCGTGCCGAGTTTCTGACGTCATAGCGTGGAATAGCACGTTCGGGAGTCTTTCCGAACGTGCAGAGCAATATCTGGCATGTCAGATATTCTGAGCGTGCGTCTGAGCGTTGACCAACGAGATGGCACAACGCCACCTACGTCACACGCACGCCGTCTCCCTTCAGTACAGAGTTGTGAGGCGCCATATTGGCGTTCATTTCAAGCCTATATGTATATATGTTGTTAATTCTGTGATTCGTTCCAATAAAATAACGAGAAACATCATATTCATGGCAAAAGAATTATTGTAACTTGCGTCTTATGAGAGTAGGCTATTTGAAGGCAGTGACACAAGGATGATCCACCCAAAACGCATTGTTCTTGTACAATTTGTTATAATTAAATTTAATTAGTAACGTATCTACGATAACGTTTTCTGCAACGGGTAACATACTTGGATTACTTGCGAGATGTGTCTGCGTGTTGTTGGATTTGTGTAATGAGTAGCGTAACTGTCTCGTATTTAGTTGATAGTTGGGGCAGTGGTTCGCGTCTTCACATTTCCGTATTTTATTTCTTAACATTAGCGTTTTTATTAGGTTCTGATACTTTATTATTAGTTTAATATAAGTATATACTATGATATTTGATATTATGTAAATATAAGTTCACCTTTTTTTGAGGGGTGCATTTCTTCGATTGGCTTAATCTACAGGACAGCTTGCGCTACTTCCATAAAGATATTTTGCTCCTTTTCTTTTTCGCTTCGTAATTCACATGTTGCAAAGATTCTGCTGTTGGGTAGGAACAGTGATTGAGCAAGACTGACCTTGGGGTTTTAATAAAATGTGGGAATGATGAAATAATGTTAATCTTATGCGGAGATGTATTCCAAATTTGTACCGCACTGTTTGTAATGGAACTTTTATATGTGTCTGTCCTTATTGATTGGACATGGTACTTTCCTTTTCGTGGACGATGGAGGAAATGTGCGTTTTAATAGTGCTAACGTGGGAATTTTAGGCGCGCCCGTTGAGTAAACATTGTGATTTACGAACTAGAAACATCGCTCAACTGCCGCTGGAGTGCGTTGCGAACGCGTATAGCACGTTGGGGCCCACGTACCGTATGCACAAGTCGCATCATTCCTGAGCGTTCAGCAGCACGTTGAACTTGGCACGCTCAACGTTAACGTTCGACAGTACGGTCCGTGTGCCGATGGCTTTACGTGCCAGTTTAGCGTCTACGATACATGGCGAACCGTTACCGTAAATCTACACTCCGATTTACTTTCTGCAACGACTATGTCCGACCCAAAGCACTTGAGGTGGAGCGGTTTCTGCGAGATAAAAATAAAGATCCCGGCGACCAGTCTCATAGGAATACACATGTCGATTCTGAATAGCGCGGTCTATGTTAAAATCATTGCCAAAGCGACGTGCGAACGCATCCTACGTGAGACCAAACAGGGGCTCCGCATCCCTCACGCTGACGGCAATGTCGGGATGCTGACCGTTGACCACGCAGGCTTAGGTATGCGTACGATACACATTTTCGTGTTGGCGTTCGAAGATCCAGCAAAGGAAGTCGTCACGGCACTCCGACCATAAGGCACAGTCAACTACCATATGTCAGATAACTGGTCGCAGTTTCGGGCATATCCTGTTCTAATTGGCGTCCGACAGGTCGCCATTGATCTCCGAAGCCACGTCCTATCTACAGATCCGCTAATGCCATGCAATAATTACGTATGACGGCCAGCCTCGGACTTGGTCCGGGTGCGGCCTACAACGGGGCGTTACGAAACTTCCAGACTTCCGGCGGACCACCCGCGTCGCAAACTACGCCGCTGGTCTCGCTTCACCTTCCGCCTTTCAGCTACGCCTGGACGCCACAACTGAGCCAGATCCCAGCGGGGGCATCTCGGACGGCCCGCCGCCTCGACCGGCCGTCGATCCCGTTCCAGCAATACCGACTCTACCGGCCTCTGACCCAACTCTCGGCAACAAGATGGAGATCGACTCGCTTATCGTCCATAGGGGGCCTTCTTCTCAGAGCGAAGCGATTCCCTGCCGTCGTCGGACTCTGAAGGTCGCCTAAGGAAACAACGTTCTCCGAAACGTCTCAAGATTACGCTCAGGACAGTCTTAGGGCAAGAGGAGCTGTTGCAGGCCGAAGACGAGGCTGCCGTCGACCTGAACGACGGCCATTAAATCGCCACCGCCGAAGGAGACGATGTGTGCCACCGCCAGTCTCCGAAACAACCGCGAGGACGTGGAACTATCTACTAGACATAGCACAGCCGAACTAGGCCACGAATTACTATTGCATCTTCTGAGGACGAAATGGACCATACACCAATGCCCACCTCCATGGCACGGCATCAAGAGAAGGTCGAGGAACAGGACTTCTTATGGAACCCTGTGTCATCGGCACCACTCCACTAACCTTATTCTCGCTTCAACTCCCTAGAGGCGAACAGGACGAAGTTCCACCTCGACACCCACGTCCTTCCACTGACGCCAGCAGTCCACCACCAGGCCTATCAGATAGCAACAAGCAACAATCAACATCATCTGTTCAAGGGTGCCAATCCACCTGCTTCTGGTACTGATTTCGCTCTCCACTCAACTGGAATGGGGACATGCCTCTATGCCCCATCGGGCACCGACCAAAGACATGAACTGGTCCAGTTTCATTCTGAGGACGTCACGTCCCTGTTTCTAGGGCGAACGAATACTGTCCACTAGGAGGTGATTTTGTAACTGTGTCCTGCACCTGAAAGACCAGGTTCTCCACTACGCGAATTGCCAGGCACTACTTCTAGTGGTGCAGGACCTTCTGCTCCACGACACCCTGGAAAGTCCAACATGACGACTGTTCTGCCTTTACCTTTTTTACCAGTCATTCTACAAACCGCGTAGCCGGGATATATGTCGCAGAGGATCTTACATCTGCGATACAGGATGCTGAACGCTGACCACTGGCCTTTTGCGACCATTGAACATACATCTGGATGGTCCTCCTTTTGCCCCAATCCATATGGGTAGCCGTGGACCATTGAATGTGAATACTTCTCATATGCATGGACAGCCTGCTAGCAAAACCTCCCAGCTACCGTTCATGACCGATGTGGGGGATGGACTATGCCAAAGCGGCGATCTGGAGGACACTGATGAGATGTGGCAATGACTTTGCCAAATTGCACTGAAACACCATCAACTTCTACTATGCGATCCTCCGGGATCTGGACAGCCACTTGGCAACCCCAGACAACGAGATATTGGCACAGAGCTAAGGCAGTAATTGCGCTGGCTCGCCGCAAATTGCAGGGAGCGGGGGAGGGAGGAGTTGGGCGGCAAAGATGCAGCGCCACGATTGGGTGGGATTGGAAATTCCATCCATGGATCACATAGTGTCTGACAGACAGTCCATCGACACTCTGCTCACGCCTCACGACATGCAGATGACTTATCGGTGACATCGTTAACGCCTTTGTCGAACACTACCGACATACTTACAGGGAAGAAGTTACCGATGCTGGTGTGGACGACATAACGTCATGCGCACCTTCAACGACGCAGAGGCGGATTCTTTAACAGTGTTTTCCACATGAGACGAATTCGACGACGTATTCGATAAAGGTGCAGTCAACAGTTCGCTCACTTTCCGACTGAGTTTTCCGAGTCTTCTGGGGGGTCATAGCAATGTGGTGGACGACTATATTCCAAGAACTGATGACATTTGTCCAAGCAGTTCCACACACCTTTGTTGAGGGCATCATCATTCCGGTCCACAAAACAGCCTGCGGTCTGATTGTCACGAACTGCAGACCACTCACTCTATTCAATACAGATTACAAGATTTATGCCCGCATACTGTCGATGTGTCTGAGGACAATACTTCACCTGTCCTCTCCCTAGAACAAACGACGCCTGGGGGACAGATTGACATATAGACTGCCACAGGTGAATGCTGTGACTTAACTGCTATAGCGGCGATCTGTAGACTCCGTGGAGTGAACTTTGCTATAGACATCGATAGCGCCTTCGATAAAGTGCACCACTGTTTTCTGTTTTCAGTGGCAGCCTGCATGGGCATCCCACCTCCCCATATTAACGTCCTCTGGCACCTGTACGGTGGTGTCAGTTCACGAATCCAAGTCAACGTATGTTTGGCAGGGTCGGTTCCCATCCGTTGCTCACTTCGGCATGGTATCCCCCCCCCCCCCTTCTGTTTGCTATTGCCCAAGAGCCCCTCATTGAAGGCCTGACAACCGAGCTCTCCAGACTCACCCTTTGTCATCACATGTTTCACTGCTGGGCAAATGTTGATGACCACTTCCGCCTCACCACCTCCAGCTGCGAGATTCGAGAAGTCCTAGAATTATCTTACAACCTACTATAGCGCCGTGTTTCTTCCTATGGACGTCTGGGCTATGTGATATCATACATTCAATAGGAAGTTTGCCATAAAACAGTGACTGCACAACATCAGTTTGTCGGATTCCCCTCTTTGTCTCCTTTTCCTGGTAACTGGACACTGATGCCCATCGTCTCACCTGCGCCTCTTCGCTCGACGTCTGACGGTTCGAGCAACAAATGACTGCCTGCTACATCTGAGTGCCACACGATGGGGTCGAACCGCGAATGTTTCTATTCCCACGGGACACGTGTCTTCCAGGCGCCAAACATCATGCCATGACGTGGGTCAAAGAGTGGGGACTCACTTATTCCGTGAGGAACCAAAATTCCGTCTCGATTCTGGACCTATTTGAAAGAGTCCATGCATCGCTGGAACACAAGCCACGTTATCGACTTCTATTCGCCAGTTATCTTCGAGGGGTCTTTGTTAGATTTGCACTTCATTGGGGACTGCTGGGAGCTGACGGCACCTACACCCCTCCGGCGGTGTCCGAGATTTAGCCGCCTATCGTCGATTCCACCATGGCCGTCGCAGATGAGTGAGCGTGCCGTAGATGAGCCGATTCTTTTTGTACCCTATCTTTTGGTTTCTCTTATGTAAGTGACTTGTGTCCCACATGATTTCATAATAATAGTAAAAATTTCAAAACAATAAAAACAAAAATAAATGAATAAAGCCTTCCACTTCTGCTAATTCCCTTGCCTCTCATTATCCTATGCCCAAAGGCTCGGTGGCGGGGTGGGGGACACTGTGCCCAGGCCTCGGAATTCAAACCCGGCTAGATGACTGCTCGCGATAAGGGGGAAATCAGGGTTCGCGTCCCAGTTTGGCACAAATTTTCACTGTCGTTCTGTTATACTTCCATAAATGTGCTGTTAAGCTGATTGTGCGATTGGTCTCGCCTTTATCTGGTCTTGCTATCTTCTTAATTGTGTAGGTGATGTTTATCCGAAAGTCTCGTTGTGTGCCACCTGTCTCACAGATTCTACACACCAGCTTTAAATAGTAGTCTGATTGCCACTCCCCTCCCCCCCTCCTCCCCCGTGAGTTTAGAGATTCCGAGGGAATGTTACATACACGTTCTGCCTTACTTCTCGTCAATGTTTCCATAGTTCTCTTAAATAGTGCACCCCTTATCTCTTCCATAGGAACTCCAGTTTCTTCTATCGCGTTAACAAACAACTCCTTTCCGTCGTAAAAGCCTTCATTGTAATTTTTCTATCTATATGATATTTCCTATACTTTTAATAGTAATATCTCCTTTGCACTCTTAATGTTTCCACTCTTGCTTTTCATTTCAAGGTTGTATTGAGTTTTCCGTATTCTGAATCAGCCCTTCCGACAATCATTTCTTATTCTATTTCTTCACACTTTCCCTGCAGACAATTCGTTTTGGCCTTATTTTACGTCCTATTTATTTCATTCCTGAGTGATTTATTTTTATATATTCCTGTCTTTCCCTGCAAACTTTTGTGCTTCCTTTTCGTTCGATCAACTGAACTATATCTTTCGTTACTGTAGGTTTCTGAGGAGTTACCTCCCATGTATGTAAGTTTGACTTTCCAACAACTGGGACTGCCCATTTTAGAGATGTCCACTCCTCTTGAAATGAAATGCTTGCCATGGTATTCCTTAAGGCAGTACCTGCATTTTTAGCGAACTTCAGACCCGTCTCATCATTCCTCAATAAATCAGAATTCCATTTGCCACCAAACTGGTTCTTCCAGATGGATCTCTCATACTTCAGTTTACTCATCATCACTAAATTGCGCTTTGAGTCTGTATCTGCGCCTGCGCCTTACAATCCAGTATCTGATTTCAGAATCTCTGTCTATCAATACATGATTTCAGAATCTCTATGATGTAATCAGTTGGAATCTTTCAATTATCGGGTATGTTCCGCCTTTTTGCAAACAGGGTTTTCTGTTTTTACCGAAACATGTTTCAGCATCTCCATGCCATCATCAATGGTTTTTTTTTTTTTGTTGAAAACTAAATAGTCGACGTATTTTAGGTTGTAGTTTATTTAACATAGTGTGACCTAAAGAAAGTTTTTGTTCGTCTTGCTTCTTCCCGTGATCTTACATTATATGGTGTTCTGCGCTGACAGTCTTTCTCCGACTTCTGCTCAGTTCCAACTTAAATTGGAATGATCACTTGTGGAAAGCTGTAGAAATGGGATCACTTGCAAGATGCGTAGGGGGTGACTAAAACAACGTCGTAATTTTACTGTAGCAGCTAGGCTGGGGAAAGGTGACTAGTTTTGAGATATGAGAGTGCGAGAAATATAACTGAGTAGAGGTTGTAATCATTACAGGCATTGTCAATAGGATCCAATGCTGGTATGTGCTTGAATGGAAAGACCTGTTTGCAAATCCAAGATGTCATATCTAACAGCGTAACAGTAGAGATCTGAGAAGCTAGTGTACGTTTTCTTACGACCTCAATCAGCACATCATCTACAACTACTGTTTGTGTTCCTTCTCAGTCATCGCCTATAACCCAGTGGATATATCGTGGAAACTCTAATACGGTCTCGAGACAGAATGCGCTACAAATACTATAGAATTATCTAGCTGGTGCGGTGCGAGGGAGTCGCAAAAACTGCTTACATACCACATTCCTTAGCCGAATCACTTTCAAAGTTCATTGATTTTATTACGAGGTTGCATGGTGGGCTGATAATACACATTCCTACGATAACCGTCATGGTATTTGTCTGGAAAAAATGCACCTCATTTAGAGTTAATGTCGTACTACGATTTGTAAAATGGGTATAGCTTTTAACGTGGATACTTATGTGCACCTGTAGAACCAAGACCGCTTGTGACAGTAACAAGCAGTAGTTGTTGCGATCGAGTCTTTTTTTTTAACATCTGGTCGATTACGTCTCTCTTTCTAGGACATGGTGGTAGCACTCGCAAGAATAAAACTTGTGGGACATGTCCATCCATCTCTCATTTTCAGTTAGTATTATTTTGTATCGTAGGCAATCAGTTATTGACGAAGTATTATACTTTTTAGTAGTGGTGGGTACATGATATGTTCGCATTTGAGCATCAGGTTTATGAAGTACATGTTTGTGGAAAGGAAATGTCCGATACTTCGCTCACTGTCGAATACCGTTCAATTGAGATGGTGATCGTAACACCTAATTGTATGTATAACGGTAAAACATATATGTGACCGACTTTCTGGACTGATTCCGTGTATGCATGGTCTGTGGTGGGAATGATTCATGTTTAACATTAACAGCAGCAGCTGTTCAAATGCAGTGGCCTGTTGGAGTGTAGGAAAGTATCTGAGTTAACTTTGCCGTTCTCTAGACGACTGAATGGGGAACTAATACTTAGTATGTGTTGGGCGGTTTTCGTGATCGAGTGGAAAATTGAGAAGATTGTGTATGGAGGTGCGTTTACACTGTACCGTTATTCCCTCTCATGTAAATTGTTTGGTTGACTGCTTCTGCACATTTTGTGCCTTTATTTAGTTGAGTGAAGATCTATTGTGGTGTGTGCATCTAGCATGCGGAAGACACATTTGCCTGTTCTCTAGACATGGGAAAGACCTTAGTTGGCTTGTAAATTATAGGGATGTTTTGGAATGTGTTACATCACCGACTTCGGTATTCGAGAGTGGAAATACCAGTTTCCTCTGTTTGTTTTTAGTTACTCAGTGGTTTACAGCATGCTGCACCTCGCTAAAGTTTGGGGTTTGTAGAGAAATAATTTCCAGTCTTTATCTTGGGAATTATGTTGTGCTAGCGAACGGTAGGATGTTGCCTAGTGCTTGATATCGAGAAGTTCCACAAAAATCGTATAATATTATGGCAAACCGTGCGAAAATAATTGTGTTCTTGTAATCTCTGTGTCTAGAGATGTGCATAGAAGAGCGAGCAAGCAAGGAAGCAAAAGCAGTAATGCGCTTGTGCCGAGGGGAAATGGTCTCGAATTTGTAGAACAGTTCTGAGGTGCTGTGGGAACCTGTCGGACATAGATGCCCTAATGCCAAGAGGAGTATATATACGCTACTGTCCATCTTCACGGTATATGTACGAATGATGTAAAAGGGATCATTTTGTATGGTGGAGGATATGAACTGTATGTGTACTACATCGACACGATAGGCGGTGATATATAACTGGGTAGGAGATCGGTTTCGCGGACTAATATTCAAGCTCCTGTCCTCAGGTGGGAGAGCAGTGTAAATAAGTAAGAGTCTTTCCATATTTTACCCTATGTATGGCACTTTGCGAGGTTTAGTTGTCGGTACAATATGGTGATCAGTGTAATATAGTTTATTGCTGCTGAAAGTTTCATCTGTAGAAAGAAAGAAAAGGCTGACCTTGCTTCCCTAGGACTGGGGAGCATCATGACACATAGCCCGTGTGAGTGTAGGCATGTGACAATTTTTTTGGGTGCTGTACAGATGTAAAAGATAACTGCACTGTTTGTGTAAAATGTGTATATAGTGTAAAGTTACTATGGTTTGTTATGGCAAAAAAAAGGTTCAAATGGCTCTGAGCACTATGGGACTTAATAGCTGAGGTCATCAGTCCCCTAGAACTTAGAACTACTTAAACCTAACTAACCTAAGGACATCATACACATCCATGCCTGAGTGCGGGATTCGAACCTGCAACCGTAGCAGTCGTTCGGTTCCAGACTGAAGCACCTAGAATTGCACGGCCACCGCGGCCAGCTAGTTATGGCATGACGAGAGAGAATGACTGTGTGTCCTATCATGAGGGACATATAGATTCAGCATATTGATAGCCGCAAGGGTTTGAGAGAGATTTTTTATGTGGAAAATTATATGCGCTATAGATACTGACATTCGTTCCAGAAGCACAGTCATCAAGAGGAGACATTACCTGTACACCAATCGGTGTCAGACTGTAGCAGGATCGTAATATTTAATCGCAGTTACACTGGTAAATATCTTCCTGGCTTCCATTATACTTGTGAGTCTCGTATGTATTTGATGATCTGTAGACAACTTTGTGGGTTTAACTGCCAATGCAATTTAGCGATCTGTACAAAATAATTTTACCTCTGAAAGTCTCAGAAAGAAAAGGTGGATGGTGCTTAGATACTGGCGGCATCAGTAATTCAGCGGGTAAATTCGATAAGAGCCAATCATAATGCTCGATTCATTCACATATTTTGTCCTGGGATATAGGAGCCTCTACATAGCGGAGGGAATGTTTGTGTGTGCTGAAAGCAGGAAGGATAACATGTGACGGACTGGGTTATTCTGCATTATTGTCGTAAACAGGTTCTGTTAGGATAAGAATTTCCGTGCATAAAAGCTGAGACATCAAGAAAGCGAATGTTAACTATTTCTATGACACTATACAGTTCACTAGAGGTCGATTTGGCTGTTATTTTGTACATAGTCATGTGACATCAGTATTAGGTTGAGAATCTTGTTAAATGCTTTTGCGAAGGTTTGTAGCTACACGTGTGCACTTTGCGGTGTTGTATCAGTCATGCTGGGCTGTTAAGCTGGGTTAAACACATATCTCATGTCACACTAGGAGAAATGCGCCCTGTGCTACTCTGTCATCAATGGTAAAGACACATGCTGCCCAGAAGCGTCTTGTGTGAGCGCGCCTTGGAGTTCTGTGATGTCAGTATATAGTAAATGTAGACTCGAAAATAGAATCAACTTTCACTGCGTCCATCGGCGTCTAGCGGGTGTGACGGTGTGCGCGGTCCTGAATGGGCGTTTGTATGTGGTTTGACAGCTGACAGCTGGGGGGACCGGGGGGTGGCAGAGGGTGCTTGCATTATTTTGAGAACAGGTTTGTGAGCTGCATAATGAGTACTGTGCGTGTCTATAGATCACTGTGCTGCATTGTGTAGGAGGAGTTTGCCAGTGTGTACTGAAATTATTTCGTTAATTTAGGAGTTGTTTGAGTGTCTTGGGAGCGGTATTTAGAAGTAGTTTACAGGTTTTTGAGCTGTGTGACATGGTCCCAAGCATGTTAGAGTGTGTGTTTTGCATCAGTGTGATAAATATACTCGATCCCTAAATAAAATGTTAAAAAGTAAATAGAGTACACTCCTTCCTTACTCTCACCAGCAGCCCAGAGTAGGCTAAGTGATTTTCCCCTCCAGACAATCATCTTGGATTATGTCACAGGAGGGATGACAACACCATCTGGTGGCAGTACTGTGTACTAGGTCAGTTAGACTCTAGATCTCGTGGTGGAGAGACTGCCTGCAAAATAGACATGTCCAGCTCAGGCACAGTCATTTTCCTGCCATTTACCCCCACCTTGTGGGTTATCTCACAAAACAGACGACAGCACCATCTGCTGATGGTACTGTGAACTAGGTCCAGACTTTGTGGTGAACACACTATTTGAAGCCATCTTGAATAACGGTACCTGATGTCATGGTAGCGCCCTCTGGTGGCAGTGCTGTGTACTAAGTCAGATGGAGTCTGGACCTCATGGTGAACAAACCGGATGGCCGTACTGCATGAAACTGTTAAAATAAAGACTTATGTCCAAGTCCTTCTCCCACGAATCCTTAGGAGGAGGTGGTGCTCGGGTGACTGAGGTTAGTACACATGTCCTTTCTCTCGTGCCATTTCCTTAGCTTAGTAGAGATATGCAAATTGACCTTTGTTTACCATCAAAATTCGAAGTTGGCGCCAGTTCATAGGAAGAAGTGGCGGTTGGGTGACCTAGTGGAGGTAGTCAAGTGGCCTGTCTTAGTGCGATTTTCATAGGATAGTAGAGATAAAGTGGTGTGATGCATTATCCTGTTGGAATTTGAACTTCCCACCATTTTTCTGAGGGAGGGGGGGGTGTGGCATTCCTGCCAAAATTCAAACTTCCCACCAAAATCCGCCAAGTTGAATGACATCATAGTCGCTATCTTGGGTGATTCGTGCACTGTTGCCAAGTCTAAACTCCACCATTGCCGTCAGCTTGGATACATCTGGCTACAATGCAGAGTGGGCCACAACCAGCCTTGTCCCAATACTACTGAGAATCCGCATTTCGCGATCGAGACATCTCTGCACCCTCAACAGGTGACTGTGTGGGATGAAATGTCCAGTCACGGAATAATCGCTGCAATATTCCTTGATGGCACGGTGACTACCGAACAGTACGTTGAGGTTTTGCAAGATTATTTCATCTCCATTAACCAAAGTGACCTTGATTTCGACAAGATGTGGTTACTCAAGACGGAGATCGACCCCATCGAAGTAGGTGTGTGTGTGATGTACTGGAGAAGCACTTTGGGGCCCAGAGCCCACTGGCATGGATCTTGATTGGCCGCCATAGTCTACGGATCTGAACACATGTGACTCCTTTTTGTGGAGTAACATTAAATACAAGGTGTACAGCTGGAAACAGTCATTCAGGACATCATCGACTGCATCGATGACCACACACACACTTCAGTGGTCCTGCAGAATTTCGCTATTCGTCTGCACCATATCACCGCCAATGACGGCGGGCATATCGAACATGTCATAACCTAAATCCGAATACCTGTAGTGACGTTAACATGTTGAACTAAGTGTGTGCACGCCGTAGTTTGTAACTAATTTAAGTTTTTCTCATGTAGTTCAATAATTTACACCCTGTATATCCCTTTTCCTTCAGAATCACATTGATGATCCCTTTGTCTGCCCTTGTTATTATTGCGTTGTTTTAATTTACGTTGTAGCGTGTTGGTTTCAAAGCCTCCAAGTATAACACCTCTTTCGGTTCTTGAACAGATTATTCGCTACTACTAGCCGAAAATTGTTGCAGAACTCATTTACTCTTTCTCCGTTCTCATCCCTGCTACCAAGCTCGTGTTTTCCCGTCACCCTTTCTTTTACTCTTTCTGTACAACCGCACTCCGATCCCTAATGACTATTAGATTATCATTTCGCGTTAAATTATCTCTCGTCATCTTCTGCTTGCGACCTGAAATACGGTTGTCGGCATTGATTTGCTGTCAAATCTGATGAGAACAACCCTATCGCTGAACTACACGCAGCAACTACCTCTCTGTCCTGCCTTCCTATTCATGATGAATCCTACTCTCATTATACCATTTTCTGCTGCTGTTGATGTTACCGATATTCTTCTAGTAAGAAATCCTTACCTTCTTAAGATTCCTGTTCACTGACCGCCACTACGATTAGACGGAGCTGCCTTTGAATTTCCTTTTCCAGATTTTCTAGCTGCTCTACCATGTTCAGAATTATGACGTTCCACGCCCCGACTCAGAGTGCTACCCTTTCGTTTGACAATGGAGATATCATCATGACTTTTTTTTTCAATTACAGGCTTCATATCCCTTGGATACACCTTAAGAGTCTTTATTGCTGTAGTTTATTCTGCCTTCTTCATCTTCATGCCGTTAATCATTGCTTATTCTTCCACTTTATGGGCATTTTCCAGCTCCAGGGGCAATAAAATGGTCGTCATTCTCACGGCCGATGGTTAAATCGATATCTCCAGATTCGACATTTAAGCAGAGCTTGAGGTCTTGACATAGAAGTGCCTTTAACGTATTTAAAGTCATCAGTTACCTTAACTAGTGCAGTGTTTGTGCTAAGGTGTTTACGAAAATAAGACATACTTCAAATACTTTAAATGTGTTACGTATTCGGTCATTTTATCATACATTTATCGTAATCATTTGTATTAAAATATTCTTTTCGCCATTTACGTTTTTAGTTCTGTTAGATATTAATGGACTCAAACATTTGTTTTAACATATTCAGTAAAAGCGACATTATCTAACATAATTATCCCGTCACCTCCGCGGCTAGTTACGTGCATAAATTCATCTCATAGCGAAGCATCCTTGGGGCAGCCAAGGTCTCCACTCGTTAACGGGGACAGTGCCGTAACAGCAGTAGGCTTTCAGAGCACGCTGTCACCATATCCGGTCGTACATTAACGTTTTGGTAATAATTACACAGTGGCGTGTGGACAGCGGCGCACTCTTACATCAGTCACAACACAGCTGGACGTGTGACACTGAAGTACTATTACGTAGTTATGGTTATATTTTTTAAACATCCATTGTGAAAGAGTGACACACAAGAGTAACAGAAAGCACACACTAGGCAACTCATGGTCCTCGGCCGCCATGGAGAGACCTTTGTACAATGGCCGCTTCTTGAGGCAGAATGTAAGAGCAAGGCCAGTAATTTTAAACTCGGCGCAAAAGACGAAATCAGTCACAGACCTCGTGGCAAATCGACCTTATCAGGAAGTTTGACGGGAGAAAATCGTTCTGGCGTTAGTGTCGGAGGAGCACGTCTAAAAGACAAGCTGAGTTAATGAAGGTTCAAATGGCTCTGAGCACTATGGGACTCAACATCTTAGGTCATAAGTCCCCTAGAACTTAGAACTACTTAAACCTAACTAACCTAAGGACATCACACACACCCATGCCCGAGGCAGGATTCGAACCTGCGACCATAACAGTCCCGCGGTTCCGGACTGCAGCGCCAGAACCGCTAGACCACCGCGGCCGGCACAAGCTGAGTTATCAACATGGGAGGAACCAGTACAACAGATTCTCTGCCGCCAACCGCCTAATAAAGGCCAACAGTTTTTCGTGATAGAACAGGGGCTGACTTCTAGACTGACAATTTTAGAGATAAGAGGGCGTCTCCGTGTGGGACGAGACTCTACTTCCGTCGCAGATTCAGTGAGCCGCTGGGGCCACTGTCGTTGCAGTGACTAACGTTAGGGAATGTAGGTAAACACCCTGAACGAAGCAAAACTCTGTACCTTCTTATCATAGATTTCACACTGAAAGTCAATAAGTATTTATGCTGTGTTTACCAGGTTTTCTGTGTTTATAAATTTTTTGTTACGAACTAGGCAAAGCTATAGATCGTGTGTTGCTGTTCCAATAGACTCAAAAAATGCACTTTGAAGCAGAGAAAATATATTTGAGCGGATACTCTTTAAAGAGGAATCGTTGGGTAACACTAATCTGGTGAACGTGTATTGATGACCCAAAACATTATGACCACATCATACTAGCGTGATGCTTCACTTATGGAAGGCAATACAGTAGCGATTCTACATGCCATTGGTTCGATATGTTCCTCGTAGATTTCCGGCAATGTGTGGCACCAGATGTCTACGCGCATAGTTCATGCGATTCCGGAAAGTTACGGACCTATGGTTTGTGGACGTGGAGCTGTTACATTGGTTTCAGATCAGGCGAATTTGGTTGCCAGCATGCCAACGTGAAGTTACTGCCATACCTCCTGAAATCTTTGTAGCACGAGTCTACCACGACTGTAACACGACGACATATGGAAGTTTGGTCTGGCCGTGAGTCGTGAACGGATAGCCAAATGGTAAGGCGGCCGCTGGCTATAAGCGGAAGATCCGGGTTCGTGTCCCAGTCCGGAACAAATTTCTACTGTCGTCATTCCATTCTACAGCTGATGGTTGACGTCATTCGCAATTGTGAAATCATATAGTGAAGTTATCCTTCAGGAAGATACAATCGTTGCCGGAGAAAACATCTAGGATCAGTCGATGCAGGTGGTCCGCAATAAAATTCGCATCGTCCACAGGTGTCGCGTTCGATTTCCACTATAGGAGCCATGGCAGCCCAAGTAAATGTCACTCATAGCGTAATGCTGCTCCCACTGACGTGCATGAGTGGGTGATGTATGTTTCGAGCAGCTGTCGACTCGATTCCGTTGATCCAATGTCCAGTCTCGATGATCCCATGTCAACTGTAATCGCAGCTGACGATGTCGTTGGATAATGTGAGAACACGTAGGAGTCGTCTGCACCGCAGCCCCATTTTCATCAGTTCGCGCTGAACAGTGTGCTCTGATATACTTGTGTTTATACTAGAACTGAGCTCCCTTGTCTGGTCTACCACGGATCGCCGTCTATGATGCTTTACAGAGTGAGCAAGCCGTCGACCTCAACGTTCCGTGATTGCGTGGTGACGTCCAGTTTCGTCTTCCACTCGTAGTTTTACTTTTGTGGTGGTACTGGCCAATAGGGTTAAAGTACAGGATCTATTGATTGAGTCTCAGTTATCACAACATTTATCTTTACCATGAGCAACATAAGAAACGATAAGAAACAGTTTTCAGACAGAGATAGTAACTTTATCCTAAACGAGCTGTAACGTTTTTTAAATTATTTTTTTTTCCAAAGGATACGAAATGCGTAATGTTTGTGTCATGCATATTTACTGTGTGATGTGTTGTTGAGCAAATGACTTAATCTGCAAAACCAGTGCGCAATTTTCATAATGAAATCAATTCCTCTGAAATTTACCCAGTCTCTTGATGATGATGATGTTTGGTTTGTGGGGCGCTCAACAGCGTGGTTATCAGCGCCCGTACAATTACCCAATCTTTGCTCAGTCCAATTGCGCCACTTTAATGGATGATGATGAAATGATGAGGACAACACAAACACCCAATCCCAGTCTCTTGAGCACCGAGTTCTATGGCGCGGTGCAATAAACTGATAGGTTTCCCTATGCAGATAAACAATGAAATAAATTTTCCTTAGTTCTAGAGTCGCAACGAATGTAATCTTGTTATTCTGTGCTCTCCATAGTAGCCATACAAAATATTTAAAAAATGTTCAAATGTGTGTGAAATCTGATGGGACTAAACTGCTAAGGTCATCAGTCCCTAAGCTTACACGCTACTTAACCTAAATTATCCTAAGGACAAACACACACATCCATGCCCGAGGGAGGACTCGAACCCCCGCCGGGTCCAGCCGCACAGTCCATGACTGCAGCGCCCTAGACCGCTCGGCTAATCCCGCACAGCTACAAAATATTCAATCTGTGCACAGCGAAGAGCAATGCCGGTCGTAAAATATCTTCGTACAAACAATATCAGTAGATTGCCTGATAAGTGAAAACCTTACAAATGTTCAGTGAAAATACTGGATAATGGCTTAGCGCTGTGCAATGCTGCCCGCATTCAGGCTGTTACAAACAGCAATATTTTTCTGACTCTGATTGAAAAATGATTTGTTTAAAAAATATTCATTGTGTTCAAATACACACACACCATGCAATAGGATAGCTACTGATAAGGGGATATCCTGAGACCAAACGCTTGAGTTTGGAAATTGTATTCAAAATAAAGTTTCTCCTTCACAAAGTCTGATATGAAATATTTTACATTAACTTCAAAATCAGTGGACTTCTCAACTGTTCTACAATTATCACTTACTGTCGTAATAAAAAATAATTAGAGTGTTGCATGACAAATAGTCTGATATCGTTTGACAAAATACATTCCAAAATTTGGTCGTGCGGTAGCGTTCTCGCTTCCCGCGCCCGGGTTCCCGGGTTCGATTCCCGGCGGGGTCAGGGATTTTCTCTGCCTCGTGATGACTGGGTGTTGTGTGATGTCCTTAGGTTAGTTAGGTTTACGTAGTTCTAAGTTCTAGGGGACTGATGACCATAGATGTAAGTCCCATAGTGCTCAGAGCCCATTCCAAAATTTAACGTCTGTGTGTCAGGATTACAAAACACACGAAATATTACAAATCGTGTGTACCTAATCAACCTATGCATTAAATCTGATGCGAAATACTTGGCTACTTCATTCAAGGGTCAGCACTGTAAAAATTAGCGAAATCAACATTGCGTTACTGCATGCTTAAAACTAAATATACAAAAAATTCATTATCTTACAAATCTGTTCCAGATGCTTTACCCTGAGTTAAAGAATAAATCCATTACACTTCTCTAATTGCCATGGACAGTGGTCAGTATTGTTAACGATCAGTATCAGTTCAATTCGTGATAATCTTACAGCCTCACAAATTAATAACACACTTTACACTTTTATAGAAATAACTACGACCTAACATTTGCTGGCTCTGTGTGACTATAAACAATATCATTCGTCCATAGATCAACTAAATTCAACCAGCTAGACGCAAGCTTTAAGTCTTACATTCTACCTATGACAGAGTGCAACGGCAGCTACTACTGCGCTCCGCGCGCCCCCTACTTACAATCGATTCTGCCACTCAAATGGCTCAAATGGCTCTGAGCACTATGGGACTTAACTTCTGAGGTCATCAGTCCCCTAGAACTTAGAACTACTTAAACCTAACTAACCTAAGGGCATCACACACATCCATGCGCGAGGCAGGATTCGAACCTGCGACCGTAGCGGTTGCGCGGTTCCAGACTGTAGCGCCTAGAACCGCTAGGCCACCTCGGCCTCTGCCACTCAGGCAACATCTTTGGTTCGGTGGCGTCAAAAATACAATCTCTTCTAGATACGACAATCTTTTCAGATCATTTTTCGTGAATTATATTACAGAATCTGGCTCCACGTACAAATGGAGCAAACAGGCACACACAGTTATGTAGAGCAAAGGCGCCCTCACCACAATCCTTAACAGTACAAAAGGAATTAAATAGTTGTTAACAAGAATTAAAATTCCGCATTTGCAATTACAATCACCATATAGAACAGTTAGATAAGTTGAATAAGGCTAAAACCCAACTTCAGTAAATCTAATTTAACGTAAACATTCATAAAAAATTTGGAATAGTATCTTCCCACCTAGAAAATGTATCGATGTTTGCCATTTTAGCTGACAGCCATTAATATCCTCCTACGTACAAGACAACCTATTCATATCCTCACATACTGGTGCGTGAAATCAACGACACACTGATTTATTGAAACAGTTCAGAGTTTGGCACAGTAACATAAAGATATCCAATAATGTATTTTTTCTGGCCTCTTTTTAACACACTCACTGTTAACAATTATCATTTCAGAATATACTAAATATTCTCTGTGAACAGTCATATTAACACAGCCAGATATAACTTCTATACTCAAAAACCGTACTAATCATTCGCTCTGGCCAGTGACATTAGCAGTTCGCAGCTCGTCGTCTAGTGGTTAACATTGTTGCCTCTGGATCACGGGGTCCTGGGTTCAATTCGCGTCCGGATCAGGGACTTTCTTCGTCCAGGGACTGGGTGTTTGTGTTGTTCTCACCACTTCTTCATCATTCCGGAAAACTGCCATACTGGATAGTGAAAAGATTGGAAGTTTGTACGGGCGCTGACAACCACGCCGTTGAGTCCCACAAACCAAAATCATCATCCTCTCCTCATCAGATTAACAGAATCAGCTGCTGGAGCTTATACTTGACCACAATGTTTTCATAACCATAGCGGAATATCAGCTGCCAGTACCTGCTGAAGCACGATCTTTCTTAGCACACCTACGTATACCGGCCACACCCCAGCGACCCATGTCCAAAATGTAGAAAACGCAGGCTTGTCTGCAAGCCATACGACCCACCACTGCATGTGTGTGCTCTGCCCACTACGCCACGAGCTAGCCGTCCTCCATTAGCCAGCACTGAGCTCGCAGCAATATTCGCTACCATCGACCGTCCTCCACAGTCAACAAACTCACCACTAGGCACGTCGCCCACTCCCTTCCCCACTCGGCGGAGCCAAAGAGAGTTCACCGTCAGTGCCCGGCGGCTTATCGAACCAGTGTAGTGCCAGTCTCACTATCAAAGTAAAAACAGTGCCACCTTCGGCACCCCGTCCGTCCTGTTGTAGAATTTTAGAACATGTTTTTTGCTCGAGTATCATGTCGTTTTTGGAAACACAGAATCTACTATGTAGGAATCAACATGGATTCCGGAAACAGCAATCGTGTGAGACCCAACTCGCTTTATTTGTTCATGAGACCCAGAAAATATTAGATACCGGCTCCCAGGTAGATGCTATTTTTCTTGACTTCCGGAAGGCGTTCGATACAGTTCCGCACTGTCGCCTGATAAAAAAAGTAAGAGCCTACGGAATATCAGACCAGCGGTGTGGCTGGATTGAAGAGTTTTTAGCAAACAGAACACAGCATGTTGTTATCAATGGAGAGACGTCTACAGACGTTAAAGTAACCTCTGGCGTGCCACAGGGGAGTGTTATGGGACCATTGCTTTTCACAATATATATAAATGACCTAGTAGATAGTGTCGGAAGTTCCATGCGGCTTTTCGCGGATGATGCTGTAGTATACAGAGAAGTTGCAGCATTAGAAAATTGTAGCGAAATGCAGGAAGATCTGCAGCGCATAGGCACTTGGTGCAGGGAGTGGCAACTGACCCTTAACATAGACAAATGTAATGTATTGCGAATACATAGAAAGAAGGATCCTACATTGTATGATTATATGATAGCGGAACAAACACTGGTAGCAGTTACTTCTGCAAAATATCTGGGAGTATGCGTGCGGAACGATTTGAAGTGGAATGATCATATAAAATTAATTGTTGGTAAAGCGGGTACCAGGTTGAGATTCATTGGGAGAGTCCTTAGAAAATGTAGTCCATCAATAAAGGAGGTGGCTTACAAAACACTCTTTTTACTTATACTTGAGTATTGCTCATCAGTGTGGGATCCGTACCAGATCGGGTTGACGGAGGAGATAGAGAAGATCCAAAGAAGAGCGGCGCGTTTCGTCACAGGGTTATTTGGTAACCGTGATAGCGTTGCGGAGATGTTTAACAAACTCAAGTGGCAGACTCTGCAAGAGAGGCGCTCTGCATCGCGGTGTAGCTTGCTCGCCAGGTTTCGAGAGGGTGCGTTTCTGGATGAGGTATCGAATATATTGCTTCCCCCTACTTATACCTCCCGAGGAGATCACGAATGTAAAATTAGAGAGCGCGCACGGAGGCTTTCAGACAGTCGTTCTTCCCGCGAACCATACGCGACTGGAACAGGAAAGGGAGGTAATGAGAGTGGCACGTAAAGTGCCCTCCGCCACACACCGTTGGGTGGCTTGCGGAGTATAAATGTAGATGTAGATGTAGATGTAGAACCACCTTTCATATACGCTCACGACACCCACGGAAGAAAAGTTGACAAATTTCACTCTTTCCGGATCGTTTTCCCAGTTGCCGGGTTACAGCAATATGCCTGTTGCCGAAGTAGTTTATGTCAATGGGTATCCCCATTTGTAGTCCGTAATATCACTAGAATGGTTCTCATTTGTCGCTGCTCCGCTTACGTCCTTTCCCTACTGCGTCACGTTCCCATATCGCCACCAGGCGACATTCAGTCTCGCAGTAGGCAATGGTTGTACTGCTTGGGTCTTTAATATACGTCTCACTAAACGACCTCAACGAGAAAAACGGAGGAATTACACAATATTGAGGATATTCAACGCAATTGTCAAATGTGTGATTATTGCCATAACACGTTTCGGCACAAAATTATGCTAGTTTAAAGTGGTTAAAACATTTTTTATGCCGTTAGGCCTTGTCACAGATTTTATTAGAAATTACAGTTCGTACACAGGTTAAATGACAGCTGTTGGTCCCGTGCATCATTCTGCGAACAGAACAAGGAAAAACTGAAATGATAGTGGAACCAGAGCAGCCCCGCACCATACACCGTACAGCGTGTTGTGAAGTACCCGGTGGTTATAATTAAAGTGCAGCTGCCCCTGGAGGTTCTAACAACCCTACCACAACAAAGGTCAAAAATTAATTATGATTGTAGTGTTTCTCACGCTGCTATATATCGCATTTGCGGGCAACAACGAAGTTATATTATGTGGCAGGTGTCATTAGAGCACAGTTAATATAGTCATTTCTTGAAATAATGGATAAACTAGGCACTCATCTTTTCGTGTTTCCCACGCTCGTCTCATTGTGAACTCATGGCTCAATCGTCGAAAATCTAGGTAGTGATGATTCCAAGCTCGGATGCAAAGAGGCCTAGGTGTTATTCTATGATATTCAAAAGTTTTATAGATGTGTTTCATAAACCATTCTTGAAGATTATACTTTTGAAAGTTAGGACAATGGTGATGTAAAAAAGTAATCATCACTCCGAATTTAAGTTACGCTTCTTTTTTATTACTTTTGTTGCAATATCACGTAACTCGTTCCAAAACATCACTTCACAATATAAAACATACTTGAAAATATCTTCCTCACTGTTAAAGTACACATTTCATAAACTGACTACAGTTTCCGTCTTTTCAACATGGCGACCAAAGCTTGACTCTCTAATAACCGTTTACGCGCCTAAAAATCAGAGTTACAAGTACGTCAATGATCATAGTGACAAAAGAAAGAATACACATAAGAATAATATCATTGCAATATACAGGGTGAGTCACCTAACATTACCGCTGGATATATTTCGTAAACGACATCAAATACTGACGAACCGATTTCACAGACCGAACGTGGGGAGAGGGGCTAGTATAATTGGTTAATACAAACCATAAAAAATTGCACGGAAGTATGTTTTTTTAACACAAAACCTACGTTTTTTTAAATGGAACCCCGTTAGTTTTGTTAGCCCATCTGAACATAAAAACAAATACGTAATCAGTGCCGTTTGTTGCATTGTAAAATGTTAATTACATCCGGAGATATTGTAACCTAAAGTTGACGCTTGAGTACCACTCCTCCGCTGTTCGATCGTCTGTATCGGAGAGCACCGAATTACCTAGGGATCCAAAGAGAACGGTGATGGACCTTAGGTACAGAAGTGACTGGAACATCACATTACGTCCACATGATAACACCTTTTTATTGGTCTTTTTCACTGACGCACATGTACATTACCATGAGGGGTGAGATACACGTACACACGTGGTTTCCGTTTTCAATTACGGAGTGGAATAGAGTGTATGCCGACATGTCAGGCCAATAGATGTTCAATGTGGTGGCCATCATTTGCTGCACACAATTGCAATCTCTGGCGTAATGAATGTCGTACACGCCGCAGTACATCTGGTGTAATGTCACCGCAGGCTGCCATAATACGTTGTTTCATATCCTCTGGGGTTGTAGGCACATCACGGTACACATTCTTCTTTAACGTACCCCACCGAAAGAAGTCCAGAGGTGTAAGATCAGGAGAACGGGCTGGCCAATTTATGCGTCCTCCACATCATGGTAATTTACATGTGCGTCAGTGAAAAAGACCAATAAAAAGGTGTTAGCATGTGGACGTAATGTGCTGTTCCAGTCTCTTCTGTATCTAAGGTCCATCACCGTTCCCTTTGGATCCCTACGTAATTCGGTGCTCTCCGATACAGATGATCGAACAGTGGAGGAGTGGTACTCAAGCGTCAACTTTAGGTTACAATATCTCCGGATGTAATTAACATTTTACAATGCAACAAACGGCACTGATTACGTATTTGTTTAAATGTTCAGATGTGCTAACAAAACTAACGTGGTTCCATTTAAAAAAACGTAGGTTTGTGTTAAAAAACATACTTGCTTGCATTTTTGTATGGTTTGTATTAAACAATTACACTAGCCCCTCTCCTCACGTTCGGTCTGTGGAATCGGTTCGTCAGTATTTGATGTGGTTTACGAAATATATCCAGCGGTAACGTTAGGTGACTCACCCTGTATATATATCGATGTATCGAAGTACCTCTACATTAATGAAATCAAATCTGAATGTTGTCACAGAAATGTGTTAACTATTTTACAGAAACACAGTAGAATATTGCTGGTATCGAGAGGTTGAGGTGAGGTGCCGTAATGGTTACGTAATTCAAGTACCATTACAAGGTCCAATGGAGCTGTATTTAACGTACGGCAGAGAAACTTGGTAGATAAGCTACTGCGTCAATATGGAATCAATTTACGCAAAATTAGTTCCAATTTAGGCCACAAAGTGCTTGTTTAACCTTTTCTGTACACTTCCCGTTCCTAATCAGTTACATAAGAAAACATTTCTATGCTTATTTATTGCATTTACAGCGCAAGATTTGCACCTGGTGGCCAAAACTGGGACTAATATTTTTTTACAGCATTAATTGGTTACACATTAACACCTTAGAATATCTACCAAGTTTCGCTGCCATACGATAATTTCAGTACACACTAGATCTCTGGTAGTAGCAGCACTTTAATCATAGCCACACAGTATATATGAAGAAGGTAATAGTCCTCATCAAAATGACAACGCAATATCATCAAATGGACAGCTACGAGTATTATGGTCACGTACATAGGAATTATTAGTATAACACTGTGTTCTGAGAGTGAGATTTTGAAGACTGTATCTATCGTGTGGTGTCCGATATGAGTTTTGGTCGCTGTCTTTCTGGTGTGGGGCTTACATACACAAAAACATTTTAAATTTTTATCTCTAGCGCGCAGCGCGCTTTCTTGCAAGACAGGAAGGTGAACCACAACCGGATCGAATCCTCCCGGCAGGTTAACTTCTGTAGGCTTGCACATTGGTCAGGCTGAGTGAGGTATTTAGGCAATGCTCAGAAGGTACTATACCCAAAAATGGGAACAAAACATCCACGATTCACAGGCGGATGGTGCACACGAAGTCCATGTCTCGGGTTACGTTGACGACTGTGGCCTATGGAAGGGCATATGACCATGAAGTTAAAACAATAAAGTACAGCTTGCCAAACCCTAGAAACATAGACGTCTTTCTACACGGGATAGGAGCGGGAAAAGAATGAGAGTTCTAACTAGTATGGGAAAAGGCTAGGAGTCATTGGAACTTGGGCGGATATAGGGGAGAGCCGGGCAAACAGGCCAGGCTAAGGTATTTAAATTTGTTAAGCTGAGTGGCAAATGACAGAATGCAAAGAAATCAGAGATTATAATCTGCAACTACTGAAGTCTAATACCGAGTAGCTTAATCACCTTAGGACCAAATTAAGTGCCGAACGATTACCCTTCTTTTCTGATTTGATCCTTTGCGTTTAGTACTTTATTTCTTTGCGTCGTACTCGTAGAGAAATCATTGCCAGACTATATCCATTTGCTTTCCAATGAAGACATTTACTTTTAATACCTTCCTTGATTTAATACTTGGGAATTAATAATAATGGGAATATTGGAAATTTGTGGTAAGATCTTATGGGACAAAGCTGCTGAGGTCATCGGTTCCTAAGGTACTTAATGTAACTTAAACTAACTTACGCTAAGT
Source organism: Schistocerca cancellata (assembly GCF_023864275.1). Taxonomy (NCBI): domain Eukaryota; kingdom Metazoa; phylum Arthropoda; class Insecta; order Orthoptera; family Acrididae; genus Schistocerca; species Schistocerca cancellata. The sequence continues at coordinate 347,909,719 of NC_064627.1, read as the reverse complement.
ACAACACACACACACATACACCCCATGCCCGAGAGAGGACTCGAACCTCCGACGGAGAGAGCCGCGTGGACCGTGACAATTCGCCTCAGACCGCGTTGCATTAATAATGGGTTGGCTAAAAATAATTATTTGGCTGTTAAGTTAAATATAATCTGTGAATCTGCTCACAATGGATAACGCATGGGAGTGCTCAAGCAACCAAGGAAGTCAGCGGATATTTGCCTCACCGTCAGAAGCGATCTGTCTTTCACCGACTTTACCAAAATCATTTACTGATTGAGTACAATTGATCAACTAGGATAACTAATCAGGGTTTCTATCGACAGTGATTTTAGGGCTGAAATTATTCGACTACGAAACCAAAAATTCTCAATTGAATATGCAATTTATTGTGGCATACAAGACACGACTGTCTGGAACCGCGCGACCGCTACGCTCGCAGGTTCGAATCCTGCCTCGGGCATGGATGTGTGTGATGTCCTTAGGTTAGTTATGTTTAAGTAGTTTTAAGTTCTAGAGGACTGATGACCACAGAAGTTAAGTCCCATAGTGCTCAGAGCCATTTGCACCATTTTTTGAAAGTTTTATGTTCGAGTGTAACTGGCAGCTCTTATTTTGGCCCCTTTCCACAATTTATACTATCCGTCCTGTCCTGCGGGTTAACCAGGGCGTTTCACTTATGTTGTCCTAAATATCGTCTGTTGTGCGTTATTTTGCTTCCAAGGCAGCAAATTGGTAACTGTTGGTAAGTTCCTATGGGACCAAACTGCTGAGGTCATCGGTCCGTAGGCTTACACACTACTTAACCTAACTTAAACTAAGTTACGCTATGGACAACACACACACACACACACACACACACACACACACACACACACACACACACACACGCACGCCCGACGGGGGGGCTCTAACTTCCGACGGGGGAAGCCGCGCGAACTGTGGCAAGGTGCCTAACACCACGCGGCTACACCGCGCGGCCCCAAGGTAGCAGAATTACTCTACTTCGTCCAATACATGGTCCCCGATTTCGAAGTTAAGATTGTAGTAAATTTCGTTTATGGTACTCCACAAACTTTCCGTCTTCCTTTATTCCCAATCTACATTCTCTGAGAAGATTGTTCATTTCATTCAATAGATCCTGTAATTTTTCCTTATTTTCAAAAAGGACAGTAGTGACAGCGAATCTTATCACGAAATCCTTCCACCCTTAATTTTAATCCTATTTCTGTGCATACAGCACAAAATGGCAAATAAATATGGAATAGCTTAGTTTTGCTATTGGTTTATCATCTATTTCGGACTGGACTTTGCTTAGGGGGATAACAAACCGCTCTTTATACAAATAGAACGAAATGAAAACTCAAATGAAAAGAAATACAAAGAAATATGTGAGAAAGTAGGGGATTTAAGACAAGACCGTTTGACACGAAAGCAACCTCTTAAGGCAGTAACATTCCACTGTGTGAAGTGTAAACATGCAGCCATTTGCGCTGTTGTCAGACAGGACATCTCCACATTTTAGAGTACGGGTGCTAAAGCTAAAAATTAACACTCGTACAAAAGCGCACTTGAAAGCTTCCTTACTTCGACACCGACTCATCGAAAGGCAGTCAGCTTACGTTCCACACTACTCCTTGGTTAACATTCGAAAATTTCAATTTCATTTACAGTACCAACTTGTGGTCTTTTAAAACTGTCATTTAGAAGTACTTTTATTTTACGTTTCATTTTCTCAGATATACTTTCCACTTCTTTACGTGCATGTACAATATTATATTTGTTTTGACGTTATACCGTTCTGACAGTTTCACCGTCAATACTTTTGCAAGTTTATCACAAATTTAAATAGCTAATATATTAAATTCTTCAGAAAAAAAGGTACTCGGAGGGGAAGGGACTCGAGAATTTCTTTGTGCCAGATTCGTTGTTAAAAAACGATAGATCTTTTAAATGTGGGAGCGTCATTATGAAATGCCAGCTACCACAGCGTTAGACACAATTCAAAGGTAAACGGAAGTAACGTTAAGTTTACTCCACTCATAACATTAGTAGGTGAACACTGCTACTGTGAAGTCAGTCAGATGAAGTACAGGAACGAAACCAGTTTTTTTTATTTAGCCTAGCTGTAGTTTAATATGCCATACTGGTTCGTACCAACACCTAGTAAACAAATTACGGAATGTCAGGCGAGGCATGTGTTTGCAAGGAAAACTTGCCGCACTGAGTTAAGTACACCATTATTAATAATGAGAAATCACCACAAGAATCTAGCGTTGTGCATACAGCAAGAGAGACTGACAAGTATGTACTATTCATTGTGATAAATTCGTAGGCATTATGTATAGACTTGCTGTTAAAATTCCAAGAGCGTATTACAAGTGGAAACAAAACACTTTTTCCTCAAACGTCTCATATTTTAACAAAGGATTAAATTAAATTAAGGAAACGATATAAACAAAAGTAGTACTAAAAACAGGAGAAAAAAGAACAATTGAGATTAAAAGCAAGGAATGAGACAGATGTTCATTTTCATCCGCTTTTTAACATTTTTATTGGCAGTCCATTACAAAATTGCAAACGAGATATTTACCTACGAATTACATTACATAAGTACATTAATCAACGTGAATTACTATTTGCAGAGGATAAAGCCACAATACAAGAACACGAATATAGCCACCAGTTATCAGCACATCGGCTAATCGGAGTACGTTCAGAATATGATCCTAAAATTCCATTTCACAGTAAATACCCAGTACAGCAGAAAATAGTAATTAACAACAAAGTTAGGTTTTCAATAACCGGGCTGCTGCGACACAAGTTACGATTATGATGACGATATCGATCAAAAGCTGAACAAAGTAAGTGGCACTATAAATAGAAGACTTAAGTCCAAAACCTGAAAATCTTCATAATTTAAATTTCCTTCTTGTGGAAGAAAGAGTTGGAAAAATAAAAAGAAAGACGACAGCAATATATAGGCTGCAGAGGTCAAATTCTTGAGAGGTCAACGGCAGAAGAGATTTAATAAAGAATGCAGATGTTCAAAGTGAGTGGAATTTACATGCTATTAATGACGGGACGACGAAGCAGAGAGAGAGAGAGAGAGGGGGGGGGGGGGACAACAACATACGAATAGAATGAGATAATAGAACATCGAAGAAAATCATGAACTACAACCTGAAGGGAAGGAGAGTTACAGGTCAACCAAGAAAACAATGGACATAAAATTGGAGACAATGGAGCTACCACATTCCTAATCGCTTTATTTAAAACAAAAACAATGACGAATTTAAATAAAATTAATTAAAAAGTTTGTTGGGTACCGGGAGTGGTTCTTTCCTCTGGTTGCCTGCGCACAGCTGGGAATGGAGTAAATGACATAGATACACAATGCAATCTTCATCACTTCTCGAACTGCAAGGTGTCTGCTGGAGTTCACGTTTCGCACAACATTTTGTTTCATCTAGTTTGTCATGTTTAAATGTTTTTGCTGTTAGTAGATTGTATACCATATTTACGCATTTCATAACGATTTTAAGTACTGATGTTCGTCCTAAAGGAGAAATGTATTTGGGTCACTATACGATGAACTTTGTGAGATCATTTTACCTTATGCTTTTGACACCGTATGTAATTAGAATTTCTGAATTTTTTGCTACCTACATTTTTATTCCCAGTTTTCATAGTTTTCTGTTTGTGTTTTAAATTACTTTTTACGTTTAAAAATGAAACAAATAAAGTCATATATGTGATACACTATTTATTTAAATTTCCAGTAAAAATCAAATAGAATTTAGTGTGAAAAACTACTCTATTTGAAATAACTTCCCTTGTTTAGTCCACAATTTTTAGCAAGAACATCAGTATTTAAAATCAGTAAGAAATGCGTAAAAGTGGTATAAAAATCATACACACACTGTCGATAAGTTTAATATATGGGATTGCCTAACGATTACCTAACGATATCCGGAATGGAATGTCTCATGCGTCTTGTTCCAGCTACCGTTCTGCATCCACGTCAGAAACCGTTAAATATCAATCACCTAAGTATACATGACAGCTCCGCTGATTCACTGTCGTTTCATACCATGTGTACACGATACTACCGCCATATGCATTTTTGTGCACATAGTTAACTCCTAAATTTTCACCTCAGTGTATGCCAGTACTATACTAGGCAAGGTCATAGTGGATGTCGTGTGACGGTTACTCCTCCAAACTATGGAGCCCCAATAATTCTAGCTGGAATTCGACTTATCGAATAATGTTATTACTCGCACGGATAACCAAGAGCGCTAACGCGGCACTGTCCTGAACGGAATCGAATCGGGCTCAGGTATTAACAATGCTCGCTGGTGAATTGGCCAGCGTTGAAGTGACTTTTTACGTGGATTCCCGAATTCCACTAGGTGAATAACAAGCTGGTATCCACATTCAACCTCAAAGGCACGTTACGAAAACATTTACAAAACGTTTTCACACTTGCACATGACCCAGACAGATGGGGTGCACAGATTTCATCCTCTGGGATGGGGGATGAGTAAAAAACTCATCGTCTTAGACGTTCAATCTCATCATCTTTGTGATGTCATTATTCAGGTACTTTAAGAAATGATGGATGTGTCTAGTCGTGTACAGTCTAATTAAAATTTCTTGTTAGTCGACGCATCACGTGTTTGAACTGGTTTCCTCCAATCAGAGCGTTCAATGTCACGCCCGAAATCTTCGCTGTTGCCGAACTACCATAACAAACGATCAGGTCGCTTCTATTTCCTTGCCAGGCATTCTTTCTTGAAGCGTTTGGATCCCGAATCCGCGGTCTGGCTCGTGTATTTCACATTTCATCAGACACTATATCTGCATCAAAACCAGCACTCTCACACAATGACGGTAACGAAATACGCACGATTTATACACAGCAGTAGCCAAACACTACTGGATCCTTTAGCGTAATACATGATCCGGTGTCACATACTCTATTATTATCGTCACAGATAAGCTTTATACGTCATCGCAAGAGGCCAGACTTCTTGACCGCGGCAAATCATCGTCGTGACTGGTTCTGTAGAGGAATCAAATTAACGCTGGTCGTGTGGAACACTAGGTAAACTACAGTACTGATGTGCAGAAGATCATGGGTTCGACTCTCCTCGCGCGTTTCATTTTGTTTTTAAATAATTATCAAAACAACTTTATTGTTTTTATTCACGTAATTGGTTTAAATGTTTCTTTTTATTTTTAATACTTTGGCGCGTCAATATCTTCATCTTATTGACTTTTCTATTCGCGCTTCTTTTTCGTTTGGAGTGTGCCTGTGTCCCTTATAACCTGTAACCGAGTGCCAACCAGTGCTGCTGATCAGTTGGTATCGCAAGAGCTCGTAGGACAGTTTCATGCAACAGACGAAAGTGACAATTTACAGTGCTGCCACTGAAATTTTTGTGCCTTCAGTCTGCTCGTAGATGCCAGTTTCAATTGCCGCGAACAAAGCGAGCGTGATTAGTAGTTCTGCCACAGGTAGTTGACCTCCATTTTCTCAAACAAAGCATGCATCACGCGGTTGTAAGGTAAATTCAAGGCTAAAAAGCGTCATCTGTCGCAGTTCGGTCATTGGCCAATTACAATAGGCTGCGGACAGAGCATCAAGTGGAAATTTGTGGTATGGTCTTATGGGATCAAACTGCTGGGGCCATCGGTCCCTAAGCTTACGCACTACTTAATTTAACTTAAATAATTAACTTACGCTAAGGACAACACACACACACCCATGCCCGAGGGACGACTCGAACCTCCGACGGGGGGGGGGGGGGGGGGGGGGGGGGCCGCGCGGGCCGTGACAAGGCGCCCAGACCGGTCGGCTATCTCGCGCGGCAGCATCAAGTGTTTCCGTCATACCTGACGGCAGCCGCTTCCCACATTCCTCCGAGTTCATGTAAAAGCACTTCAGCACTTATGAAGTGACACACCATGTGTGTGTGTGTGTGTGTGTGTGTGTGTGTGTGTGTGTGTGTGTGTGTGTGTATCGCCTTTAACCAAGCGGCAGACGATTTGACAACATGGTAGCGGCAAGTAACAGACGTCAGTTAAGAAGTAACTTCAATCCGCGTGAAGTGATTTGATTAGAGCACTGACGTGCTTGAGAAGAAGGAAAATAAAACTCGGATCTAAAGTGTACTGATGGTCTGGGACCCTGGTCAGTCTTCACGCTTTTATCAAATGGTTTGCCACACCAATTTAATGCTGCGCTGTTCACCACATCCAACTAACTTCAACAAGAGGATAGTTCATATGACATTACGTCCTTTATATTGAGGTGATATTATTCCTTCGGGAAGAGCTTGGGAGAAAGACTTACGTGTTCCCCGCACAAATCGAGATTGCGGCAGCATAGGTGAAAATACGTGCCAAAAGCCTTACCGCAGTGGTAAGACCGGTTCCTGTCAAATAACCGAGGTTAAGCGCTGTCGGGTGTGGTTAGCACTTGGATGGATGACCGTCCGGGTCTGCCGAGCACTGTTGGTAAGCAGGTGCGTTCAGCCCTTGTGGGTCCAATTGAGGAGCTACTTACCTGAGAAGTAGCGGCTCCTGTCACGAAAACTGACAACGGCCGGGAGAGCGGTTTTCTGACCACATGCCCTTCCATATCCTAATCCAGAGAAACCTATCGGCTGAGGATGTTACGATGGTCAGTCGATACCGTTGGGCCTTCCGAGGCCTATTCGGACGGAGAGAAAGAGAGGGGGTGGGTGAAATTCATTTTATGAGGAAATGTTTTGATACCTCCTGGAAATGACTCCCTGAGCTTCAGCTTAGCTACATGAAATTGCTGGCTAAAAAGTCAACCACAGATTTGAAAATGAATTTATTCGGGCTATGATTAGTTTTAATCTGTTTTCATCAGATCGCAAGAAAGCAATAGCATAACTACTTTTTATAAATACTGATCCACACTATTAAAAATAACGCCACTGCTTTGACCTGTCTGGCGGCGGGGAAAACACTGCTGTTAGGATACAATTTATGCAGTCTGCAGTGTAATTTATCATACCAGTAGTGTAGACAGTGACGTTACCCGCTTAACGGTGACAGGTTGTCTGAAAGCGGGGATGATGAATTATGCCGCCTGGAAGAGCAACCAGCATAAATTTAGCCATGCCACACGTTATGCATGTAAAACAGTGATGCCATTTCGTGTAATTATATTCATTGACGTGAAACGTACATCTGACAAAGAAAATCGATAACGACAGAAATGGAATGAAAGCACGTCAAAATAAATCAAGGGGCCGAATGAATTCGACTTTAACGCAGTGAAGACTTGCTCCGAACGGAGCCACGAGTAAAATAATATTCATGTATTCAAGCCTGCCAGATTTTCACTGAACATGGTGATACGAAGATCTGGAAAAACCCTACAAAACGTAAAGAAATTTACATTTTACGAAATTAAAATTCTGTTTCCTTAATCCTCGTCGGACTAAACTGGTGTAAGTATCTCAAGAGGCTGACAGTTTATAGTTTCATGGTGACAGCATAAATTTTGGCGTCCAATTCGGCGGAATTTGTTTCTTCTCGTTCTCTGTCTTGCAAAACATTACATACCGAATTCATTGCTACATTTTTAGTTCCGTTTTCATGTCGTTCTGTTTGCTGTTTAATACCATGAAAATTATTGATGTTAATTATGTTAACGTAAATAAAAAGCTTTCATAGCTCGAAATTACTTAACAGTGACAATAATAATAATAATAATAATAATAGTAATAATTTCTGTTTCTCACATTCAGAGAATTTCCACATTGATTATTTGGGACAATTCTCTTAAACTTCGATCTCCTATTCAGCATTGCTAAATTGTGATCTGACTATATATATGCTCCCGGGAACGCCTTACAGTCCGATAACAGACTTTGGTATTTCTTTCTGGCCATGATGCAGTCGAGCTGGCATCATCGCGATTTCCAGACCCTTCCAGGTACACCTCTTCGTATTGGTATTTCTGAATACATATTCACAGTTACTAGTTCAAGTTTCTTATAGAACTCTATTAGTCTTTCTTCTCATTCATTTCTTCTCTATTAACTCTACCTGCTACTCCTTCCCCTACTACAGCAATTCATTCTCCCAAGATTATTAGATTTTAATCTCATGTTCAGTATTCTTGTATTCTTAATAGCACACCATTATGTTACTCGCAGTGTGACTGTTTTCGACTTACTGCTATAACAGCTCTGTTACAACAAACTGAAAAAAAACACTAACGTGAAAGGTTCTATAACCTGAAGGCCAAGGCACACAACAAGGATAAAATTAGTGATGTCCGACATATGGGCGTCACCAAGGGAAAGAGGGACTCAATGATAGGTTTGGACGGGAGTAAACGGAAGTTTCCCTTAAAGAATTGACAAAATTAGTACCTAAAAGCATTTTTGTAGCGTTCTGAATACCTCAGACCAAAGACGCTTGAAACTCCTGAAGTATACCAATTGAAGCCTGAATTAAAACGTATTTCGCAAAAATGGTTCCAGTCCATGCTGTGCCCCTGGTCGAGAAACCAGTTACGAATTTCTTGAAATAATAGAATCTTGAATTTTGGTTTTTGCAACCAGTACTGTCTTATTTTTAAAAAAAGACGTATTTTACTATTACCAAGTATAAAAAGAATAATATTAACGATTAAGACACAAAGGAATTACAGACATTGGTTGCGAGCGGGCATTGATTTAAATCGATGGGGAAAGTTGAAAATTTGTGACGTATTGGGATTCGAAACCGGGTCACCTTCTTAATAGGGATATGCGCTGATCACTGCACCATCTGGACATAGTGGTCATCGCACCTACACGGACTAACCAACCACAACTCCTGTCAGACCCAAAGCCTCAACTTATCGACACACTAGTAATGTAGTGCCCCTTGCCCACTATCACCACCACTCGTGACCTTTCGCCGATTCTTGTAAGAGGATGAGCCAGGTGGGCATCTGCACTGAAGAGATCATTCGCTGTCCTCACCTTATACGTAGGTGGAGCAAATAAAACTAACCTGGACGAGCGGATACGATTGGACTAGAATGAACGCATATAGCTACAATCCGTCACGTCCGCCATGTGATCCACACCGGTTCAGAGCGTAGTGCGGGCTGTGTCAGTGTGAGCGAAGCAGTGCAAAGGAGACGATGGTACTCAGGGTGGAGCAGCGGTTGTTCATTGTGGGAAGTTACGTGACAACAAGCTATTTTGATATATTATTTAATTCTGCTGGTTGTGCCACTGCATATATATCTGACAGCTTGAACAGTTCCTCTCTCTAACAGTGCAGTCCACAATTTACAGATAGGAATGCTATCATACTTCTTCATAACACCAATGAAATCCATATGGGTCCCTGAATTCGAGGTCAGCCTTTTCTCTACGAGCTCTTTTAGGCCAAACATATTGTCTGTCCAACTACGATACGGAATCCTTTCTGTTCCTCTAAATGGTTCAAATGGCTCTGAGCACTATGGGACTTAAGATCTGAGGTCATCTGTCCCCTAGAACTTAAAACTACTTAAACCTAGCTAACCTAGGGACATCACACACATCCATGCCCGAGGCAGGATTCGAACCTGCGACCGTAGCGGTCGCGCGGTTCCAGACTGCTACGGTCGCAGGTTCGAATCCTGCCTCGGGCATGGATGTGTGTGATGTCCTTAGGTTGGTTATGTTTAAGTAGTTCTAAGTTCTAAGGGACTGATGACCTCAGATGTTAAGTCCCATAGTGCTCAAAGCCATTTGAACCTTTTTTTCAGGCTGAAGCGCCTAGAACCGCTCTGCCACACCGGCCGGCTTTTGTTCTTCTCCGTGCACATTCTGTATCTAGAACCTGAATGAGTTACATTCACTCTTCCAGAGTTGGAAAATTCATTCCTGTCATCCTTTTTGAGTGTGTTGCATATGCATGATGTTCTCCATTCCTCTGGTAATCGTTCCCCCTTAGGAAACAATTAAAACATAGAAATTTTTCTAATCCACTTTTGGACGATTCCATAGGCAATGCATTTGAACCTGATGATCGTCCATTTTACACAGCCATAAGCATGTTTTCAACTGCTACAGACGTAATTATTTTGTCCTCTTCATAGGATACATTCGTGATAAACAACTAATCGTTATTTTCGTCATCATCACCACCATTTTTTTCTTTTCAAGGTTTAGGCTTTTGTCAGTTCCACATTCACAAACAAAATCATTCCCATTTTTTCAAGGTCTTCCAATATTTCTTTTCCCATTCGTCTTGTAGATCAGGATCTTTTAAGGAATTATGTGCCTGACATTTTCGTCCCTAATCGTCACGATACTTCTGGAATTTTTCATTTATCCGGGAAATATGTAATTCGTTTCTAATATCCATTTATAGTCGTGTCTCTTCTTGTGTAACCCTTCGTCTGTCTTAGGAACTTCATCTGTGCTGTCTGATTTTTTGTTCTTTTTTTGTTTTTAGTAACCAATCTTTCTTTCTGTAGTTAACACGGAAACGGTTAACACTTTATAGAACCTCATAATGGTTTCTTTTTGTGCCGGCCGCTGGTGGCCGAGCGTTTCTAGGCGCTACAGTCTGGAACCGCGCGACCGCTACGTTCGCGGTTTCGAATCCTGTCTCGGGCATGGATGTGTGTGATGTCCTTAGGTTAGTTAGGTTTAAGTAGTTCTAAGTTCTAGGGGACTTATGACCTCAGCAGTTGAGTCCCATAGTGCTCAGAGCCATTTGAACCATTTTGTTTCTTTTTGTACTTCATGTCCTAGTGTTCTGGCAATGGTACACAGACAGCTTGAAGTTCGTGTATTTTCAAAAACGTGTGTGAATTCCTAAGGGACCAAACTGCTGAGGTCATCGGGCCCTAGACTTACACACTACTTAAGCTAACTTATGCTACGAACAACACACACACCCATGCCCGAGGAAGGACTCGAACCTCCGGCGGGAGGGGCCGCGTACTGCGTGACATGGTGCCTCTAACCACGCGGCCACTCCGCGTGACTTGTGTATTTTATTTCCTATGCCAGAGTCACAGTCAAAACTTATAGCACGGTCTGAGTAAGCGATATGAGAGATTTGTTTTGAAACAATTTTTGATGTGACTGGATATTTTGCTTAAAATGCCATTATTTTTGTTTTATTACTAGATATTTTGAAACTGTATTTCTTGCGTGTTTCATTCAGCTGCTATGCTGACCGTTGGAGGTAATCTTATTCTCATGAATAATAACGATACCAAATGCAAACAGAAACACATTCAGGTGTTAATTTGTTTTCTTAATTCCTTTGTTTACTTACTATTTACAAATGGTTCAAAATGGCTCTGAGCACTATGGGACTTAACATCTGATGTCATTAGTCCCCTAGAATTTAGAACTACTTAAACCTAACCAACCTAAGGACATCACACACATCCATGCCCCAGGCAGGATAAGAACCTGCGACCGTAGCAGTCACGCGGTTCCAGACTGAAGCGCCTAGAACCGCACGGCCACACCGGCCGGCTTACTTTACAATTACGAAGAATGAAGTCAATTGCAAATATTAAAAAAGGTGGGCTGATAGTCCGCACCCTTATCTCACAGCTCCCGTAGATAAGTTTATATAAAGACTTCTGGAAGATTTTCAGTCAACAGATTCCTATGACACTCCCTCCATCCTTCCAGTCAAACTAAGATAGTTGGAATTTTTCCTGTTCACTTACATCGCAGATATTTCATTCTCCATGACTCACTGCTTCGTCCATAACCACTGATATATATATATATATATATATATATATATATATATATATATAATTCCGAACTTCATTCTTTTCATTTCATACTGCTTCCTTCACTTCTGTTCCCATGTTTTGTGTATTCCTTCCTATTTTCTTTGTTCTTTGTCATTAACCATATGTCGCAAGCTTTCTTATTTTCATGTACCAATATCTCAATGTTCTCATTCCACCATTCATTTCTTTTTTGAACTCCTGAGTTGCCCTGCGGTACTCCTAAGGCTTCCGTAGCTCCTTCCCCTATACACCTAACAGTATCATGCCACGCATTATTTCCGGAAGATTATGTTGCATTATTCAATTTCCAGTTCAGTCTTAGCCTACACAGGAATGTTGTTAGACCAGAGTTTCTCGTGGCGTGTGCAGTGTTCAAACAACTTACGCAAATGCAGCTGGGTGACGTCGACGACAACCGCCAATATTTCGACAGGATCACATCGTGTCATTTTCAGGGCAAAACTGCAGCAAGTAAGGGCTGTGCATGAGAATTTAAAACCTCAATTTTCAGAGAAACCCCGGAAATATGACTCACACACTCTGTAAACACTAGCGCATTCAGAAACCAGAAATGACCGACGTCATTAATTATCAACGGGTGAGGTAGGTTAAACTGTCCCTCTGATTTTCGACAAGAGAGAGCACGATTCTATGCAGAATTGAAATAAAAACCACCATCACTATTTATGAGGTAACTTGCTAATTTAATTTCAACACCTTGCACAATAACACTATCCCAATAGCTGGAAGTGCATGTCAGAATCTCCGTGTTATATTCCGTAGGTAATCGGCACCTAGACAATGCTCTGCAATGACGGATTGTTCTGCTGTTGTAAGCGGGTGTGTCCTCCACAGTCCTGATAGTCTGACCAACATACTGTAAGGAATACGGTAGCCACCCGCCTTCAGCAAACGAAGGTCATCCTTTACGGAATCTGAAAGGACCTGATTTCGGATCGTGGTCGAAAAACATACATTATATCATATTTCCATAAAATACGACCAATTCTTTACGAAACTCTCCCTGTGTGAGACAAGAAGGCTGTAGACTTTGGTGCCACCTCGGTATTTTTATCTCCCATACGATGAGCAGTTGGTCGATAGCGCAACGCACGTCTAATATGTCTTTCACTATAACCATTCTGACGAAAGGTGATTCGAGATGGGCTAACTCACCTGACAACCTCTCAGGGTCCGAGATGACATGGACCCTGTGAGCCAATGTACAAAGTACCCCTTCATATCGAGCCGGATGGTGACAACTATCAGCCTGCAAACGTAAGTCAATGTGATTATGTTACCTATAAGCGACATGTCCTAACGTACCATCCACCTTCCTCCCGATCGACACATGAACAAAGGGAAGACAGCCATCCTTTTCCACTTCCATCATGAAACAAATATTTGGGAGCACTGAACTCAGGTGTTCTAAAAAGTCGATCAAATTCTCACTGCCATGAGGCCAAATAACAAAAGTATCATCTACATACCTGAAAAAAACACGCTGTTTTCAAAGCCGGCGGCTCCGAGGCACGTTTCTCGAAATCTTCCATAAGAAAATTGGCAATAACAGGTGACAACGGGCTTCCCATTGCAACTCCAGCTGTCTGTTCGTAGTACTGGTCACTGAATAAAAAGTGGAAGTCAACACATGTCGAAATAGGTCCGTTCATTCAGCACCAAACCTAACCTCAATCAACTGTAACGAATCAGACAGAGGAACACGAGTGAAGAGATAGAACACATCAAAACTTACTAGAATATCAGGGTCATTCAAACGCATTCCCACTAACCGACGTAAGAAGCCGCCAGGTTCTTAATGTGGTGCTCACACCGACCGACTATAGGGCTCAAGAGTCTCAAGATGTTTTCCTACACGATATGTCGGAGCACCAGTTTTTACAATCGGACGAAGAGGAACCCCTTGTTTTTGGAGCTTCGAGGGGACAAAATAACCTAGGCAGAACACCACAGTAAGAATTTAAGACTCTGGTTCATCTATATAACTTATTCAGTGATATTTTATTTAAAGGCTAGCTCATAGTCTCGCTGCACGTTAGACCTCATGGTTAACATCACGACTTGAATTTCTTGTTCTGGGCATACACCCGACAAACTATTATAAATAGAGGTCACCATCGACCTTTTATCAAATTTGTTAAACAAATTAATTACATGTGCAACAGATAACATTAATGGGGGAGTTACCATGAAGCAACAGATAAATGTTGCAGAAGTTTGTAATCTTATCTTTGGGACTGGCATAGGTCCTTTCATTAATTTATTCATTGACCTCTATTAATTCCATAATTGTTCCAATCGTTTAAATTATGGGGTAAAATTAGATTCATGAGGATTCTGTACATAGTGTTGCAGAAGAGGACCACTTAGGCCAAGGGGGTGGGGGAGGTTTAGCAGTTGACGAAGTTCATTTTGCTGACATTTTGCATTTATTTATCATAAAACTGGCAAAATAGTAGCTGCAAAATTTACAACGCTTTCTATGCAACATATACTACACATTTTAAACTATATTGGCAATACAAATGCAAAATTTACAAAATTGTCTTGCTGAGTGAACGATTATGGTCACACGTTCTTTCTCTTGGAAAATAGTAGAAGGGGAAATGAACGATTCGTTCAACTATACTGTACACACCAATTAAACTACGTGCACAAGCAGTAGGAACAACATAGGGCGTGGACCGATATCTACTTGAGAGTGGTGAGCAAATGTAAATGGAAATGCCGTGTGGCTAGGGCATCCCGTCGGGTAGACTGGTCACCTAGTGCAAGTCTTTCAAGGCGACGCCACTTCGGTGACTTGCGTGTCGATGGGGATGAAATGATGATAAGGACAACACAACACCCAGTCCCGGAGCGGAGAAAATCTCCGACCTGGCCGGGAATCGAACCCGGGCCGTTCGCACTGACCACTCAGCTACCAGGGGCAGACAGCGGTGAGCAAATTTCTGAAAACTTATCAGTTGCAAGCATATTAACAGTCTTGTTCATTATTAGTAGAGTGAGGCATCTAATTATTCAACACATTGAAACGTCCCCTTAGAACAATTTATACAAGACTGTGCTTAAACTGACATACAATATTTTTAGTGCAACGCAATCTATCAAATATCCCTGCAAAAGAATGGCCCTGAGTAACATTAAACTATACCTTTCACAAATAACTTACCTCACAAAAATCTTCATTACTCGAACTACTGCAATACAGCGAGCGCCACTACTGCCAGCTAAATAAAAGATTCAAACTACGGAAGTTACTAACTACTGATAGGGATAGTTAGCAAATGAAAGATTTTAATAGAGAACAAACACTGTATTTACCTTAATAATCATAATATATATATAGCAGTTCAATTTCAAAACTTCCGCCATCTCTCTCCCCACATCCACCACTGCTGGCGGCTCACCTCCAACTGCGCAACGCTACGCGTTGTTCACAGCCAGCTGACGCTGCCCAACACTGCGATGGCAGACAACAATGCAAACTAACCACAGACTGCACACAGCACAGCCAGTGATTTTCATACCGAGCGCTACGTAACGTTGCCGATAATAAAACATAAACAGCCTACTTACAACATACGTAATTAACTTTCTGAAGAGAACAATGCAATACTTATTTATTAACTTTGGTGCATCATGTGAGTACATAGCTAAACCCAGGCGGTGGAGCAAGTATTACTGCTGGCTGTACCACTAAAATCGGGGCAACATCTGCTATACAAGAGTACTTTAATGCAGAAGAATTATTAAAATACTACTAAGTTACGGGAAGATATGATTTGGTGGAATGCTTGAATACACTCGGTTCATTTCTAAACAATCTCTAAAATTACAAAGCTTCCTGCCTAAAATGCATCACTGATTGTTTTAACTGTTGAAACTTCTTTATTTAAATGTGTGAACCCCAACTTAAATTGCTGAATGACTGAGAAAATAAAACTTCAACGTTATTTCATTCTGAAACAGCTGAGTAAAACTGAACGTACTGAGCGTACTTTCTCTTTACTTTTTCTTATCATGTCAACACTAACCCACAATATTATAGCGCAACGCAATCTGACTGCTCAAAAAAAAAATTACAACCTGAATTCAGATAATTAATACAAAAGAATGGCCCTGAATAAGAAGCTATCCTGACAATGTTGTTGTGGTCTTCAGTCCAGACACTGGTTTGATGCAGCTCTCCATGCTACCCTACCCTGTGCAAGTTTCTTCATCCTTCTTCATCCTTCTGAATCTGCTTAGTGTTTTCATCTCTTGGTCTCCCTCTACGATTTTTACCCTCCACACTGCCATCCAATACTAAATTGGTGATCCCTTGATGCCTCAGAATATGCCCTGCCAACCGATCCCTTCTTCTAGTCAAGATGCGCCACAAATTTCTCTGCTCTCCAATTCTTTTCAAAACCTCCTCATTAGTTATGTGATCCACCCATTTAATCTTCAGCATTCTTCTGTACCACCACATTTCGAAAGCTTCTATTCTCTTCTTGTCTAACTATTTATCGTCCATGTTTCACTTCCATACATGGCTACACTCCATACAAATACTTCAGAAACGAGTTCTGACACTTAAATCTATACTCGATGTTAACAAATTTCTCTTCTTCAGAAACGCTTTCCTTGCCATCGCCAGTCTACATTTTATACCCTCTCTTCTTCGACCATTATCAGTTATTTTGCTCCCAAAATAGCAAAACTCATTTACTACTTCAAGTGTCTCATTTCCTAATCTAATTCCCGCAGCAACACCCATTTAATTCGACTACAGTCCATTATCCTCGTTTTGCCTTTGTTGATGTTCATCTTATATCCTCCTTTCAAGACACGGTTCATTCCGTTCAGCTGCTCTTCCAGGTCCTTTGCTGTCTCTGACAGAATTACAATGTCATCGGCGAACCTCAAAGTTTTTATTTCTTCTCCATGGATTTTAATGCCACTCCGAACTTTTCTTTTGTTTCCTCTACTGTTGTACAATATACAGATTGAATAGCATCGGGGAGAGGCTACAACCCTGTCTCACTCCCTTCCCAACCACTGCTTCCCTTTCATGCCCCTCGACTCTTATAACTGCTATCTGGTTTCTGTACAAATTGTAAATAGCCTTTTGCTCCCTGTATTTTACGCCTGCCACCTTCAGAATTGGAAAGAGTTATTCCAGTCAACATTGTCAAAAGTTTTCTCTAAGTCTACAAATGCGAGAAACGTAGGTTTGACTTTCCTTAATCTATTTTCTAAGATACGTCGTAGGGTCAATATTGCACCACGTGTTCCAACATTTCTACAGAATTCAAACTGATCTTCCCTGAGGTTGGCTTCTACCAGTTTTTCCATTCGTCTGTAAAGAATTCGCGTTAGCATTTTGCAGCCATGACTCATTAAACTGATAGTTCGGTAATTTTCACATCTGTCAACACCTGCTTTCTTTGGGATTGGAATTATTATATTCTTCTTGAAGTCTGAGGGTATTTGGCCTGTCTCATACATCTTGCTCACCAGATGGTAGAATGTTGTTAGGCCTGGCTCTCCTAAGGCTGTCAGTAGTTCTAATGAAATGTTGTCCTCCCGGGGCCTTGTTTGGACTTAGGTCTTTCAGTGCTCTGTCAAACTCTTCACGCAGTATCATATCTCCCATTTCATCTTCTTCTACATTCTCTTCCACTTCTGTAATATTGTCCTCAAGAACCTCTCCCTTGTAGAGACCCTCTATATACTCCTTCCACCTTTCTGCATTCCCTTCTTTCTTTAGAACTGGGTTTCCATCTCAGCTCTTGATATTCATACAAGTGGTTCTCTTTTCTCCAAAGGTTTCTTTAATTTTCCTGTGGGCAGTATCTATCTGACCCATAGTGATATGCGCCCCTACATCCTTACATTTGCCCTCTAGCCATCACTGCTTAGCCATTTTGCACTTCCTGTCGATCTCATTTTTGAGGTTTGTATTCCTTTTTGCCTGCTTCATTTACTGCGTTTTTATATTTTATCCTTTCATCAATTAAATTCAATATCTCTTCTGTTACCCAAGGATTTCTATTAGCCCTCGCGTTTATACCTACTTGATCATCTGCTACCTTCATTATTTCATCTCTCAAAGCTACCCATTCTTCTTCTACTGTATTTCTTTCCCACATTCTTGTCATTCGTTACCTTATGCTCTCGCTGAAGCTCTCTACAACCTCTGGTTCTTTCAGTTTATCCAGGTCCCATCTCCTCAAATTCCCACCTTTTTGCAGTTTCTTCAGTTTTAATCTACAGTTCATAACCAATAGATTGTGGTCAGAGTCAACATTTGCCCCTGGAAATGTCTTACAATTTAAAACCTGGTTCCTAAACCTCTGTCTTACCATTATATAATCTATCTCAGACCTTCCAGTATCGCCAGACGTCTTCCATTTATACAACCTTCTTTTATGGTTCTTGAACCAAGTGTTAGCTATGATTAAGTTGTGCACTGTGCAAAATTCTACCAGGCGGCTTCCTCTTTCATTCCTTACTCCCATTCCATATTCACCTACTACGTTTCCTTCTGTTCCTTTACCTACTGTCGAGTTCCAGTCACTCATGACTGTTAAATTTTCGTCTCCCTTCACTATCTGAATAATTTCTTTTATCTCATCATACATTTCATCGATGTCTTCGTCATCTGCTGAGCTTGTTGGTATATAAACTTGTACTACTGTGGTAGGCGTGGGCTTCGTATCTATCTTGACCACAATAATGCGTTCACTATGCTGTTTGTAGTACCTTACCGTCATTCCTATTTTCCTATTCATTATTAAACCTACTCCTGCATTGCCGCTATTGGATTTTGTATTTATAACCCTGCCACCGAACTTCACTAATTCCCGCTATATCTAACTTTAACCTATCCATTTCCCTTTTTAAATTTTCTAACCTACCAGCCCGGTTAAGGGATCTGGCATTCCACGCTCCCATCCGTAAACGCCACTTTTGTTTCTCCTGATAGCAATGTCCTCCTGAGTATTCCCTGCCCAGAGATCCGAATGGGGGACTATTTTACCTCCGTAATATTTTACCCAAGAGGACGCCATCATCATTTAACCATAGAGTAAAGCTGCATGCCCTCGGGAAAAATTACGGCTGTAGTTTCCCCTTGCTTTCAGCCGTTCGCAGTACCAGCACAGCAAGGCTGTTTCGGTTAGTGTTACAAGGCCAGATCAGTCAATGATCTAGACTGTTGCCCCTACAACTACTGAAAAGGCTGCTGCCCTTCTTCAGGAACCACACGTTTGTCTGGCCTCTCAACGGATACCCCTCCGTTGTGGCTGCACCTACCGTACGGCTATCTGTATCACTGAGGCACGCAAGCCTCCCCACCAACGCCAAGGTCCATGGTTCATGGAGGGGGATCCTGACAATAACCTATACATTTCATTAAGCACTTACCTCACAAAAATCTTCAAACGCGAACTACTGCACTACAGCGAGCGTCAATACTGCCAACTAAATGAAAGAATCTAACTACTAAAGCCACTAAATACTAATAGGCATGTGGTTAGCAAAGGAAAGATATTGTTCCAAACCAAATAATGTATTTTTTACCTTAATAATGTCATCCAGTTCAAACACGAATATAAATCGTCATTGACATCCAGTACAAAGATATATAATCATGAATAATTTTCAATCTCCAAGTCGGATACTTCCAGATCGTTAGCCTACGCTAACACTGCAGACCTCTACCTCTACCATCAATGCTAACTTCACATTTAATATCCATCACTGCTGGCTGTTCACCTCCAACTGCCCAACAGTACTTCTGTCACTGCTGGCGACTAGCTTTCAAATGCCCAACAGTACTGGCGATAAACTTCCAACAACGAGTCCAACCAGCCACAGAGTCTCTTACAAAGAAAGCGCAGTCAGAGATCCAACGCAAAGCGCTACACAGCGCTGCCAACACAGAAGCAGCCCACTTACACTGTATCTCAAATAATACGGATCGAAACTACAATTCTCTACATAGGATTGCAGAAAGGGACCTTAACTTACATGTAACGTACGTAACATGACATTTCGTCATACATTAGGCACAAAGAACACTATAAAAACAATTAAAATTCTCAAAAGAAAGCTCTCTGATATAGCTCGTAGTCTACGTCTGCAGGGGCCTTAACATCAAAACGAGATATTAATACACACTGTATAATTTAAGAGACGCCATCCACATGCTGTATGGTCGAACACAACACACATAGAAAACTGAACAAATAAACTAACATTCCCCCACGAAATTAGTGTTCCGTGAAAGATTTTGAATTTAGCTTACTTTTAATGAAATGTGGTAACAATAAAACATAAACCCAGACAAAATAGGCTCACGTAAGGCAAAAGGCGTGGTCATGTGCTCAGTCACAAATAATGAGAGAAACACTGAAAATTAAATAAAATTACCCCACAAAATTGCGGTCGTTGTGACTATTGGCTTTAACTCAGTTTATAACACGATCGAAAAGAAGCGACATTATAGTTTAACCACACTTTAGCAGGCATGCAACAAATGACGCCAACATGTGCCCAAAGAAAAGACCGCAGATTATTTAACTAATGTGCCAAAATTATATTGTTACGGCAACAGAAAAATATTCTCCATAAATGAACAACAAATAAAAGCTTCTAGAAAACGAAATAACGGCTTGAACTAAAGGTCCACACTCCACGTCCACTCGCGACTATGCCGCTACATTCTATCACTTATACCAGCTAAGTCATGAATTTTTTTGTTGGGTCACCAGTCTTCTGACTGGTTTGATGCCACCCGCCACAAATTCCTCTCCTGTGCCAACCTCTTCATCCCAGAGTAGCACTTGCAACCTACGTCCTCAATTGTTTAGTGGATGTATTCCAGTCTCTGTCTTCCCCTACAGTTTTTGCCTTCTACAGCTCCCCCTGGTACCATGGAAGTCATTCCCTCATGTCTTAACAGATGTCCTATCATCCTGTCCTTTCTCCTTATCAGTGTTTTCCACATGTTCCTTGCACCTACGATTCTGCGCAGAACCTCCTCAGCCCTTACCTTACATAATTTTCAACATTCGCTTCGATTCCCTTCTGTTCCTGTTTTCCCACAATCCATGTTTCACTACCATACAATGCTGTACTCCACACGTACGTTCTTAGAATTTTTTTCCTAAAATTAATGCCTATATTTGATACTAGTAGACTTCTCTTGGCCAGGAATGCCCTTTTTGCAATTGCTAGTCTGCTGTTGATGTCCTCCGTGTTCCATCCGTCATTGGTCATTTTACTGCCAAGGTAGCAGAATTCCTTAACTTCATTTACTACGTGACCATCAGTCCTGATGTTAAGTTTCTCACTGTTCTTAGTTTTACTATTTCTCATTACCTTCGTCTTTCTTCTATTTACTCTCAATCCATATTCTGTACTCATTAGATTGTTCATTCCGTTAAGCAGATCATGTAATTATTCTTCACTTTCACTCAGGATAGCAATGTCATCGGCGAAACGTGTCATTAATATCCTTTCACGCTGAATTTTAATTCCACTCCTGAACCTTTCTTTTATTGCCGTCATTGCTTCTTCCATGTACAGATTCAACAGTAGGGTCGAAAGACTACTTCCCTATCTTACACCCTTTTTAATCAGAGCACTTCGTTCTTGATCGTCCATTCTTATTATTCCCTCTTGGCTCTTGTACATATTGTATATTACCCGTCTCTCCCTATAGCTTACCCCTATTTTTCTCATAATTTCAAACATCTTGCACCATTTTACGTTGTCGAAGGCTTTCTCCTGGTCGACAGATCTTACTCGTATGAATGTGTCTTGATTTTTCTTTAGTATTGTTTCCATTATCAACAACAACGTCAGAATTGCCTCTCTCGTCCCTTTACTAAACCCAAACTGATCGTCATCTAGCGCATCCTCAACTTTCTGTTCCATTCTCCTGTATGTTATTCTTGTCAGCAACTTGGATGCAAGAGCTGTTAAGCGGATTGTGCGATAATTCTCGCACTTGTTAGCTCTAGCAGTCTTCGGAATTGTGTGGATGATATTTTTCCGAAAGTCAGATGTTATTTCGCCAGACTCATACGTTCTAGACACCGACGTGAATAGTCGTTTAGTTGCCACTCCCCCCTCCCCCACCCCCCAATGAATTTAGAAATTCTGATGGAATGTTATCTATCCCTTCTGCTTTATTTGATCTTAATTCCTGCAAATGCCTTTTAAAATCTGATTCTAATACTGGGTCCCTCATCTCTTCTAAATGGACTCCTGTTTCCTCTTCTCTCACATCATACAAATCTTGCCCCTCATAGAGGCTTTCAATGTATTCTTTCCAATGTATTCTTTCCACCTATCCGCTCTCTCCTCTGCAATTAGCAGTGGAATTGCCGTTGCACTCTTAATGTTAGCATCCTTGCTTTTAATGTAACCGTAGGTTGTTTTGACTTTCCTTAGCTTCTCTGCATTTCCTGTTTATTTCATTCCTCAGCGACTTGTATTTCTGTATTCCCGCATATCCCTGAACGTTTTTTGTGCTTCCTCCTTTCATCGATCAAATGAAGTATTTCTTCTGTTACCCATGCTTTCTTCACAGTTACCTTCTTTGTACCTGTGTTTTTCTTTCCAACTTCAGAGATGGCCCTTTTTAGAGAAGTCAATTCCTCTTCAACTATATTGTCTACTTAGCTGTTCCTTATTTCTGCATCTATAGCTTTAGAGAACTTCAAGCGTATCTCGTCATCCCTTAGTACTTCTGTATCCCACTTTTTTGCATGTTGATTCTTCCTGACTAATGTCTTAAACTTCAGACTACTCTTCATCAACACTATATTGTGATCTGAATCTCTATCTGCCCCTGGGTACGCCTTACAGTCCAGTATCTGATTTCGGAATCTCTGTCTGACCATGATGTAATCTAACCGAAATCACCCGGTCTTTTCCAAGTATATCTCCTCCTCTTGTTATTCTTGAACATAACATTTGTTATTATTAGCTGAAGCTTGTTACAGAACTCAATTAGTCCTTTTCCTCCCTCATTCCTTGTCCCAAGCCCATATTCACCTGTAACCTTTTCTTCTAATGCTTTGCCTACAACTGCATTCCAGACTCCCTTGACTATTAGATTTTCGTCTCTCTTTGCATACTGTATTACACTTTCAATATCCTCATATACTTTCTCCAACTCTTCATCTTCAGCTTGCGACTCCGGCGTATATACCTGAACTATCGTTGTCGGTGTTGGTTTGCTGTCGATTCTGATAAGAACAACCGTATCACTGAACTGTTCACAGTAACACACTCTCGGACCTGCCTTCCTATCCATAACGAATCCTACTCTCGTTATAACATTTTCTGCTGCTGTTCTTATTACCCTACACTTATTTGACCAGAAATCCTTGTTTTCTTACCACTTCACTTCACTGACCCCTACTAAATCTAGATTGAGACTTTGCTTTTCTAGTTTCCCTACCGCGTTCAAGCTTCTGATATTGCACGCCCCGACTCGTAGAACGTTACCCTTCCGTTGATTATTCAATCTTTTTCTCATGGTAACCTCTTCCTTGGCAGTCCCCTCCCGGAGATCCGAATGGGGTACTATGCCGGAATCTTTTGCCAATGGAGATCATTATGACACTTTTAAATTACAGGCTACATGTCCTGTGGATCTTTAATGCAGTGGTTTCCATTGCCTTCTGCATCCTCATGCCGTTGATCACTGCTGATTCTTCCGGCTTTAAGGGTAGTTTCCTCCCCTAGGAAAAGAGAGTGCTCTGAACCGCTTTCCGCTCCTCCGCTCTTTTTGACAAGGCCGTTGGCAGATCGAGGGTGGCTACTTATGCCGGAAATCTTCGGCAGCCAATGCCGATTATTAATCAAAATTTAAGCACTTGCGGGATTCGAACCCGGGACCGAGGACGTTTTGATTACTAATCAAAGACGCTACCCCTTTTTTTATCTTATTTTGTTCTATATTGTTCGTTGAATTTGTTCGGCGCGGACGTCCGATGACTCCTATTTAGGTTGTCCTTTGATCCATTCTCTCAGTCTTTTTGTTACAGAGAGTACCCTCTGACCGAACACGCTGAGCAACCGTGCCGGCTGCCCTAGACTACCACTGCTTGTCGTGATAATTAACCCGAAATTAAAACTTTCACTGACAAAGTTGAACTTAAAGCTCACATCATTCGCGTTCTCCGCGACGAAGTAGCGCCTTCTGATACCTTCCTTTGCTACCGAAAAACGAAGAGCTGCGCCCGGCTGAGTCCGATCCCTCTATACGAGGACAAAGCGTGCTCCCCGACAACGGCTCTCTCATTCAAACTTCGGTGGTAGGTGTACGACGACCACCCTTGTGACCAACATGACGAATCTTACTCTGTCAGCTAGGTTATGTTTGGTGCTACCTTCCCTTTGCTGGAATTGGCCACCAGGTTAGGTTGGTTAGGTTGGCGTTGTCTGTACCGTAATCTGTCCACCTCTGGTCCGCCCCCCCCCACCCCCCCACCCCCCACCCCCTTATCGCGCTAAACTCAGCCTGTACCCAGTCTCATACTATCACTGACACAAGGACAGAGAAGAGTAAAAGGAGAAATCGGAATGTGACATGTAAACCAAAACAAATACATGAGTCCAACTTTTCATTCACCAGGCCAAGTACATCAACGAAAAGTACGAAATGGTCGTTGATATCACAGTTATCGATGTCAAAACTATTTTTGCTTAAAACTAATGAAATGAAGCGAAATAAAAGTAACGGTTCAATAGTATCATGGGATAAGGAACCTTTCTGCAGAGGTCTGTTCAGTCTTTCTCTCAACACTTTTTGTGGAGTCAGCATCGGTCCTGTGACTCTCTGAATCAGACAGTAAAGATTGCATCTTTCAAATGTGCTTCAACGGTAGCGTGTCCCTTGTCCTCAAGTAAAATAACAGTAGCCAGATCAACTCTCAATGAACGTAAAGAAGCCCTCTCAGCTACTGTGATGTTACTCTCGTGATATTACTCTTGGGTGGAGGTGTCCCAGTCAACACACGACATGCTTCCCTCCTAGCTTCCTCTGGAAAGTCACGAGGTAGTTTAAAAACAGGCTTTTCAACTAATAAAATTGACCCCAGTCAGACCCTTGGGAGTCGGAGCAAAATTTAAATCTTTCCCTAGGACGGATAAAACTGCGTCGTCAATTGTTGTCGTCATGCGAGAGGATAAGTTGTTTTACGAGGAATACTGTTGATTCATTCTTCAAATTTTTTAAGTTATAGTTCGCATATCTCTTCATCATCCCAGAGGGACTGATACATAAAAGATTTTACTTTTGAGAAAAGTATTTTAGTTTACATAACTGAATGGTCAAAATCACATTTTCCACCTCTGTACACTCTCAAGTCAAAAAATGGCTTCTTTGAACTTATAATGTAGTCAGTTTCAGATTTTCTTTGTAGTATAGCCTGTGTCCATGTAAATTTACATATATCTTTATGCTTAAAATAACTATTTTGAATTTTTATTGTACAAAGGGTGATTCAAAAAACCTGTTTATTCACATGACCGGTTTCGGTTCCTCCAGAACCATCTTCAGATCTGCAATTTCGATTACAGGAGTAACCCGTCCACGCTCAGCATGGAATGTGACGCAGCAGTTGAAGGTTGCTGAGTGTGGACGGGTTACTCCTGTAACCGAGATTGCAGATCTGTAGATGGTTCTAGAGGAACCGAAACCGTTCATGTGAATAAACATTTTTGCAATCAAGACAGATTATAAGTAACATTACATAAAAAGTGATTGCGGAATCACTGCAGAAATTATGTCTGTTTTAGCAAATTCAAAAAATCGTTTAAAAATTGACATGTCACATCGGACATACAACAAGGATCAGTAATCACATCAGTACAGGGAGTCGTAAACACCATTAGAGGGCGCTACGGTCATATGTGTGCTGGCATCGTCGAAGACCGTTTCATAGGGCCGTACATTCTCCCTGACCGACTTGATGGTCGCATTTATCTTTTATTCCTGCGAGACCTTCTGGCGGATATGCTGTAAGATATTCCTGTGTGTATACGTCACCGAATTCGATTTCAGCACGACGGAGGCCCCGCGTGTATCAGCAGACAATTGAGGGCACAGCTGCAGGAGACCATTTCGGCCTCTGGATTGGGTTCGCGGTGGGCCATGCGCATGACCACCCGATCTGTCTCCAATCGTTTTCTTTGCTGTGGGGAAATCTGAAGGGCCTTGTGTGTGTGAAACACCTTTTATGTCGCCGGAGGACCTAGTAGAGACGACTCTTGTGGCAGCAGGAAGTATTTGAGATACACCACGTATCATTGAAGTGTCCACCGTTGAATGCAACGTCGATGTCAGGCGTGTCTCGATGCATCTGGACAAAACTTTTGGCATCTCCTGTAGTGGGCATCAATTTGTAGCAAGTGACTAAATAACTGCAACGACATTTGGTAGTCCCGGATTGCCTTTGTGACCCTCGGTTACTATGTGATTACTGATCCTTGTTGTATGTCCGATGTGCCATGCCAGTTTGTAAACTTGTTTTGAATCACCCTGTCAGTAAGCCGTACACCATTATCATTCACATCCTTTTCTCCATATAGTCCCCAACTACATCTATTAGATGAGCTCAATAGAACCATTAAAATCGACTAAAAGGATTATCTCCTTCCTGTTATTGGTACTGTTCAATTTCTCTTCACACCCATCCTTGCCATTAACTCTATCATCATTTGATGGAGCTCATACTCCAATTATAACCACTTCATACCCTCTTACTTTAACCTCTACTTTTATGATATGCCTATCTTTTGCATACCAATTCTTAGCGTTTTAGCTCATTTTTTCTACGTAAGTCTTTGGTCGCTTGTCTTTATCAACATCACTGTTTAGATGGATATAACCGTCCAATGGTTCGCTTCCTTTCCCCTTCTCTTTTGGCTTGGTGTGGACTAATATGCCTTACTTCATCCGTAACCTCCTTTATTTCTGTTTGTATTCCTTTTATATTTTAAGATCCAAAATACATTATCTATTTTCTTTGGCGGCCTCGTATTGTGTTAAGCCCATCCGGCTTCTTTTTACAAGGACGTTTAGTCATTTGTTATTTTTCCGCAGTATGGGGGAACATCTCACTCTCGCAGTACCTACCGGGCGTACTATCTCAGTTTTCTTCAGGGTTTTCTACCCCTAGTCTTTGACGAAGCTACATCATGCACCACAAGGAAGCATCGTTTCTGGAAAAAAGTTTGTTCTAACTCGTTGACTATTGGGCGAACAGTTTCTCATCCGTTCTCGGAGCCTTTGGACTACTTCGTATTCACGGCCGCCCACACTGGAGAACAGGCGCCTATTGCAGACTGTTCTTCACTTCATCTCGTCTCCAATCAACTGGCAAGCTAGTTACCAAACTCTTCCTGTTGGCCTTTTAGCTCAATGGACATTAAACCGCTCCTTCTGGGAGGGAGAAAGACTGTTGTTGTGGACTTTCGCAGTCACAGTAGGAACCAGTAAGCTATCTGAAATACATGGGAATAATAATCTGTTGGGACATTAAACGTAACGATCACGTAGTATCAATCATAGGTAAAGAAGGTAGCAGTTTACAATGCTGGGTGCTCAGAAAATACTTCTTCCTACCGTCCTAGAATATTACTCAAGTTTGTGAGGCCAATAGAGAATAGAATTAACAGAATTCAGAACGATCTGTCACAGATATTAAGCATTTATGTTAGGTGACTGTTAACAGCTATTAAGTAATAGATGAAACGTATATTTGACCATCAGCTGTTTTACTGAAAACCTGTTGATGCTTAAGATTTTCATTGAAACAGCTGATCCTCAAATACTCATTTCATCAATTAGTTGAGGGCTGTTAAGTCATCTAACAAAAATGTTTGAAACGATGCCAGACCAGGCAGTCAAGGTGAGTTTTTAATTCCAATGTCTCACGTTTGTTTGATTTATTGGAGAGAGTCACCGGAGTCGTAATAAGCCTAAACTAGCAGACGCTTGCAGATAGACGTCACATTAGTTTAAAATATCAAGAACCTGTATGAAGTGAAGAAGCTAGGAATATAAGCGTACGGGATCGTCACCAAGAAAGTTGAAGACGGCGTAGGTTACCTGGCTACAGAGACTACAAAATGGACTCGGCCTCTCGAATTTAAACTCCACTTCAGATGTTACTAGCGTTTGTATCACTACGTCATGCCAGATGGCATCGATATTTATAGTCGATACCGAAACATGCCTGTTTCTCGAAATGGTGTGTCCAAAATGGACGTGGGTGTTTGACAGGTGTCGGGAGGCTGAGAGTGTTCACTATTATAGCTTCATCAATTAATGCTGTGGTTGATTAGAATTGTTTACCGGCGTAACTCATCTCCAGAAAGTCTTTGACGATGTGATCGGGAGCAATTCTCTGCGGGTGGGCAGGTGTCTGACGCAAATACGATATAATCTACTGATGGTACGTTTTATGGCCTCTAGAATCCGATATTGTTGCCTGAAGTAGATCGCTGTGCTGAGCACGTGCAGGTTCCTTAGTCAAAGTATCACCCTAATAGCGCATTGAGTCCGTGTTGTTTATCAAACTTCAACGTGTTCAAATGTCTGTGAATTCCTAAGGGACCAAACTGCTGAGGTCATCGGTCTCTAGACGTATATATTACTTAAACTAACTTACGCTATGGACAACACACCTACCCATGCCTGAGGGAGGACTCGAACCTCCGGCGGGATGTCAAACTTCAACTGTTGACCACATCACAAATATTAGTTGATTAAAATTTCTTTCCATTTGGAACCGATGTCCATCAATAGCAATATGAGACTTTATCCACAAGGAATACAGTCTTGTATTCGTTTTGGCAGGGAAGGAAACAGTCTCCGAATGTCATCCAGAGGAACCCCTCGCGCAACTGAAAAACATGCTCTGTCATTCCTGAAGAAGGATGATGTCACAGAAATAAATTAATGTGATTCCAATCCACCAGTTCGGACAAAGGTTTTCTGGAGGGTTTCCCTTGGTTGTTAAACAATTTCTGTAGTTGGCAAGTCCCATTTATTCACAACTGAGATCCCAAATTTACACCACTATCAGCTTGTGTGATGATTGGATGAATAGAAGCGCGACTCTAACGGGCTGGATCTCGAACAGCTCGTTCCACTCCTACGAGTGGAAAAAGAGACTGGTGGGAAAAATACGCCTTCCCATCGATTTCGAAAAGAATCTGTGGGTGACAAATCATTTTACAAACCAGTCAAAGACCCAGGTATTCCTCAAGGCGTTTGTGGTATGAACTCTAGTGTGAACTTTTGAAACGACCGCTGCGACATGCCATTCGGTACCCTTGTCATGAAGGGTATGAGAACAGTGTTAACCACTCTTTCCAAATACTGCCGAGCATTCAGTCCCATTTCGACAATTAACAAATCGGCCATGTTGTCATATCCAGTAGCTCCACACACAGAGATACCTGGAGAGCTGTTGGTCTCGAGAATCGTTGCTTTCCGTAGCCTTCACCAGGTCGAAATTAATTAGTCTAGATCGTAAGGCACATTAATTAAACGGTAACTCGTTTCCGTCAGCACATGATCATCTTCAGACGTTCAACCATTTGATGGACAGTGCGTGTGCATGGTGCAGGGACAGTTGAATGACGATAGTCAACTGCTCGAAGACGATGTGGTATGGTTGACAATCAAAGATCTCGACCCAGCTTCAAGCAATCTGTACCCAGTGGTTCGTAGCGACAATCTGCCTATAACCTCCGCCAGGATTTCGACTTTTTATTCGTATTTGTCGGGTGAAATATCTTATGATCTTCTCGTGGTGTTGTCTCTTTCATAAGCACCCATGCCTACTCATCTTGCCAAATTGCTGTCCTGAGTCACAGCTCGTTGTGCAGTCATATTGCAGCCAACTGCTTGTGCGATCTGACAGTGTGACGCTCCCATGCCCCTCGTGCTAATGATTCGACCTATCTCCATGGGTGTCTTCAGAAATTTTTCCGAGGGACTAAATTCAAATTTTCCGTTTTTGGCATAACTGGTTCCGTAAGTTTGGAAACGTATCATGTCCCAAGAACTAAATATGACAATAAGTAGTTCTGTAACTTAAGCAACTTTACTGATGTTTATATCTAATTAGTTTTTATGAGGAGTATTAGTTTCGGACTGCAAAATGGTAAGTACATTTCAATAGTACATGCAAAGTATATGTTTTTTGTGTTATTAATATAAATATAGATACCACCTTTTCGATTCAAAGAAGTAAAAATTACAGCATCATCTATAATTAAATCCTGCATGTCCAACAAGTTCTGAAATAAAGCTAGAAAATATTCAAAAAATTATTTATTCTTCCTCCCACAATGTTAGGTTGAAATTGAAAACTAAAAATCTGAAATCGGAAAGGAAGTCAGAACGTCCTAGAATGTCCTGCTGTATACCAACAAAAATGCCACATTAATACTCCTCGAAGTGGAGAAGAAAGAATTAAATTTAACAAAGGCTTATTCAACTATGATGCTATTTATAATACTTTGTCCGCTTCCAAATCTTCACCTCTGTTGACGTTAATGGATTCATTGCATTACTTTCGTAATTTCTGTATTTTACTACAGGTCAGCATAACTGAATAAAACGTAATTTCAAAGCTAAATTTTATCGGTTCGTCAGGTACGGTGTAGATCAAGGCCGATATACGACAAATCGAAAACGTCACAAAACCATCCTCTAATATGCCGGTGGAATCAACATTTGGTTCTAGGCGCTTCAGTCTGGAACCGCGTGACCGCTACGGTCGCAGGTTCGAATCCTGCCTCGGGCATGGATGTGTGTGATGTCCTTAGGTTGATTAGGTTTAAGTAGTACTAAGTTCTAGGGGACTGATGACCACAGATGTTAAGTCCCATAGTGCTCAGAGCCAAATTTCAACATTTGGTAGAATCACTGTAATCCTCATCTCTCCAGTTTGTCGCAGAATTCGTAGCTCTGTGACTGGATGTGGCGCTGTGTTGCACAAATGGAGAAGTAGCAGTCCTGGGGAGAACACTTTTTCAACCACGAAACTTCACACTTCCTCCCTTTATTGCAGCTTAAAAAATAGTATTTTCATTTTTCGACTGACACGTTTGGGATTAAGTATCGACGTACACACCTGTAGTATAGCGTTGCCTTGTTCTTCCAGCTACACTAAAATAGCTCTGAAACTAAATGGAGAATCAGCCCCACGAAGGACTCTGTATTATTTCCCTTAAATCTGTAGTTTAGTGGAATCGCAGACAATGATTGCTAGAAAACCGAACCCGTTTTAAAGTTAATATAAATTCTGTTCCCGGATACCAGAAGAGGACAAACGCCCCCTCTTGGAGCTTCTCTTCGCCCCCCTTCCCCCCTCCCTGCGAACGACTGGGCGCCTCTGAGAGACACGATAAGCTGCAATCGTAACCCACCGCGCCCGTCCCCCTTCCCCCCTCCCTCCCACCCGGGCATTCTATCTATGTTACCAGAGAAATGGTTGTAACATTAGAGACACTCAATGTGCATAATGTGTTCACGTAATTAGACTCAAAAATTGCGCTTTTATGCACTGGAAATACTGAAAATAAGCTCACAAAAGGGTGAAATTTTAAGTAACATATTCCACATATCTGTTTAAAATGGGCCAAGCTCGAAACTAGTACTGCTGAATAAATTATGAGACCATGATGGAAAGTAATTCCTCCGAATTTTTTATTTTAAAACTCTTAAAGCTTTTAAAATAAAGCATACGTTACTAACATTCTACATTTTTATTCTGTATGTCTATGTATTTATTCCTCAACGTAATCACCCTGGCGGTGAACACATTCTCACAACGGGGGACCACTTTGTTGATACCATCACTGTAAAATCTTCGACTTTGATGACGCAGCCACAACATCACACATGCGTGCACCGCCTCATCACTGTCGAAATGCTGTCCTCGAGAGAGTTCTTTAAGATTCGGAAACAGGCGAAAATCGGATGAGGCCAAGTCGGTATTGTATGGAGAGTGATCGATGACAGTGAACCCAAGACCACATAATATAGCAGATGTTGCACCGCTCGTGTGTGGCATGAGATTGTCGTACTGAAGGTGAGAGGGCTCCATGTGTGGACGAACTCCTCGCATTCGTGCTTTCAGTTTTTTGAGGTCTCGCAGTACCTTACAGAGTTTATGGTGATGGTGCTTTTAAAAATGAATTCCAAATGCACCACACTTTAAAATTCCCAGAACGATGTGTGCATGACTTTCATTCGCCTGTTGATTTCAAATGGAAACACGTTTTCTGCGGTTAGAAACTCGATTATAACACGCTGTTTCTCATCCACCGACAAAGTTACGTTACTCACCGCCATTTTACACGTTACAATTCTGAGCCCTCTAGCTGTAGAGGGTTGCAAGTTCCGTCAGAGGAACGGGTAAATCGACTCAGTAATGTGGATAACATGTAAATATCTCAACTGATATTGAGAACAAAACAAAAATAGGTCTCTGTATGGCCATATTTATACAGATGGTTGCCGGACCTCGCTGTTCGGTACAGAATGTCGAATCAAAACATCTTTCAGCCATCTAAATTTCCAATTTGTTATTTTATTGAGCAACCACTTTCGGCGATATATTACGCCATCTTCATGTAGGTAATGACTGAAGTGATCACTGTCTCAAAAATCTACGGATATCAGTCAGTGAATGCTGGCCACTTTTGTGACTGGACCAGAGGTGGAATTGTTCCTATACGTCGGTCAGGGGATCTGAATATGGTGTAATATATCGCGAAACTTCTTAATAAAATAACTGTTTGGAAAGGTGTTTTCATTTGACATTCTGTAAAATAAAAGTCATCGCAGGAATTACTTTTCAACACGCCCTCGTACATTTTTAAAGTACAACCCACCGGAATGATATCTTTCGTCAAGGATGGGAATACTGGAGTACCAGTTTGGAAGTGTTCTACCGTACTGTTAGTGGTATAACAATTTCCATTACCGTCATCGTAGTCGCGTAGTGTGTGCTTAGTACGACTGCACCAGCAGCTTCGGTTTCGTAGTTCAAGCTCTGCTTGAAGAAGCGAAGTCAGATGTTGCTTCGCTATAGATGTGACCTATGGGCCTGCAGTGTGGAGTTGGGCAACACTCGCACGTTCTCTGGGCGGACGGTCAGCCTGTATTTTTAGACGCAGTGCAGACCCATCTAGTGGACTTCGCAATCTGAAAAACACCGACCTGCCGCCTTACTCTCGCTTTCTTAAGATGTCAGACTAGTCGTTCACATCGTGCCTTACAACACAGTTTTCCTTCTTTGGAGCAAATTTCGTCTAATGAGATCTCTGCAACATTGAGCAAGCAGTAAAACAAACCAGGAGAGATTTGGAAAGGGAATTAAAATGCGTGAGTAAGAAATTATAACTTTACGGTTTGCGTATGACTTTTTAATTCTGTCAGACGGCGAACGACTTGGAAGATTGTTTGAATGGAATGGATGATGTCTAGAAAATAAGTTGTGAGAGTAACATCTACAAAAGTAAAACAACCGTAACTGCAGTCGAATTTGGGTCTTCAAAAAATGGTTCAAATGGCTCTGAGCACTATGGGACTTAACATCTGTGGTCATCAGTCCCCTAGAACTTAGAACTACTGAAACCTAACTAACCTAAGGACATCACATACATCCATGCCCGAGACAGGATTCGAACCTGCGACCGTAGCGGTCACGCGGTTCCAAACTGAAGCGCTTAGAACCGCACGGCCACACCGGCCGGCAATTAGGGTCTTCACAGCTACTGCATCAGTCTCGGGACATACACAGTCCACACTGTACTTCGCTCCTACAGGCCAACTTAATGTCTAAGCACAGTCTAGCGATTTACTGTTCACACACAGTTGCCAAATAATGCAGATTTTACAAGAAATATATTATAGTACACGTAAAGCTCACGAACACAGCCATATTTACAGCCAGACAGACTGTAGAAAAAAAAAAGAATTTGGGAAAGACTTCGTAGATGCATTCATAGATATAAATAAGATTTGTGACACTGTTAAAAGGAACGAGATATGGCAAGGTCTGAATACACTGCAATTATCAAAAGGAGTGCAACTAAGAATCAGATATAGCTACAATAAGTACCAGAAGTATGTTACAATAGACAGCAAAAAAACAGAATGGTTTATAACAGACAGAGTTCAGCAAGAAAGTGTGCTCTCACCAGTGCTTTTTAGTATAGCCATGCACAACATCATAAGCAAAGTTCGCCAAGGGTCGACTGCAGATTATATGCAGATAATGTGATGATATGGAAAGGATTTGAGCAGAAATTGGAAGTACAAATAAACACCTGGCAGAGAAGCAGCCATGGAAATAAGCTTAATAAAAAAGTGAAATTATGAAAACATATGGAAAAATTAAAAAAAAGGATGTAAGCTGGAATGCAAAAATTATTAAAGTAGATAGTATCACGTTGCTAGGAAGTAAATTAACCTAGAAAGGAATCAAGGATGAAATTTTGGAAAGAATAAAAAATTTTCGAATTTTTATTATTGTAGACTATATCGGACATTATTAGAAATCGGAAAACACCAGCCAAAGCAAAGATAATGATGTTCGTGTCATACTATCTGCCAATTGTGATCTGTGGATCAGAATGTAGGATTTGGACAAAGAAAAACCTGAGCAAAATATAAGAAACAGAGATGCACTTTTTACGAGGGATACTGGGTAAGACGAGAAGAAACAGGATAAGGAATGAAACAATACGAAACTGCGGATCAAGACCCTAAGAGAAACTATGGAGAGTAATAGGTTTAAATTGTTTGGCCTCATTAAAAGCATGGGCCCAGAAAGACTTCCAAGAAGAGACCTACAATGGACAGAATCTGGACCAATACCAATTGGAAGACCACGAACAAGATAGAGAAATGAAGTGAAGGAAGATGTGAACCAAATAAGACTGCAATGGGAGTAGATGCTAAATGACTGGGAGAAAAGAGAAGCTTGGAAGAGTGTCTGTGAAGACCTGCATAAACAGAAAACTTTCAGGAAGAAGAAGGAGGACGAGAAGGAGGAGAAAGAGGAGGAGAAGGAGGATCAAGACAACCGTAGCTTCTTTTGTGTGCCGTTGCGTCCTACCATACACATTTATCGTGGCATTTTAACATCAGTACACCTTATCACATAAAAATACAACAAACTATCACAGACTAACCTGAAACAGTTCAGCATTAGAAACAGGAAACAGCCTTTTCCTGTGCTATTAAAAACGAACTTTACTGCTCGTGTCGACGATCAGTCTCACAGTACCATTAACGACAATGTACGTAAGTATTTACCTAACCGACCGTCCACTTAATCACTCAGTTAGTACACGATCTCCACTACTGGCTATTAAAATTGCTACACCAAGAAGAAATGCAGATGATAAACGGGTATTCGTTGGACAAATATATTATACTAGAACTGACATGTGATTACATTTTCACGCAATTTCGTTGCATAGATCCTGAGAAATCAGTACCCAGAACAACCACCTCTGGCCGTAATAACGGCCTTGATACGCCTGGGCATTGAGTCAAACACAGCTTCGATGGCGTGTACAGGTACAGCTGCTTTTGCAGCTTCAACACGATACCACAGTTCATCAAGAGTAGTGACTGGCGTATTGTGACGAGCCATTTGCTCGGCCACAATTGACCAGACGATTTCAGTTGGTGAGAAATTTGGAGAATGTGCTGGCCAGGGCAGTAGTCGAACATTTTCTGTATCCATAAAGGCCCGTACAGGACCAGCAACATGCGGTCGTGCATTATCCGGCTGAAATGTAGGGTTTCGCAGGGAATCGAATGAAGGGTAGTGCCACGGGTCGTAACACATCTCAAATGTAACGTACACTGTTCAAAGTGCCGTCAATGCGAACAAGAGGTGACCGAGACGTGTAACCAATGGTACCCCATACCATCACGCCGGGTGATAGCCAGTATGGCGATGACGAATACACGCTTCCAATGTGCGTTCACCGCGATGTCGCCAAACACGGATGCGACCATCATGATGCTGTAAACAGAACCTGGATTCGTCCGAAAAAATGACGTTTTGCTATTCGTGCACCCACGTTCGTCGTTGAGTACACCATCGCAGACGCTACTGTCTGTGATGCAGCGTCAAGGGTACCGCAGCAATGGTCTCAGAGCTGATAGTCCATGCTGCTGCAAACGTCGTCGAACTGTTCGTGCAGATGATTATTGTCTTGCAGACGTTCCCATCTGTTGACTCAGGGATCGAGATGTGGCTGCACGACCTGTTACAGCCATGCGGATAAGGTGCCTGTCTTCTCGACTACAAGTGATACGAGGCCGTTGGGATCCAGCACTGC
The DNA here is from genome assembly GCF_023864275.1 of Schistocerca cancellata. NCBI lineage: Eukaryota > Metazoa > Arthropoda > Insecta > Orthoptera > Acrididae > Schistocerca > Schistocerca cancellata. The sequence continues at coordinate 347,873,496 of NC_064627.1, read as the reverse complement.
GTTCCGTATTACCCTCCTGAACCCACCGATTCCATATTCTGATAACGGTCATTGGATCTCGACCAACGCGAGCAGCAATGTCGCGATACGATAAACCGCAATCGCGTTAGGCTACAATCCGACCTTTATCAAAGTCGGAAACGTGATGGTACGCATTTCTCCTCTTTACACGAGGCATCACAACAACGTTTCACCAGGCAACGCCGGTCAACTGCTGTTTGTGTATGAGAAATCGGTTGGAAACCTTCCTCATGTCAGCACGTTGTAGGTGTCGCCCCCGGCGCAAACCTTGTGTGAATGCTCTGAAAAGCTAATCATTTGCATATCACAGCGTCTCCTTCCTGTCGGTTAAATTTCGCGTCTGTAGCACGTCATCTTCGTGGTGTAGCAATTTTAAGGGCCAGTAGTGTATATCATATACCACTAACGTAACACACTGTGGACAGCCGACTTAGTGTCATCAGTTCTAAACGCATTCTAACGACGGACTGTTGGCTGTTCGCTATTGGATAATGCCATTTAACAAGAAACATTAAAGTACCTGTGATACTCACTAGCACAGTTATCCACGTACACAATGTATGCCAGATACCCACAGTGTGTCTGATATAGAAAGAACACTAACACGCCATAACAGGTTACAACAGCTCATGTCTGCACAGCTTAGCCGGCCCACAATCAATGCCAAACGTCCGGCGACCTTAAACAAACAATAAACTCAGCTTGCGGGCAAACTTCCGCCTTCGACCGACCAGCATCGTGCAGCCTGTGGCTGCTACATCATACAACTGTGAGCAGTATGTACATGGACATGGCATTTTGCACAAGGTACTTTATGTTTTTAACTGTTTTAGCGATGACAAACCTCTTATAATATGCTATTTTTATCCTCCTGACATCTTGTGCGTGAGGTCAGCATAAAAAGAACATGTTTTACAACAAAAGATTTCAAAGCCGGCCGGGGTGGCCGAGCGCTTCTAGGCGCTACAGTCTGGAAGGGCGCGACCGCTACGGTCGCAGGTTCGAATGCTGCCTCCGGCATGGATGTGTGTGATGCCCTTAGGTTAGTTAGGTTTAAGTAGTTCTAAGTTCTAGGGGACTGATGACCTCAGAAGTTAAGTCCCATAGTGCTCAGAGCCATTTGAACCATTTGATTTTAAGACCTGAAGATGACAGCATGGTGTGTCGAAACGGGTTGTCTTGAACAAAGGAATATTTTATGCGATATTTACTGTTGAATGGCTTTTAACAATTTACTTATTAGTAAGGTTGTGTTACCTAGGAACTCTGAACCATTTCCACTCCACAGGGCAGTGATGCTGCAAAACTTTCCTGATCAAATTTATTGCGGAAACGATTCAGAACCTAAGGGTTGCTCAAAGAACAACGGGGAGACGTATGTTGAGAATAACTGAGAGAAAAACAGGAAAATGGAAATGGATCAATACTGGATTGTAAACGGTAATTATAATTCTAACAGAGATGAAATGGATTTGAGCAGCTGACATCATAAAACGTCCATGGGAAACATTGATGGGTAGTGCATGGAGAAGGTGAAAGGACCTTTATCTAGTGGTTGGTAGCAGTGGCTGATGATACAGTCATAAGGTCGTGCATATTTGAAAAAAAGAAAAAAGGCACTTTAGAAATGTGGATAGGCAACGAAATTTTAAAATATGCAGGAAACGTTCCTGAAATGGGTTGTGTAATACGCGAATATGAAAGCCTACTTGATCGACACAGTTCAGATTCCATCTCACTAATTCATGTTAACATGAAAAACAGGTTAAATTGCACTGTGGACAACGTATTAAAACATTTCTCACGTGCTTTTAACATTTTCTCCGCAAAAGATGGCAATGGACTGGTTACGTCTCCACTGTTATGCACTTCCATGCTGAGAACCGAGAAACCAAAAGAGTGAGAATTGGTTGGACTGGCTTAAAGTATTTAAAGACCGTAAGCCTGGTGGCTACTATGGGGTTTTGTTTCAGAGGTGATTGTGAGAGAAATGTCCTTGGAACAATAAGACGGCGTCTGAACCACGTATCGGCTGCGTTCGTAACAAGTAGATAGCAAGCGGAAGCTGCTACATTTATCAACCCAAAGAACATACGAAAGCAAAGACTTTTCATAGCTCAAAAATGGTGATAGAAAGTATCATATAATGCAAAAAAAATTAAACATCTCCAGTGGTCATTTAGGTGTTATTTTATTATATTACAACCAGTTTCGGTGACTCAATACACCATCTTCATGCCTTATCTGACGCTGAGAGGGTGAACTCCAATCGGATACACGGTATATCAGTGGCTAACAGACACAACATCGCTTAAGGAAGAAAGATTAGGGTTTAATATCCTCTAGACGAAGAAGTCATTACAAATTAACCATAAGATCGGAGTGGGGAAAAATGTGTCTCGAAATCGATCATTTTGTCTGCGATGGAACCCCCCAAAGATTTCTTATCGATTTAGAGGCATCAGAAAAACATAAATGTGAATGGTCTTGTAACACAATAACGCAGTGCCCGAATATAGATTTTTTCCCTGCTTTATTGACTACGTACATTTAAATGAAGTACATAAATATGTTGTGTATATTATTGTGACGTATATATGTTTTAATAATTTTCTGTGTGCAAAATAACCATAAAAGGGAATGTAGAGAATTGTAGTGGAGGCACTGGCTAACTCAGGGAATATCGCTACGTAAATCCAAGAGATTATGGTTCCGGCGGAGGTTCGTGTCCTCCGTCGGGCATGGATGTGTGTGTTTGTCCTTAGGATAATTTGGGTTAATTAGTGTGTAAGCTTAGCGACTGATGACCTTAGCAGTTAAGTCCCAGAAGATTTCACACACATTTCATTTCCAAGAGGTTATTCACATCGTCGTATTGCTGCTGGGCGCAGGAGCGCGGCACATTCGGACAATGTCTTTCAGGTGGTAACGGAGAGTCTGTTCGTAGCGAGTGAGTGGGTCGGACGAGAAGGAGGAAATCTGCTACGAGAGGACGCAAGGCTTGTTTCACTGCAAGATCCCACGTACGGTATGGCCAGGCATAATGTGGAGAAGTAATTCGGCACAGCGCAAAGCGTCAAGATTAACTGGTGTTTAAGAAGTGCTCTTGGGGGCCTAAAGTTAATTGTGTGAAGAGCCCGTGGCCGTACATTGTCGTGGTACAGCGGATCTAGCCGCGCCGACGGCACCGTCTCAAGTAAGACCCGACCAATTTATCATTCAGACCTGTAAAAGGTTTGCCATTGTTAGTTGCGAATCATCCAATAACGAATACTTTAGTAACTTATCTGTGTTAAGGTGGATAATCCTCACCTCAGTAACAACTACCTGACAGAATCATCTCCGTATCCATAATTAACCGAGTGAGTCATTAATGAACTGAAAGTAAATGATAAGGAGTGTGAATTTTATCGAACTGAATCCTAGTTTAAATGAAAGTGAACAAAAAAAGTAGTTTTCTTGGACTTCATAGTTAAGTTCTGATTATTGACAAGTAATTGGACAAAGCATTATATGTAACAATCCATCCTATTCAGACAATTTTGGTATGAGAAGTAATTTACGTAACAATAAGTCAAAGCAGCGAATTCCGTAATCATGTTAAAAACCAGTTATTATTGTAGATCCGTCAATTTAAATACTTTCGAAAAGTTTACCTTTCTCAAAACAGTTTAACAGAAGTTCAGTTGTTAGGTAACTGGTAGGGTAAAGAGCTAGTAATTAGTTTCATGATGTAGTTGCAAATTTGCTTTTGTCCATGACTGCAATTTTTTCTGGGTGATTGTTGTGTTTTGATAACGAGCGCGAGTCGGTGCCTTTGCGACTGTCCACGCCTGCCAACATACTACAATAGTAACGTAATTTAATTTCAAAGTCAATAGTTTTAAGCGATTTCGCTCACACAAAGTGAGCTGGCTACCGTTCATTTGCAGTAATTTACAAACAGAGTAAAAATAAGTTCATAATTTACGTCCAAAATTTCTACCGATCGTTATTGTGCAAAGTAAATCGCACAATAACGATCAAGTTACGACAGGACCAGACTGCTTCTGAGTAATACGAGGGCTGTTCAATAAAGAATGATAATAATTTTTATGGTCATAATTTCTTGCCCTCAAATTTAATCATATGATATTCTGTTAGCTTAAAGTGCAACGAACACGCCGTAGTAGCTTCAATGTTGGTATTCCTGGTTCCTGCCTGTGAGAGGCAGGCAAGGTCAGACATGTTCAGTATCGTCTACCGCTGCAATGGAGGTAACACGCGAGGAACAATATGCGGCTTTGAAATTCTGCTTTCGTCTCAACAAATCTTCGGCTGAGGCCTATACAATGTTACAGGAGGCCTATGGAGATTCTGTTCTTCCCTACAGCAAAGCTCGAAGGTGATTTAAAATGTTTAAATAGGCAAGACAATCAATTTCAAAGGAAGGTGGACCAGTTTCTCCAGTTACTGCTCTTACGGAAGAAAACATCAACTGCTGTCATTGTGAGAGATGATCGATCACTTTCTCAAACACTGAACATTTCATTGGGTGTCACCCACGCGTTGGTGACAGGAAAATTACACAGGACACGTGTTTGCCGGCCGCAGTGGCCGAGCGGTTCTAGGTGCTTCAGTCTGGAACAGCGCGACCGCTATAGTCGCAGGTTCGAATCCTGCCTCGGGCATAGATGTGTGTGATGTCCTTAGGTTAGTTCGGTTTACGTAGTTCTACTTGCTAGAGGACTGATGACCTCAGATGTTAACTCCCATAGTGCTCAGAGCCATTTGAACCATTTGAACACGTGTTTGTGCGCGATGGGTTTCAAGACTGTTGATTCTCAAACAAAGGGACATTCACGTGCAGTTCTGCATGCAGTTAAAGTTGATGTTAGAGGAATATCCGCTGTTTCTTTCAAATGTAATCACTGCTGATGAATCTTGGCTACATCATTTTGATCCTGAGAACAAACAGCAAAGCTCAGTGTGGAAATCTCCTTCATCACCAACCCCCCAGAAAGCAAAAGTGGTTGTTTCTGGTCATCTCATTCTTTGATATTCACGGAATGGTTTATCAGCATGTTGTACCTGCACACACATCAGTAACTGGACAATACTACAGGAATGTCCTGAAAACATTGCAAGTCCATCAGGCGGAAAATACCACATTTCCGTGAAGCAGGCTGGATGCTGCATCACGATAATGCGCGGCCGCATATTGCCAATGTTGTTGCTGAATATCTTGCAAAAATCAACGTGAAGTGCATCCCTCACCCTCCATAGGATTTAGCCCCATGTGATTTTTTTCTATTCCCTAACATGAAGAAACGCCTTCGTAGGAGGCATTATCAATCATCAGACGCAGTGGTGAAGACTGCGAAGGTGATTTTGAAGGTCCTCTGAAAAAAATGGTTTCCAGCATGTATTTATAGACTGGCAGAAACGCTGGGACAAGTGCTTCGCATTCATGGGGGACTACTTTGAGAAGGACCATCAAAATTATGAGGATGAGTAAAGGTATGTTGTGAAAAAAAATATGATCATTCTTTATTGAACAGCCCTCGTACTTTCACTCCAGATTCGATGCCATATCCCAAATTAATATCAACCGATTAGCAACACCGTAATTCTTTAATTAGTCTACCATCCGGAGAGGAAGGGGTGTGTTCTAGTGTGAAGCGGATTTGAAGCCTGCTCCTCCTGAATACGCGTCTAGTGTCATAAACACAGTGCTGTTCTGTAGGTGGAGTGAAATGGAAAGAAAAAATACGGAATGAGAAGTTATTAGAAAGAGTGAATGAGAGAAGACTGTCGAAACCGGCAGCAAAATGTGGGTAACGAAGTTGACTAGGGTTCTCGATGACTACGTTCTGTGTTATAAAGGACGTTTTAGGAGAGACTATAAATGAAAGCAAGTCGCTAGATAGTGAGACCACCTGCCAATAGACGAAATCAGGGTAATTTCGTAACATTGTAAAATTAAAAGTATGGTGCACTAGGGCAGAATGGGTAATATTGAGCCCGTAGTGAGAGGCCTGCTTTTAGGGCAGTGCATGAGTGAATTGAAAAAGGAAAGCTGTTGCCCTTAATGGCTCTCGAATGTTGCTAAAAGATACATAATTTCATTAATAAACGTAGCTGTTTCTATTTGATTATCAGTCACACAGCAAAAAATCCATCTCTTTAGATTCCATCACTCGTCCGTAACATTGTACTGATATCGTCAATGACTAAGGAAATACGTGTGCTTTTAACTCTTGAGCTTACTCCAATCTGTATAATGACACACCTGATGCACTTTCTCAGCCGAATATCTCTTTCTTAGCGTCGCAGCTACTGCACGAACGAAACCATTAGCATCTAATATCTCTCCTACAATAGCCCAGGTATCATCTCAGAATTGTTCTTTTTCACTTCTGAGTGGTAAAGCGTAGATAAATTGCACTGCTATCTAGTTCCAGCTGCTTGAGACAGAGCACCGCATCTCCTTTGATGTTTATCGCTGGCGCATAATGACAGAAGCGTTTAAGCGACGAGATCCTGCCTGCGGTAATAGGGCGAGGCGTCCGCCTCTACCATCTAATTACCGTCCACTTCCGCTCGCAGTCCGTCTCATACCTGCTGCACTCTGTGCAACGGACTCTTTTTATCCCAGGACATCGGCAGCAGCAGCAAGCAGTATCAGCAGTTATTCATCTCTACCTTTTAGAAATGGAGTGTTTTAGTCGGCCGTTTTTACCTACTGAGTCGATGGCATATATTTACTTTCATCTTTATCTCTACGTACAAATAAGGGGTACCAGGGCGATTAATCCGATTTCACAAGACTATATCCTCTACATGAAACAAGACAGAAACTTGGGATGAATTTTCACTCTTACGCGTTCTAAAAAAAAAAAATTAAAAAAAAATAAAAAAAAACGCTCAACCACCAAGGACTTATATGTTAGAGTACACGCTGAAGTTATTTATTTTTTAAAGGAAAAATTTCCAGTGGTAAGCTGCTTATAGCTTACTTCTTTCACCACTTTTATTTAATTTTGCTCAGATTATTTAAAACGCTTTTTCCAGTTTCGTTTATCAGTGCCCCTTAACTCCGTCTCAATTGGTCTTCATTCCTAACCTCAGGCAATGTTTTACGTTTGGTAGTGTACTTGGACAGCTTTCAGCTGTAACTGCTATATCCCGTGGGTAAAGTAAATTTCTCCCATATCTTCAAAACGAAAAAGTATTGTGTTTCTCCTCTCTTCAGGTGAATATGAATCTGTTTCCTATCATACTTAAAGACAAAATGGTTCAAATGGCTCTGAGCACTATGGGACTCAACTGCTGAGGTCATTAGTCCCCTAGAACTTAGAACTAGTTAAACCTAACTAACCTAAGGACATCACAAATATCCATGCCCGAGGCAGGATTCGAACCTGCGACCGCGGTCTTGCGGTTCCAGAATGCAGCGCCTTTAACAGCACGGCCACTTCGGCCGGCACTTAAAGACATAATTCATTCCTAAGTAAACAGTTTTTGCTTTATATTTTCACTAATAAATGATGTAAATCCCTATACTCTTGGAGATTTCGAAAGGGAAGAAAAATCCAAATGTTCACTGAACGGTCGTAGCTACCATATTTATGCAGGTAGTCTCCACAGGAGATAACGTTGATCGGGTGGATGGGAGGGGGGGGGGGAGGGTAGGAGCAACGTCGGTTGTCTTTTAGATGAATAAAGATATAAGGAGCGATCAAAAAGTTTCGTTTCGGAAGCCTCACTAAACCGCTTGATTAAATGTCAGTTCTATACTCACTCCGAAGTCGCGCTGGGTTGCATATACGCTGCAGCAATGCCCTCAAACAAAAACTTATTGATCGCCCCTTGTAGAAACTTGGGATGAATTTTAACTTAAGCTTTGGACCGTAAAGTTCTTACAAGGGTATATCTTTTACAAACATGCACATACAACCTTGTACTATTTTTTTACGATAACGTTTCATCCACTTTCCACAAGTGTTCAATATGATACCCACTGGGCGCACGGCAAACACCCAGACGATAGTCAAACTCGTCCCATACTTTTCCGATAATGTCTGGAGTTACAGCATACGTTGCTATTACTAGGCGGGGTTGCCGTTCATGCCAGTCTTTTGGAAAGAGGGGCATATAGAGGGAGTCTTTTTACCATCAGCAACAAACCATGAGATCGGGCGATATTGGAGGCCACGCAAGATCCGTAAGCTCCTTACCGTGAAAAGTGCACTGCTATACGCACTACAACAATTACACTACACAGCCGTCGCTGAATTGCACGTGTTGAGATGGAGACCACTAAATATCTTTCGTTCCTATGTTGGCCGGCCGGGGTGGCCGAGCGGTTCTAGGCGCTACAGTCTGGAACCGCGCGACCGCTACGGTCGGAGGTTCGAATCCTACCTCGGGCATGGATGTGTGTGATGTCCTTAGGTTAGTTAGGTTTAATTAAGGGACTGATGACCTCAGAAGTTAAGTCCCATAGTGCTCAGAACCATTTGAACCATTTGTTCCTGTGTTGTCACAATCTTGACCCGACGCTTGTTGATTAATGATCGTGCGAGCAAGCAAGCTAGCCGCATCCAGGAGACCCCTTCCACGGTAAGCTTTGAGGTGAAATTTAAAATCCACCCCAAGATTTTATCTTCTTTGTTGTCGAAGATACGTTCTCGTGAAATCGGATGAATATGAAACACCCTGTTCTTTACATTTAGTATTCCGAAAAGTCTGATTTCGAGACAAATTGAGTTAGATGTAAGGGGAAGTGGTTACCTTGACTAAAAAGGACATCACAGTTAATAACATTTTTCGGAAAAAATGGAAATTTTACTTTTGTAGTCTCCATTATGATCAGAGTCTTTGTTCCATGAAGATCGTAATGTACGTATTCATTTAGAAAATAAGTCTGTTTCATCTCCATGAAACAGTCATCTACAACACAGAAAACGTCTTCAGTCGACAAAAATTTTAGCCTCTGTTGTTGCTGCTATGAAACAGAATCTTATATACTGTAATTAATAACTGCTATAGACAAGTGATAAATCGATAAGCTTAAAATTCACGTGTGTTTTGCGCGAATCTTGGTTGTTCAGTCAACTGGCAATAGACAATCTGGTGGCCTTTTATTCTTTTCCAAACAGAATAACATTTAGGATGCACCAAATGTGGAAAACTGAACGTTAATGCAGATCAATAGGAGAAACAATACGACAAATTTCGAATACAATGTTAGTGGAGAGCAGCTTGAGACAGTCACGTTGGTCAAATATCTAGGAGTAATACTGCAAAGCTGTTGAATTTGTTACAGGTAGGTTTCAATCAACTCGACTGTTACGGTAACGACCCCGTGAACTCAAGTGGGAATCCCTGAAGGAACTGAAGGAACAGGTAAGGTGGAAATTTTCACGAAATAAGTACTGAGAAAGTTTAGAGTTCTACATATACCTACATCTACATTTATACTACGCAAGCCACCCAACGGATTGTGGCGGAGGGCACTGTGCCACTGTCATTACCTCCCTTTCCTGTTCCAGTCGCGTATGGTTCGCGGGAAGAACGACTGACGGAAAGCCACCGTGCGCGCTCGAATCTCTCTAATTTTACATTCGTGATCTCCTCGAGAGATGTAAGTAGGGGGAAGCAATATATTCGATACCTGATCCAGAAGCGCACCCTCTCGAAACCTGGACAGCAAGCTACACCGCGATGCAGAGCGCCTCTCTTGTAGAGTCTGCCACTTGAGTTTGCTAAACATCTCCGTAACGCTATCACGCTTACCAAATTACCCTGTGACGAAACGCGCCGCTCTTCTTTGGATCTTCACTATCTCCTCTGTCAACCCGACCTGGTACGGATCCCACACTGATGAGCAGTACTCAAGAATAGGTCGAACGAGTAAGCCACCTCCTTTGTTGATGAACTACATTTTCTAAGGACTCTCCCAATGAATCTCAACCTGCCACCCACCTTACCAACAATTAATTTTATATGATCATTCCACTTCAAATCGTTCCGTACGCATACTCCCAGATATTTTACAGAAGTAACTGCTTCCAGTGTCTGTTCCGCTATCATATAATCATACAATAAAGGATCCTTCTTTCTATGTATTCGCAATACATTAGATTTGTCTACGTAAAGGGTCAGTTGCCACTCCCTGCACCAAGTGCCTATCTGCTGCAGATCTTCCTGCTTTTCGCTGCAATTTTCTAATGCTGCAACTTCTCTGTATTCTACAGTATCATCCGCGAAAAGCCGCATGGAACTTCCGACACTATCTACTCGGTCATTTATATATATTGTGAAAAGCAATGGTCCCATAACACTCCCCTGTGGCACGCCAGAGTTTATTTTGTCTGTAGACGTCTCTCCATTGAGAACAACATACTGTGTTCTGTTTGCTAAAAACTCTTCAATCCAGCCACTTAGCTGGTCTGGTATTCCGTAGGCTTTTATTTTGTTTATCAGAAGACAGTGCGGAACTGTATCGAAAGCGTTCCGGATGTCAAGGAAAATGGCATCTACCTGGGAGCCTGTATATAATATTTTCTGGGTCTCATGAACAAATAAAGCGATTTGGGTCTTACACGGTCGCTGTTTCCGGAATCCATGTTCAAGCACTCAACAAGGTACTCACCTCATGCGCAGCATGGTATATAGGCATGCGGAATATATATGTAGATGCAGATGATTATCTGTGAGTTCTACAAAACAGTCACTATCAGTCCCTTCGCATAAAAACTGTTTCTGCTCATTTGTGCTGCATTGTCACATTTACCAGTTCACTGACCTGACTGCAGTTTTATCATTGTAAATGTGTTCACGTAAGATCGTTAAAAGTCCTTGAAATTCGATATGTCTCTCTTAACGTACCCGTCCTGATGTTATGCAAATGTTTCTTCATGATTTCATAAAGGAAACTGAAAGAGACCATGGAAGAGGTAAAAAGTAATAATTGAAGATATGAATTTGTCGTGCGGAAGCAATTGGGCCAAAATTTTTGGACGAAATTTAGAAACTTCCTAATTTACTAGTGCTCTCACGCAAATGATAAAAATCCAAACAGCAGTTTTTGGAACAGTTTTATTTATCTGCTCAAGTTAGACGAAGGCCAACATTCACGGCAGTTCCGCAGCGCCCCCTATCTTCTACACACGCATGGCATCATCCCATCAATTTCTGTCCTAATCCTTGGAGCAACAGCTCTGGGGTTCTCTAACAATATCACAGAATGCGGAGAACTCTTGCTAATGGTCCTCTTCAGTCTCGATACGTATGACGTGTGCAAGACTTTTTATTTGAGCCAACAGGAAGAGACAAGCAAAGTGGGGTGTGAGTCCTTGAGAATCTGTGGTGGAGTAAAGCGAGGACTTAGCAAACTTTTTCAATGTAAAACTTCCTTGCCGACTTGTCACGACTCTTACATGGATATACCCAACAGCCGATACATGATTATTGCTGCTGTTAAGCCTCCCGTCACGGGTGAAACAAGTTTCGTCCGAGAGAAGTCAAAGGTCAGTAGCAGTTAAGGCTGATATTTTCAGTGTAGTAGAGGCGTAGCTGTTGATCCCCGTGTTACTTTCGAAAGAAGACACGTTTTACATGTAACTGATACATAGAGCAGTGTGAAGGGCTCTTGTCCACGTGAACAAGCATTCCTTGTTAGAAGCATAGTTAACAGGTTGGTTGGGGGTGAAGGGAAAGATGTTTGAATTTAAAGTGTGATCGATAAGTGGTGAGCCGAAACTTGAGATATTCTGCTTGATTTTAAATAGCACAACTGACACTGTGAAAACAGAGAAAAACCTTTCTTAGTAGTCGTAAAGAAGCAAATAAGAGCACATTATGTAATTTATTTAAGATGTCCATTATGTATAGCCCCCCCCCCCATGAACCATGGACCTTGCCATTGGTGGGGATTCTTGCGTGCCTCAACGATACAGATAGCCGTACTGTAGGTGCAACCACAACGGAGGGGTATCCGTTCAGAGGCCAGACAAACATGTGGTTCCTGAAGAGGGGCAGCAGCCTTTTCAGTAGTTGCAGGGGAAACAGTCTGGATGATTGATTGATCTGGCCCTGTAACACTAACCAAAACGGCCTTGCTGTTGTGGTACTGCGAACGGCTGAAAGCAAGGGGAAACTACAGCCGTAATTTTTCCAGAGGGCATGCAGCTTTACTGTATGATTAAATGATGATGGCGTCCTCTTGGGTAAAATATTAGGGAGGTAAAATAGTCCCCCATTCGGATCTCCGGGCGGGGACTACTCAAGCGGACGTCGTTATCAGGAGAAAGAAAACTGGCGTTCTATGGGTCGGAGCGTGGAATGTCAGATCCCTTAATCGGGCAGGTAGGTTAGAAAATTTAAAAAGGGAAATGGGTAGGTTAAAGTTAGATATAGTGGGAATTAGTGAAGTTCGGTGGCAGGAGGAACAAGACTTTTGTTCAGGTGAATACAGGGTTATAAATACAAAATCAAATAGGGGTAATGCAGGAGTAAGTTTAATAATGAATAAAAAAATAGGAGTGCGGGTAAGCTACTACAAACAGCATAGTGAACGCATTACTGTGGCCAAGACAGACACGAAGCACAAACCTACTACAGTAGTACAAGTTTATATGCCAACTAGCTGTGCAGATGATGAAGAAATTGAGTAAATGTATGATGAGATAAAAGAAATTATTCAGTTAATGAAGGGACACGAAAATTTAATAGACATGGGTGACTGGAATTCGACAATAGGAAAAGGAAGAGAAGGAAACGTACTATGAGAATATGTATTGGGGCTAAGAAATGAAAGAGGAAGCCGCCTGGTAGAATTTTGCACAGAGCATAACCATAGCTAACATTTGGTTCAAGAATCATGAAAGAAGATTGTATACATGGAAGAACCCTGGAGATACTAAAAGGTTTCAGATAGATTATATAATGGTAAGACAGAGATTTAGGAACCATATTTTAAATTGTAAGACATTTCCAGGGGCAGATGTGGACTCTGACCACAATCTATTGGTTATGAACTGTAGATTAAAACTGAAGAAACTGCAAAAAGGGGGGAATTTAAGGAGATGGGACCTCGATAAACTGAAAGAACCAGAGGTTGTACAGAGTTTCAGGTAGAGCATAGGGGAACAATTGACAGGAATGGAGAAAAGAAATACAATAGAAGAAGAATGGGTAGCTTTGAGGAATGAAATAGTGAAGGCAGCAGAGGATCAAGTAGGTGAAAAAGACGAGGGCTAGCAGAAATGCTTGGGTAACAGAAGAGATACTGAATTTAATTGATGAAAGGAGAAAATACAAAAATGCAGTAAGTGAAGCAGGCAAAAAGGAATACAAACGCCTCAAAAATGAGATCTACAGGAAGTGCAAAATGGCTAAGCAGGGATGGCTAGAGGACAAATGTAAGGATGTAGAGGCTTATCTCACGAGGGGTGAGATAGATACTGCCTACAGGAAAGTTAAAGAGACCTTTGGAGAAAAGAGAACCACTTGCATGAATATCAAGAGCTCAGATGGAAACCCAGTTCTAAGCAAAGAAGGGAAAGCAGAAAGGTGGAAGGAGTATATAGAGGGTATGTACAGGGGCGATGTTCTTGAGGACAATAGTATGGAAATGGAAGAGGAGGTAGATGAAGATAAAATGGGAGGTATGATACTGCGTGAAGAGTTTGACAGAGCACTGAAAGACCTGAGTCGAAACAAGGCCCGGGAGTAGACAATATTCCATTAGAACTACTGACAGCCTTGGGAGAGCCAGTGCTGACAAAACTCTACCATCTGGTGAGCAAGATGTATGAGACAGGCGAAATTCCCTCAGAGTTCAAGAAGAATACAATAATTCCAATCCCAAAGAAAGCAGGTGTTGACAGATGTGAAAATTACCGAACTATCAGTTTAATAAGCCACAGCTGCAAAATACTAACGCGAATTCTTTACAGACGAAACGAAAAACTGGTAGAAGCCGACCTCGGGGACGATCAGCTTGGATTCCGTAGATATGTTGGAACACGTGAGTCAATACTGACCCTACGACGTATCTTAGAAGAAAGATTAAGGAAAGGCAAACATACGTTTCTAGCATTTGTAGACTTAGAGAAAGCTTTTGACAATGTTGACTGGAATACTCTCTTTCAAATTCTAAAGGTGGCAGGGGTAAAATACAGGGAGCAAAAGGCTACTTACAATTTGTACAGAAATCAGATGGCAGTTATAAGAGTCGAGGGACATGAAAGAGAAGCAGTGGTTGGGAAGGGAGTGGGACAGGGTTGTACCCTCTCCCCGATGTTATTCAATCTGTATATTGAGCAAGCAGTAAAGGAAACAAAAGAAAAATTCGGAGTAGGTATTAAAATCCATGGAGAAGAAATAAAAACGTTGAGGTTCCCCGATGACATTGTAATTCTGTCAGAGACAGCAAAGAACTTGGAAGAGCAGTTGAACGGAATGGACAGTGTCTTGAACGAAGGGTATAAGATGCACATCAACAAAAGCAAAACGAGGATAATGGAATGTAGTCGAATTAAGTTGGGTGATGCTGAGGGAATTAGATTAGGAAATGAGATACTTAAAGTAGTAAAGGAGTTTCGCTATTTGGGGAGCAAAATAACCGATGATGGTCGAAGTAGAGAGGATATAAAATGTAGACTGGCAATGGCAAGGAAAGCGTTTCTGAAGTAGAGAAATTTGTTGACATCGAGTATAGATTTAAGTGTCAGGAAGTCGTTTCTGAAAGTATTTGTATGGAGTGTAGCCCTGTATGGAAGTGAAACATGGACGGTAAATAGTTTGCACAAGAAAAGGATAGAAGCTTTGGAAATGTGGTGGTACAGAATAATGCTGAAAATTAGATGGGTAGATTACATAACTAATGATGAGGTATTGAATAGAATTGGGGAGAAGAGGAGTGGCACAACTTGACTAGAAGAAGGGATCGGTTGGTAGACATATTCTGAGGCATCAAGGGATCACCAATTTAGTGCTGGAGGGCAGCGTGGAGGGTAAAAATCGTAGAAGGAGACCAAGAGATGGATACACTAAGCAGATTCAGAAGGACGTAGGCTGCAGTAGGTACTGGAAGATGAAGGAGCTTGCACAGGATAGAGTAGCATGGAGAGCTGCATCATACCAGTCTCGTCTCAGGACTGAAGACCACAACAACATTATTTATATCGTGAAACATAATCGAAAACCTTATTTTCTTTATCGGACTTTTTACAGCGACATGCGACTAAATAAAGAAGCGATATCCATACATATTATAAAAATGAATATATATATATATATATAGATGTGTGTGTGTGTGTGTGTGTGTGTGTGTGTGTTTGTGTTTTTGTGTTTTACATCTCCTCCTAAACTACTACTGGACCGATTTCAACCTAACTTTTTCCACTTACCTCTTACTGTCAAGCAACAAACGCTCTGGGGGGGGGGGGGGGGGGGAAGAACTACCTGCCTATCATAGCTCGGGAAATGCGTCATAAACAATGAATTATATGAAAAACTGCTGCATCGTACATAATTTCTAAATGTATTTCTACTTTGTTACCAACTGTATTTGCTATAAATTTCGCAGACAGTTTTCACATGTGCCACCAAATACAGCTACAAAAGTGGGTACCACATATGGCTCAGCAGATATGTCTTAATCACTGAGATACGTGAAAATATGCATCATACATTAATACCCAGGAGCCTACTTCGTTGAGAAGCAGCCTTTCCGGTCACGAAAGCTGACAACGGTCGGGAGAGCAGTGTGCTGACCACGTGCCCCTCCATACTCTCATCCAATGACGCCTGTAGGCTGAGGAAGACAGCGGCCGGTCGATTCCGTTGGGCCTCCAAGGCTATTCGGACGGAATTAGTTGTTTAGTTAACTTGCACTTTCTTACATAATGCATATTTCTTTGTACGACTGTTTCATAATTTCAAAAGTATTTTCACGAATACATGGAAATAATTTTTTTTCGATCTTTCGATTATTTTTATGATGACTATTATAAAATCGCTTTTAAAATGTTGTCGAACTGGCTAAAATCGAACAGAGGGCGCTTCCTCGAAGACTAATAATTTGGTGGCGTTGTCGTCAGCAGAGGTATTCAGGCATTTTAGTTTAGCCTCGGAGAACGACGCATAGAAATAAGTCGTGTGTGCCGGCCGCGGTGACCGAGCGGTTCTAGGCGCTTTAGTTCGGAACCGCGCGACTGCTACGGTCGCAGGTTCGAATCCTGCCTTGGGCATGGATGTGTGTGACGCCCTTAGGTTAGTTAGGTTTAAGTAGTTCTAAGTTGTAGGAGACTGATGACCTCAGATGTTAAGTGCCATAGTGCTCAGAGTCATTTGAACCATAAGACGTGTGATCATGGCAGCGTCCCAGGGCGAGAGCTTATTGGTTGTATTACGTACGAGGGGTAATCGTCATGTCTGAATTACCACCTCGAAAGACAGAAGTTAAGTCATAAATGTTTTGTTTCTTTATAGACACACTAGCCGACAAACCCAGCAATTCCCGGGCAGCCGTTTTGGCAACTTATATCAGAAACAAACAAAAAAACTGTGTTTGTAGTGTAACATCGAAAAAATTCATTTACATGTATTGGTGAAAACACTTTCGAATTTATGAAACGGCTTCCGTGCGATAGTCGCATCTGCTTCGCGTGTCTACGACAGGATTTTGTACACCTATCTTTGGCACGATCTCTTCGTAGCTCTATGAACGGCTTTTGTTTTCGCCTAGTCGTTTGCGCTTAGCTGTCAAAAGAGCTGCCAGGTGTCATGGATTTCCTTACGTTGACTTGACTGTAGCAGTAAAGGATAAATGTATTAAAACTTTATGTATGATGCGGAGTTTTTCCACGCATCTCAGTTTTTATGACGTCATATCTCTTGAATTATATGTCGTGCAATCATATATTCGTGTAGGTACTATCAGCAGTGCTGTGAATATTGTCCAAGAAATATGTAACGAGTAGAGTTAGTAGCAAAGAAGTAACAAATTTGAAAGTCATGCATGATGCAGTAGTGTTTTACACATATTACTGTTTGCGACGTCACATCTCCTGAACTATGGTAGATAGTTCTTATCCCCCCCCTCCCATGATTGTTGCCTCACAGTGAGGTGTATGTGTATAAAGGTTGGTTGAAATCGGTCCAGTGGTTTAGGAGGAGATGTGGAACATACACCCGTACACACATCCATTTTTATAATATTTATGGATGTCTACAGTCCTATTACACATTGACATCCCTGCGCCACATTACCGTAGCAGGCCGACAGACGGACCAAAAGCGAATGGTGCTGCCCAATGATAGATTGGAGACGAGATGTGCCATACTGTTTCAGCTCGTCTAGTGTCCTGATACGGTAATGTGGCACGTGGATTTCAATGTATAGCTGGACTGCAGCCATGAGCGTGCAAGCAAACAATAAAATAATCAGGTATCCATACTTTTCGAGGTAATAATTATAGCTTTGTACCTTCCGGACATAATATTAGGTGACAAACAAAAACTTTCTGTCGGAAATGTCGTAATTGTTAACGCACTTGCTAGATATGAATTCGAAATTCATAATGTAAGAGAATCGCCACCTCTATACACAGTGCCTATTGCAGTCTGTAGTGCCCTCTTTACTTGCTCAACACGAGCAAAGTCCGATAATGTACCTGTTTCTTCCCGATGACGTTGTGTTATCAGAGTTTTTGTTGCTGTGGCGCACGTGGCGGCTCACGGAGATGAATCGCTCTGCTACATACGGCTTTTGCTTCATATCAGTCTCAGGCGACACCTGTGTGTACCTTACGGTTCCTTCGATAAGTTGTACATACAGCGGACGTTTACCTATCGTTACTCGGCCGCTTGTCTGACTGTCTCGGTGCAGTTAGTGCAGCTTCGTTCTCACACATCAAACAGGTCTCGAAAACTATGCTCATGCGAGAAATTTAGGACTTCAGAGATAGCCGACGTTGCGCCTTCGCCCTGTACTGTCCTGTAGTGCAAGCGATAATTGTACAAATTTGGTAGCTGCGTCAGTTCAGTGAATATTTCGATGCGCTTTTAGCGGAAATTTGTATTCGGAGCTGGTTAATGACCGTTTCGAAAACTCCAAGAGTATAGTTACGTACATCAGCGATTAGTAAAGATATAAAACAAAAGCTGTTTACTAATTAAAGAAGTATCTTTTTATATTAGAGGGGCCGGCCGCGGTGGTCTCGCGGTTCTAGGCGCTCAGTTCGGAACCGCGCGACTGTTACGGTCGCAGGTTCGAATCCTGCCTCGGGCATGGATGTGTGTGATGTCCTTAGGTTAGTTAGGTTTAAGTAGTTCTAAGTTCTAGGGGACTGATGACCTCAGAAGTTAAGTCCCATAGTGTTCAGAGCCATTTGAACCATTTTTTGATGGTCAACGTTGCTGCACGAACTACCTAAGCCGAGTGCCCCCCCCCCCAACACAAACTTCAATTCATTTTTCCCTTAGATATTGTCACTATTGCCAAGTTTATTGGCAAGCACCCCAGAATGTCTCAGGGAAACAATTATAACATCTATAAGATATAAGAACGTTTTTCCGTTCCATTCACATATGGAGAGCGGGAGGAATGAATGTTTAAACGCCTCTGTACGTTCTGCAATCAAAACAGATGTTATCCTCACGATCCCTGTGGGAGCGATATACAGGGCGTCCCAGAAACGTTGCTACAAACTTCTAGGTTAGGTGGAGCACAGTATAAGGATTGAGAATTGCATAGCATGTTTAGGCTGGCTGTTCGTAGGCATGTAAAGAGGTCATTCCCGCATCGATGGGCTGGGCGTGGTGGACCAATTCCCTGGCCCCCACGCTCTAGTCCTTATTTCTTTCTGTGAGCACTCATAAAATCTCTAATGGTGGTGGTGATTAGTGTTTAACGTCCCGTCGACAACGAGGTCATTAGACACGGAGCGCAAGCTCGGGTTAGGGAAGGATTGGGAAGGAAATCGGCCGTGCCCTTTTAAAGGAACCATCCCGGCATTTGCCTGAAACGATTTAGGGAAATCACGGAAAACCTAAATCAGGATGGCCTGAGACGGGATTAAAACGTCGTCCTCCCGAATGCGAGCCCAGTGTGCTAACCACTGCGCCACCTCGCTCGGTGAAAAATCTCTAATCCATCGCGATCCTGTAGAGTTTGAAATGGGTCTCGTCGCAAGAATCGTTTGCACAGCTGCTACAATCAAAGAAAAACCTGGTGTGTTAGAGTGTGTGCGGCAGTCAATGCTCCGTCGCTGACTGGCAGGCGTAGCATCTGTTGTAACATTAGAGCTGTATTCATGTCGTGCACCAAGTGCACTCATTGTGTCCAATAATTATTTCAAATGAATCACTGTCTTATTTCCTTTCCGATCCTTGACCTCTGCTACCACTTACCCCTGATGTTTTCGGTCATGGGTTGCTACGCAATGCTCAGTCCATATGATGGGCCCACGTACCTTAGAAGCTTGTCGCAACATTTCTGGGATCCCCTGTATAGTGTGGTGTTGAATATTGTTTCGGCACAGAATAGTAAGGGGTTGAAAATTAGAAAATTTTATTAAAACTCATTCATTTTGCTACAAGTAAAGTGCAGTCACGCCAAAGGCAGAGACAGAACCAGGAAGTAAGTGGTATGTCGCAAGTGGATGAGGCCTCAGCACGTTACAACACCGCGCCGAGACAGAACGAGCACTGCAGAAAAACAGCACAGGACAGGAAAACCAATGGACACATGGCACGCGTATTTGTTAGCTTGTAAGAGATGTCGAGAGAAACTGTACCTGTTCCATAAGAAATAGTATTAAAGACTCAACACAGCAGTTAAAAGCCTGTTAAACGAATACAGCAGAGTAAGAAGAACTCATGTAGTCATTACGAATTGAGCATCGCGTCGTACCCTCACGTCAGCTCCCTTTAAATGCTCGAGCTCTCTAGCTCTCAAGGAGTTGATCATTGGGAACTATGGCGTTCACAATAAGAGCACTCGATTCCATGATTACAGTACTGTAGCGAATCCACGTTCTAGATACTACAGGATAGGCTACGAACCAGCCAAATATGTACCTGAGATTACGGTCATCGCCTGGTGAACTTCAAACTGTTTGCTGCCTACCACTGCTGATGGAAAAGCTGACTGTCTTCCAACAGCACCACATCATAGAGTGCCGACAGTACCGGAAACCAGCGGCAGGGCCCTGTGGGGTCCACATTTCTTTCAACACTTGGGCGCCTCCTGGTGCTGAAACCTATCTGGACGGTAGGAAGGAGATCGACCGACACCTCACGACTTCCGACAACACCAGGTCGCGGATGGGACACCAACGGTCAACACAGAATTCTGAGAGGGATCGAGCACACTCCAGCAGCTAGTGCTGGACCACAGCCGCGCCGGCAGCTCGCCGCAGAGCGAGGTCTGGGCCTGAAGACGAGGATCTGCCTAGGCGGGCCGTCAGCAGGAATCCAACACGCAACTGAATAACGCATCGGCTACAAGGCCGGTGCGGAACAAGACAACTGTAAACATGGTTAATAAATAATTGAACCTTGACAATGTTTTACTAGAGTCAGAGACGCTTCACGGGTAGCCAACTGCTATGCTGACTTCACGCACAGCTGTCTCCGCTCGTCCCTCTGTAATATCCCTAGGGTCATCATCGAATACCGGTTCCTGGAACTTTGTAAGTTTACATCTATCTTCAGCAGTCTGCTTCAGTTCTTTCAACATCTCTGTGACACTCCCCCGGAGGTCAAATAAACCTGCAACAATTCGTGCTGCCCTTCTCTACAATGCATAGAATGTTGCCTAAGGTTAGGAATGAAGACCATCTGTGATGGAAATAACAAACAGCTGAAATCGAAATTGGGAAGAGCGTATTCAACAACAAATTCTGAAAAAATTACATAAAACTGGTGAAACAGGTAGGCTATAAGGAATCAGAAGTGAAAATTTGCAGTGGAAAAAAAGTAAAATAAAATAAAAAAATAAAAGAAACACACACAGCCATTCAAACGTAGAATTCAAGAAACTTTTACACTCTGAGATGTATGGTGATTGCGTGTGATAAAAAGAAATTAATCTTCATCTCATTTCCCCAACAGTACACCATATTTTCTCAAAATCTTTCAAGACCCTTTCAGGAAAAGCAGTTCCCCATGATCCCTAAGCTGGAATAAACAACGTACGACCTAACTGAAATACTATCGATAATACCTACTAAATGGTTCAATGGCTCTGAGCACTATGGGACTTAACTTCTGAGGTCATAAGTCCCCTAGAACTTAGAACTACTTAAACCTAACTAACCTAAGGACATCACACACATCCATGTCCGAGGCACGATTCGAACCTGCGACCGTAGCGGTCGCGCGGTTCCAGACTATAGCGCCTAGGACCGCTCGACCACCCAAGCCGGCTGATAATACCTACTCATGACATTCATGCTGAAGCGGTGCCGAAGTCAAAATCTAAATATGGCTGCTTCGACTGTTGAGAGTGCACCAGTTGGAAACATTAGAATCGAATGGAAGGAAGATCACGATTTGTCCCGTTAACGCAGAGGTCGTTAGAGAAGGAGCACTACTTGCGATTGAGAAATTATGGGAAAGAAAAACAAGAATGATCCCTACATTTGCCTGAAACGGGTCAGGAAACTCACGGAAAGCATACATTATGTGATCAACTATTAGTGGTCATTAATAAGGACTGTACTTACTTTCGCTTTTATGACCACTTCTGCTCTACTTGGGACACTTTCAATAACATGTCTGAATGTCTGTGGAGGACTCCATTCATCCTCAAGAGCCGAAATCAGAGAAGGTATTGCGATATTGTACGCTGGGGTCTGGAGCGAAGCCGACGTCCTAACTCATTCTAAAGAAGTTCCATTGTCTTCATGTCGGGACTCTGGGCAGGACAGTCCATTCCAGGAAGGTTATTGTCACCGAATCGTTGCCTCACAGATGCTGCTTTATGACGAGGTCCATTGTTATGCAGATAAAAGAAGAATCGTTTCCGAATTATTCTTTTCCTGTATGCAGTATATGATAGAGTGAAATGTGTTCAAATCCTTTCGTGTTTAGCATTTTCGTAAATGTAATGAGGGCACCACGTCTTAACCATGGAAAACACCCCCTTACCACAACACCACCTACTCCGCACTACACTGTTGGCATTACACGTGATGGCAGGTAACGTGTCCAGGTATTCGCCAAACACAAACCCGTTAATCAGACTGCCACAGGGTTTCAACTCCAGATCACTCTTTTCCAGTCATCTGTTGTCCAGTGGCGTCGCTTTTCACACCACCTCAAGCGCCGCCTAGCATCGACTATAGGAATTTGTGGCTTACGAGGAGCTGCTCGACCACAGTACACTACTCTGTTTAATGCCTGTGCACAGTCATTGTGCTAGCTGGGCTCTTGGTAGCACTTCGTAATTCACGACTGATTCTTTCCGCTGATTTCTACGATTTTTTCAGTCAGTCCTCCTCCCCTCCCCTCCCCCTCCCCCACCCTTCACCAACTTGCGATGCGCGACATTCCTTGTGTCAGTACACGAGGTCTGCCAGTTCCTAATGTAGCTGTGATTTAGGGCTTGGTAAAATATCGATACACCGATATATTGTTATTTTATCCAGAATTATCGCTGTCTACCGGCAACATTTTTCTCCCGATGTACCTATACCAAAATGGCAACATCGAGAACTAATATTTTTTATTTTTTATTTTATTTTTCACAATTTTCAGGAATATACTTGAAGTTGTTCTTTTAAAATTGTAGTAAAACATAATTTCACTTTCATTTTGTGAAGGGGGCTTTCTACCTTTTGAGCTTCCAACACGTCCAATCTTTTTCTTTGATTTTGCGAAGCAAGTAATGTGGCACAGCGGGAGAAGTGCGAAGAAGGGTTGGGAGGTGCTAATCAAATTTTTTCTGACATTAATAAGTGGTTCCTAGCCAATTCACTGTCATTAAACGTCGAAAAGACCCACTATATGCAGTTCAGAACTTCCAAGAGATTTCCTTCTAATGTGTTTATAAAATATGATGACTAGGAAATAGAAGTTGAGAGTGTAAAATTCTTGGGATTACAACTTGATAATAATTTCAGTTGGAAGCGACATACTAAGGAACTGCTAAAGCGCCTGAACAAGTCTGTGTTTGCAATGCGAATGATGTCAGAAATAGTAGATATAAATAAAAAATGGCATATTTTGCTTATTTTCACTCCATTATGTCATATGGTATCATATTGTGGGGTAACTCCACAAACCGAGAAAAAAATGTTTAGAGTAGAAAAGCGTATAATAAGAATAATGTGTAGTGTAAATCCAAGAACATCATGTCGAAACCCATTCAAAGAATTAGGCATACTAACCACTGCTTCTAAGTATATTTATTTCTTAATGAAGTTTGTTGTTAATAATAGACCTCTTTTTCCAACTAACTGCTTAGTACACAGTATCAATAGTAGGAATAAGAGCAATATACATTAAGATTTAAAATCACTTACTCTTGCCCAGAAAGGAGTCCAGTATTCGTGATGATGTATGGAAAGCAGATGTAAGTCTTAAGTCTGTAAATAGTGGAAGTTCAATTTTAAATCTTGTGCATAATTTGACTATTCTTAACCGAGGATCATTGAAATCAATAATTTACTTTAATTTTTGACAGTACTTGGTTGTAATAGCCAAGTAACTAGCTACTGTGTGAATGATGGATTTAATGAAAGCAGATGTAAGTATTAAACCTGTAAATATTAGAGGTTTAATTTTAATTCATGTACAGTCATGCTCAAAAGTATCCGAACGACCTGAATTGCATTTGGCCTGATTCGCATGCAAACCACATAATGCAGCTGTCTAGCAGGTCCTCTAATCGCTCCTTGGTACAGTCGTTTGACTATTGAAAATGATTCCAACAAGTCACCACTAGAAAACACTGCTCTGTATAACAATAACTCAAGATGTAAAGTAATACTACGATACTACAAATATCAGGGAACACCTTATCACAGATAAGACTGTCCTTAAGGCTTGTAAGCTCACATTTATTACAATACATGACATACCTGAAATGATACCACTCTCATTATTACGTCAGATAGGTAATGCACGTAGGAAGTTCGTCGTATTCATGATTTCCTCTTCAAAGTAACATACCGTACTTATTAGTTAACACAAAATGACATTAAAAATTTAAGTTATTCACGAGCAGCTAGTTGAGAATATGTATGAACTTCAAATGACACGACGAACCGTCTCGTTCTGCATATGGATTCAAACCCAGGTCATGCAGGCTAAGCAAAGATTACGTGACTGACGGCAACTAACAGTCATTCCTGATTAGGCATACAGAGAGTGATATACCTCGATTTTAGACAGTATCAGTTAGCAAATATCAACTTTAAATTACATAACGCAAACATTTTTAACGGACGCGAATTCCTACCCAGCACCTATTGTCCCTGTTAACTAACTACGAGAGATGTTAAATATTGCTTCTTAACAAGTAACTTACTTGAAATGCCGTGAGGTAAACCTTTGTGTTGGACAGGGATTCGAACCCAGAACCTAATAAGATAGATATCGAAGCACAATCAACTGTGACATATCGGATTTTCTCGGTAGTAGCTAGATGTTTTAACTGAAATGACGAGAGGAAACATTAACTTTTTCCTTCCCAGGAATGCAAATGCAATTCAGGTCATTCGGATACTTTTGAGACGACTGTACATAATTTGACTGTTTATTGACTGAGGATCATTAAAATTAAATTAAGTCAATATTTTCTAATTACATTTTTGTAATGTGTTTATCTGACACGTTCCACACCCAGGAGGATCCCCTCTTTTGTGGGTCTATATAATGAATAATTAATCTAATGTAATTTAACCACCAGGTGCTTTAAAGAAACAGTTTTTAACGCAATAGTGTGCTATTCCTTCACATCGGCACTCTTCAAAAACAGTTGCTGAAAATGTTGAACAAAAACCTGGATGACACGATTGGTCTTTGTGGTGGATGGAGACGTATGAGGGGAAATGTTGACGCAATCGGCGTTCGGCGCTACCAACAGAAACTGCAACGTTTAGCTTCCCCACGCAATTTTGATACTACAACTGCTAGGTCGCTAGCGTTGGCAGAAATGAAAAAAAGGAAAAGCAGGGAAGTCGACATGAAGTGTTCCGGACAGAGCCGGTATGTGACCAAACAGAGCAACGGACACCTTGTATTGTGCCACTTGCATGCAGTTACCTTTACTAGTAAAGTAGTTATCGCCAAGCATGAACGTGCACCGTTTTCCTTTAAATTCTACTGTGGTAATTCCTTCTTGTTTCACTTGACTATCACATCAGTAGCAGTCGACATCCGTAGCTTTAGAACTGACTCGTCCCTGATGGATTTGTTATTCGAGTGACATCCAATGACCAGCCGACTTTCGAAGTCACTAAGCTCTCCTGTCTGATCCATTCTGCTGTTACTGTTTCTCTACTGACAGCACAATACTCCCTGCCTCGTTTTATACAGGCTGGTCCGCCTCTCGTCACACTTTGTGGTCAATTTCGCATTACATAACGGTGTCCGGAGATATTTGAACGTCATAGTGTAAACCTGGATGGGCGGAACAGAATTTGAGAAGTATACTCCAAACGCAAATGCAGTGTCTTACCACTGGTCGCTTCGAAAGCGAGTCGATTCTGTTTTCCATGTAACACAGAAACGTAATTTTCTCCAGACATAAATATCACCTGCGTGCTTTCTGAATTCCCTGGAAGTGTACGAAAAGAAGGGACGGTAATGTGTGTTTAATGTGCCGACGACGACAAGGTCATTAGAGAAGGAGAATAAGGTCAGGTCGGAGAAGGATAGGTTGCGAAATATACTGCATAGAAGCAACAGGGCCTGTATTTTGGAAAATCGGGAAAACCCATGTGTGGGTGATTGGATGCAGATCTGAAGTGCCGTCCTCCGGAATTAGAGAACAACGTCTTACCATTGACCAGCCTCGAGCCTTTTAACATGACGCTCACTTGTCTTTCTCGGTGGGTGAATTTGGCGCAACAATTATTTCTCACAGTTTCTCCGCTAGCCTTCAGTTCTGTACGATAAAACCCATGAAGATTTCTAAAGGATGGTGTTTCTCCTCATTGTTCACACTATCGTAGAAACTGCTATGCAGTGACATGTCTCCCCGTATCGTTAATGGGAAATTTATTTTGTGCATTTCCTTTCTTCTTCTTGCGGAAAGATAGCTCAGTCCCACCCTCGACATATTATTTATTTATTCATTTCTTTATAGCTACATTATGCAGGGTGGTCAGAAATAGTCTGAAAGGCTTGAAAGGGTGTTGCAGGATAGGTTGTGCTGCCATATAATACTTCAGAAACAAATAGATACGTTGCACCATTTCCAAGTTAATTAACATTGTAGTTAGCTAATAAGGCCGTTACATGTGCAACTTCAAGCGACTCGCCACATACAACTAGTGTCAATTGTTCTCATAGCTTAAATGACAGTACACGACACTGCTCATCCTTTGGCTCGGGTTCGATCCTTACTACTGTTCCATGTCCTGTTTTTGTATCTCTCCCTTGTTCGCTTTTAGGAAACCAGACTAAGAGCACTTTTGGCGACCGACTCTGCCGGGGCACTTGAGTTTGTGAGCACAATGGCCTGATTGGCTAACTTCAATGCTAATTAACTCGAAAACGGCGGACGGTATCGATTTTTTTTCTTAGCAGTTATTTCTCAGCACAACCTCCTCTGCAACACCCTTAAGCTTTTCAGACTGTTTTTGAACACCCTGTGTGTAGGTCTGCTACCTAAACTAAAGCAGACTGCAATTTCTTATTGTTTATCGTTATTCATGCGACAGCATTCGTACCCAATATATTCCAAAACGCCGGTCATAAAAACGGGATTTTCCTGTGCTCATACCTTGGGTTCTACTGGTCATGAAAAGGTAGGTTCAAATGTTTTGGATAGCCCTTGGACTAGATACCATTTGTATACCCAACACAAGGATCGTGTCACTGTCCTACAGTACAGGTCAGAAAATGAATTTTACACGCTTCCTCCTGCTTAGGCAAATGGAGGAAATAGGTTGGTTCTCTTTGTATTTGATGCGGTCTACGATGGGCTTGATGGGACTTGAAGAGGCACCATTAGTTCATCGGCGGTTCCTCGGAAAGTTTTTTTCCCTATATTTTCGCTGTCACCAGCGGACTAAAACATAGTCGAGGATTCCAGACGGCTATGTACAGAAGAAGGCCAAAATTTTTAAGATGCATTCCTAAGATTCCGATATCGAACAACCTTGAAAATTTTCTTGGCATCTTCATCCTTTCCCTAGATACTGAGGTTCAAAGTTACCCTACTTGTTGACGTAAAACACGCACGTAGAATACCCACGTGGGGAGACACAAAGAGGTAATGACAATTAGTTGGGCTGAGTGAGTACGTCAGAAAGGGCAGCAGGGAGTATGAGCTACTTACAGCGGTGAATTGGTGGCTGTGAGTCAGTTACGGCTAGGAGAGCTTGCATGTTAGAAAAAGCGCGAATATGTTCGCATGCCAAATTTTTGGGGAAAATTTATGCAGATGCTTATGAAGATAGAATAAGGCAGCTGGCACCCCACTTTTCAGTCAGTATTTTAAATAAACAGGAACATACTCGCATTTTTTCTGCTCTGATAGGAGAATTTTTCCGCCAGTGATAACTATTACTCTTTAATTTCATTTTTTATTTGAAAGAGATAATAATTTTCAGCATCGTGTCCTGCAGTTGTCTGCACACTATCTAGTTACTGAGCTTCAACACTTACCTTGCACATCTTGTGTCATCAGTGTTATTTCTTTCTCCACCTCATCGCCAATAAATTTAATGACGTTAATGGTATTTTCCGATATCACTTTCTATGGCTGCGCAACTAGGTAACAATACGCTCATCTTGGATGTATAACGTGGTTGTAAGTAGTCCTGTGACCTAAGTGTCTCCTTTGATGGTCGTATCTACAGGTCACTTCGTCAAGAGATAGTATTCTGCAATAGGCCGTAGTTTCTGTCTGACATTAAATTGTGTATCTACTTTAGGTTGAATAATAACGACGCTGCTGTTCAAAATAAAGAAAAGTATCAGCATTACTGCTGCTATTTCCTTTACTACCGATAATATTATCTCCATCGTCATCCACGTCACTACAATGTTGTTGTTGTTGTTGTTGTTGTTGTTATTATCTTGAGACCAAAAACTGGTCTGATACAGCTGCACCTCTCCACACTATCCTGTGGAAGCCTCCGCATCTCAGTACAACTACTGCCACCTACGTTCATTTTATCCCACATATTGAATTGAAGCTAGGGTCATTCTCTACAATTTTTACTTCTTTTAGTTTTATGGAAAAAAATTTCTTCAATTCGAATCAGTGCCTCCTCTTTACCTATTTGAACATTTTCTGTTGACATTCTTCATCATTTTACTCATTTCTAATTTCTTGTTGTCTGTTCTGTTTATCGCCCTTGCATCACTTCCGTACTAGGCAACACTGCAGACTAATACCCTTAAGAAAAAATCTACATGTGACTACCTCCACCATTATGACACTGTCCGTCCCACTGGGAATTTTAATCCTCCCTTGGGCATGGGTGTGTGTGTTGTTCTTAGCATAAGTTACTTTAAGTAGTGTGTAAATCTAGGGACCGATGACCTCAGCAGTTTGGTCCCTTAGGAATTCACACACATTTGAACACTTTTGGCACCGTTTGACAATACAAAGTGAAGCACCCAGAAGGGGAGGAGTGAGCCGTGGCTGGCTCATGCTGATGCCGTTTTTTACGCTGCTGCTGCCACTGATGGAGGCAAGTGAGCAACTCGTTCAGGTAGTAACTGAGGGAGCAATAAGGCCCCACTCGATGGTGAGAAAATGCTAAAATGAAAACACGGCATCAGCACGAGTTGGCCACGGTTCAAGGAGGATACGGTATGAAATTTCAGTAGAGAGGGTATCTGATTTTACTTCAGTGATTTCAAAATGAAGTCAGATTCACGAAGAACCTGGCTTGTATAAGCCACACTTATCAGTATGGCTTTGCCACTCTCTCTGGCCTGGATGCATGCGCTCTCCTGTGGGGAGTTGGCAAATAACTGTTGTAATTGATCCTTGATATCCTAGATACTGCCACTGGGATGGATATGACGTCCACGATGATGTTTTACATGTTCTACTGTGATCAGATATGGGGATCATCATACCTGATAGCTCTCCACACAATGAAGCAACGAATAACACCGCTGTGCCTCTGCAAAACGCTACAAGAATAAGACCTCAGTCTGGTCGCTGCCACAATCGCCGACGATGTTCATCCAGGTAGTGTAGGACCACAATTCATCGCTGAACATAACATGCCGCCATTGGTCAGCAGTTCATGCTTCCCGGTCACAGTACCACTCCAGACGTGCTATGGCGATGACGGCGCCCTAAGCTAGTCCAGCTGCCGCTAGTCTCCCATCAGCGGTGTGGGACGCTACATGGAGTTCATTGCTTGTTCTCTGAGGTGCAAACGCGAAGTGGTTGCGACGTGCTTGGTGCACAGCACAGTGATCCTCGCTTGTGGTGGTCAGGTGTTGTCGACGGAAACCTACAAGACGCGTAAGCATGCCTTCGCATTCCCATACACTTTAACATTGCCCACTGTCGCATCATGCTCCACAAATCTGGATGTCGCACGATTCGAGCACCCAGCCAAATAGAGACCCACAGGGAAAGGTAGCTCACTCTGTTGTCTACATCTACGTCGTACTACACAAGTTACCGAATGGTGTGTGACAGAGAGTACTTCTTGTACTCGTACCGCTGACTAAGCCCTCCAACCCTGTTCCTCTCGCGAATCGCGCTGGGAAGAATGATTGTCGATAAACCCCTGTATTGGCTCTAATTTCTTCAGATTTCTCCTCATGGCCATGACGTATGTGGGGGCAAGTAATATGTTGTCCGACTCTTCCCAGGAAGTACTCATTCGACATCTCAATAGCAAATCCCTCCGTGATGCACAAAGCCTCTCGTGTAACGTCTGCTAATGGATTTCGTTGAGGGTCTTTGTAAAGCTCTCGCGCTGGTTAAACGATCCCGCAACGAAAAACCTCGCTCTTCCTTGGACATTCTGTCTCTTCCCTCACTCCTACCTGTTAGAGATCCCAGACAGATGAACAATACTCAAGAATCGGTCGTACAAATGTCTTGCTAGCCACTCCGTGGACGAGTTACATTTCCTTAAGATTCTTCCTATAAATCAGAATTTGGCATCTGATGTTCCCAGTATTTGTTTTATGTGGTCATTCCACTTAAGGTCGGCCTCGATAGTTACTCCTACATGCTTTACGGTATGTACTGTTTCCAGCGGTTTGTCATCAACAGCGTAGCTGTACAACAGTAGATTTCTTTTCCTAAGTATGCGCAGTACTTACATTTATTTACGTTCAGGGTCAAGTACCAGAGCCTCATCATTCATCAGTTCTCTGAAATTCAGTCTGAAAACCATTACTATCTTCTGGAGTTGCTACTTTGTTACAGATAACAACGTCATCTGCGAATAGCCTTAAAGAACATCCGACGCTTTCTACTAGACCATTTACGTATATTGTGAACATTGACGTTCCTATCACTCTTTCTTGGGATACTTCGGATATTAACATTACTTTTTGATTTTGTTCTGTTTGTAACCTCCGCGTAACACAGTACTCGTTAAAACCTGTGCTATGGTAAGTGAGCGGGGTTCACCTTATGAGAAAGGATTTTCGTGTAGATATCGACCGCGTGTGCATGAATGGTGGCAAATCAGACTTACATCCACTCTGTAATAACAATGATCCGTCAAGTAAGTTCGAAATGCAATTACACGTCAGGATGGACCAAAAGCAACTCTGAAGATGCTACCAATTTGTTAATAATACGGTCGCCAGCCTAATTAGGCATTAACTGAGTTTCTTCCCTGTACAAGTTGGTATATATTCATACAAAACAAGAAGTTGTAACACTGCATAATATAGTAGAATTTTAGAACCAAAAAATCTATTGAACTGATAGTTTCACGTTCTGTACTGATATGGAAAAACCATGAATACATAACACTACACTATAATGTATACTACAAAACTTTATACTGTCTATTAATCTGATTAAAGCCGGGCATAGGTTACCCTAGAAATTGTACTTTCATGCCCCACACACACAAAATGTCAGTTTTTATAAAGATCAAACGCTGATAAATTTTGAATTTTATATTGACTTTAAATTTTGCTGGTCAAACCAATAAACCAATTTAGAACACTTCAGAATTCAAATGAATGAAGGGGGGGGGGGGCCCTGAAACTGTTATGATCACTGTATTAAAAAAAAAATGATTACTGAATTTATTATGCGTTCAAGATTTCCAGTATATAAGTTACTACTCTTTTCATCTTATTTACTGCTTATTTAAATACCTTTATATCTGTCTCGAAATAATAAACTTCATTACTACATCAATATTAAAGTTATCTTTCAACTTCGTTAGACCTTCGTTATTCATTTACTGGTTCATTAACAAAACATTTCTTTAAACACCATTCTAACATAGCTAGGTCTGCAAATAATTATTATTAACACAAATTTTAATTTTTCATTTCGGGACACTCGGATTGCACAATATTTGGAAAGGACCCTGTCTAGGTTAGTTGTGAGGATAATTAAATGATGGGAAAGTTCTGGTAAAATTTAGGTTATTATTGCCCAGTTCACTCTCTGATCCATACGAATACAGTACTAAAAGTGTCAACCTGCTAGTATCGATGCGGCGGTTGGAGGGCGGCGAGATGACGAGGCACAGAGCACACATACAACCACAGCTATGGCTCTTGACGTATCGGCACTTTAATTCTTCTTAGCGTCGCAATACTTTTCCATTTAGGACCTATGGAATTTTGCCATGCTGTGTGGGCGTTGGAACGGCATACCCGAGGCTCAGTGAAGCTATGTCTTCCAGGAGAGCCCCCTCGCTCCAGAAGGTGTTGCTCAAACCAGTGCCAAACTCCAACTACTACTGCTGAGACCCTTGTGCCGTACAGTGCTCGCGCGCATTTTCCCGCGCTCGCCTGCCATCCACCTTTTACCGCCCCCTTACAGACAGGGTATTCACCCGAGGTTTTGCATTCTACATATCCTAACACACTGCCTACGTATGAACCAGACGCACAGTTACAATTTTAAACATCTTACAACGGTCTCAACGTTTGTTACATTTCAATTCTATTGCAATATTGCTTGACATTTAACATGAACATTAATATTCACATTGAAACTTATTTACAGTTTTCTTAACATAATGACATGAAACAAAAAAGAAATGAAATCAGAACATCAATTACACAAGTTTATCGAAAAATCAGAAGAAAAAAAAATTACTTATATGTACTATAATACAGCGTCGTTGTTGTTACATGTTAAGAGAGACGTGTTGAGTTCTATGTGTAAGGAAGTATGAATACAGTCGCAAATCTGCTCCGACACTGGATAAACTCCGTTTCTTTTTTCGCTAAACGGCAGTGCGGGGTGGTGTCACATGCCTTCCTGAAGTCAAGGAACACGGCATCAACCTTAGCGCCGTTGTCTACGGCGCTGTGGATCTCATGGAGGAACAGAGCGAGCAAGATGTATGTTTACGGAATCCATGTTGGTTTTTATAGAGGAGTTTTTCATGCATATGCTGAAAACGCTTTCTCACACAAATACCTGGCAACTCCATGTCCTTCACAGTGACCACTCAACTCTGGCGCTGTTAACGCCTCTTGTATAGCCTACCAGGCCTCGTAAAGCCACGAACAACACTGGTGCACTATGTGATGTAACAAAATGAAAGTGATGTTGTTATTCAATGGAGAAGTTGGTATTTGAGATTTCGCTTAATGTTTTATCAATCACAATTGGCGTAAGAATCATGGATTGACCATTGTCATAAAATATTGCATTATGAAATGTGAATAGTCTTTACTAGCAGTTTCTCGTGGCTTGAAGCAATCACAGCTAGCGTGCTATTGATTAAGAAATTGCATTATTGTCTTTCTAATTACTTCATGATCGTAGATACGATCATACTCGGTAGTGAAGTTATTCTTATGACAAAACAATTTCCTAAGGAACCAGAAAGTTCTTAAGGGCGCAAAAACAACTGTAACATCACACAAAAGGGAAATTCAATATTAAAGCTGATGCAAGAAGACGATAAAACAGTTTTCGTTATATCAATGTAACACGCACATTGGACTGCTCATCTTGGTGTCTGCAATCTTAGCAAAATGTATAATTAAAATGAAAATAATACTGAGGAGATGATAGGAATGAGCACTGCTAAATGATTCAGTATTTCCAGGACAAATATTCATTATAACTAAAACATATATCGTACCTTAAGCTTAGTACTACATTGACGCTAGGTTTTTACGTCCATTGAGCGCTCTTTTATATAGCCATTGTCCTCTTGAGTCGCTCATGCGTCGTCACGATAAGTTATAACAGTTCATCTTACACTTCACTCAAACTTAGACGGAACACGTTTTTATTTATTTAGTAAAAAATTAGATCAGACTGCCACAAATCTGCGTCCGTCGGAAAAACAGTACAAGTGTTTTGCGCTCAAGGCTTCATTTGTTCTCCAGCGAACAAAATAGTGAAGGATCGCATATCCATCCGTATTCTACTGTTTATGTTGCCGCCCAAAGACGACGAATTACATTATTTAGGAAATTCCACCATCGATATGCGACGCCTTATTATACATTAATCATTCTTTATAAACAAGTATTTGCCTTCTGGCTGAAAGTATTAACTATTTGCTATTTTAATGAAGCCAAAAATAGCGAATATCACAACTAGAGTGGCCACTCTAGTTGTCACTGAGAACTGCAACTTTAATCGTTTTTATAACTATCGACTGTGTGCACGTTGAAGTTACATTGACATTCGACCACGTTATCCGTGTAACACACTTTTTTTTGTAAGCTGTCTGCCGAATCAGTTGATATTCATGCATCCACTACAGGCACTCCAGCCACAGTCACCTTCTGCCATCATGGTGCGTATGCTCTGAAGATGGTTAGTATTTGTCCGAAGCCGTTTGCCATTTTTAATACATACCCTGTTGCGACTAAGACTGTTTTAATTTTAACTTTAAAGTATTTGATAGATTTTGCATCAGAGATTCCTTACAATAAATGAGTGGCACCAAGGTCAATACTTTAAAGTTAAAATTAAAACAGTCTTAATCGCAACAGGGTATGTATTAAAAATGGCAAACGGCTTCGGACAAATACTAACCATCTTCAGAGCATACGCACCATGATGGCAGAAGGTGACTGTGACTGGAGTGCCTGTAGTGGATGCATGAATATCAACTCATTCGGCAGACAGCTTACAAAAAAAAGTGTATTACACGGATAACGTGGTCGAATGTCAATGTAACTTCAACGTACACACAGTCGATAGTTATAAAAACGATTAAAGTTGCAGTTCTCAGTGACAACTAGAGTGGCCACTCTAGTTGTGATATTCACTATTTTTGGCTTCATTAAAACAGCAAATAGTTAATACAGACGATGTTGTTAAGGACCCTGAATTCTTTGTTCATTTCGTGTAGATGGCTGTCTCAGTCTGCACTCTTTTCTCCTGTATTTTCCAGTCGCATGTGGGAATATCTAATGAGGACCGTTTCCGCATGGTGACCTGCGTCGCTCCGATCCCTCGGATTCCTTCGACGCTCCCGAACAGTACTTCAACGGTGCACTGAGAGGGAGTTAGTGATGATAATGGTGATATGCATACCTTTAGGATGCTTTGCCTGCAGTTGTGTCGAGGATCAGCCAGGGTGACTCGTTGTCCAGAAACTCCTCAACATACGTTATTGCTGGGTGAGTCAGTGATCACCCAGCACTGCCACGTCCGCAAACAGAGGGTCAGAAATACAATAGGTGCTCTGCATTTCAATCGCAGGAAAATTCGTTTGTTTTCTTTCCTTCCGTTTCGGTTAAACTACGTAGCCTACTGTCCGAGGATTGTCAGAAACTGGATCAGCCTCGACTTCAACATATCAGATGTACTCTGAGCCTTTGTTTGACGTTCTGGAAGAAGTTTTTGGTTCGTCCTTAGAGCGACCATGATAGATTACGAGGCTCGGGTTTCTTACTGGGTTTTGGTCTTCGATATTATGAACGTGGTGGTAATCGTTCCTCTTCAACCAGTAAATACTTGCTTTCTTCCGCATTTGTAGGTCAAGTGGAAATTTCCTCAGCATAGCTTGACGTGCCTCCTCAGATAGGCTCCTGACAGCCTGAGACGTTTTGTTCTGTTTATTTCGCGTGCTTGTGTACCCAGTAGTAGCCCAGGTGTCCAGACATTTAGAAATAAATCGCAGCAGCGATTTAAATAGCCTAGTGAAACAACTGTACTGTTTATAATGGCAGCTTATAATCGCGTCTGGTCAAGTTTATTATTTATTGCATTACTTCGATGCATCCTTTATCCTCATCTTCTAAATGAGCAGGTAAATCGAATCACTCGTCCAGAAACTCACCTAAATTCCCAGTTACAGTTTTTCTTTCTATGTGTAAGTTACCAAGCCGCATTTGTGGATCTCTTAGCTGGTGGTAGTTTAACAAATTGTATGTAGTTTTTTGGATCGCTAATGGTAATTTTACGTTTTGATAGCAATCGTGCTCTTCTTGAATAACTGCGTTACAGCCTGCTTCCAGATCTCTTCTAGAGCTTCCTTTGCACGATAAAGAGCATTCCGTCATACCTTGCGTGATTAGTGTCGTGGAAAAGAGGCGACACAAAATAAACTGTTTAGTAATGTAGACAGTTCTAAGCTTATTGCTGCTATGTATAAAAACTCAACGATATCACAGTAGGTGACATCGGCGACGATAGCCAAATAAAGCACTGAGTTTACTGGAATAGCCGAGGAAGGAAGTAAAGAATTTTGGCAGGAAACACGTCTCCTATTCAAACTTTTCTCTGCACATCCGCCAGGCTTTCTGGTCACTTCATACTAAAGCACAATACATTAAATGTCCGTCTGCAAATTTCTGTGACGAGTAATGTTTCGTCTTCGGCAACCGGTCTTGATCTCTAACATTAGTAAGTTCCACCACGTGTGTTGTAGGTGAAGTGTATATAGTGTTTGTGTGTTTGTGTGTGTGAGTGTTTGTGTGTGTGTGTGTGTGTGTGTGTGTGTGTGTGTTTGTGTACAGTTACGGTCTGTGGCAGAGAAGTGCAGTGACAGCGTGAGGAATAAGATAGTGGGGGGGGAGGGGGAAGGGGGAAGGGGGAAGGAGGATTAGGAGGGTTGTGGGTAGTGGTGTAACGTAACTGATGTCGAGTACAAACATCTACTTTGTGACTCCCCCATTCCACTTCCGAACCCAGTCATTCCTAATTTTTTTAACCTTCTAAACACATGTTTCCCCCACGTAAGTTTGCATTATTTGGCAGACAACAACAAAAGTCAGGTCTCAGTTTGAATTGTGAATAGTGGTTCCCATACGATAAACATTTGTAACCAGATGTACCTTTACCGCCCAGGTCCAGAAAAAAAAATGTGTGTGAATTCCTATGGGACCAAACTGCTGAGGTCATCGGTCCCTAGACTTACACACTACTTAAACTATACTATTCTAAAAATAACACACACACAACCATACCCGAGGGAGTGTTCGAACCTCCGGTGGGAGGGGCCGCCAGGTTCAGACACCGTCTCAAGTATACTTACGGTGTCCTCAAGGAATGTGACGAAAAGAGTGTAAGAAAATCTTAACACCTAACTTTATTGATATTCACGCCCGGTAAGAGCGTGATTAGAGCACTTACTTGGCGGAGCGGACACAAGAAAGAATGATGATATAATATATATATAATAAGACCGGAATCTATACTTTCGTAAAATAGTTCTCTGAACTCTGATCATTTAGCAGCATGTGGCTCACCGCCTTGTTAATATAGAATTGCGTGAGGCGCTTTTAGGATATGTTGCAAAATTGATGTCATAGAGACAAAAACGTTTACGTAATCTCAGGGATTATATTTCATCTTATCACATTAAAATATTGTTGCAGGATATATTTACCGTAGCGAAATTAATTAAAAGAAACCTTTGAATTTAAGAAAGTATTTCCTTTTTAAACGAATTAATCTTTGTTTTGCTGAGAAGCGGCCAATGTATATACTGAACTGAAAGTGTTTAGGTTTTACTTTAATACAAAATAAATTAATTTTTGCTCTTTCTTTTCTTTGCTAAATATGATTGCGAGTCTTTTAAAGCGTCCGTTGATGACTGAACGCAATGAAATTATAATGAAATTATTTCTGCAAGATGTCTGCCAAGAACGGTCGATTCTTCGGCCGTTCTTTTTGTTTATCCAGCGTACTGAAAACCTTGAAAATTAACCCTTACCTTTACTTCGGCATGAAGGTCACTATATGCATGAAAGAAAAAAGCCCAATTACCATAAATTACAATACATTCTTTAAAATTCACAATATACAATGCGAAATCGCCGCCGTAGCGTGCGTTTTCTTCAAGGGGACAGAGTGTGCCTCTACTAACGCTGGTCTTTTTGATTTCTTGCACCAGCGAGTAACAGAACAATTACATTGCTACATAGATTCTATACAGTTATCTTATAGAGTATTTTGCTTCTTTATTATTGCGTTTCATTACAAATTACCGTTCTGACAGTTAATTACACGCACATTTTCAGAGTCCTCGCGTGATATTTTCAATAATTTAATGTTTTACAATTTTTTATTTTACTTCGTTTTGTGTCCGACTTGTCGCACGATTTAATATTCTGTACCGAGTACAATCTTCACTCATCAGAAACACCAGACTCTGCAATGGAGCGCGTAGCCACAAGCAACCGATGGCAGTAAACCATTTTCCTGCGGTGTGCTACAAGGTACATTTCAGTAGAAGTATATTTTATTTTCTTATCGTATAGACTGTTAGCTACGTACAAGGATGCAGTAACAAAGAAACTGAATTTATGAAGAATGATGACACCTAAAGGGATGTGCTATATTGCCAAAGTATATCGAATCAGCACAGAGTTTGTAGCACAATGACTAGGAACAACATTTCATATTTACAAGACTATCCTTGCATAAATCTGTAGCTTTAACCGTTCTCACTTTTTGGATTAATTTATTTCTTCACGAAAAAGCAACGAAAAATTATAATTTATTATAAACGAAAGAACACAGTATGCAGTCTATAAAAAATAGAATAAGTGATTTAGACGTTTACTTATAACAGATGAAGATATTCATCGCATTGTTGATGAGAAGAATAAAATAAACATTTTACGACAGGAGAAAAATTTGACTGTAGATGAAGTCTGTGTAACAGGAAAAGAGTAAACATGCTAATGTGAAGTTCTAATCAGGAATATTTGAGCACGGAGTCATCATCATCATAACATAAAGAAAACAATATTAACAGTGCCAGACTTACAACAAACAGGAATTACATGCGCTTGTAGATGGCCCCTGATATTACAAGACCAAGAAGAACATCAAATATCGTAATTTACTCATACCTCGTCTACAATACAGTAAATGGAATAAATGGTGTACTTAAATAATTATCTAATTTTTAAGTACACTGCATACTGCTCTTCTCTGCCAGAGTATAATTTACTTTTAAACTGTAGTATGTGGCATGTACGGAACGTCGGGAGGGCAATCCCGCTACCAACGATCACTCTAGAAGTCACGTGATAGTGGCACAAGGGGCTGCAAAGGATTCCTGAGACCCTTCTGAGGATCACGTAAGGCCCCCCATAGAAAGGCCAAACGGCGTCCTTCGCTAAAGGTCAGAGGGCTCTGCTTCTCGGTAACCAAGTCTCCTCTATCCAAACTTCGCCGTTATCTAAAGCACACGTGTGCTCAGATATTTGATACTACCCTCTTCTTTAACCACTTATTATCCACATTTGCAGTGCCACATACGAAAGTTTAAAAATAAATTATCCTCTGACACAGAAGACAACAACGCAATGCAATGCAATTACGTAATAAAATGTGTAAATATGTTATGTTTCACATCAGTACTACTTTTTTTTTTTTTTTCGGAAGACGCTAATAGTCATATGCTCTGCTCATCAGCTCTTGCCGTTTCTTTCCCTTCTTTAAATAAATAAATCTTGCATTGCTCACAGCATCACGCAATCTATAAAAGTAATAGTTTTTGTGACAACAGATACATCAGTACCTCAACCGAAAAAGCCATTCTCTAAAATTGAGAGTCCAGTTATGCTATATTTGGAGTAACATGATTTCGGCTATAGTTGATTTAAACGTTTATTCTGCCTGTTTCCATTCACTGATGAGTAGGGAAATAAGAAACTATCAGAAAGTAGAACACTGATATTATGTTTATTTCACTTTCAGATTGGAAAAATGTTAAGTAAGTCTGTTCTTCATTCATACTATCTTATCTCCTGCTATACTCAAGATTTTACGTAGTATGCAGGTCGATGTGCTGCACTTACGAACTGAAGTATGGATGTGTGTGTTTGTCCTTAGGATAATTCACGTTAACTAGTGTGTAAGCTTAGGGACTGATGACCTTAGCAGTTAAGTCCCATAAGATTTCACACACATCTGAACATTTGAACAAACTGAAGTTTCTGTTAAATACTGCTACATGAAGTAATCAACAGAACATCCGGAGAAAGTAAAAACATACAAAAATATAAGGACAATAAAATGATAACAACTGCGATGTGAATGCGCATGCCATGATTCTTCCCTCTCAAGTTTCCTACAATGTGTATAAATGTTAAACTGTTGCAATGCAGGACATTGTAATTAACCTATCCTCTTAAGCTAGCTGGAAATTGTCTGATTGCATTACTATATCTAGTGTTGTTTAAGGTAGTTGTGGAGTTAAGGTAAGCAAGAAGATAGGTATTTTTTCGTTGAACACACTGAAAAGAATTAGGTGTGTGTGTGTGTGTGTGTGTGTGTGTGTGTGTGTGTGTGTGTGTGTGTGTGCGTGTATGTGTGTGTGTGTGTGTGTGTGTGTGTGTGTGTGTGTGTCGACGAAGAGAGTTGAATATAAACTTCCTGGCAGATAAAAACTGTGTGCCGGACCGAGAACCGAACTCGGGAACTTTGCCTTTCGCGGGGAAGTGCTGGCAGATGTAAAGCTGTGAGGACGGGGTGTGAGTCGTGCTTGGGTAGCTCAGATGGCAGAACACTTGCCCGCAAAAGGGAAAGATCCTGAGTTCGAGTCTCGGTCCGGCACAGAGTTTTAATCTGCCAGGAAGTGTCATATCAGCGCACACTCCGATGGTGAGTGATAATTTCATTCTGGAGAGTTGAAGAGAGTTGCACTAGTAAAAGTCAGTATAAATCTTAGTAAAAACGTCGCTGTATATTAAAACTACAACACCGTGAAGATTACAAATGCCAATTGGCATGAAATGTGCAGCACGTTTGAAAGCGCAAATCATCAATTTTTCAGCTCAATCACCCAAAGACGTTATTAGTAAACCATCTATTGTTGATAACGCTACATTAAATCGATTCTTTACATTTCATTTTGTATTACCGTTTATAATTGCTGCCATGGTATATATATAGGGTCCGCCTGCTTAGCTGGGTGGTAACGTGCTCATTCAAGCGGGCCCGGGTTCGATTCCCGGCTGGATTGGAGATTTTCCCCGCTCGAGGACTGGGTGTTGCGTTGTCCTCACCATCATTTCATACTCATCCCCGGCACGCAAGTCGCCCAGTTTGGCGTCGACTTAAATAAGACTTGCACTTGGCGGCCGAAATTTCCCGGTTTGGGCCTCGCGGCCAACGATGCCATACGCTCATTTCCATTTCTGTATATAGGGAAAAATTGTTCGCATTACTCATTCAGAAATCGTTTGAATGTGTATGAGAAGATAGTGCGGAGACACGGGTTTGTTGTTCTGCGACACTGCTGCTCGCGACAATCGGGATCTGGTGACTTTCAAGCGAATATGGAATCTATGTTTCATGGCATGTAAGATCTTGGGGGACCCACGCGACTAGTGCCCGAGAGGACAGAAACACACTGATGAACCAAAACACTATGACCACCTGCTTAATAGCTGTTTTGTCTATCATTGGAACGAAACACATCACTGATTCTCCGCATCAGAAATCCGGCAGTTTGTTCTTAGGTGTACGCACAGGTCACGCAATTCACGTAAATAACGGGCCGCTGATTTGCATACGCGGTGATGGCGCCTGATTGCGAACCAAATGAGTTCCATAGGATCTACATCAGGTGAATTCGCTCCACGAGACATCAACGTGAGTTTACTATGGTGCCCTTCGAACTAATGTAGCACTGTTGTGGGTCCGCGACAAGGACAATTATACTGCTGAAAGATGACATCACCGTCGGGGATGACATCAAGCTTGAAGGGATGCAGGTGGTGCGCAGCTATCAGCGTATTTTCGGTTACTATCATAATCCCAAGCAAGCGGAAGAGAATGTCCATCGTAGCATAATATTGCTCCTATCAGCGTGCGTCCATGGCGCGCTGCGTGTTTCGAGTCGCCGTTCGCCTCGATGACGGGGTTTGTGGAGATGACCATCGACCTAGTCTAGCAAAAATGTGATTATCCCGAAGAGTCGACACGTTTCTGTAGAGAGATGGTCGACTTCCGATGGTCCCATGCTCACTCCAGTCGTAATTGACTTTGTTGTTGGGTCAACATGTGAACACGTAGGAGTGGTCTGCCGTAGAGCTCCATGTTAAACGATGTACGACGGGCGGAATGCTCAGAAACACTTGGGCGCGCACCACCATTGTGCCCTTTCGTTGGAGATGCCGCAGATCACCATCTATCCCACTTCACATAGCAGGCAAGCCTCCGTACCTCACGTTCCGTCAAGAGTCGTAGACGTCCAAATGTTTAGCTACTGGTGGTAGTTTCATTGTCCTCCTCTCTCTCTCTCTCTCTCTTCCTGTAGATGCTCACTACAGTAGCACGAGAACATTCCACCATCTTCACCATTTTCGAGATACTAGTTCACAGGCTGTGCATAATAATAATAATCTTCCCTTTGTCAAAGTCGCTCATCTTAATGTATTTCCCCATTTGCAGCCCGTATTTTCACTAGGGTGATCCCCCATCCGTTACCGCTCCGCTTACATACATTTGTTACCGCGTCATGTGCCCGTAACGCCACCTGGCGGCATCCAACGTCGCGTTGGGCAGTGGTCATAATGTTTTGGCTTATCAGTGTATACTAGTTCCCTCCGTGACGATAAATTTGAGTAACATAATGCGCGACGGTTTGTACGTTATGTCCAGACTCACCAGTGCAGAGAACAGTTTCTACTGTTGCCCTGGCTACGTCGTTTCCTAGATCTCTCATGTCTCTAAAACATCCAGTCATGGCTTGTTGAGAGGCCAATAAGGCCACCACTCACCACAGTTGAGGCAGTGTCTAATGACGTAATGAAAATGTTTCACCCAAGCGCTGTTTTGACCCG
Organism: Schistocerca cancellata; assembly: GCF_023864275.1. Lineage (NCBI taxonomy): Eukaryota > Metazoa > Arthropoda > Insecta > Orthoptera > Acrididae > Schistocerca > Schistocerca cancellata. The sequence continues at coordinate 347,830,893 of NC_064627.1, read as the reverse complement.
AGGACCAACAGCATTAGAACCTTTGTTGCCACCAGAGATGGCAACTCAATGTACTAAATTTTGCATCTTTATATCCTCAAATTGTCTACAGATTTCATCACTTATCTTCATACTACACTACTGGCCATTAAAATTGCTACACCAAGAAGAAATGCATATGATAAACGGGTATTCATTGGACAAATATATTATACTAGAACTGACATGTGACTACATTTTCACGCAATTTGGGTGCATAGATCCTGAGAAATCAGTACCCAGAACAACCACCTCTGGCCGTAATAACGGCCTTCATACGCCGGGGCATTGAGTCAAACAGAGCTTGGATGGCGGGTACATGTACAGTTGCCCATGCAGCTTCAACACGATACCACAGTTCATCTAGACTGTCGAATGGCGTATTGTGACGAGCCTGTTGCTCGGCTGCCATTGACCAGACGTTTTCAGTTGGTGAGAGATCTGGGGAATGTGCTGGCCAGGGCAGCAGTATCCAGAATGGCCCGTACAGGACCTGCAACATGCGGTCGTTGCATTATCTTGCTGAAATGTAGGGTTTCGCAGGGTTCGAATGAAGGGTAGTGGTAACACATCTGAAAGAAAGGATACTGTTCAAAGTGCCGTCAATGCGAACAAGAGGTGACCGACACGTGTAACCAATGGCACCCCATGCCATCATGCCGAGTAATTCGCCAGTATGGCGATGACAAATACACGCTTCCAATGTGCGTTCACCGCGATGTCGCCAAACACGGATGCGACCATCATGATGCTGTAAACGGGACCTGGATTCATCCGAAAAAGTGACGTTTTGCCTTTCGTGCACCCAGGTTCGTCGTTGAGTAAATCATAGCAGGTGCTCCTGTCTGTGATGCAGCGTCAAGGGCAACAGCAGCCATGGTCTCCGATCTGATATTCCATGCTGCAGCGAACGTCGACGAACTGTTCGTGCAGATGGTTGTGGTCTTGCAAACGTCCCCATCTGTTGACTCAGGGATCGAGACATGGCTGCACGATCCGTTACAGCCATGTTGATAAGATGCCTGTCATCTTGACTGCTAGTGATACGAGGCCGTTCGGATTCAGCAAGGCGTTCCGTATTTCCCTCCTGAACCCACCGATTCCATATTCTGCTAACAGTCATTGGATCTCGACCAACGCGAGCAGCAATGTCGCGATACGATAAACCGCAATCATGATAGGTTACAATCCGACCTTTATCAAAGTCGGAAACGTGATGGTACGCATTTCTCCTGCTTACACGAGGCATCACAACAACGTTTCACCAGGCAACGCCGGTCAACTGCTGTTTGTGTATGAGAAATCGGTTGGAAACTTTCCTCATGTCAGCACGTTGTAGGTGTCGCCACCGGCGCCAACCTTGTGTGAATGCTCCGAAAAGCTAATCATTTGCATATCCCAGCATCTTCTTCCTGTCGGTTAAATTTCGCGTCTGTAGCACGTCATCTTCGTGGAGCAGCAATTTTAATGGCCAGTAGTGTATATTGTATACTCATGATAAGTAAACTATTGTTATTTGCTGTTATTCCACGTCTTGTAATTTTGGTGGCCATCAACAAGAGCGTGTAATATCTGCTTGTTTGCAAGTCTAGCATCAGCGCACACTCCGCTGCAGAGTGAAACTCTCGTTCTGGAAACATCCCCCAGACTGTGGCTAAGCCATGTCTCCGCAGTATCCTTTCTTCCAGGAGTGCTAGTTCTGTAAGGTACGCAGGAGAACTTCTGTGAAATTTGGAAGGTGTGAGACGAGGTACTGGCGGAATTGAAGCTATGAGGACGGGTCGTGAGTCGTGCTTGGGTAGCTCAGATGGTAGAGCAGTTGCCCGTGAAAGGCAAAGCTCACGATTTCGAGTCTCGGTCCGATACACAGTTTTAATATGCCAGGTAGTTCCAAGTCTAGCATTGTCAGTCATTGTTTTCTTTACGCTGTCAGGACGACTCACTTCACGTGAGACTGTTTACTCTTTTTTCTTTACACAGGCTTCATCTACAGCCAAATTTTTCTCTTGTGCTAAAGTGTTTTATTTTGTCGTCCTCTTCAACAGTACGTTCGGTATGTTCATTCCTTGGTAAGAATCATGTAAATCACTGGTCCTGGTGTTATTCTTAGATTGCATACACTGTACTTTCGTTTCTAATGTGTTACAGTACATGATTTTTTTCGTCATTGTCTCGAAAAGGAACAAACTAACCCAGCGGTTTGCTACAGATTTGTGCAGGCATACCATTGTAAATTTGAAATGCTGTTTTTAGGTACTGTGATGAAAACTTTGCTCCCATTCGATAAACTGTGATGATATATCACATCCCTTCAGGTCTAATCCTTCGTAAAGTTAGTTTCTTCGCTATCGGACTCTTGTACGCAGTCAACACTCAATAGGACAAGTAAATAAAATGTACTTCTATTGGGATTTATCTTGCTTTACCGTACAGGATAATGGTTTACTGTCATCGTTTCCTTGTAGATACACATTAAAACGGCGAATCTCGTGTTTCTCCTGATTGCAATATTTTTATGATTCCGAAAGTTGATGGTACGAGAACAGGTGATCCACAATTAATGATGATAGTTGAATTTTGCTGTTTTGTGGCAAAACCCAAGAGAAACATGAGTTCTTTATATCTGCGCCATCTCTATTACATGTGCTGGACGGGACATAGAGGTTTCTCAGGTACAGGCACTGCCCAGGACCAACATTCTAATTTTTATGTACTGGAATGAGTCTTAGGCAGGTATTAGGTAAGTTTTAGGGGACAATCCCTTGAATTTAGGTGTTCCAAAAAAAATTTCGCAGCAGTTACCCCTTATGTAGAAACTCTGTTAGCAATGCTATTGTGGCGTAGGAGTGTCAGGGAACCATCACTGTGTTAGATTTACTTAATTAACTCCTCTTCCAGGATTAGGCTATTAGCATGTTCCCACCTCAACTTCCTATCATTTCCTTGTGGGACGACCAAGATACCTTTTTACGCCTGGGTAATACCTAAGGGCAAATTCTGGAATTCTGTCGCCTTGCATTCCACATCTGGGGTTTTTCCAATTACTCTTGTTTTGATAAATACTGTCATTCAACAATAATATGTTAAATTCTCTTCAGTAGGTTATTTTGACTTTTGGGGATTATTCTTTCCCTGATCTGACGAACCAAATTTGGAAATTTGTGGTAAGGTCTTATGGGACCAAACTGCTGAGGTCATCGGTCCCTAAGCCTACACACTACTTCATCTGACTTCAGCTAACAGCCATGCCCGAGGGAGGACTCGAACCTCCGGCGGGGGAGCCACACGGACCGTGACAAGGCGCCTGAGACCGCGCGGCTACCCCGCGCAGCTGCCGAACCAGATTTCAGACGACTGAATATATTTCGTTTCGATAATTTGTTTCGTCCACGTATTCCTTCCATATATCAATGGCGGCACAATCAGAGTCTTATAAAATTTGGATCCCTTCTCTCACTTTACTCTTCAATGTTCGTCGAGACATTCCATATACGTTTTGGAATCGAACAAGCTTTTTCCCCACTTCGCAGTCATCATTTAAAAAATCACTTCCAAAATAAGCGAAGCTTAAAAACATACTCTATTGGTTGATCGTAAATTATTATCTTGGCTCTAATCCCGAATTTAGTTTATCGTGCTTAGCTTTGGCTTCTGATGACGATATCTAATAGTTATAACTTTTATAAATGATAACGATATCTGAAGATTATTTTCATGGTCCTTAAGGGTGACTTTATCACTTGTAGTAAGGATAATATTTTTGTACATATTGTTATTAAATTTTAATCCATGGAATATATATTCCTTCCATGGTCTAATGGGCATAAGTGCAGATATTGCTATTGTGAATGAGGAAGGTGTAAAACATTACATTAGTATTTATATCATTTGCAGATTAATAATGATAGCTGTTACAAGTTATATGCTTCTAAGTTGGTTTTAATGCTTCCAGGTAGGTCTACGTGTGGCAAAAAGACATTAATGCTCATTCTCCCGTGGACGGCAGCTAAAGTGTTGAATTGTGGAAGTGTTGCTGCTAAACGGTTAGTCTAGAGTGACAGGCATAGGCCACTTAGTGGTGCAGTTACGGCTGTGCAGAAAACATCAGGTAGTAGATTATGTGATGTGCTTGCAGGAAAGTCGTTTGATGCAGAGACTGAACAATCAACGCACTGGTGTGGGTACATATTATATGAATATTTCCTTCTCTCTCCTGTACGATTCACAACCCAGACTCACGGATTTACTTCCACCATCTCCTACTACCGAATGTCACACAAGTTGTCCTTCAAGCCAAGGCAAAGGTCTCAGTTTCGAGTACTGGTCTAACATACAGTTTTAATCTGTCAAGAAATTTCATAGGCGATGATGTTCGTAACTGTTATGTAATGTACAGTCGTGGACAAAACGAGCGAGACCCCTCGCCTTTTCGTTACGCTGATTCGTACAGCTTTGATGTCTGCTACACAGCATAACAGGCAAGGCGACGCAGTGCTACAAACATACTATGCACAGGCGAGAAATTGAAAAACTTTCCGAACGTTGTCAGACTGTTTTCAGTCATGTGTAAGACTATATCAATGCTGATTAGTGTGTTAAACACAACACGTAAATATTAGATATAAATGATAGACGGAACGCTAATTAGTATGAACTGTACTAATAAAAATGAATTTCAGCTTATCGAGATAACATAACTGTTTTACTAAGACAAAATACGCCAGATCGTTACGAATTAGCAAAATATTATGCGCATTCGGCCGCGAAACGATCTGTGTCAACGTTCAGACCAGTCATACAGGATTACCGTTGCTGACCTACCATGAAAGTGTGCAAATTTAGCAATGTGTTAAGATTCATAACGAAATTCAGTTAAAAATCATTCAGTGCCACTCTTAAGTCAATTCAATTATTGACAGAAGCAAAAAAAGTAGGCAGTAAGAAGTATGAAATTCTACAAGAGTGTCATATTGACATCCACAGGGAGAATAAAAGTAGCAATAAAACGTATTGCGGGCGCGAGAATTTCTCAAAATTGCTTTTCTAATAGTCTATCTGCCTCCATCGAGATTAGAACCCAAAACAAATCAGACTTCCCTTGCAGTAGCAAACACCTTTCACTACACTAGCAGACAACCCAGGCAAACAGCCCTCTATTATTACCACAGACATGAAAAGCAGGCAATTTAGCAATGAAAATGGCAAAATGATCTGCGATTCCTGTTGCATATAGCTTTTTGGACTCAAAAACATGAATTTTCTACCTTTATGTCACCGCTTATGTGACAATCATTCGGGATGTTTATCGAAATAACAAAATACTGTTATTAGCAAATACTGTTATTAGCGAGTTAATTCAGTGGGATAATTCTGCACCACCCCAGGAAATAAACGGCGACATAGCTGCCAAACGCATTCTACAATGTTTTGAATTCTCCATTTGACTCTCCACAGTCAGAAAAAGTTCATTTGCCGAAGTGTTTCTTAAGGTAACTATCAATGAGAATGCTCGCACTTCTAAAACGCGGTGGCATTCATACTGGGATTTGAATTACCACGTGTATAGACAAATGGATTTTATTTGCATTCCTGTAAACGTTATTTGGATCGAAAGCGTAGCTACGATTAATATGCTGATGTATCGACTGCAACTAGAACATTTCTGATAAAGAGTAGGGGGAATTATTTATGGAACCCTCATCTTCAGTAACTGTCGTAGCTATTTTCGTTGTTAGGATTTCGTCATCTAAATCGGTAAAAATGGAACCCTACTAATATCACTTTCTTCACCGTCTATCTGTCTACCCAACCCCTAAAATACGTTTACCTCGAGTACGGGTAGACATAATAAGAGGAAATGTATCGCACTTCCTGCGGTATACGGTCCCTTGATGGTGTAAAAAAGTAAGCTTCTATGTCAACGCACTCTAAAGATACGGCCGTTTATGTAAAGGAAATTTACGCTAAAGGTCAAAAAATGGCTCTAAGAAGAATGCTACCAAACTGCTTAGGTCATCAGTCCCCTAGACCTATAACTACTTAAGCCTACCTAACCTTAGGACATCACACACATTCATGCCCGAGATAGGATTCCAACCTGCGACTGAAGCAGCCGCGCAGTTCGTGACTGAAGCGCCTAGAACCGCTCGGCCACCGCACCCGGCGAAACTCTTGTCACCTCAGGTATAATGATAATATATACTGTCTAGTGAGGATAAACTGTATTCGCCAGCAACGCAAATCGTTTGATCACGGAACTTTTCGAAGCTAGATTCAAATTTTGTTCGAAGTCGTCTGCAATATCCACTTATAAACACCCTAGGAACGTCGTATGCCATGTCCACTTCTGAGGACGCTGGCAGATACTGCAGTACCATAACAAGTAGTTAAGAATTTATTGTTATTGGTCCATGCATGATACTTAATTTCAGTATCAATTTAACGCACCTAGGTGTTTGTCTATGGCTGAAAATAATGTACAAAAAATAAATAAACAACAAACAACTTCGATGTTCAAATCAAATGTATCTCAAATGTCGCAATTACAACATAATTTCGTTGTTACATCTACATGACTACATCTATAGGACTTCTTTGCAATCCAGACTTACGTGCGTGGCAGTTTTTCAGTTCCACGCCTGTGCATATTATGTTGGTAGCACTTCGTCACCTTGCCTGTTATGCTGTGCAGCAGACTTTAAAGCTGTGCGGATCAGCATAACGAAAGGGCGAGGGGTCTCGCTCGTTTTGTCCACGACTGTACATTCCTTTTATTATGATTATTATGAGGAAAGTGTAATGAAGGCTTCTGATAGTTTTCTGTTGAGTGTAGGATCTGGGAAGTGTTTGAGAGGATGTTATTGGAAATGTATGCGGTATAGCTACATGGGAAGGAACTGATGGGTGGCATGAAAGTGTCAGCAGATGAGTGGGCAAGGTATGAATGTGTGAAGCCTTAAGGAGTGGGTGGTCTATGTTTGGAGGGAGGGGCAGATTTCAGGGATGAGTTAATTATCTGGGACAGAAGGCGAGCGACATTCTGCCGTGAAATATTTGAATATGGAGAGAATGTGGAATGTGTTGATAGAAACACGGCAGCAGGCGAGACTGCACAGATCTCGCGCCAGTGGAGTTAGTCGACAGCTGGCAAGGCTCAGCGTCGCCAGGAATAGCTCCAATAATTTCCAGCGCAGCTTTGGACGAAATATCGGGAACCGAAGAGTCCGGAAGACTCATCAGCAACTATGACAACCGGTCATGAAAGCCTTCATTGTATGACTGATCTCTTTCCTAGACAGCTGCCTATCCAATTCTTCTTCTTTGCCTTTTATATCTTTCTCATTGCACTTCCCAATTTTAATATATCTTTAATTCCAAATCTATTGTCCTTTGTTCTTGCCTTGGTCGTCATCGTAAAATCTGTCTGGCCATTCTTGTGAGTTTGCAAATGAAGTTTGTTGGGTGTGTAAGTGGCAGCAGCCCTTCACACGGCCCCCAACATGGACGACCAGGCACTTTTCTGTCAAGATTACCTAACCTTACGAGAGTTGCGTTCACTGTGGCTAGATCTCTCTCCCACTTCACCACAGCCTGACCAGTAGACTTTCCTGGTTCTTGAAAGGCCTTCACGCCTACCATTGCAGTCCAGTGGGACACAGAATCCCCACCCCATATCACCCCATCAAACTGTCCCTGAATTCCCACTGAGCAACCTTGAGGGAAAAGACCAAAGGGTCTGGATTTTAAGGGGCATAAATTAACGGAAAGAATTCAAATTAATCAGGCAGTATGTCGAAGTTGCAACCTCTTTTCAGTAGCATATATGCTGAGGTAACAGAAGTCATGGGACACCGATATGCGCATATACAGATGACAGTATCGCGTACACAAGATGTAAAGGGAAATGCACTGCTGTAACTGTCATTTGTAATCAGGTGATTCGTGTAGGAGGTTTCCGACGTGATTAGGCTCGAACGACGGGAATTAACAGACTTTGAATGCGGAATAGAAATTGGAGCTAGGCACATACGACATTCCATTTCGTTAGGGAATTCATTATTCCGAGATCCACATTGTCAAAGTGTGCCGCGAATACCAAATTTCAGGCATTACGTCTCACCACGGACAACACAGTGGCTGACGGCCTTCACTTAATGACCGAGAGCAGCAATGTTTGCCTAGGGTTGGCAGTGCTAACAGACAAGCAGCAGTTCGTGAAATAACCGCTGACATCAATTTGGAGCGTATGACAAATTTGGCGTTAAGGGGCTACGGCAGACAAACGCGAGTGTCTTTGTTAACTGCATGACGTGGTATGTAGCGCCTCTTGTGGGATCGTCACCGTATCTATTGGCCCCTAGACGACTGGAAAACTGTGACCAGGTCAGATGACTCCAGATTTCAGTTGGAAAGAACTGATAGCAGGGTTAGAATGTGGCGTACCCCGCGAAGCCGAGGACTCGAGTTGTCAACAAGGCATTTTGCGAGCTAGTGGTGGCTCTATAATGGTGTGGGCTGTGTTTTCATGGATTCGACTGGGTCCTCGGTTATGTTCGATTGCAGCCATTCATGGACTTCATGTTCCCAAACAACGATGGAATTTTTATGGATAACAGTGCGCCGATAGCCCGACATTACTCCAATCGAACGTTTATGGGACTTCAGCGAGATGTCAGTTCGTTCATAAAATCCTGCACCGGCAACACTATCGCAATTTTAGGCAGCTGCAGAGGTGGCATCACTCAATATTTCTGCAGGGGACTTCAAACGACTTATTGGGTCCATGCCATGTTGACTTGCTGCTCTACACCGGAAAAAAGAAGGTCCGATAGGATATTAGGACGACTTTTGTCGCCTCAATGTACACTGTCCAGTCATATTAATTTGACTACCTGTAAAAAGCCTGAAAAACGACATTTTGCAGCGCTGACTGTTGCGAGACGTGCGGGAAGAGATCCAGTGAGATACTGGAAGGTACCAACAGGGATGTGGAGTCATGCCAACTCCAGTGCACATGGTCAGCTGCGGTAGGTTCCTCGGAAGAGGATCCATGGCGCTAACAGACCGTTCGAGGTGGCCCCTCAGATTCGGTTTAAATTCGGGGCGACTGGTGGCCAAGGGAGTACGGTAAACTCATCCTGGTGCTCTTCGAACCACGCAAGTACACTGGGAGCTTTGTCACCCGTTCCATTGTCCTGCTGCTAGATACCATTGTGGTGGCAGACATGGTCTCCAAGAATAGATGCATACTTGTGTTGATCCATTGTGACTTCCTCAGTAACGAGATCGCCCAAGGAATGCCACGAAAACATTCCCCAAACCACTATGCTCCCTCCTCTGACCAGGACTCTTCCGACACTGTTGCAGTGTGTATCCTTTCAAACGACTCATGCCGTACATGACAACGCCCATCTGTCTTCTGAAGAGGCCACCAATCTCCACTCAGTGAACGTCCAGTTGCGGTATTGGTGTGCATATTCCAGTTTTTGTCACCGATGAACAGCAGTCGGCGAGGGTGCATGAACTAGGCGCCTTCTGCGGAGGGCCATACGCAGCAACGTTCGCTGAACCGTCGTTGAGGAGACACTGTTAGTAGCCCATTGGTCATGCACGGTGTAGTTTCACCACAGTGGCATTCTAACAGTTTACAAACTTAGCCGTTTCGGAAATGCTTTCAACCTTGCCCCGAAATTTCAGTGATCATGCCCCCCACCCCCCTATAGAAAGCTTATATGCCCTTCCTGCTAGTGCTTTCACCTGCAGCCTCTGACTGGTTAGTGCAAGTCGGCTCTGAACATGGACGGTGGTCACATTAATGTGAGTGTACCGTTATTCGTGAAGTAGTTACAGCGCATTAGTATAGCAGTAAGAGTAGTAATAGTAGTAGTAGTAGTAGTAGTGGTAGTGGCATTGTGGCCATACGGATCTAGGCGCTTCAGTCCGGAACCGTGCTGCTGTTACGGTCGCAGGTTCGAATCCTGCCCCCGGCATGGATGTGTGTGACGTCCTTAGGTTAGTTAGGTTAAGTAGTTCTAAGTCTAGGGGACTGATGACCTCAGATGTTAAGCCCCATAGTGCTCAGAGCCATTTGAACCATTTTTTAAGTAGTGGCATTATCTGTCGTTGAATCGCTTTGCAAGGATATCAGACACGTGTCATCGTGCCTGAGAACAAAAAAATCTGTTCAATTGAACAGGAATTTACGTGTAAGATAGGGGCAGGTGGTGTTACAGTAGGAACTATCCCGACGTTTAGTTAAAGCAGTTTACGGAGCATGGGAAAACTAAAAACAGATGGACGGTTCGAGGTTGGAGTCTCCCCCCTCCCGAATACAAAACCAGTCTGTTTAGAACAGCGCATCCTCAATCTGTTTACCTCCAGTGTGATATGCTGTTCTATTTATACAGTTTTGCATGAAAGTTGCAAATAATGAATAAGCTAGTGCTCCACTGTTCATTCATTTCTTTGACATCGATCACCGCGTACACTACACAAACACTTTTTTTTTTTCCGGCACGCCACGACATCCTCTCCTGTGGCATCCAGTAATCAGTAATCTCTTTATCCCAGAGTGGCACCTGCAGCCTACATTCTCCATTAACTGCTTGATGTATTCCAGTCTCTGTGTTCCTCTACAGTGTTTCCCCTCTATAACTCGCCCTAGTGCCATGGAAGTTATTCCTTGATATCTTAACAGATGTCCTATCATCTCGCCCCCTTCTTCTTGTCAGTGTTTTCCTTCTTTCCTCGCCGACTCTAAGGAGAACCTCTCCACTCCTTATCTTATCAGTCCACCCAATTTTCAACATTCGTCTCCAGTACATCATCTCAGATGCTTCGATTCTCTTCGTTTCCGGTTTTCCCAAAGTTCCACTACCATACAATGCCGTACTCCAAACGTACATTCAGAGAAATTTCTTCCGCAAATTAAGGGCTGTGTCAGTGTGCTTTCCATGTCGTCCCTGATCCTTCTGTCATGCTTTATTTTGCTATCTAGGTAGCAGAATTCCTTAACTTCATCTACTTCGTGATCACCAATCCTGATGTTAAGTTTCTCGCTGTTCTCATTCCAGCAACTTCTCATTACTTTCCTCTTTCTTCGATTTACTGTCAGTCCATACTCTACACCCATTATTTCGCTATGCAATACTATCAAGTATCCCTCCACAGTGGGTGAGATGTTCAGGTCAGAGAGAAGAGAAGGGAGTTAGTATTTTCTATTGCAGAACCCTGATGTAAAGTTTTCAGAACAGAAACATCACTGGAGTGAAAACGTTAGTTCTGAAGTGACAGATGTTTTATTATTTATTACTTACTTTTGCTGCCTTTTCTACCAAACTTTTTTATGTATTCTATAGCTTAGCAGGTATTTGTTGACGACCTTTTTGAATGATTCTTTTAATTATCACTTGGGAAATTTATTTTACAACTTTATTTCTTGACATAAAATACTGTTTTGTGTTTTTTGTGGTTGTCCTGTCTTGGTAAATTTAGGTCATGGACATATCATTTTGCAATAATTATCAATATAAGTTTGCAATAATTATCAATGTTATTGTCCCACGTATACTGAGAAGTGATTGCATTCACATGTTATCGCTAAAATTCCCCTTTTTGGATACATCTTTACAATCAGCTCGATTGATATTCTCGGCTACTTGTTGGCATATAGAGAGTGTCTCCGTAGCTATCATTAAAGGAATGTAGTCTTCAGACTCGGTATATTGCTTGAAGTGAGTGATAATGAAAATGAGAATTCTTTAATGGTGAGAAATTGAAGAACTTCAACACAGTCCGGCCTACGAATAAGAATACGACGAAGCATTGTAATATGTCTACATTTACTTTTCGCAGAAGACTGGTCAGGACAGTACATAAATGTTGTTGGTAAACACAGCTGCAGTGTCACAAAATAAGAATGCCAGACTTCGCCCTCCACCTCTTGCCGCCTTGAGCCACATCGTCCCACTAAACTGCGTAAGCTTCCGGTCGGTACTTTTCGCAGAAGACTGGTCAGGACAGTACATAAATTTTGTTGGTAAACACAGCTGCAGTGTCACAAAATAAGAATGCCAGACTTCGCCCTCCACCTCTTGCCGCCTTGAGCCACATCGACCCCCTAAACTGCGTAAGCTTCCGGTCGGGTCGTGCATCCATTACCAGTGCCCTTACGTAAAAGACACTCCAGTGAATCACAATTGCACCACTGACAGAGAAGCGTGCTGCTTGTTCGAAGTCTCAGCCGACAACAACATGTTTGTTCCAGAAGGTCTGTCAGCGTATGGCTGCACTGGGCTCACTTGGCCTTCAGCCAATTTACACTCGTGCGTGAAGAGCGCAAGGAATACAGTCGGCTCTGTGTCACCGCGCGTGCTCTGCTTTTATCGCTGAGGTTCCTGCATGAGGAGAACACAGGGGGAAGAAGATTACTTTCAGAATCGACAACGGTATAGTGTGGCCTGTGAGATGAAGGCGCTTTTGCTAGCGTCCCCCTCCGAATATTGTACAGCGTCTCACCCTTTCCCTGGTGCCTGCTTAGAAAGGATGCCATACGCCGTGAAGATATTCTAGGGCACTCCTCTGCCATCTGTATGACACTCGTGGCACGTGTTATTTCACGAACCAGACGCTGGTGGAGTGCAACACAAAAGCCGTTTAACGGCGAATTGGCTGTTGTAACTACTATGAAAAACAGGATACTTCTCCCTGGAAACAAAGAAATAACCTGGCAGTGTGTAGTGACCTACGCATGTAGTGCCTTAGTCGGGTGATGCTTCAATACCAGCTCACTGTATCGCATCTTTCCTCTCAGTATTTAATTTTTCATTGACTCGTTTGTCCTTTTCATCTAACCATTAGGTAAATTCATCGCCAAGCCTTAGTCATTCAGCGTCTAGGCGCTCTTGCAACACTCCTTCGGGTTCCAATACTAGATGTTCAAGTCTTTGAGGCAGCTCAAAAATGGCTCTAATCACTATGGGACTTAACATCTGAGGTCATCAGCCCCGTAGACTTAGAACTACTTGAACCTAACTAACCTAAGGACATCACACACATCCATGCCCGAGGGAAGATTCGAACCTGCGACCGTAGCCTAGAATCGCTCGGTCATAGTGGCCGGCTTTGAGGCAGCTGCTGCACTGCACTGCACTTTCAGTCGTAATCTGAGCTGTCTGCGGAATCTGAACACCACTTGCTAATTTCTTTACGGCGTCAGGTATGCCCTCATACTTTTTCTTTAACTCTGCGGTTTCGGTTGAAATACTTCACAGACCAGTATCTATACGCTGTACCAACTCTTTATCGCGCTTTGTAAGTGTAGTATTTACCTGAGTAGTAATTCGCGTGACGTACTCTTTATCTTCCATACACGTGGCTAAACCATTGTCACGTTCTTCCGTGCGTGTGGCTTATTCTTTATCGCGTTCTGCCAGGGTAGTACCTACCTGGGCAGAAATTCCCGTGACTAGCTCTTCAGCATGTTCTTCCATTCACGTGGCTAATTCTTTGTCATGCTCTTTAATCACTGCTGCAATTGTCCTGAGCAGCTACCTTTTCACTGGTTTCTAGCATTTCCTCACTGATTGCATCTTTAATTCTGGTTCAGAAATAGTGAGATCCATATCCTCTGTTGCCGGATTGGCGTTACTGCCACCAACGACGTTAGATTCAGCATTTACCTCGGCTACTGTGTCCATTGATATTGTCTTTCTTATCTTTGTCATACCACATAATAATCAGTGTTATAAAAAACGAATCATTTTATGATATAAATAATCAAAGTTGCTTCTACCTGAAGCGAATTTACCTCAGCACATAATTAAACAAAATGGACGCTACTTCTTGAAACAGAAAGTCATCTATCCATCTTGCGTTCACTCAACTCAATAGCCGATATACTGGCAACCATCTTCTTTAACAATGTACTTTTTATAGTTTTAGTTTTCTTTTAAAACAAGGCTTATAATGATTAAACTGCAGTTACGAATTGTTTAATGATTTGTTGGGAAAAAGATAGTGATACGCGAAATGCAGGCAACCAAACACTGGAATCCCTTACCTTTATTTGATGTGACGTTTTGTTGCTCCCTATTACAATAAAAATTTCTTTTTTAAATACTGTCATTTTAATTTCTTAATACATCGTCTTATTTTATGACTCTTCTGTAGACAATAAGGATTATTGCTCCAGCATTCTTTATCGACAGTAGAGAAAAAAAAACACATTATTTAATTATAGACAGTAATGGAAGTTTAAACCGAGCCCCATGTCGGGGCGCCTTACGCTGCATTAACTTCCTGTCTCTCAATGATATATTCACTGGGAAGGTTTCTCAAAGGGGCGATAATAATTAATAGCTAACAAGATATGTGATTTTACACACACACAGCAGTCGTGACTTGGATGCAGCCCAAATCCATGATGGACAATCTCTTTAAATAGCACCGTGCAGTGCGGCTCATTAAAATTTCTCGCGCTGCTACTGAATCATTACCTTATTACTATCGGGACATCAGAGAGTTTTCTTTTAATTGGAAGTAAACAAGTTGCCATGCGTCATTGTTCATAAGCGATAAGCCCCATGCAACTGGTCGAGCGGTTCTAGGCGCTTCAGTCCGGAACAGTGCGACTGCTACGGTAGCAGGTTCGAATCCTGCCTCGGGCATGGATGTTTGTGATGTCCTTAGGTTAGTTAGGTTTAAGTAGTTATAAACCCTAGGGGACTGATGACCTCAGATATTAAGTCCCATAGTGCTCAGAGCAATTTGAACCCATGCAACTGGCACAATAAAACGATTTGTGCAGCAAGGGAAATGATAGGATAAAATATCGCAGGGAGGTTCAGAATTTCTAGTGTAAATCAGTCCACGAAAGAACACGGGTAATGTTCGGTCGTGCGCCTCCGAAAAATCTGTCGTCAGTCTCTTCTACTTTTCCACTGAAACGCATTTAAAAGTTACAATGTAAACTAATTAAATGCCATGGATACAGGATGGTTGTCCTTGCGAAATAATTAACCTGCCTAGTTACGATTAAAAATATAATTATCAAGCCAGCAAAATTACACTAAATTCAACTTATATCTGTTCCGTACAAGCTACCACCAAGGAAAAACTAAATAAAAGTGCGAAGATAAGTGAAATCGTCTAACATTTTTCTAGTGACTTTGCTTTGTCTGATGTTACAGTTCTGGAAGATTCTCCCAGCGTAAGTGTCCACTCGTTTATAGATAATGATACTTTTTACCAGATATTTTTAGTGGTACTTTACCCATCTTTTTAAATAAGACACTACAGATACCACTTAGATAATGAGAATAAGAATGAAAGGGAACACTTTAAGTGTCCGTTTACAAGATTAGCGGTTTACTTCCAGAGCCACTCACATCGTTTGAAACGTCTGAAAAACTTAGGACGAAAGGAACTGCTATGTAGCATAGCTCTATGAAACCATACGTAGAAAGAATTACTACATTAAGCACTGAGACGAACAGAAACGACAATAATTCATATGTTCCTATGTTTATTTATTAGCAGTTCCAGCATGTTTACCACGATTGGCTTCGTCAAAATACATTTTACATAGTTCATATGAGTATAGTTGTTACTAATTTTTACATTATACATTATGCATACATCTTTTTAGTAATTAGTAATTTGTACATTTTACTCACCTCATCATTTTACATATACATAAATACATAAACTTCTTACTAATCAGACAATTTCAGCAATAATCATCATACAGATTACATTCAAGAATTAATTATACGGTTTTACACATTTAGTTAATGATAGTTACGTTATTTCATTGTTTATACATTCCTTTCAAATTACTTCCAAGATATTCTTCAGTTGAGTAATACGCTTTATTTTTGAGCCATGTGTCTAATACCTCCTTAAATTTAAAGTGGGTGAGTCACCCGATTCATGATTGTCGCCTGGACATTAGAAAGGCGGGGCCATGATTCTTAATAGTGATCACCAGCGATACCAGTGCATGCTCTGGAACTTACTTTCATGCTGGCCACAAGTTTGATGAAGAGTTTTTGTGGTAGGGCATTCGATCCACCAGCGCGACTGACAACTGCTAGATCATCATTGGTCCATGTAGATAGATTGCAGTACATCTCTCAAACACATCTAACACGTGGTCGATGGCATTTAAATCGGAGGAACGTACAGGCCAGGCCATTCCTCAAGTAAAGCTCAGTCCAAGGGCTCATCTAACTTCCCAGTTCGATATGCGGCCCCGGTCATGTATAAAAATGAAGTCGTTACCGAAAGCATCCTTGAAAAGACTCACTTGGGGAAGTAGCACGTTGTCACAGTAGCGCTGGCCGGTGAGTCTAGCGTGTTTAAATAGCTGGAGGTCAGAGCTCCCATGCAGCATTACGTCAACACACATCATAACAACAGGACCATCAAAACTATCACGTTCAACAACGCTGGGCTTACGCTCGTATGGTGAGAGGTGGAAACATGTAATGCAGCCACGAACATTGTCGAACATGATTGTTTTGGTGGTCCAGGTGTCATGGTGTGGTGAGGCATAATATTGCATGGGCGTGTTGACCACCAAATCTTTGAACACTGTGCATTTCCCTGTCAACGTTATTGTGACACTGTACTCCGTCCATAGGAATACCTCCACAGGGGTGCTTTCGGCCCTGACTTCATTATTACGGATGACAATGAGCGACCTCATCGAACAGCTCAGATGGAGGAAGTCTTGTGCGAGAGGATATACGGCGAATGGACTTGCCTGTCCGTTCCCCCTACTTAAATCCTATAGAGAACATGTGGGATGCGTTGAAGCCGCGTATTGTAACAAGTCAACATGCATGCACGACCATCCAGAAGATATAAGCAACGCTGGTGAAGGAACAAAACGCACTGTCACAACAACTTCTTCCCAAACTTGTGACCAGCTGTTCACGTTGAAGAGCATGCGTTCGCTGCGATCATATACCCCATTAAGAACCATGTCCCGCCTTTTGTAATGTTCAGCAAACCATCATGAACTTCTGTGCCTTCAGTGTAACTATTGCCAAATGTCATTTCTGTTTGTCTCTTTGCGTATTTCTTTCGGTTACCTACTGTGCTCTACTGTACTGAGCAGCTTCATGTATGTTCCAAATTTCATCGAACTATGTTAACTGGCAGTGAACATAGGTGTTGCTCACCTCTGTAATAGACGCCAAGATTAAGGACTAACACGTAAATTCTGTAGTAGGGAAGATTAGGATTTTTCGGAGACATTATGGAGAAGGTTTTCTTTTATGCGTGATCCTTTACAAATGCATTAAAAGATGCTAGTGCGACCACATTGTAAAATATTCATCCGGCGATTTAGGTAAACCATGCAATCGTACCTGGACAAGGGGACAGAGGTTTGAACCGTCATTCCCCCCAATGCGAATCCAGTGCTTCAACCAATACGCAACAACACTCGGTTGAAAGATTTTAGAGATATGCTGCCAGGATCGAAATATTTTTGGAAAGAAAGTGCAAGAGATATACTGAGGCACTCCAAATGGCTATCCTGTGAAGAAAGGGCGACATTGTACCAACGAAAATCTGTTGGTACATTTAGAGAACCGGTGCTCGAGGTTGAAAGCCATCTGTTACTACTTTCCGGCTTACAGATATATCATGTGCAGTACCATCCGCGTATCTTTTTAATATGATTCTGAAAATATTTAAAACCGACATGCGTAAAATTATAAAGTTTTTACAGCAAAAGAGCGATGAAGGCGTTGTCTAGTGTAATATATTCGCAGACTCGAGTAGTATAGAGATGGGCAACCTGTTTCATTCACCAAGTTCAGTTGCTTCAAATTGGCGGCTCTGCATTCGGTCGCAAACACACGAAGTTCAGGCAGACTGTGTTCGGCGGGGTTGCAGTCGCTGAATCTAAAATGGTACTGGTGGCAAATTTAAAAACATCGGTTGGTGGTGGCGGAAAATTCAAAAATATTGAAGAAGGGTGAACAAGCCCAGCTGACCTATGTTTCAGGTGATGGGAAATTTTTAAAAAAATCCGAGATGGTGGAACTAAGCTACCTTTGCTAGCAGTCATTATGGCCCCATCTACAAAAGTAAAACTTTTTCCGACTCGTGGCAGGGATGATGTAGCAAACATAAAAAACATATCCAGTCTATGAACATAGTACTGTACCCAGTACTATGTTCATAGCTCAGATACGAGCAACTCCACTCTGAAAAGGTTGCATGGTAACATACCTATGTTCGTCTGATCCGGTTTTGCATTTACTGTACTACATTGCAAGCTTCATTGGACTACATCGCATGCCTCAACGAGGACGCCATACAATGTTACCAAATATTTGTTTATGGCAACTATTTGTTGTATATTTTGTATCCCACGTACCTGACACCACCTAATATTCAGCCAAAATGAAGGTGCCTGAATCAGGCGATATGCGTCACTTTTAAATAAATAATAATTAAATCCTGCAACCAAAATTATTTGTTTCTCCATCTGCGAAAGTATCCAAATGATATGGATTGTGTAAATTGACATGTTCAAGAGTATCAAAATGAACTAAACAATCAGAAATACTCATCAAAATAAGTAAAGATATTACACACACACACATACACACACACAATGTTTATATCAAAGTTATTTCCACACGTCAAATGTGGATCAAAATACATGTGATTCTACTGATCTATGAGAGGCGTTCAGTAAATAATGCAACACATTTTTCTTCTGAAAGCAGGGTTGGTTTTAATCAGGATTTCCAAGACATCATATTATCCTCCACTCTTTTGGCCGCAAAACCCAATTTTTCAACATAATCTCGGATCAGTACGACGGTTAGTTGGAGGGCCTGTATGCCCACATGGCACCACCCCATCATCCACATAATGCATCCTGCGGAGAGGATCTTTCTTTGGTCCAAACAGACGCAGATCGGAAGGTGCGAGATCCGGGCTTTAGGGTGGACGGGGAAGAACTGTGAAATGAAGTTTTGTGAACTCCTCTCGGGCGTACAGACATGTGAGAGGTCTTGCGTTATCATGGAGAGAGAGACCTGCGTTTGCATTTTTGTGCCTACGGACACGCTGATGACGTTTCATCTATTTTTGAGGGTGGCACTTCAGAGTTGCTCGTTGCACCATGAGGGAGGATATCAAACAAATTAACCCCTTCGGAGTCCCAGAAGACAGTCGCCACGACTCTAACAGCTGAGGCTGCAGCTTTGAACTTTCTCTAGAGAGAAGAGGTGGTGTGGCGTCACTCCATGGAATGTCGTTTTGTTTCCAGTTCGAAGTAATGGAACCATGTTTCATTGCCAGTGACGATGTTCGACAAAAAAGTATCACGATAAGCCTCGTAACGTGCAAGCAATTCCGCACAGATGGTCCTTTGTTGCTCTTTATGGTCTTCTGATAGTCGGCGAGGAACCCAGCTTGCACTCACCTCTGAATGGCCCAACTGGTGGTCGAATGTGTCAGCACTACCACCAGAGACGCCAATCACCTCGAATGAGAGTGTCCGCACACTCCAACAATGCAGAAGCCACAGCTATGTGAGGTCGGCCGGCACGCGGAAATCAGACAGGTTTGTGCGACGTTGTTGCAGTGATAACAGACGCCTCGCCCAACGACTCACCGCGCTTTTGTTCACTACTAGGTCTTCGTAGAAATTCTGCGAGCGTCTATGAACATTTATGATGCTATGGTTTTTCGGCCCTTGGAACGCAACTCCATAACAGACGCCATTTTGAAGGCTACATATAAAGCCACCGAAACTTCATGAAACTACAGGGGCTGAAGTGGGAATATTCCATAATGTTCCATAACTAATTCCGCATTTTTTCAACCGAAATTGGCCGAGAAAAAAAATGTGTTGCAGTACTTATTGAACGCCCCTCGTAACTTACAGGTTAAGTTGCACTGAACATCGGCCAAAGATCATGTTAGTTCGTATCTTGTTCTGCAACTGCATATGCCGTAGCACTTCTACTAATACCCCTGAGAGGGGGGTGGGGAGGGGGGAAAGCAGCATATTGCACTTTAATTCGAAAGGAGCACTCTTCAAACCCTTATCCGGCTGTCAGAGATTTAGGTTTCACGGAGTTTCTCGTAATCTAGTCATATTAACGCGATTGCTGGGTTGGTTCATTTGAAAATGACGTATCTTATTTCCTTCCACATCCCTGTCCGATCGGAGCTTGTGCTCTGCCACTAACTGAACGTTAAAAACCTAAACTTCTTTCCTTCCATTTCAAAGTATTGGACTCGTGTTCGTAAGAAGATGGCTTAAAATCCCAGTCTGATCATCATAATGTAGATTTCTTATGGTTCCCATGTCACTTCAAGCAGGTTGGTTAGCCAAATGAAAGTCAGAGATTTTCCTTATATGTTTTATTTCGCCCAAAAAACCAACAGGGTATGGAAACAATCTTCTAAAACAATAGCAGGTGGATGAACAGAAAATACAGTAGTATGAGATGGGAGAGGAGGAAAAGTTGTGATGCTATTTTATCAACGTGGAAGCCGTTTTGGAAGCCGCCGTCTTAGTTTAAACCCGCAATTTGCAAATGAAAAGTGGTTCGTGTGACATAGCAAACAGATTATATGAGAATTGTCATAAAAATCTGTGGTACATCTAGTTTCAGAATAGCTTTATTTATTCTCGAGTTACGTCGAATTTTGTACAGAATAAGGAAAAGTCCTGGTGATATAACACATAAAGGGCAGAGGGCGTGCTCGGCATGTTGTCCAGCGCGTTGTAAGATTGTTACCCGTCTCGGTCAATCCTCGTCTACTTTAACCAACACACGTACCAGAATGCGAGCACAAGCATCTATTTGGTGATTCAGTGGTAATGTTACAAATTCCAGAGATGATAGAGGAGGGTAAATGTGTCAACTTGAGGTAAGGGAAACTGGTCTGGAAAGGAAAGTTCCGCATTAGCCTCGCGCAACAGTCAGACTAAAGGCCCCAACACTCACACCCTGACCGTGACGTACAGAACTCCCGCTTAATACACCCCAGTATCCACTGATAATTTTCCCTGTTAATGGGCTAATAAAAGCGCATGTAACTTAATGTCAGACAGGCTGAAAATCCTGAGCCTAAAAGTACAGTAATAATAAATTCTGTTCAGCTGCCTAAGTTTCACGAGCTGCTAAATTTACAACAATTGGTCAAAATGGCGTACCCTAGATTCATTGAAGGCCTGGCATTGTTGCAGGAAGTTGTGCCCCTTCTAATATCGTCAGTGTCGTCTGAACAGTGCAGTAGACAGCCAGAACTCTTACCAGGAGATCCTCTTCAGTCTTAACAGATGCCTCGTACACAAGACTTTTCACAAGATCCCACAAAAAGAAATCCAGAGGATTGAGGTCCAGTGAACATGTAGGCCACGAAACAGGTCCTTCTCTGCCTATTCACTTTTCAGAGAATATCTGATCAAGGTTTTACGAATCTTCAGGTGGGGCTCCATCATATTGGAACCATGTCCGTTGACCGGATAATAAATGGGATAGTTCCAGGAACCTGGAATACCCAAAGATCTTAGCAACAACAGTGGACGTACATGTAATCCACTGTCAGAAGTAGCAACGATTTTCGCATGTAATTACCGATCTGGTCGTTTCAGACCAGTGTGCTGTTAAACGGCCCACGGAGAGTGAAATGAGACGTCAGGACGACAGTAGATTTGTTTAATTAATTTCTTTATTCCAGCCCTCGGCCATAGTACATCATGAGCAGCTTGTTGGAGGCTTCCAGTTGCTTCTCACACGAAACAATAGACGTCCAGCATTGCTGACAGCACAGAGAACGAGGGAAACCATGGCGTTACTCAACTGCTGTTGTGAACGACGCCTCCGGCTGATGACAGCGTGGCAGTGCAGCTGACGACGGCCGCGAACTTCCTCCAGCGAATGGGCGGCTCCCTCGTGCCTCAGGGCAGGCTGCCCAGTGTTGTGGTCGAACCGTGGACCCCGTACTGCATTCCAGGATGTAGCTTCAAGTGTCACAGGCTTGTGATGTAGGCTGCAATATTGAGACAAGAATGACTTAGTATGCGAATGGCTGAGTACCTACATTCTCCAGACTATGTTCGTTTAGCGCTTATACACTCCAGACTATGTTCGTTTAGGCTTAATGCACATACTCTAAACACTTCCCTGGTGGCAGGTGAAGAAAGGCTTCCGTCCTTCCATTAGCATATTGCAGCGTCGCCTGTTGCTATACCGTGCCCAGCTGGCTCCACTTTGCATGCCAGTTGGCCGTGTTTTGCTTTGAATGCGTAACACCCTCGCCCACCTGTGGCTGGCTCTGTTACATCTCACTACCACTCTGACATATTTTTTGACCAAGCACATTCTATATAGTCCCTTACCTCAACTGATATGTTTACCCCTCTCCATTATGCATTAAATGCTTGTAACATCAACATGGAATCACCATATATAATCATCCTCCAGGAGCGTACAAGGATTCTGATCTCTACCTTTACACAACTCCCTTCACATGTCGTGAACGTGGGTGGTCATTCCGCAGCACCTCTGCTACCTATCCATCTCTGGGGAAACTGGATATCCAGGTACGCCCAGACAACTAGCCCTTAAAGAGTTGGGGTGCCATAGTGTTGAAAAGCAGTTGGAAATGTCCCGTCTTCAGAGAGCAGCGAGGATAGCGCAGCTTTGTCCAACAGCTGCAGCTGCACCATCTACCTGCGATGAATACATCTGTTTATCTATCTCTCCATTCACATACGAATTAGCTTCACTTGTAAACCATACGTCGCAGAGGAAATGACAGTTTTCATCTATTCTGCAAATAGAATCGGACGCTTTAACTCATCGTCAGTGCATCTGCATTTTGTAAGGGTTTCCAGAGAGATACAGAGAGTACTGTGCTCTGGACTCCCAGTAAACGATGACAGAACAGCTGTTGACGTTGACTCATCCGTAACCTATTTAAACTGTCCACCTCTCAGTTTGTCTGCGGCGATTCCAATATCACAAGAAGTTTCACCAGCTCATTGTGGGTAATGGGTGTTCTGTCTGGATGGCGTTGGTTGACAGTATCTGCGACAACATGGGTGTTCCTCTCTCTTGAAGTATGTTCGATGCGGTCGCCCTGTATTAAAGATAATAGCTTTTACGTCACCTTCAATAAAGAAACGCTTCATAACTCACGAATAAATAAAGCACTATTGTTTTCCTCGCGTGATTCTCCATCGGTCTCATATGTGACATGCCCATGTCCGCCCCACCCCCTCTCATCCCTTCAATCTGAAAATTAAGATTAAGGAACGAGGAGGTTCTGCGCTGGATCAGGAAGGGAAGGAGAACATGGATAACACTGACAAGAAGAAGGGACAGATGATAGGACATCAGCGAATAGCTTCCGTGGTACTAGATGGAGCTGTGGAGGGTAGCAACTTTAGAGGAAGACAGATACTGATATACATACAGTAAATAACTGAGGATGTAGATTGCAATTGCTATTCTGAGATGAAAATGCTGGCATAGGAGAGGTATTCTCGGTGGGCCCCATCAAATCAGTCAGAAGAATGATGACTAAGACTTGCATCCTAGATGTCACCTTCCAGAATGGCCGCCATTTCAGTAACATAGCCGCTCAGGTCCTCTCATCTCATGTCACTTGACTTTCAATTTCCTTTTATCTACCTGCTTACGTTTTAGGAAGGTAGTTCCACAGCTATGGACAATCCTATAGGATCTTCGTATTTTGACCTACCTCGACTCTTACCAAGCTTTTGAGGATATAAAACTGTAAACACAAAATTTATACAGTAATTCAATCATCAATATAACTGAAATTAGTTGCAAGAAGTCTTAAGAACCAATGTAACATTAATTATCATGTGAGACCTGAGATGAAAATGTCACGGTCGATTCCTTCGCTGTGCTTTCCATCAGTTTCTAATCACATTACTCTTCCATTCTGACACCGAAGACTTGTTATGTCTTAAATTATCTGACGAGAAGTTTATTGTGATAAATCCCCCTGCAAATTCATGACGAGGTGTGCTATATCTCTCAGTACTTCTTAGCTTGCTTACGCGCTGAATTTAACCACCGGAGGGGCTTCGACTGGATTGAAAATATACAAGCAAATCTTAAATAAACTGTTCTGTCCCTCGCTACCTCCTTCACATTTAGTAAACTGAAGTATCCACAAGCGAATAGCGAGGAATAAACCGTAAGTTTTGATGTAAGGCAGGTCACGGAAACTGAATAAACAGCGTTTCTGGTGTAGTAGCAAAAGCTAAATAAACTGTTTTGAAGTTACATGGTGAAGTGCGGGCTATAAATCACAATACATTGAGACAAGGAAAATGTGCGAATTTAAAAAGCTGTGATATTAGGTTTTACTCCTTTTAACCTGGAGAGGTTTCCGGCAGCCGGAAACTAACGTATGCTGCTTGTTGTTGAGAATCTTACACCCTTCGGCGCCATAGCAAATGCGTTGCAGTTTTTTCTGTGATGCAGAATTTAACTGCGCTTACGTTACATCTCAAGCTGTTTTTGCAAGTCAATGTTTAAATATGAATTTTAAGGTTACTGTTAGTAATTTTACTAGCTTTATCATCATCATTTAAGAATAAATATCGCAACAGAGACATTTCTGTGTTGTGCTTGCACCTATGACTTAGCAAATAATATGTTTCTAAAGTAGCGCATTACTCCGACCTGCTGCAGAAGCGTGAAATATTTAGAAGTAAGCTGCAGGTAGCATTAATAGAATTCCATTTCAGGCAAGAGTTACAGGCCATTGAAGAATATCAAGAAACTAGAGATATTTTAGTCTTACTCATATTCATGGGTGCTCCTTAGGACGGGGAGAGCGGTTTCACAGTATTTCACTAATATACCGTTACTGAACAATTCAGTTAGCTGTTTTATTGATCGTATGTTATTCATATGATCGATTTCAAAATTATAGAATTTAACTTTTTCAACGCGCCGGAAAATGAAAATATAAAATTATGAAATCGATCTTGTTAGTTAAACAGTTACAAAATGTCTATTTCGATCAGCTTACAGAAAGTAAGTAATCAATAATTTCTTAAAAATTGTGTTTGCATAGACTTTTTCATTAATGATACATTACTACAACACATGGGCACATGTCAATAAACGAAAACAATGGCTAATTATATAAACTTTCGCTGAAACCTGTGCAGTGTAGAATACAGAGCAGGGCAGACGATGTTACAAGACAAACAAAACAGAAATTTACGGACTTCCAGCTTGCTGGAGTAGCTTCGATCAGCAAGTTCTGTTAATTAATGCAATGAAAAACCAGCCCAAGTTGCAAATATTTTATTTTTCATTCGATGACTATTTTCGGGCCGAGACCTAAATCCACATAACAAAGTCGAAAATGGCATTTCGAAGATGTCAGAAAATGTGTAACGTAAATTATATTTATGTGCATCCACTGTGAATGTAAACTACACATGTTTTGACATCTTCGAAATGCCATTTTTGACTTCGTTATGTTGATTTGAAAATAGGTCTCGGCCCAAAAATAGTCATCGAATGAAAACTGAAACATTTGCGACGTGGACTGGTTTTTCGTTTTATTGAAAATATAAATTTTTCAGATACACATTGGAGTCACAACTTTTTCAACAGTATTGCCAATGCATTCGCATTATATTCTTGTAATGTTTCTATCACATACTGTTTGAAGTTTAAGTGCTGTGATTTGTAATGATTGAGGATGTGAAATAAAGTTGATGGATGAGTTACGAGACAAAAATGTCTTAGGAAGGATATAACAAATCTGTGATAAGCTCTTGAAAAATCCCATCACCAAGGAGGAGTTCTGCGAGATAAAAGAAAATCGTTAGGCGTATTCTACATCTGAAAGATGACGCATATTCAAATTTCTGCCTCTACATAGATACTCCACAATCCGCCTCACGGTGCGTGGCGGAGGGTACCCCGTACCACTACTAGTAATTTTCTATCCTATTCCACTCGTAAACAAAGCCAGAGAAAAATGACTGCCTATATGCCTCCGTATTACCCTGTATCTTATCTTCATGGTCTGTACGCGCATGTATGTAGGAGACAGTAGAACTGTTCTGCAGTCAGCTTCAAATGCCTGTTATTTAAATTTTATTCCTCGAAAAGAACATCTTCCCTCCAGGGTTTCCGATTTCAGTTCCCCTAGCATCTTTATAACACTCGCGTGTTGATCGAACACTCCAGTAATAAACCAGCAGCCCGCCTCTTATTGCTTCGAAGTCTTAGTTTAATCCTTCCTGGTACGGATATGAAACACCCTAGCAGTCTCAAGAACAAGTGAAACTAGCGACCTATATGCGGTCTCCTATGTAGCATCATCCACACAATTCCGAAGACGGCAAGAGCTGACAAGTGCGAGAATTATCGCACAATCAGCTTAACAGCTCATGCATCGAAGCTGCTTACAAGAATAATATACAGAAGAATGGAAAAGAAAATTGAGAATGCGCTAGGTGACGATCAGTTTGGCTTTAGGAAAAGTAAAGGGACGAGAGAGGCAATTCTGACGTTACGGCTAATAATGGAAGCAAGGCTAAAGAAAAATCAAGACACTTTCATAGGATTTGTCGACCTGGAAAAAAAGTTCGACAATATAAAATGGTGCAAGCTGTTCGGGATTCTGAAATAAGTAGGGGTAAGCTATAGGGAGAGAAGGGTCATATACAATATGTACAACAACCAAGAGGGAATAATAAGAGTGGACGATCAAGAACGAAATGCTCGTATTAAGAACGGTGTAAGACAAGGCTGTAGCCTTTCGCCCCTACTCTTCAATCTGTACATCGAAGAAGCAATGATGGAAATAAAAGAAAGGTTCAGGAGTCGAATTAAAATACAAGGTGAAAGGATATCAATGATACGATTCGCTGATGACATTGCTATCCTGAGTGAAAGTGAAGAAGAATTAAATGATCTGCTGAACGGAATGAACAGTCTAATGAGTACACAGTATGGTTTGAGAGTAAATCGGAGAAAGACGAAGGTAATGAGAAGTAGTAGAAATGAGAACAGCGAGAAACTTAACATCAGGATTGATGGTCACGAAGTCAATGAAGTTAAGGAATTCTGCTACCTAGGCAGTAAAATAACCAATGATGGACGGAGCAAGGAGGACATCAAAAGCAGACTCGCTATGGCAAAAAAGGCATTTCTGGCCAAGAGAAGTCTACTAATATCAAATACCGGCCTTAATTTGAGGAAGAAATTTCTGAGGATGTACTTCTGGAGTACAGCATTGTATGGTAGTGAAACATGGACTGTGGGAAAACCGGAACAGAAGAGAATCGAAGCATTTGAGATGTGGTGCTATAGACGAATGTTGAAAATTAGGTGGACTGATAAGGTAAGGAATGAGGAGGTTCTACGCAGAATCGGAGAGGAAAGGAATATGTGGAAAACACTGATAAGCAGAAGGGACAGGATGATAGGACATCTGCTAAGACATGAGGGAATGACTTCCATGGTACTAGAGGGAGCTGTAGAGGGCAAAAACTGTAGAGGAAGACAGAGATTGGAATACGTCAAGCAAATAATTGAGGACGTAGGTTGCAAATGCTACTCTGAGAGATGATGAGGTTAGCACAGGAAAGGAATTGGTGGCGGGCCGCATATCAAACCAGTCAGTAGACTGATGAAAAAAAAAAAAAAGTAAACAAACCACACTTTTGTAGACTTCCGCTCTGGTTGCATAACAGTAATGCTAGTAGCGCCACTAAGAGGATATAAATGTTCGCTTCAAATACTCGCTCTAACAGTCGGGTGCGTTAGTTACCTTTGAGATTCGATATAGTGAGTTAATATTAGTCAAGAATGCCATGAAGACGACGAAGACGCCACTATCAACAGCTCACCGAGATTGAAGGAGGTCGTGGATGTTCATCCCGCGATACTGCACGCTTCGCAAGAATGTAGCCATAGTGCTTCATTGCTGGTAGAGATGGTAATGAGAACATAAGGTCGCAAGACGACCAGGCTCCTGACGACCGCGTGGCACTACAGAGGGGGCAGACCGTCGTGTTTGACGCAAGGCTGTTATGCATCGTTATGCCCCTGCACCAATAATTGGAGCAGCAGCCGGCATCAGAGTAACACAACGCATTGTTACAAATCAGTTACTTCGAGGACATCTTCGAGCCAGACGCCCTGTAGCATGCATTCCACTGACTCCAAATCGTTTGTGACTTCGCTGGTGTCAAGCGAGAACTCATTGGAGGGCGGAGGGAGCTCTCTGGCTTTTTCTGGTGAAAGCCGGTTCTGCCTCGTTGCCAGTAACGATTACGAGTTAATGGCCTTGAGATGTCTAGAAGAAATCAGGTGAGCTGCTACAACCAACTTATCTGCGGTCTAGACACAGTGGACCTCCACCTGGAATTATGGTCTGGAGCGCAAATTTCGTATCACAGCAGCAGCACCCTGACTACATATTTGTACGTCAGTCTGGTAAAAATGTAAATATCGTGTGACCAGGGCCTCCCGTCGGATAGACCATTCGCCGGGTGCAAGTCTTTTTGATTTGACGCCACTGCGGCGACTTGCACGACGATGGGGATGAAAGTATGATGATTAGGACAACACAACACCCAGTCCCTGAACGGAGAAAAATCTCCAACCCAGCCCGGAATCGAACCCGGGCCCTTAGGACTGACATTCTGTCGCGCTGACCACATTTTTTTTTGTTATGGTTCGTTGTATTTCGTCGTAGCGGACGTCACATGACATCGTTAGAACCTCGTTGTTGATCTTTTTACTCGATTATTTTATTACAGAGGGCAGCCAGCTCTCTGACCGAACACGCTGAGCTACCGTGCCGGCGACCACTCAGCTACCGGGGCCGTCAGTCTGGTGATTCGATCCGTTGTGCTGCTGTTCATGAACAGCATTCGAGGGGGTGTTTTCCAACAGGATAATGCTCGCCCAGATACCGCTGTTGTATCCCTAAATGATCCACAGAGTGACGACATGTAGCCCCGGCTTGCTCGATCACCAGATTTGTCCCCAATTGACCGCGTAACGGACGTCATCTTTGATTACTAATAAAAACATCCTCAGTCCCGAGTTCGAAAAGAGCCACCCCTTAAATTGTGATTAATAATCAGCATTGACGGCCGAAGACTTCCGGCATAAGTAGTCACCTCTCATTCTGCCAACGGCATTGCCAAAGACGTCAGAGGAGCAGACAGAGCTTCAGAGCACCCTCTTGGCTTTGGAGTGGGAAACTGCCCCTAAAGGCGGACGAATCGGCAGGATGCAGAAGGCAATGGGAACCACTGCAGTAAAGACCCATGACGTGTATCCACAGGACATGTGGCCTGTAATTGAAAACGTGTCATGATTAATTCTCCATTGGCAGAAGATTCCGGAATTGTCCCCCATTCGGATCTCCGGTAGGAGACTGCCAAAAAGGTGAGCATGAGAAAAAGACAATAACCCATTAAAGGATAGTGTTCTACGAGTCGGGGCGTGGAATGTCAGAAGCTTGAACGTGGTAGGGAAGCTAGAAAATCTGAAAAGGGAAATGAAAAGGCTCAATCTAGATATACAGTAGGGATCAATGAGGTGAAATGGAAAGAAGACAATTTCTAGTCAGATGAGTGTATGTAATATCAACAGCAGCGGTAAATGATATAACAGCAGTAGGATTATTACGAATAGGGGTTAGGGAAGAGCGTGTGTTACTGTGAACAGTTCAGTGATGGGGTTGTTGTTATTAGAATCGATAGCAAAGCAACAACGACAACGATAGTTCAGGTATACATGCCAACGTCGCAAGCTGAAGATGAAATGGTTCAAATGGCTCTGAGCACTATGGGACTTAACATCTATGGTCATCAGTCCCCTAGAACTTAGAACTACTTAAACCTAACTAACCTAAGGACAGCACACAACACCCAGCCATCACGAGGCAGAGAAAATCCCTGACCCCGCCGGGAATCGAACCCGGGAACCCGGGTGAAGATGAAGAGATAGAGAAAGTGTATGAGGATATTAAAAGGGTAACACAGTGTCTAAGGGGAGATGAAAATCTAATGGTCATGGGGGATTAGAATGCAGTTTTACGGGAAGGAATAGAAGAAATGGTTACAGGAGAATATGGGCTTGGGATAAGGAATGAGAGAGGAGAAAGGCTGATTGAGTTTCATAATAAATTTCAGCTACTAACAGCGAATACTCTGTTCAAGTATCACAAGAGGAGCAGGTATACTTGAAAGAGGCCGAGTGGAACGGGAAGATTTCAGCTAGATTTATCATGGCCAGAAAGAGACTCCGAAATCAGATACTAGATTGTAAGATGCACCCAGGAACAGACACAGACCACAATGCAATAGTGATGAAGAGTAGGCTGAAGTTTAAGCGGTTAGTCAGGAAGAATCAATACGAAAAGAAGTGGGATATGGAAGCACTAAGAATGACGAGATATGCTTGAAGTTCTCTAAGGCTGCAGATCCAGCAATGAAGAATAGCCCAGTAAGCAGTACAGTTGAAGAGGAATGGACATCTCTGAAAAGGGCAATCAGAGAAGCTGGGAAGGAAAATATAGGTACAAACAAGCTTGCTGCGAAGAAAAAATGAGTAACAGATGAAATACTTCAGTTGATAGAGAAAAGGAGCAGGTACAAAAATGTTCTGGGAACTTTAGGAATAGTGAAATACATATCGCTGAAGAATGAAATAAATAGGAAGTGCAGGGAAGCTAAGACGAAGTGGCTGCATGAAAAAAGTGAAGAAATCTAA
This sequence comes from Schistocerca cancellata, assembly GCF_023864275.1. Taxonomy (NCBI): domain Eukaryota; kingdom Metazoa; phylum Arthropoda; class Insecta; order Orthoptera; family Acrididae; genus Schistocerca; species Schistocerca cancellata. Next base: position 347,800,087 of record NC_064627.1, on the reverse strand, counting down.
AAAGAAATTACTGTAGGAAGGACTGACTCAGCATATAGGAAAGTCAAAACAACATTCTGTAATATTAAAAGAAAGGGTGGTAACATTAAGAGTGCAATGGGAAGTCCACTTTTGAATGCAGAGGAGAGAGCGGACAGGTGGAAAGAGTACACTGAAGGCCTCTATGAGGGGGAAGATTTCTCTGATGTGATAGAAGAAGAAGCAGGAGTCGATTTACAGGAGATAGGCGATCCAACATTAATATCAGAACTTTAGAGCTTTGGAGGAGTTAATAACAAATACGACAGAAGGAATAGGTAACACTCCATCAGAATTTCTAAAATCATTAGGGTAAGTGACAACAAAACGACTATTCACGTTGGTGTGTAGAATTAATCAGTCCGGCGACATACCACCTGTCCGTCGGAAAAATATCCACACATTTCCGAAGACTACAAGAGCTGGCAAATGTGAGAATTATCGCACCATCAGCTTAACAGCTCATGCATGCAAGTTGCTGACAAGAATAATATACAGAAGGATGGAAAGGAAACTTGAGGATGCGTTAGATGGCGATCAGTTTGGCTATAGGAAAGGTAAAGGCACCGGAGAGGTAATTCTCACGCTGCGGTTGATAATGGAAGCAAGACTGAAGAAAACTCAAGGCGCCTTCATAGGCTTTGTTGACCTGCAAAAAGGGTTCGACAATGTAAAATGGTACAAGACGTTCGAAATTCTGAGAAAAATACGGGTAAGCTACAGGAAATGACAGGTAATATACAATATATTTAAGAGCCAAGAGGGAATGATAAGAGTGGACGACCAAAAACGAAATGCTTGGATTAAAAAGGGTGTATGACAGGGATGCAGTCCTTCACCCCTACTGTTCGATCTGTACATTGAAGAAGCAATAGTGGAAATAAAAAAAAAGTTTCCGGAGTGGAATTTAAATTCAGGGTAAAAGGATATCAGTGATGCGATTAGCTGATGACACTGCTATCCTGAGTGAAAGTGAAGAAGATTTACGTGATCTGCTGCATGGAATGAACAGTTTAATGAGTGCATAATATGGACTAAGAGTAAACTGAAGAAAGACGAAAGTAATGAGATGCAGCAGAAATGAGAACAGCGAGCAACTTAACATCAGGATTGATGCTCACGAAGTAGGTGAAGTTTAGATATTCTACTGCGTAGGCAGCAAAATAATCAATGACGGACGGAGCAAGGAGGACATCAAAAGGAGACTAGCACCGGAACGGAAGAGAATCGAAGCATTTGAAATGTGGTGCTACAGTCGAATGTTGAAAATTAGGTGGAATGTTAGGGTAAGTGATGAGGAGGCTCTGCACAGAACTGGAGAGGAAAGGAATATGTGGAAAACACTGATAAGGAGAAGGGACAGAATGATAAGATTGCTGTTAAGACATCAGGGAATGACTTCCATGGTACTAGAGGGAGCTGTTGAGGGGAAAAGAAAACTGTAGAGCAAGACAGAGATGGAATAAATCCAGCAAACAGTTGAGGACATAGGTTGCAAGAGCTACTCTGAGGTGAAGAGGATGGCACAGGCGGGCCGCATCAAACCAGTCAGAAGACTGATGACTCAGAAAAAATGGGACATATTCGGACGACAACCAGCATTAGCCGTTTGTGTATTGACCGACCTAGTGCATGGAACTCCATCCCACAAACTGACATCCGGCAACTGTTCGACAGAATGCTTGCACGTTCGCATGCTTTCACTCAAATTTCTGGCAGTTACACTAGCTGTTAATGCACCGGCATTTCACATTTTCATTGGCTTTTCTCGCGCTTTCGTTACCTGTGAACTCAAATACCCGGACAGATGTATTCCCAAATTCCATTACTCTACATAAATTATTTCTTGGTTTTTGGATTTATTTCTGTCAGTGTAGATATACAGTCAAATAGTATAAGAATTTTTTTTAAAAGCGGCTTCCACGAGGTGTTAAATCTGCTTTTTATTACTTTGCAACTCGTTTCAGCCTTTAGACGACACACTTACTTATTTATCCAGCGGTCAGCGACCCTGTAGACCAGGGCCGGCCAGAAATTATGCACGCGTGCGGTGCTCCTGCACATGTGCAACTTCCGGGTCACAGCTTGCACGCCGCAGCCGTCAGCGTTCAGGTAGTGCATGTTTCTACGCACAGATGTCGCTCCTCTGTTACACAAAGTGCGTTATCGACACCTCGTATGTATATCACAACCTGGGCTGTATCTGTAAGATCTGTTGCTTCATCAAGCGCAACAGAGAAAGCAACAAAGTATTTAGCCTTATTTATTAGCTGCCTGTGCAGATCGCCGGCCATAGCACTGATACGTCTTGTCACTATTTGTTTGGATAGACTGATTTCTTGAAACCTGCTAACGTTCGTGGGACACACAAGTTCTGCAGCAATCAGACACCCTTTTACAAACTCCCCTTCGGAAAAGGGTTTCCCAGATTGTGCAATTCTTAATGCGATTTTAAAACTTGTTCGCAGTGAAGATTTAGTGTGGTTGTCACTCTGGAAAATTGAAAACAGTACATTGTACAGCGTACAGTAAAACAGACATAAATGTAACACAAGAAACTAAAAGTTCAAGAAGTATCAGTTACTTTGACGTACAGTAAAATCGAGTTGATGTGTCTCATCCATTTTCTGATGGACATTTAATTTTGCTTGCCGTTCTTCACTGTTGAGTACACTAAACTCGTCTTTGTGATATATATTGTAATGTCTTTCAATTGAAAATGTACACTGGAAGCCTATTATTCGGCGGCACAGCAAACACTGTGAGTTTTCACCAACGGCAACAAAAAAGAATTGCAGTTCCCAGTCCTTTGCTTTTTCACCGTACTTGCCATTTCTCAGTACTTCGCTGTTAAGGTTACGGTCACCAGGGTAAACGAGACTGGATATGTTGCGCTCTTGCTTGTACCACAGGGAAGTGGATGCGCCGCCGTGCATTTTGGACACATTTCTAATAACAGATGTCGCTGTCGCTCGCTGTCGCACACGTGCGCACATGTGCAGCACTTCCGCACGTCTGCACACTGTGCAGCGTTTGGCCGGCCCTGCTGTAGACCATGCGCTGCGTCAGCAATTAGTCTCCACTGCATTCAGTCATTTGCTGTTTCCTCCCAATTTACTAAATTCAAAGCTTCCGCATCTTTATTTGCGTCGTCTTCCCATTCGTTTCTTGGCCTATCCCGCCATCTTTTTCCTGTAATGTGGGCAATTAAAGCTTGCTTCGTAAGACGGGAGTCTGGTATACGGATTACGTGACCTGCCCATTGGAGTCATCTGTTCTTTTGATACTGTAAGTTGAGCTGGTTCATGATCTCATATATTTCCTTTATTCTTTATTTTTCTCCAATTACCTTCGTCTCTCATCTGGCCGAACTCCTAAGCTTTTTAATAGTGAATATCAGATGTCATGGATTTTGAATAAATAACATAGGCCAATACATATGTAACGTAAACCAGTTACTAATTAACATATAACAATACAATTGTTATTTTTCAGAAATATACAGCAAGGAAAAATTTATTCTTAATTTTTTAGCTAGGTAATAGATGTACCCAAATCCGACCTCACACTTTTTTCCCTCTTATGTACGGTTTTGTCACAGTGAGATCATTATAAACTAGAAAATTAGCAAGTGTAATTGGAGTGTAAAGTAATTTTACAGTATCAACTAAGGTTTTATTATTGTACTGTGTTGTATTGAACTGGAGACCTAAAAACGACGGAGAGACTTCGTCCCCGCCGTAGCCGATGTGTCACACAACCACACAACAGGCTACAGCAGCCCACTCACCACACCGCGGCCCCCCATCGAACCCAGGGTTATAGTGCGGTTCGGCCCCCGGTGGATCCCCCCAACCTCCCCGAGAACGTCTCGCACCAGACGAGTGTGACCCCAATGTTTGCATTGTAGAGTAATTATAGTGTGCGCGTGCGTGGAGACAGTGTTCGCGCAGCAGTCGCCGACATAGTGTTACTGAGGCGGAATAAGGGGAACCAGCCGGCATGCGCCGAGGCAGATGGAAAACCGCCTTAAAAACCATTCACAGACCGGCTGGCACACCGGACGTCGACACGAATCCTCCGGGCGGATTCGTGCCGGGGACCGGCACGCCTTCCCGCCCGGAAAGCTGTGCGCTAGACCACACGGGTAACCGGGTGGGCAACGTTTTATTAAATTACAAACATGATAATATTGCTTGGTTACATAGAAGTCGTGTGTCCATTAGCTTTTTACACTTCTTTTCTTTCTAATACAACTCTTTCTCCGATGAACTGTCTGCTGTACGTCTCAGTGGAGTGACCAGCAGCAGTCTCCCACCACATTTGCATTCCAGAGGCCCTGATAACGTCTCTCCATCATTTTGAAATTTTAATGAAAGCTCTCACCTCGTTCCTTACCGTGATTACCCCAGTTTTCAGGGAAAATTACATATTTTGGTCCATTTTGCTGCCCAAGAATTTAATAACGACGTCCTTGACTGATAACCGAAACCTCTCTGTCAGGCACAGTCATTTTTGGTTCAAATTTTTTAAATCTCATGTCTAATATACACGCCTTTTTCCTTTTTCGCTTGCGATAGATCAAGAATCATCTCACAGAGGTAGCGTATTGGAATATTCTCCATCTATGGGAAACGCTTTGACGAACACAATAGGCTCCATTTAATGTGTAAAAGTGGTACTCGATTTTGTTTCGGATCCGCTGGTTCTTGAGCAAAAATAAGAAGAACCAATAGGTATTCAGAGCAGCTGGGATGTATTCCTGTGAAATCAGTGCCACCGAAACGTCACCGTCCTATTATTGTTAAGTAGAATGGAATAAAGTCGCGAGAAATGAATTTTTTTAAATGGTGTATTGAATGTAAAATGATGGTGGCTGGTTATGCTGTCTTGTTATCATAATAAGATTCAACATACTAAAAAATCACTAGGGTAAGTCAAAGGTGCAAAGCTCCAGTGCCGATCCGCCAGACCGTTGTAACCTGCCAGGAAGATTCAAATTAGTGCACACTCCACTGCAGAGTGAGAATTCATTGTGGAACAACAAATAATTTGCTAAAACGATTTTCAAAATTGCACTGCGTATATTCTAGGCAGCATGGAACAGTGTAAAAGGATGTCTAGACTGAACACTAGTTGCTGAAAATGTTGCGTGTAATATCATAGTTGACCTAGCGGATAATGACAGAAAACTCCATGAAGCTGTTCAAAACTGTAAAGAAAAAACTGAAAGACCTACAGAGTATGGACGCTTGATGCAGGAATTAGCAGTAGACCTTCACCACAAACTAATGTAATGGACATAGCATTGACAGGATGAGAGACCCGGTATTCATGACAATAAGATTCCCGAACAATGGCTGGAAGCAGTCATATCCGTTAAATACCAGGGAGTGTGCGTAAACAGAGATTTAAAGAGGAACGACCACATCAGAGTAATCTTAGAGAGGCAGCTGCGAAGACTGTAATTCGTCGAAAGAATCCACCAACAAGGCGGTAGCTTCCAAAATACTCGTTCGACCGATACTTGAATACTGTTCGTCAACCTGGGACTCTTGCCGGATTCAACTGGGAAAAAATAAAGAACATCCAAAGAAGGGCAGCGCACTTCGTCACAGGTTCGTTTATTAATCGCGAAAGGGTCGCGGAGTTTCTCAGCCAGATTCAGAAGCGGAAGCAACGAGAGAGGCGTTACAAATGACGGTGCGGTATGCTGTTAAAATTGTGAGAGCACATACTGTTGGAAGAGTAAATCAATATATTGCTTCGTACTATTTATAACTCGTGGAAAGACCACAAATGCAAGATTAGAGAGCTTCGAGGTCATGCAGAGGTCTACCAACATTCGTTCTTTCCGCATGTCGTTGCGACTGGAGGAGGAAAGAAAGTGACAGTGGTACGTAAAGAGCCCTCCGCCGCATACCACAAGCTGGTTGCGGAGTGTAAATGTAAATATATGGAAAGAGAGAAACATTGCCTGCGATACGTACAAGTACAGCGTTGAAACAGCCCAGTTGGAAGATTGTCGAACGGAAGAAGAAAGAATACTAGCAAATGTTTGCAGCATAAGTGAAGCAGTCTTACTTTCCTTGTTACCACACGTTGCAGAGCGTCCCCTCATCCACAGTCCCTTCACACACACTTTCTCCCGCACACAACTCCGTTGCTCGTCATGTGTGTTCTCGTCTTCAGTGCGCTGTAGCCCTGACAACGGGCACAAGCCCACATGGAGCGCAAGCCCGATTCATAAATTGGTGAGGTGACGCAGTGACGCGTGCGAACTGTTGTAGCGTGGGCTTTGTTCGCGGCCCAAGTTCCGAACACGGCCGACCGGAGGCTGATGCAGGCCGGCGCGAGGTCAGCCGGCAGCGGCATTGTTCTGCCTGCTGAGTCGGCAGACACCTCGCGCGCTTAGAAGCCAACCCAAAGCGCTCGCGGCCCGCCGCGTTACAACTGTTATCTGCGCGTATACACACGAAACCCAGCTACCGGCAAACGCCACGAGATCCCAACACTCTCCATATAGAAGTGGATAGTTCTTGTGCATTATTATGGGTGGAGGTTACACTCACCAACCGAGCTAGGTTAATAATTGACTCCTTTTACCGACCTCCCAACTCAGCAGCATTAGTGGCTGAACAACTGAGAGAAAATTTGGAATACATTTCACATAAATTTTCTCAGGTGGAGATTTCAATTTACCAGATATAGACTGGGACACTCAGATGTTTAGGACGGGTGGGAGGGACAGAGCATCGAGTGACATTATACTGAGTGCACTATCCGAAAATTACCTCGAGCAATTAAACAGAGAACCAACTCGTGGAGATAACATCTTGGACCTACTGATAACAAACAGACCCGAACTTTTCGACTCTGTAATGCAGAACAGGGAATCAGTGATCATAAGGCCGTTGCAGCATCCCTGAATATGGAAGTTAAAAGGAATATAAAAAAAGGGAGGAAGGTTTATCTGGTTAGCAAGAGTAATAGACGGCAGATTTCAGACTACCTGACAGATCAAAAGGTAAATTTCTGTTCCGACACTGACAATGTTGAGTGTTTATGGAAAAAGTTCAAGTCAATCGTAAAATGCGTTTTAGACAGGTACATGCCGAGTAAAACTGTGAGGGACGGGATAAACCCACCGTGGTTCAACAACAAAGTTAGGAAACTACTGCGAAAGCAAAGAGAGCTTCACGGCAAGTTTAAACGCAGCCACAACCTCTCAGACAAACAGAAGCTAAACGATGTCAAAGTTAGCGTAAGGAGGGCTATGCGTGAAGCGTTCAGTGAATTCGAAAGTAAAATTCTATGTACCGACTTGACAGAAAATCCTAGGAAGTTCTGGTCTTACGTTAAATCAGTAAGTGGCTCGAAACAGCATATCCAGACACTCCGGGATGATGATGGCATTGAAACAGAGGATGACAAGCGTAAAGCTGAAATACTAAACACCTTTTTCCAAAGCTGTTTCACAGAGGAAGACCGCACTGCAGTTCCTTCTCTAAATCCTCGCACAAACGAAAAAATGGCTGACATCGAAATAAGTGTCCAAGGAATAGAAAAGCAACTGGAATCACTCAACAGAGGAAAGTCCACTGGACCTGACGGGATACCAATTCGATTCTACACAGAGTACGCAAAAGAACTTGCCCCCCTTCTAACAGCCGTGTACCGCAAGTCTCTAGAGGAACGGAAGGTTCCAAATGATTGGAAAAGAGCACAGGTAGTCCCAGTCTTCAAGAAGGGTCGTCGAGCAGATGCGCAAAACTATAGACCTATATCTCTGACGTCGATCTGTTGTAGAATTTTAGAACATGTTTTTTGCTCGAATATCATGTCGTTTTTGGAAACTCAGAATCTACTATGTAGGAATCAACATGGATTCCGGAAACAGCGATCGTGTGAGACCCAACTCGCTTTATTTGTTGATGAGACCCAGAAAATATTAGATACAGGCTCCCAGGTAGATGCTATTTTCCTTGACTTCCGGAAGGCGTTCGATACAGTTCCGCACTGTCGCCTGATAAACAAAGTAAGAGCTGTGCGGCTGGATTGAAGAGTTTTTAGCAAACAGAACATAGCATGTTGTTATTTATGGTGAGACGTCTACAGACGTTAAAGTAATCTCTGGCGTGCCACAGGGGAGTGTTATGGGACCATTGCTTTTCACAATATATATAAATGACCTAGAAGATAGTGTCGGAAGTTCCATGCGGCTTTTCGCGGATGATGCTGTAGTATACAGAGAAGTTGCAGCATTAGAAAATTGTAGCGAAATGCAGGAAGATCTGCAGCGGATAGGCACTTGGTGCAGGGAGTGGCAACTGACCCTTAACATAGACAAATGTAATGTATTGCGAATACTCAGAAAGAAGGATTCTTTATTGTATGATTATATGATAGCGGAACAAACACTGGTAGCAGCATCTGGGAATATGCGTGCGGAACGATTTGAAGTGGAATGATCATATAAAATTAATTGTTGGTAAGGCGGGTACCAGGTTGAGATTCATTGGGAGAGTCCTTAGAAAATGTAGTCCATAAACAAAGGAGGTGGCTTACAAAACACTCGTTCGACCTATACTTGAGTATTGTTCTCAGTGTGGGATCCGTACCAGATCGGGTTGACGGAGGAGAGAGAGAAGATCCAAAGAAGAGCGGAGCGTTTCGTCACAGGGTTATTTGGTAACCGTGATAGCGTTACGGAGATGTCTAGCAAACTCAAGTGGCAGACTCTGCAAGAGAGGCGCTCTGCATCGCGGTGTAGCTTGCTCGCCAGGTTTCGAGAGGGTGCGTTTCTGGATGAGGTATCGAATATATTGCTTCCCCCTACTTATACCTCCCGAGGAGATCACGAATGTAAAATTAGAGAGATTCGAGCGCGCACGGAGGCTTTCCGACAGTCGTGCTTCCCACGAACCATACGCGACTGGAACAGAAAAGGGAGGTAATGACAGTGGCACGTAAAGTGCCCTCCGCCACACACCGCTGGGTGGCTTAGGGAGTATAAATGTAGATGTAGATCGTGTATTTGAAATATCACGTTTGTTATTGTTTTTAGGAGAGGGTGAAGTATGAACCCTACCCACCTGTCCATAATTTTCTTTTAACATAAAAGCGTCACACTTGATAGCATTGTACTTAAGAAATATAACGGGTTTCGAAAATTCCATTCCCAACTTCCGGTTTGTATGGTAAACTAATAATGATGCATTCACTATTCTTTTACGTTTTTCAGCTTAAAGCCTCGCAAGGGGAAGGATTCAGACACAGCTAACCGATGCGGTTCAAATTCGACAGGTCGCTTATGTACAACTTAAAATGAAAGACAAAGAGATTTTGGCTCAAACCCGTACCCCGTTTCCGGGTAAACTACCCCCTTACGTTCATGACGTGTAATCGACTCAGAATTGAGGGAATGGATAAATAATTGAAAATTGTTTTTCATCGTCATATGTAGGGTTAGCAAACGCGTGTTTGTTTGGAAATCGTGGATGGAAACTGTACCCTAAGGAAAACGCTGTACACTGAAAGGTCAATGGGTAGCGACCAAGTCACTTGGCTGGGTAGCAGAGGAATAGTGTGCGATTCCTAAACGCATTATGTATGTTTTTCCTTCATTATTATTTTTGCCTTATCGAATTTGATAGGAACTGGGGGGTTAATAAGGTGACCAATAAGGAATAATAACAAGGTACACAAATAAACTTTGTTACATGTCCTTACTTTCCTTCGAATAACTACGTGAATGGTACTTTTTATATCAACATTCAATGCAGGTTTAGCCGGCCGGTGTGGCCGTGCGGTTCTAGGCGCTTCAGTTTGGAACCGCGTGACCGCTACGGTCGCAGGTTCGAATCCTGCCTCGGGCATGGGTGTTTGTGATGTCCTTAGGCTAGTTACGTTTAAGTAGTTCTAAGTTCTAGGGTACTGATGACCATAGATGTTAAGTCCCATAGTGCTCAGAGCGATATGAATCAAAGCAGATTTACTCGCGGCGCCAGTAACATCTAATGACTGCAGTCTCCGCGCAGCTATATTGTTCTTTCCGAATATCTGCCGGAAAACTGGCTTGGTTTACATTTAAAAATATTTGTTTTTCGGGTATTAATTTTAATGCCTACCACACATTACGCCAAAATCGTCTGAAAAATCGTTGCTGAAAGTTGATGATGAATTATGCAATGAATCACTGTCGCGTTTTTACAGTTCCCGCAGTGTTACCAGAAGCACATCTGAATTCTGAAAACTCCAAACAAAGTTATGTGCTCCTCCTCTGTAAACAAGCATCGTGCGGTCAGCTCTCTGTCGTCTTTCGTGACAAATTAGTGTTTGTTGGAACTTTTTTCGTAAAATGAGGCTTAAAGTTCCAATTCTTTACTAACCCAAGTCGTTTGAGAAATTTGTTTGCGTACCTTCTTATTATTCCTCCTATTTCCACCAATTTCGATACGAAAAAAATACACATAAAAAAGAAATTGCATAATGCATTTGGAAATCGAACAGAGGTTCTCTGCTCCGCAACCAAATGCTTTGCTCCCAACGACAGTGTTTTTCCTTACGCTCCGTAGGAGCTAGTCGTAATAGTTTTATCCTCGATTTCTAGCGTATTATGAGTTTGCACACCCCAAAAATTTATATAAAAGTGCTAATTTTTCAGTATCTGTTGGTACTGTAATTCTGAGTTTTTCTGAAAACCGCAGGGGTGCTGAGTCAAAATATTTTAGTCTTTCAGTTTAGATTTCGTGTGGGTGATCTGCCAACGCAAGGATTTGACTAATATGTCTTGACAGGACCGCCTCAAGCGTGTAGGTTGCCGAAATTTGAGGGCGGAGGCTAATTTTAGGTGGATATCCAGAAAATTTCTGTAAAACTGGGTTTCTGTCATCTTAAGATGCAGCCGGTTTTGCCTCCTTACCATCACGATATTTGCAAAAGCACTACTCTTGCAACAAGAATCATCCAGATCCAACCTCGCTAGATAATACACCGCTCAGGAACCATGTAAAAAGTGCTGGCTATTAAAATTGCGCGCCGGCCGCGGTGGCCGAGCGGTTCTAAGCGCTTCAGTTCGGAACCACGCTGCTGTTATTGTCGCAGTTTCGAATCCTGCCTTGGGCGTGGATGTGTGTGACGTCTTTAGGTTAGTTAGAGTTATGTAGTTCTAAGGCTAGGGGACTGATGACCTCCGATGTAAGTCCCATAGTGTTTAGAGCCATTTGAACCGTTTATTAAAATTGCAACGCTATGAAATAAATGATACTATACAGTTCCAGAGACCTTTTCAGGTCTCAGGTATCTGTGATGTATAGATGCAGACTGAAGCGACGAATGAAAATTTGGACCAAAGAGAGGATTCAAACCTGGCTCTCCCGCTCACTACGCAGATGCACTAACTACTTCGCCACCTAGTCACAGTGGCTTTGCACGACTGCACAGACTACCCTAACCCGCCTCCCTTCTTAATCCAAATCCCTGTTCACGCCTCAGAACACCTTGTACACTCCTGGAATGGAAAAAAGAACACATTGACAACGGTGTGTCAGACCCACCATACTTGCTCCGGACACTGCGAGAGGGCTGTACAAGCAATGATCACACGCACGGCACAGCGGACACACCAGGAACCGCGGTGTTGGCCGTCGAATGGCGCTAGCTGCGCAGCATTTGTGCACCGCCGCCGTCAGTGTCAGCCAGTTTGCCGTGGCATACGGAGCTCCATCGCAGTCTTTAACACTGGTAGCATGCCGCGACGGCGTGGACGTGAACCGTATGTGCAGTTGACGGACTTTGAGCGAGGGCGTATAGTGGGCATGCGGGAGGCCGGGTGGACGTACCGCCGAATTGCTCAAGACGTGGGGCGTGAGGTCTCCACAGTACATCGATGTTGTCGCCAGTGGTGGGCGGAAGGTGCACGTGCCCGTCGACCTGGGACCGGACCGCAGCGACGCACGGATGCACGCCAAGACCGTAGGATCCTACGCAGTGCCGTAGGGGACCGCACCGCCACTTCCCAGCAAATTAGGGACACTGTTGCTCCTGGGGTATCGGCGAGGACCATTCGCAACCGTCTCCATGAAGCTGGGCTACGGTCCCGCACACCGTTAGGCCGTCTTCCGCTCACGCCCCAACATCGTGCAGCCCGCCTCCAGTGGTGTCGCGACAGGCGTGAATGGAGGGACGAATGGAGACGTGTCGTCTTCAGCGATGAGTGTCGCTTCTGCCTTGGTGCCAATGATGGTCGTATGCGTGTTTGGCGCCGTGCAGGTGAGCGCCACAATCAGGACTGCATACGACCGAGGCACACAGGGCCAACACCCGGCATCATGGTGTGGGGAGCGATCTCCTACACTGGCCGTACACCACTGGTGATCGTCGAGGGGACACTGAATAGTGCACGGTACATCCAAACCGTCATCGAACCCATCGTTCTACCATTCCTAGACCGGCAAGGGAACTTGCTGTTCCAACAGGACAATGCACGTCCGCATGTATCCCGTGCCACCCAACGTGCTCTAGAAGGTGTAAGTCAACTACCCTGGCCAGCAAGATCTCCGGATCTGTCCCCCATTGAGCATGTTTGGGACTGGATGAAGCGTCGTCTCACGCGGTCTGCACGTCCAGCACGAACGCTGGTCCAACTGAGGCGCCAGGTGGAAATGGCATGGCAAGCCGTTCCACAGGACTACATCCAGCATCTCTACGATCGTCTCCATGGGAGAATAGCAGCCTGCATTGCTGCGAAAGGTGGATATACACTGTACTGGTGTCGACATTGTGCATGCTCTGTTGCCTGTGTCTATGTGCCTGTGGTTCTGTCAGTGTGATCATGTGATGTATCTGACCCCAGGAATGTGTCAATAAAGTTTCCCCTTCCTGGGACAATGAATTCACGGTGTTCTTATTTCAATTTCCAGGAGTGTATTTCCCCTCAACACTAGCAGCATTGCAGAGGCTCTCCAGTTGTAATTGAATAGCATCTCAACATCGAACGAAGTGGGGAATCCTGCAGGAAACCCAGGTATACGTTCGTTAATAAGATGAAACTATACGATTCCAGAGACCTTTCGAGGTCTATGATGCATTATATGGAGACTGAAGCGACAAATGAAAATTTGTAGCAAGGAGAGGGATCGAACCCAGACCTCCTGCTCACTAGGCAGTTATGCTGACCTCAACGCCACCCTGGCACAATGGCTTCGTGCAACTGCACTGACTAACCTAGCACTCCTCCCTCCTCAGTCCAAATTCCCATTCATGTAGAGCCATTGTGCTGGCGTGGCGTAGTGGTCAGTGCATCTGCCTACTCAGCAAGAGACCCAGGTTCGAATCCTGGCCTTAGTACAAATTTCAAATTTTCGTTTGTCGCTTCACTCAGCAGTTTTATACTTCATAGATGTTTGAGACTTGAGAAGGTCTGTTGAACCAGATAGTTTCATCTGATTAAAAGCACCTATGCCTGGGTTTCACTCAGCATCTGTCATTTTGTTCGATGCTGAGACGCTGTTCAAATACATTTGGAGAGCCTCTGCATTGCTGATCGACTTTAGGGGGAAAACGAAGTGGGCTGTGGTGTGAATGGGAGTTTGGATTGTGGAGGGAGGAGTGCTAGGATGGTCCGTGCAGCTGTGCAAAGCTACTGTGCCCGGGTGCCGCAGTTTTTAGTGCATCTGTCTAGTGAGCAAGACACCTGGGTTCGAATTCAGGCCTCGGTACAAATTTTCATTCATCGCTTCAGTCTGTATATAAACAACTATGAAGACAGCATCCAACAAACTTTATATTCGCAGAATTGTGTTACATACTTCCAGATGCAACTGACTGGTATTTTACCACAGCCATGCAATATGGGTGGGAGTAACGTCGCCTACATCCTGTATATAAGGAAAGATTACACAACTGGCTTCGCATTTAGATATCGGATTTGAATTTATGTTGGCTCTGAGAAAATTGTGTTACATGTGATGAAAGAAGGAGCACGTGTTGGAAGTTCGACAGTGGTAGGATCGATGCTTGTCGAGGCTGCAGTTTGTAGTCGAGCGATATTGCTGCTCCTGTTGGGCCCAATCCCACGATGGGTCTTAATGGCCCCACATGACTAGCGCCCGATGGTAACATCTATTGCCGTGCAGGTTCTTACAGCAACGACTCTTACCTTGAGTCATGCTATGGCTCGTTTTCAGTCATACAAGTATCCGCACAGACAGTGCGACGACGTCTGGAGTCAATAGTATCCACAAGGGGCACAAATCTATCCACCTCGGGCAAGACCACCGCCCTCTACACGTGGCAGTTGCCTCGCTTGGCACCGTCAGCAAGAGTTTTAGTTGACGAGTGCCGTACCCATCATGGCACAAACTAAAGGATGCCTCCTCCGTCATGGTACCCACTTGACCTCAGTTATTTTAATTAATTTCCTGGCGGTTTAGGCCACTGGCCGTGTCCAAAAGAATATGAAATAAATTTCACTTATGATTTGTACCGATAATATCAACGAGATACTTTGGCTCACTGTCTCAGGTTCTGCTGAACGTGGCCAATGGCCGAAATGCGTCAGGAAATTAGTAAAATCGTTATATCGACACGAACAAAAAAATGGTTCAAATGGCTCTGAGCACTATGGGACTTAACATCTATGGTCATCAGTCCCCTAGAACTTAGAACTACTTAAACCTAACTAACCTAAAGACATCACACAACACCCAGCCATCACGAGGCAGAAAAAATCCCTGACCCCGCCGGGAATCGAACCCGGGAACCCCACCGCGGGAAGCGAGAACGCTACCGCACGACCACGAGCTGCAGGCATCGACACGAATATACAAGTGCACATATGACCAACGCAAGGTCGGTCGGACGGCACGTGGCATGAATTTCTTAACTATTTCACATCTCGTTGCAGAATCCTGCAATAGCTCACTTTCCATTGTTAATATTTCCTTCCTGGCGAAACCTTTGGTGCGGTTATTAACGCCCAAGGGGGATAGACAACACGTTGTTAATTCGCAGACATTTGTAGAGACACGTAATACTCTGACTGATGGGCCAAAAAGACAAAACGCTAGAAATACATTGTATGAATGCGAAATGAGATTCAGCAGCCATAGTTACGCTTATGTAATTGAACTGTAGGTTTTTCTGGACTGCAACGGATGAAAACATGACGAGTGTCCATTTCTGAGACCAGCAGAACGCCACAGCACCTGAACCCCTTCTCACGACTATTCTAAAGTTATCAGAATGCTTCAGTTATCTATATTTACTTGTAACCAGCGACAGTTATATGAGAATGCTCTGGAGAAAGGAAACATGTGGGAAGTGGACCCTATTATGCAAACTAAAATATTTAGGAGCTCTGTACTTACACGAACTCTATCTAATGACTGACTGTATCAGATAGCGGCAGGATGGACATAAAATGCAGTTGGAAAAGACGGGGATCTCGGCCTCACGTCTTCATATCGTGATTCCGTTAGAAGAGCGGCCGCCAAGCATATAGTAAAATGCAATAATTTTAAGCGAGATCAGAGGGCATACACGCGGGATTTGAACGCTGAGTGAAAACAAAAATAATTGTGTCACATAGGGAGCCGCGACAGTTTCAAATGTGGCGCAGCGTCCCGCACAACCTGAAGTCACTCGCTAACGCTCAGGCTCAATGAGATATGTGGACCCTGTAGCGTACGTCACAACACGTGCAACACGAGAGGTCTTAATTGGTGCAGCGACCGGCTCCAGCAGGGAGCGCGTTACTACACTGTCGGAAAAAAAAATTAGTAAACCTGGAAAGACGGCGTCGGTTTTGATCCGATGACGGCATCTGCGCAATAGCACATGTTCGTTTGCCAACAGATAGCATAGTGGCATAGCTACCAGAGAACCATCTATGTCTACTCTTTAATAGGGAATACAGCCCGAAGGCTCATTATGGTGCAGACGTGTGAAGCAGGCAGACAACCAAGCTACGGCGATGCACTCGTGCTTCCTACAACCAACTGAGCTGGTTTGAAAAGGTCAATCTTTCGCCTTCCGAGTGGCGGAATTGTCCTTCTGGAGCACTGCCACACGAACTGGACGTGCTGCGTCAGCTAAGCAACGATACTGGTATCAGTGGTCACGTGAGCATCCACACACCCATAGACGAGGTTCCGGACGACCACGCAGCACAGACTCCCGGCAGGAACGTCGAATTGAAAGGTCATCAGTGGCATATCGTACAGCTGCCACAGCACAGAGGATGAGGCTTGTGAGTCCAGAGGTGCTGACATGAACTGCTGCGTACAGGTTATTACCAGTGGAACTATCGGCAACCACACTTCTAGCCCGACTTCTACTCACGCCACACCATCGACGTGCATCACTCGACCGCTGCTGTCAGAGGATCACATGGAAGATGAAATGGCGCGCCATATTCTTCAGCGATGAAAGCAGATTCTGCCTGCACGGAAGTGGTGGTCGTTTGCGCACACGACATTGACCTGGTGAGCGCTGTCTCGTAGAGTGCACTCGTCCATGACACACCAGCCCCAGCCGGCCAGTGTGGCCGACCGGTTCTAGGCGCTACAGTCTGGAACCGAGTGACCGCTACGGTCGCAGGTCCGAATCCTGCCTCGGGCATGGATGTGTGTGATGTCCTTAGGTTAGTTAGGTTTAAGTAGTTCTAAGTTCTAGGGGACTGATGACCTCAGAAGTTAAGTCCCATAGTGCTCAGAGCCATTTGAACACCAGCCCCATCTCAAGCCTTATGGTCTGAGGCGCGATAAGCTACACCTCTCGTTCGGATTTGGTGTTTCTGAATGGGAAACGAAAGAGCACTCGGTATGTGTTGGATGTTGTTAGACCAATTCTTTTGCCATCTTTGCGACAGGGAGGTGATGTGTTGCTTCAACAGGATAATGCTCGCCCACTAACCTGGCCGTGAAATCAACAAATTCTACAAGACGTGCAGCAACTTCCATGGCCAGCACAAACTCCGGACTTGTCTCCAATCGTGCACGTGTGGGATATGATGGGACGATAAGCAACTCGTGCGACTCATCAACCAAAAATTCTTATAGAACCACTTGGACAGGTAGAGCAAGACAGTATACGTCATCAATACGATCGACTGGATGCCGGAGTCACCGCCTGTATTGTCGTCCATGGAGACACTACGTACTAATATGGGTGTTTCTGAATGGATCGATACCTAGTAGCTCAGAACCGCTTGTGCTATTTATCTGTAAACATAATCATTTCATGTACTTCATATGCAATATTGCAACAATAAATCTTGAGCGAATTGGAAACCTCTAATAGCATGTATTATTTTTTTCGGGCAGTGTATTTCAGAGCAGTTAAATAATTAGTAGTTGTGCTCTCGATAACATATCACAAAAATAAGAAATTTATTGGGTATATTGTCACTGACATACGGACTGCCGCCTGGCTCTGAACGTACGGTACCTGAGCGTTTCGCGATGTACGTCGAGAAAGGCAACTAGTGTGACTTCACAACCACCGGCTTGGTACCATTGCGGGCTAAAGATGTCAGAAGCTGCCCAACTCATCTTCTCTCACATGTGTCATTTGCGCCCACCTCTGAAGGTTCCAGACACTGCCACCTCACCAAAATAAGTAGAGCACTATATCAACAACGGAAATCTGTAGTTTCACTTTTGACAGAGATAGAAGTCGAAAGCTCGAGGATCTTATTCCAAAGACGTAATTGAAAATCAAAAAGAATTTGTTTGATTTTGAACTGGAGGGGAGGGGAGGGGAGGGGAGGTGGGGAGCTAGCGGTACAAGGATGTAAGAAGGGGGAAAGTGTGCAGCAAACAAAAGTTACATTATGACAAAATCCCAACGAACTACAAACTGCAAAGAATCCATATCAGTGCAACGGCCACGTGCCACAAAAGAGGAAAGATGGACTCACTCGCGCATGGATTTGTTTGTGGGGCAGTGCAGGACACGTGGAATTTTCTCGACCATCGACTGGCTGTAATTGATAGGACGAGCGCACGCTATCTGAACGTTCGAGAGCTGGTGCGGCGTGACTGCACGCGATACCCGATTACTAAACAATGCTAAATTCTCAGAATATTTGTTCTATATCGAACGGGAATATTTTCTAATTGCGCGGGACGACAATCATAGGAAAACGTTTGACAAACCGGTGCATATCATGATCTAGGATTCCGCGCTAGTGCTCACCATCACGCCACTCCCTAAGTAAATGACGTAATGAAAAGAAAATGTTGCAAAAGAGTATTATACTTAATTCATGTCAGTGACATAGTTGTATGCGAGCAAATGGAAGAAGCCAAACACGGAAAACAGAAATAAGTATTCGAAAGAAAACGAAACTTCTGAACTCGCAACTGTTCTGATGCTCCTTTTGCTGGTAGTGTATGCTACAGAATTATTTTGTCTGGTCGGAGGAAAAACTTCACTTTAATTTCATGGTATACATAGATACCTATTTTCAACAATTTCTAAAAAAAATTTAAAAAAAGAGATTGACGTATATAGATTTTGAAGATGAACCTAACATTATTTGAGGATAATCAACTGAAAAAGTTGCTTTTGTTTAGTTGCAGTAATTAATTTTACTCTAGTTGCTGTTATTTTCTTCTGTATTGTCCAGAAAAATTCATTTCGTTTATACGTTTTATTTTATTTTACACCAAGTACTACGTGCATACTTGTAGTTCTACTAAAGTTAAATTTTGAAAAAGATCAGTATCAATGGCAGACGAAGGCTTCCAACATAAGGAGTCCCTACTTTCTGACAATGCCAGTCTCAAAGGGGGCAGAGGAGCGGACAGATGTTCGGGGCACCTTGGGGAGTGAAGCTGCCCCTAAAAGGCGGATGAATTAACAATGATCAACAGCATTAATATGCAGAACGAAATGGAAACCACTGCATTAAAGACAAGTAACGCGTATCCACAGCATACGTGGCTTGCAGTTGAAAATGTGTCATGATGATCTGTCTATCGGAAAAAGATTCCGGATTAGTTCCTCATTGGAATCTCCGTGAGGGGATTGCCAAGGGGGATGTGACCAAGACTAATAGACTGAGTAACCAATGAAAGGTTAACACTGTACTAGTTAGCTGGTAGAATGTAAGAAGTTTAAATGTGTTAGGGAAGCTAGAAAATCTAAAAACGGAAATGCTGAGGCTCAGTCTCAGTGGGGTCAATTAAGTGAAATAGATATAAAATGATGATATCTGGATAGGAGAATACAGTGTAATAACAGCAGAGCAGAGAACTTTTCGTCGGGAGTAGGATTCATCATGAGTAGGAAGGTAGGACAGATATTTAGTTGCTGTGCACTGTTGGATTATTCTTACGAGGCTCGACAGCAAATCAATGTCAAAAGCAGTAATTTGAGTATAAGTACTATCGACAGGAAATCTCGAACTTACTCCATATTTATAGACTTCCAAAGGCTTTTGACACCGTTCCACATGAGCGACTTATAATCAACTTGCGTGTCCGGGGAGTTTTGTGTCAGTTGTGCGATTGGGTTCGTGGTTTCCTATCAGAAAAGTCCTGGTTCGCAGTAGTAGATGGAAAGTTATCGAGTAAAAGAGAAATGATATATGCTGTTCCTCAAGGAAATGTCAGAGACTCTCTGCTGTTCCTGACCTATATTAACGGTTTAGGAGACAATTTGAGCAGCCTCTGCGGGTGATTCTGTCATTTACCGTCGAATAACGTTATCAGAAAATCAAAACCGATTGCAAAATGATTTAGGTACGATACTAGACAGTGCGAATAGTTGCAACTCACTATTAAATAATGAGAAGTGTTAAGTTATCTACATGTGTAGTAAAAAGAATCTGTCAAATTTCGCTCACGAGACAGATCACACAAATCCAAAGGCATTACAATTATGAACAACTTAAATTGCAACGATGACATAGAAAATGTTACGGGGAAGGCGAACCAAAGATTGAGTTTTATTGACATAACACGTACAATATGAAACAGATCTACCAAATAGACTGCCTATACTACGCTTGTTCTTTCTCTTCCGGAATATTTCTGTGCTGTGTGGCATCGTTACCAGAGTTTCTGTAATTCCATCTTGTGTAAATGGAATGGGATTGCATCTGGCTGAAGTCTTGGAGAAAATAAATACCAACAATCTTAAGTTTACTTAAAAATTTTATGTAGCTACCAGTTTCGGTTCTTCATTATCATCATCTTCAGGTCCCCTGCACACGAAACAAGGTAACTGATTTAGATCTTCGTGCTATTACAGAGACCACTATATCTAACTGGAATTCGTAAACATGTACAAACTGTCGCCGTGGACCATTTACACCACTAGAGTTTCTGACCCTGAGGCAAGTGACGTGAAGGAATTCTGCTATCTCGGAAGCGGAATAAAACATAACAGATGAATAAGGAGGACATAACAAGCAGATCAGCAAAGGAATTCTTGGCCAAAATCAATCGACTGGGATCGAAATTGGGCCTTCATTTGAGGACGAAATTTCTGAGAATGTAGGACGGTGCTTGAAAAAGTAATACGTCCTACGCCACAAGAATTTTAAGAGTGAACATATATAGTACAGATAAAAGCCTGAACTGTCCTCTACACAACACTATCAACACAGCAATCATGCATTTGTACACATTTCCACCACTGCTGAATTCACCCATCGAAACCAGTTTACAAAAATTTTGGGTTTGCTTTTTCAACCATGGTTTTGAAGCTGTTTTAATTTCATCCACGAAGAAAGTGTATGGCGAGGTTGTAACAGGTATCACCAATGTGCCGCGTTGTGTGAAAAAATTTGGTAACGGAGAAACGGATATTGCAGATAAAGCACGCAGTGGGCGACCGACAACATCTGCACAGAGGTTAGTCGAGGACGTGCTGATAAACTGATTCGAGGAGACAGAAGCATTAGACTTCACAAACAACAGCTTTAAAATCATTCTGATAAAACTGGGTCAAGAAGCAATGCCCTGCATTTTTTCAAACTGGTTGTCATACGTGGGTTCAACGATGGCAAGGCTGTATACAAATGAATGGTGAATATGTTGGACTGTAATGTAGTGTAGAGGACAGTTCATGGTGTAATCTGTACAAATTGTGCTGTTATAAATTCGTTGTTAAATTTTTGATGACTCACGAGGCATTACTTTTTGAGCCACCCTTATACGTATGGAACGCATCATTGTATGGCAGCGATTCTTAGAGTGTGAGAAAACGGGGAAAGGAGAGAGTCGGTGTCTTTGAGATGAGGTTTTATAGCAGTATGTTGAAAATTACAAGGACTGATAAAAAAAGAAGTGATGAGATTCTACGTAGAATCGGCGAGGAAAGGAACATTTGGAAAACACGGACAAGAAGAAGGGACAGGATGATAGGACATGTGTTAAGATATCAGGGAATCACTTCCATGGTACTAGGGGGAGCTGTAGAGGATAAAACTATAAAGGAACACAGAGACTGGAGTATACCCAACAAATAATTGGGAAGATGGGGCGCAAGTGCCACTCTGACATGAATAGATTGGCACAGGAGAGGAAGTAGTGGCTAGTCGTACCAAACCAGTCAGAACACTGTTGACCCAGTACAAAAAGGCGTCCAAATATGTGAAACCGACACTGTGCATTGAGGGTGACAAACGAATACATGGTTAGCTTAAATTGAAGCACAATAATGATAATATATTATATCAGGTAAAGTGGTCTACTAAATTATCTAACGTTAACATTATAAATAAGACAGGTATAATGATGATTAAGCTACTATTTCCACAAAACTTATTACAATTATAGCAAAGAAAATTACAATGTCTGCTGAGCAGTGGGTAGCTTATAGGAGAAAAAACTAAAACAAGTCTCTGCCATAATAAAATGACATCAAATGAAGTGGAACAACGTTCTTGCATGACCATTACTGAATTTCTTGCAGAGTATGAGCTTATGCAGGTATCCTGTTTGGGCGTTACACGTTTGTCACAATAGAGATCAAACATTCCTACTCAAATGAGATATAAAACAAATTCAAACACCCGTGAAACTGTTCATTGCCTGTTTTATAAATTGAATTAATTCTAACATTCCGCAATTAAATTCATTGTAAGTTGCAATGTGTACAACACCAAATAAAAACAGTGCATTACATTCATTTCTTTCCCTCCAAGTAAATGTTATGGTCAAAGCTCTCTCGCTTATCTCTACAAGTCAGCCTACCAAGCGTCTTGTTTTTTATACTGCTAGTGAACCCGGCAATGCAGTAGCTAAACATGCATGGGAATTACATATACATCCTAAATTCCTTGCCCACCCCTTCTCTGCCCACCTTCTCACCCCTCCCCCTTTCTCTCTCCGTCCATCTCACTCATCTCTCTTTGCACAAATTCCTTCTCCCCCTCTGTCTTCCTTCCCCCTTCTCTATGTCCATTTCCGTCTGAATATTCAGTAGAGTACCATGTAAAAATTTGAAGTAAATCCACCAAAACATGTTAGAGTATTTCGGTAACAACGTTTCCACTTTATATATTTGATAAGTATTTATATATACAGGGTGAGTCACTAACTATTGCCGGCCGCGGTGGTCTCGCGGTTCTAGGCGCTCAGTCCGGAACCACGCGACTGCTACGGTCACAGGTTCGAACCTGCCTCGGGCATGGATGTGTGTGATGTCCTTAGGTTAGTTAGGCTTAAGTAGTTCTAAGTTCTAGGGGACTGATGACCACAGATGTTAAGTCCCTTAGTGCTCAGAGCCATTTGAACCATTTGATCTAACTATTGCCACCAAGAATATATCCGAAAGCATGATAGCAGCTGAAAAGTTTGTGGGACAAAAGTTGTATGGGACAACGGGGACCATAATATGACGTTGGTTTTTTGTTTCTAGGTGGGGTCGCATCAGAGATATGAAGGTCATCTTTGTTTCTTTTTTTTTTTTTTAATGGGATGCTACAGTTTGCTACACACTTTCTGACTCACTTTCTGACAGTGGATATCGAGACGAATCCAATGACGTGTAACAATAAGGTCTTTGGAGATCAACGAAGGTCACAAAGGTGGCATAAATGTCCTTTTACAGAAGGTGTTCGAAGTCATGACCGTTGGTATCAATATAGTGCTCAATCTTCTTATCATGGATTGAGTGGAATTCCTTATCACATCGGCACTTATCGAAGCACATGCTCTGACAATTTTCTTTCGCATATCTCCAGGTGTAGTTGGAATGTCTTTATAAACAATGTCTTTTACCAATCCCCACAAGAAAAAAATCTAGAGGTGTCAAGTCTGGCGAACGAGCCGGCCACGACACATCTCTAATCCAACGATTTGTCTCTAAAACTCATTTCTACACATCAGCAAAAACGACACATTCACCGACCACGGTTTTTGGTGTGCAACTTGCCGCAGCCAACATGGATTTCAGTTGCCCAATAGTGCATGTTATGCATTTAACACTTCCATCGTTCGTGAATGTAGCCTCGTCAGCAAATAAAATCAAATTAATAAATGCGTTATCTCTCTGAATCTGAAGGTGAGCCCATCGACAGAATTCAATGCGACGCATACAATGCGTGCCATTTAATTCTTGATGGAGACTGATACGATGAGGATGATATTTACGGCGATCCAGAACACGAACAACAATACTCTGGCTCATGCCAGATTCCCTTGAGATCTGACGCCAACTTACAGAAGGATCTCGAACCACAGTGGCAAGGGTACCAATTTCCGTTTCCTTGTTAGTACTTTCCTTTGCTGGATATGTTTCCGATGCGTTAAAGTTCCAGCTGCTCTCAATTTATCATACACATATTTAAATGTACGGTGAGTACGTTGAGGATATCTCAATGAATTTCGTTGGCATTCTCCGTAAATGAGAAGCATATTGACTTGTTCTTCGAAGGAATACATCATTCATATTCGCTTGATTCGACGATACTAGTCTGATCGTCCCTATTAGCGTTGTATTGCGAAATCGTCGAATAGTGTTTACATGTCAGTGGCACATTAGATGGATAAGCCGTATTCGGCGAATATTTAAAATTTACAAGATGTACGAGGGAGAATTGTCAGAGCATGTGCTTCTACATCTACATCTACATCTACATATGTACTCCGCTAGCCACCAAGCGGTGTGTGGCGGAGGGCACTATTCGCGCCAAAGTCGTATTTCCTCCCCCCCCCCCCCCCTGTTCCACTTGTGGATCGCGAGAGGGAAAACAATGCCACTATCAGAAGATAAGTACTAAACTACAGCATCCCATTATAAAAAAAACGGAGTTGACCTTCATATCTCTGACGCGACCCCGTCTCACAAACTTCTCTGCTACTGTCATAATTTCGGAGTTATTCTAGGTGGCAATAGTTAGTGACTCACGCTGTATAACTGTCAAGCTGATTTTTGTTATTATGAAAACATATGATAGCAGAACTGTCAAAGTGAGCGCATTTTCTTTATCTTCCCAAAAGTACCATTACCATTTATAATTACGGATTCAAAAAAAAAATCAACTAAATCAGTAAAGCCGTTCTCGAGTGATGATTATTGATATCTGTGGCAATTTATTTTTATTTATTTAGGCATAAAATTCTGTGAAACCCTACTTTTCGAGGCAATGAATTAATTCGTTCTTGAGAAAATGAAAAATAATGCTCATTAGCTGTTAGAAATCCCGTGGGCAGGCGAGGAGCGGTTCCCACTAAATGAGACTGTAATTACACACAAGGGCCACATCGTGGAAACGAAGAACTCACTCGCATTTCTGCATCATTAACAATGGAGACAGTGTTACGGGAGTTGACTACATATTTCTGGTATCTTTTTCTTTGGACGACACCATAGTGGTACATTTCTTTTTCCGCCATAGGAGGTGCTAAGCACAAATTTTAAACGACAACTTTACTTCCCCTTTGCAGTGCAGGAAAAGGGAACTGCTGCAGTTAACATGCCTCATTGTTCACTGTATTCTTAAAGACTGACGTAGAGATTGACTTTCATATGATAGAGGCCCATTTCTCAAGTAATATGATGTTAAATGTAAACGTAGGCTTTCTCGGCCGTTGTCACAGTAAATAAAATTCTTCTGGGATTGCGGCCGCATTGTCAACTATAAAATTCCGACGTTTCGGCCACTATTGCAAGATGCCTTCCTCAGAATGTATTTTATTGACTACTATGATGTTCTAAATGCACTCGTCTTGCTTCTAAGCTGCATATCTACAGGGAAGTTACGCAAATGGTATCGTCTCTACACTTACAGCCATTCAGTATCTCCAAGATTGGGACACTGGATTTAAAAGCCACAAGTGGTTAACATTCACATCAGGACACCGTTGTATGGATTATTGTTGTGATCCTTTTGGTATTTTCCTAATATTAAAGCCGATTGATGCAGCCTGTCACGACCGCACGTTGAATACGAGGTGTGGTTATCACGACTGTCGCAGGCTGGTGAACTGCAAGACGATGCCTACAGCTCCACAGTAGCCATAGACACGGCTGGTGAAAATGGAAATGCGGCAGAATATCGTCAACTAACAGTTGCGAGGTAACGTACACCCATATTACGTCACTATTCCCTCGGGATGCTGGATATCTTTTCAGTACAAGTGATTCAGTTTTCAGTATATAAGCTATTGTTATGACGTCACAAACTTAACTAGATGATTTATGGTCCTATCGTTATAATAGTACCCACCGTGTATAAACAGTTGTGTTAGTTTGCTTTTAATATTTTACTACAGTGGGGATTGTTTCATTATTTTATTATTTATCGTCTAACATACCATTTTATGTTCCCGCGCCCGGGTTCCCGGGTTCGATTCCCGGCGGGGTCAGGGATTTTCTCTGCCTCGTGATGACTGGGTGTTGTGTGCTGTCCTTAGGTTAGTTAGGTTTAAGTAGTTCTAAGTTCTAGGGGACTGATGACCATAGATGTTAAGTCCCATAGTGCTCAGAGCCATTTGAACCATTTGAGCCATTTTAACCATTTTATGCGATTTTTATTGTTACGTATCTTTTACATTGTGACTCCTTCTAAATAATTTAAAAAGGCATTTGTCTACATAGGGAGCATTATTATCATTTCTGGTCGTAATTTATCTCTATTTAAAGCATAGTATTAACCTTTTGATATATGACACGAAGGCTGCTAGGAAATCAGAACAGAGCTCTGTCTCCACTTTCTTTGCGTCTAACTGACGAACTGTGAGTGGAGGAAATATATCGAGAAACTGTAAGGAAGTTCTGCCAACAGACTGATAGCGCTGGAAATGTACACAATAGAAAACTAAGCAGCAAAGGTGAGTACCGGCTCACTTTATGATGGCCACACCACCTCTACATCTACATCTACATTTATACTCCGCAAGCCACCCAACGGTGTGTGGCGGAGGGCACTTTACGTGCCACTGTCATTACCTCCCTTTCCTGTTCCAGTCGCGTATGGTTCGCGGGAAGAACGACTGTCTGAAAGCCTCTGTGCGCGCTCTAATCTCTCTAATTTTACATTCGTGATCTCCTCGGGAGGTATAAGTAGGGGGAAGCAATATATTCGATACCTCATCCAGAAACGCACCCTCTCGAAACCTGGCGAGCAAGCTACACCGCGAAGCAGAGCGCCTCTCTTGCAGAGTCCGCCACTTGAGTTTGTTAAACATCTGCGTAACGCTATCACGGTTACCAAATAACCCTGTGACGAAACGCGCCGCTCTTCTTTGAATCTTCTCTATCTCCTCCGTCAACCCGATCTGGTACGGATCCCACACTGATGAGCAATACTCAAGTATAGGTCGAACGAGTGTTTTGTAAGCCACCTCCTTTGTTGATGGACTACATTTTCTAAGGACTCTCCCAATGAATCTCAACCTGGTACCCGCCTTACCAACAATTAATTTTATATGATCATTCCACTTCAAATCGTTCCGCACGCATACTCCCAGATATTTTACAGAAGTAACTGCTACCAGTGTTTGTTCCGCTATCATATAATCATACAATAAAGGATCCTTCTTTCTGTGTATTCGCAATACATTACATTTGTCTATGTTAAGGGTCAGTTGCCACTCCCAGTACCAAGTGCCTATCTGCTACAGATCTTCCTGCATTACGCTACAATTTTCTAATGCTGCAACTTCTCTGTATATTACAGCATCATCCGCGAAAAGCCGCATGGAACTTCCGACACTATCTACTAGGTCATTTATATATATTGTGAAAAGCAATGGTCCCATAACACTCCCCTGTGGCACACCAGAGGTTACTTTAACGTCTGTAGACGTCTCTCCGTTGATAACAACATGCTGCGTTCTGTTTGCTAAAAACTCTTCAATCCAGCCACACAGCTGGTCTGATATTCCGTAGGCTCTTACTTTGTTTATCAGGCGACAGTGCGGAACTGTATCGAACGCCTTCCGGAAGTCAAGAAAAATAGCATCTACCTGGGAGCCTGTATCTAATATTTTCTGGGTCTCATGTACAAATAAAGCGAGTTGGGTCTCACACGATCGCTGTTTCCGGAATCCATGTTGATTCCTACATAGTAGATTCTGAGTTTCCAAAAACGACATGATATTCGAGCAAAAAACATGTTCTAAAATTCTACAACAGATCGACGTCAGAGATATAGGTCTATAGTTTTGCGCATATGCTCGACGACCCTTCGGGACCAATTAAAAATAATAATAAAATATATTATTACATAACTGCTACTTCGGTAACAGCACTAATTTCTCCTAAATTTGCTACAAGTAATGGCAGCCATACGCAGTGTGCTGGTAATGACTGTATGCCTGTGCACTGAAGAGAGCTGTTGGTTCCACTGGAGATAATTCAAGTAGTCATTTATTCATAAACACACAACCAATGTATTACACTTCATAGCAAGAGCAATTTTACCATGTGTTTTCAGGAGGTGCTGCTGTACAGCTATCAATTATTTGAAAAATGTCATTACCACCTCGAGCTACTAATAAAATTCTCTACTTATCAACCAGTGTCGATTTCAGGCAGTCATCAGGTTCTTAAACGCATTTACAGCATCTTATTAGGCGAATATAAAATCACTGACGTCGTATAATAAAAGCATGAATTAGTCTATGTTATCACATCATAATATAAACTAAATTGTCAGCATACAAACTGTGCTAGACAGTACACTCTTCCCTGTTACATCAGCACTCAACATGAGCAGTTAACGTTATGAATGGACGCATACCATGTAAAGCCGGCTTCACAGTTGACCAGGTGGTAACCATAACATTTTTCAACTTTCACGATTGTCGACCACACCACAGTTTAATAGCCATCGATATCTCTCCTTGCGAATGAATAGAGACATATATAAGTTAGTTCTCGATTTTTTAAACCACTCTTAGGCACACAACTCTAAAAACATACGTAACACTGAACTGGCTTCATATACACTCCTGGAAATGGAAAAAAGAACACACTGACACCGGTGTGTCACACCCACCATACTTGCTCCGGACACTGCGAGAGGGCTGTACAAGCAATGATCACACGCACGCCACAGCGGACACACCAGGAACCGCGGTGTTGGCCGTCGAATGGCGCTAGCTGCGCAGCATTTGTGCACCGCCGCCGTCAGTGTCAGCCAGTTTGCCGTGGCATACGGAGCTCCATCGCAGTCTTTAACACTGGTAGCATGCCGCGACAGCGTGGACGTGAATCGTATGTGCAGCTGACGGACTTTGAGCGAGGGCGTATAGTGGGCATGCGGGAGGCCGGGTGGACGTACCGCCGAATTGCTCAACACGTGGGGCGTGAGGTCTCCACAGTACATCGATGTTGTCGCCCGTTGTCGCCCGTCGACCTGGGACCGGACCGCAGCGACGCACGGATGCACGCCAAGACCGTAGGATCCTACGCAGTGCCGTAGGGGACCGCACCGCCACTTCCCAGCAAATTAGGGACACTGTTGCTCCTGGGGTATCGGCGAGGACCATTCGCAACCGTCTCCATGAAGCTGGGCTACAGTCCCGCACAACGCTAGGCCGTCTTCCGCTCACGCCCCAACATCGTGCAGCCCGCCTCCAGTGGTGTCGCGACAGGCGTGAATGGAGGGACGAATGGAGACGTGTCGTCTTCAGCGATGAGAGTCGCTTCTGCCTTGGTGCCAATGATGGTCGTATGCGTGTTTGGCGCCGTGCAGGTGAGCGCCACAATCAGGACTGCATACGACCGAGGCACACAGGGCCAACACCCGGCATCATGGTGTGGGGAGCGATCTCCTACACTGGCCGTACACCACTGGTGATCGTCGAGGGGACACTGAATAGTGCACGGTACATCCAAACCGTCATCGAACCCATCGTTCTACCATTCCTAGACCGGCAAGGGAACTTGCTGTTCCAACAGGACAATGCACGTCCGCATGTATCCCGTGCCACCCAACGTGCTCTAGAAGGTGTAAGTCAACTACCCTGGCCAGCAAGATCTCCGGATCTGTCCCCCATTGAGCATGTTTGGGACTGGATGAAGCGTCGTCTCACGTGGTGTGCACGTCCAGCACGAACACTGGTCCAACTGAGGCGCCAGGTGGAAATGGCATGGCAAGGCGTTCCACAGGACTACATCCAGCATCTCTACGATCGTCTCCATGGGAGAATAGCAGCCTGCATTGCTGCGAAAGGTGGATATACACTGTACTAGTGCCGACATTGTGCATGCTCTGTTGCCTGTGTCTATGTGCCTGTGGTTCTGTCAGTGTGATCATGTGATGTATCTGACCCCAGGAATGTGTCAATAAAGTTTCCCCTTCCTGGGACAATGAATTCACGGTGTTCTTATTTCAATTTCCAGGAGTGTATATTGAAGCCTTTACGTAGCGTCAGCGCAACTAGCGCACAAAACTTTAACAAAGTTAAGTGGTGGTAACCATAAATCTATAGCTCTTACACATATTCCACCATTTATTATATAATCTAGGCACAGTAAATATTTAAAAGTAATCAAACGGTGTCAACCATCATAAATTAAACTCTCAGTCAAACAACACATTCCTTTTCGTCACTTGAAAGACACACAGCTACAACGAAATACAAGCCAAACTTAACACTTATTTTAAGCAGGGGACGATCTAGGAATACTCTTGGCATCCAAAACAAGCCCCTCCCTTGTACTAGAGACAAAAACAGTAACTTATATTATTCCTGAAGATCCAAGTTCGCCAAGGTCTCTAATAATCCTTTTTATTATTTTTACTGGTTTTGACAGAACGGCACTGTCATTATCAGATATTGTACCATTATTAGCTGTACATACTTTTTACAACATAGTGATATCGAGTCAAATTGTAGCAAGAAGTGGCAGGGAACATCAGCAAGTCACAAATAAAATACCACACAATTAAAACATATAACTTTTCTGCTGATATCACAGCGTATACTAATCCCTTGACAGCACAACATAGGCTTAGCTAAACTGAATAATAAAAAGAATTACTAGTGATCTTTGAAAGCTTGATTCTTCAGGAATAACATGCCTTTGAGATCACCCCAACGGTTGGCGTAATGTCAAACATACGTAACACTGACTAATGCTATGAATTAACATTAAACCGGCTCAATCCATGACACAAACGCGCCGACAGACATACACCTCAATAAGACTACATCGTAATAAACGAAAGTGACAGCTTAAAACCACGTCGGTTACACACCGATCAACTGCAATGTCTGCCAAACAACGTCACTCAAACGCTGATGAACTGTACTTCATGCAGCCGCCACACTTCTGTACCGTCCTACAGAAGTAAAGAGGAAAACAGACGAAATCGCCTCTACCAGAACAGAATGTACGGTGAAGTACTGCAGACAAGTTCCGGTGATCACTAACGTGTCGACTATTTATTCTCTTGCAAGCACAACTGAAAACCACGCTCCCATAATCATGTCATTTACGCATCCATCCTTATTGGTACGTGACCGGTGTAGGATTCACCAAGACGCCGTACTCCGAGCACAGGGCCGAGAGAGGGAAACAGACGGATAGCTCTCGTCGTGAGCGGTCGCACCTCTGCGATTGCAGTAAATGTACTGACGGCTCAACGCCCCACTCCAGCAGACAGTGTATTCACTGCCTCGTCCTCAGGCAGATCCTTCTGAGAGTCTGCACCAGCCGACGGTGCTTCCACTTGCTCCTTGGTCAGAGGTAACATCAGCCACACAGCACTCACAGCAAGCCTTCTCTGACACCGTCAGGCAGAGACGTCACTGGAATGGCTAAGTCCAGGTATAAGACCAAGGAAGAAGACTGAAGATAAAACAAAGTGCATTCACACTCATATTAAACTAGAATTTAAGAATTTCCAGTGCTGAATTTCTGGTCCTCATTTAAGTAAATGACACACCTACCTGGGTAAGCGAGTTTGACGATTGTGCGCTATGGGTAAGGGGCTGCCTATGTTTTGAGGTTGCACTTTACGTCATACATTAGCAGTCATAGAGGAAAATATTTTGTAAAAGTTTCTTACAAAATATTTTATTCATAGGGTGACCTGATGATGGTGCTTGGTACCGAAACATGACCCCCCTTGGACTCGGCGCACGACGCAATAGGTATGGGAAAAACTGACCGGTTAATATCAAAACCGGTATTTTCTTTCTAAAAAACCGGCATTTTTCCGTATTTGTTTGGTCTCGGACGTGACAGATGGTTTTTTAATAATAAGCGAGTCGAAAAACTGAAATATCAATTAGGCACAGCAGCAATTTAAAAAAAGGGGGAGGAGTAGGCTTTATTCGTAAAATTTGAATTGGTTTGAAATATTGCGTAAAAAAGCGACCCCAGAAATTTTAATAACAATACTGACAGAAACGACCAACAAACACATGATGTAAGAATTTATACAGCATTGCTGAGACAATAACGTCCGCGTTTCTGTGTGTCACGCCTTAAGGTGTGTGTGTGTGTGTGTGTGTGTGTGTGTGTGTGTGTGTGTGTGTGTGTGAGTGTGTGTGTGTTTGTAAGTGTATTGTACAAGACTTGCCCCTACCTGGTCTACACTGTAATTTCTCGCTGTCGTCTACGGACATCCACTGTATAGCAGATTGGCACCAACAACAGTCTGGCAATAAATTTCACGAAGTTTCATCTGCTTTAAACCATTACAGACTTGTCTGCAACTTCTATGAAATAAGAAGATGAGAATTATGGTAACAGTAATAAATTAAAAACATTTATTCATTCATAGTACACAATAAAAGTAGAAAGTAGCTGAGTTGCTACTTGTGTCTACATAATATGTCTTTATTGGCTTGCAGCCCTTGAAAATGGACAAATTAACACCAAAAAAATTTCTTCGACTCGTTTTCATCCGTTAGCACCGACTATTCGTAATGCCCAAGTAGTGGTATGAT